>NW_020209255.1:1196848-1799716 GCF_003025095.1 Trichoderma harzianum CBS 226.95
AAAGAAGTGTCTTTGTCAAAATCCTCAGCCGAGTTAGATAAAGCCTCCAACGGCATTGATTGCGCCTCTGAGGTGTAGTTTATATGGGCTTTTACTTATTTGAATCGCAACAGGCAGAATAGTGGCACCAATCAGTTTTCGATTATACCCATACACCAAATAACAACACCCAGAAGAGATGCCACCGAGGCTGCTAGGCCTAGAGGAAGGCGGCTGGGGCCATTCTAACCAGTCAATCATAGCGAACTCATGTTTTCGTAACAGAATATGTTCCAGCATCAGAATAACAAAATAGTTGGTGCACCAGTAACCTAAAAGACTCAAGAAATTTTGTAGATGGGTGTTCAACCTCTGTCAACCAGCGACTGCTAAAGCAGGAACGATTGCGAACCAAAACATCTTCCGGATGAAACGAGGAATCTTCGCTAGCGGATGAGCCATCTGCTGAAATGAGATCGCACCTGAGTAGAGGGTCATAAAATTGGTGTTTATATACGTGTAAGAGAAGAGTACGAGTAAGATTTTAGCGAAGACGCGTGGATGCAGCATATCTCGGATGAGAAACCCGAGGCCCTCACGAGGATTCCTGTAGGCTGCCTTCCATTAAATTTGAGTGTTGAAGGCGCTGGCAACAATAACACCAGCAGACATACATGTACCAATGGAGGTCGGCACGGCGATGCTGAGGATAGTGAGGACAAAAGCTTGAAGGCGTGAAACGTCGGCGGGATAGTGGAAGTAGGAATTGGAAACAATGGTACACCAGGAAAATGAGCTGCCATATATAATTACCAAAAGAGATAGCATACTGCCCGAAAGATCAGTTCTTTTGATCGAAGAGGAGGTTGTATCGTCTGCGTAGGGGCCAACCATGCCAAAGAGGATCATGTAAATGATCAACTTGAGTGTCCAGTCGTGACTTCAATATACCAGCATATATCCGAAACTAATGAGACCGATGGCTAGCGATATAGTATCGATGATGACAATGCCAATAACCAAAGAGATATGGGTATCAGCCACAGCGGCTGAAGCGAGGCCGCTGGAGAGACATGGGCCTCCCGAGTTACATGTATTCGATACCGTTGAGTAAGGCAAAAGTTTATTGGGATACCAGCCAAAGCCAAAAGGCGAGACAGAACTCTGGTGGAGGCCCATTGCAGCGCCGAACGTCGCACGGTATGCGGATGCAGCATCGCCTGTGAAACAAGCGAACATAGTGACGAGCAGTGACTGCTTGAGGCTGAGCCCACATTCCTCCTAGCTTAAGAACTCTGTGCTAAAGCAACTAATGTTCATGTACCCATGCCTAATAAATACCACAGTAAGTTCTTCAATGCCATTTGACAGGGCGCTTCCAATAAGCTATCTTGCGGTCTATAGCGTGCCATTCGATGCCAAGGGCCTTGTCCATGCGTGCCTCGGGCAAACATAAAGATATCAGAAGCACAAGTTCCAAGTCTGATGAAGTGAGTACATCCAAAACCGTCGACCGGCTGCCATCACCTGATTCAAGCGATCCATCGTAGTAGACCGTCTCGCCACAGGCTTTGTCGTCGAAGAGTGTCATTGCGGTGACAAATGTAGATGGGGAACAGACAAGGATTGATGCATGAGCATAGCAACAAACTTGAACTGGGCAGAAACGGACAAGTATGTATATTGATCGCGAAATTCTGGGAGAGCATCGTTCCCATGACAAAGCTCTACTAAGTCAGCATATAAAGACCTAGCTTGGGCTGTACGACCCCCGTCTTGGGTCAACACAGATATTTTAAAATCCCGGTCTTTTCGTCCATCACAAACCGGCTAAAGCAAACGGAACGAGACACCCCATCCAATCAGATGGAATACGCATGGTCGGATATTCTTGCAAACGGGCTTGCGGCTTGCAGCAGGTGACATGTAGACGTGATGGATTGAAAGTACATGTAAGCTAAGCCGAAATAATTCTACATGAAACGCGAAACGACCAGCTTCACAATCTTCGCTTTCTCTTTCTAGGAGGTAACTAGATGTTGATCGCATCGAAGCTGTAACAGACATTCCCAACGAGAATATTCAGCTGTCAATGTAGAAATTCCATTTACTTTCATGTCGTAACTAAACGGTCTATTCTCATCTCCGCATGCTCAGGATGGAGGCTTTGGAAGGAAAGTCTGCCTGAACAGCCTTATGCCTGAGTACCATGGTCGCTGGTTCTATTGAAATTCACTCTCATCTAGTTTCTTGGCCTTGAATGTCTTGTCTGTAGTACCTCCTGTTCCAATTATCGTTTCCTTTGCCGCATTCCTCATTCTATAGGAAGTTGGGTTGGCTAAATTTTGCCTAGAGTCCCCCATTAGCGGCTTTTTCGAAGGCAACATTATATATCTTGTCACAATCTCGATGTGTGTGGATCGGAATTCGCAAAGTTGATCAGCGGCAGCCAGGTACGCGGACCGCAGTCTTTGGTGCTCCGCTGATACAACTTCACCTTCCGGTAACATTGCCAGCTCGCGGATATTGCATGCTTAGGCTACGTGCAAGAGAAATCAGTGATGTGATCCCGACATATATTCTCTAGCCTCATGATGTAAGCTCTTCTAGTCGGTGACGCAGTTGGAGTTGTGTTCGATGCCGAGAACGACGTCTAAGAGCTGGATGAGGCAGCTCTGCCCATTGCTGCCGCCCTGCAATTGCCGCCATTCGCCTTTACCGTCACTCTCGTCGTAGAAAACACCTCGAGGCAAGCCGGCGGCTCCCATATTCTTGCTGTCAGCCAAGAACGGTCTAACGCGATGATAGAAGGTCATCGGGTCACACTTCTCGTACATCCTTTCTAGCAGTATTCCCGCAGAATTGATGAAAGAGGTTATGTCCTGAAGAGCATCACTGATGACACTGTAGTTACGCGTCTTAGCCGCCTCTAAAGCACCTATAAGAGTCTGGATGATGCTGGTAGCCTTAGCTTCCATGGCTACATTGATCAGTAGAAATCATGACCCAGACTCAGTATCAATGAACGTGAAGAGTGCGCTGAGACCCTCTGGTTTGGAAACGTCTTCCCCCGAACAAGTGAAGTTCCAAAGACTAGCTGCCGCGTAAGTAATATCTGAGGGGAGTTTAACGTGCGGAGATACCGCTAGAAACGGTATTGTCAAGCTTCGCTGCTTTGCGAAGGTGACAGCCTGAGGGAAGTGTACCTTCCTGCTTTGCTTCTTGAATCGAACAAAATGCCAGCGCTAAAAAGAGTCAAAATCCAACTCGACTGGCAATTGGCTCTTCTCGCCCTATGTCACCGCCCTGTAATGTAGCTAGACTTCGTTTTTGGTGTTCTTTTGCAACTATAACGTGTATCGCGATGTTGATTTCGTGGCGTTAGTACGTACCCAAAAAGAGACGTATACTACGTCGAAGTCTCTTAACTTTAACAATTATAAATAGCGATATAACGCTCCAGCCGAAATCAAATGCACTCAGTACCTAAAAAAGGGCATCTCCTTAGCTTTAAAACGAGATATAATTTATTATATACGAAAGTCTGTTACAAGTGTAAGAATACTACGGAAAGGTGCTGTAGGTATAATGAGGTAGCGCCGCAGGCAGGCCCCCGGCAGGGCCCCCGGAGGGTAATAACTACCTGGGTAGTACATAATAGATCCAGCTGCTTTACTTGCCCTTATAGACGCCTTTAGCGGGCGTCAGTATTTTAATTTAAGCCGGTAAAACCTTCTCTTGGCTATCACTGACTCATATATACATATATACATGCGTCATATATTCTAGCATTACATACCTACGAGGCGGGGGGGTTTTTTAATAAGAGATTTAGTAACCGTCAGAGGCGGCTGTAAGAGTCATACGCTAATTAAAATAGTAATACACTTCTAAAACTGTATTTCTTTCTATTACGTATACTACAGCTATTTTCATAAAAAACTCTTACGGAATTCCCAGCTCTTTTATCTAGGAAAGAATTAGAAATTCTCAGTCGCTATTACCTACTGAAAATAGCCACTAACTTTATCAGCCTCAGGGCACTAATCGCAACTACAGGGCACTAGTCACAGCAACCGTTTACTATCACAACCACCGACCAGGGCCCGATACGTACCTCGCAATACAGCACATTACAGCACCCTAAGGCCTATAAGCAACTTATTAACACAGCACTATAATTCAAATAATATAGCAAATAGCCTAGTAGTCTAAATAAATAAATTAATTAATTTTTTCCTCTATTCAACTCCCGCAAAATAACTATTTTTTTTAAGCTTATAATTCCTTATAATATATCGAAATTTAAAATGCATTACAACAAAAAATTGCAAACTTCACTTTTTACAGCCAGCTGCAGCCAATCCAATTAGCTAAAATAGCCTATAGCTACGCTATAGCACACATAATAAGTCACTATTTTCGGGTCCGTAAAAGTCGCTGTAAATTATAATTATTATAAAATTATTTTAAATAGTAATTATTACCACAGCTTACAATTTTCTTCAATCTAACTATTTTTATTTTATACTATAACCAGCTATCACTATTAAATTCACAGTATCTATTACAATCGGTCACTGTGTTCTTTCCGTAAAAGGTAATAACATATCTTACCGCTAATAACTATTACAACCGGCGTACCTCTTACCAAACCTCTTACGAAATCCCCCCCCCCCCCCCGCCCGAAGGTATGCTCGTCGCCACTAAAAGTCCATGCTCAGGCCATCTGTTAAAGTGTACCAGAATAGAGAGCCATCCTACCGATTTATATAGTTCAATATCCTCTGAGAAGCAGCAATAGTAGATGATAGTAGCAGCAGTAGATGATAGTAGCAGCAATCGCAGCAGTAGCAGTAGCAGCAGTAGCAGTAGCAGCAGTAGCAGTAGCAGCAGTAGCAGCAGTAGCAGCAGTAGATGATAGTAGAAGAAACTACTAAAAGTAGTAGCAGTAGCAGAGACATGATATAAGGAACCTTGATTTAGCTCGCATCCTGTTATGATACTCGGACACTGTGTAGCCGCTCGGGGCCAATTATCTCCTTATCGGATTTTTATCTGCTATTATTAAAGTTGAAAGCTTCCGAAACCGGTTGTCCCTTCTCGTCACGATATTTACATTGCTCTTTTTTGCGCTTCCATTTGTTTCGTCTAACAAAATGATTCCAAAGAGCAGGATCATAATTGATACTGACCTCGGTAGACAATTCGAGAGGAATGAAGTACGTTCAAGAAGCACTTGACTAACAATTTACAGGTTTTGATGATGTTATTGCCATGCTTTTGGCTTTTAACGCCAACCCCGAGCAGATCAAGGTCATGTGGGTATCTGTTGTACATGGTAATGTAGCTCTGTACGAAGGTGCGAGTATTCGCCTCCCCCTACATACTTCCGCTACCTACATCGCTGACTATTCGATAGCTGCCTCCGCAACGCCCTCGCTCTCTTCCATGTAATTGAAAAGGAGATAGAATGGCACAAGTGAACAGGACGATCTGAAGGTTTCGAATTTATAAAATCTCATAAGCCAATCGTGGCTCTAGGAGCAGATCGTCCACCACAAGACAAGATTGCCAAAGCTGAACACATCCGTGAGTAGTAACCGTCCAGTTCACAGTTAATAAAACAAACGGACTAATATGGACTCTGTATATGGTATAGATGGGTTGCACAATGTGCATAATACGTATCCTCATCTGGCGCCTTCGGATGCCTCGAGTGACCTTTTTGATGGCCACACATATGACTTGGTCGACGATGCAACCTATTCGCCCTTTTTTACGGCATCCAAGGCGCCTGCTTACAAGGAGATGCTCCGCACCCTGAAAGAGAACCCTCCTGATACCATCAGTATCCTGGCCATGGGTCCACTAACCAATGTAGCTCTTGCAGCTGCCGAAGATCCTGAGACCTTCCTCAGGGTGAAAGAAGTTGTCGTTATGGGCGGTTCTATAAATGTTCCAGGCAACGTAACACCAGTCGCTGAGTTCAACACGTACGCTGATAGAGTTGCGGCGGCTCGACTCTATGCACTTACATCGCTGATGCCCGCTTCCACCATGCCACCAGCATCCAAGAACTTTGCCAATCTGCCAGCTTATCCAGCTAAACTTAGTCGGCGCTTGAAGCTGACGCTCCTCCCACTGGATATCACCACCAGGCACACTATCTCTAGAAGCGTTCTCAACCAGCGTATCAAGCCTTTCATCAACGCCGGCAGTCCGCTTGCTTTGTGGATCGCTCATTGTCTTAACGGAGCGATAGACGGTGTCGCGGATATGGTTGGTGATAGCGTGGACGCAGGTTTCTCATTATATGATGTGTGTACGGTCTGGTACGCCATGACGCCAAATGATCCAGCATGGGAAATACCTGATACACCAGAGGATATTCGTATCGAAACAACCGGTCAATGGACTAAAGGCATGCATATCATCGACAGTCGAAACAGGTCTCGCCAAGGCCAAGCAGTTTTAGCTGGCAGTGCGTCTAAACTTGTAGATGAAGGCGATTTTATCACAGTGGAAGAAGGAATAGGAGACCCAATGGGATGGTTGAGCCATACGAGAGGCAATAGGCTTAACCGAATCACTTCTTCGCCAGCCGGAGGTGTCTTTGACATATGGATGGAAAAGGTTCTTGAGGGTTAAGCGGGATGCTTAGCCTATGTAATGCATCTAAACTAAGACAATTATGCCAGTCGGAATGTCAGTGAAGGTTGGTCGAATGGATGAAACAGATGTAAACAGTGTGACAACAAGAACAGAGCAGCATTTGGGAAACTGTGGTCATGACAACACGCAATGACATAGATAGAGAGGTAAAAATATAAAATGACTAGGTGTCTCTTGAAAAAGTGCATAAATCTTGAGCATAAATCTTGAAAAGTACGTAGGTACCAGGTAAATATGAATTAAAATCCGACTCATATCCTTCCATGTCCATCCTCATTAATTCTTTTGTAAATACGAAAGCTTCTGCACGACGAAACTCTTAGAGGGCCTCAATTCAGTCACTACAGCCTTTTATCAGAAGATACTTCTTTGATGCTTTCTCCTGTCTTCGTGTTGGTTGCATCTGCATTGGCTGCTGGCTTTCCTCTCCTCACTGGGCTCACCCACTCCATAAATGCGTCCGGAATGGCGTTGAGGCATGCAAATATGACTGACAGAAGAAATACATGACGAATAGCATTGTTATAAGCTGCCAAAACAGCACTTAGATATTGGGGACACTTGGCTTCGATAAATGGTCGAAGGCTGGAGGCGCCGGTCTCAATGATGCTGCGTGGGTCGATTTCGGGGACCAGTTTATGTAGTTGAGAAATGAGCTGATTCTGGAAGATATTTTCGGCGACAGAGAGAAAAATTGTGCCCGCAAGAGTCTGAGTGAAAATAAGAGCAGAGGTAGATAGAGCAATATCGGGGCCTTTGAAGACGGTTTGGGCGACCATGAGAGGCTGCTGGGCGCCGATACCAATGCCAACACCCATAATAATAAGAGATGGAACCCTACGATGAAAGTTAGGATAAAGTGAGGGTCAGACGGGTGTTCAAAATGACTGACCAAAGACCAGTGCTTGTATGGGGATCGAAGGAGTAGATGAGGCCGGCTCCCACGGAAGAGAGTATGGTTGACATGATCATGTTGGGGACAAAATAGCCAATACGAGTTGTCTAGTTACCTGCTGTCAGCCTGATCCCCCTTGAAAGACAACATCTGTCCCACTTACTAGGAATCCTGAAGCTATAACAGCCAAAGATAGACCAGCGCTCATTGTGAGAAAGTAGATGCCGGACTTGTATGCCGAAACGCCCTTTACGGCCTGAAACCAGATGGGAACGTAATAATTGATGACAAAAAAGGCTGAGAACAAGCAGAACATGTATACCATTCCTGAAGCCATAGATCGCTGCTTCATGATGCGCAGTGGAAGTGTGGCCTTGTTACCCTGCTTATATTGAATGAAACCCCACAGGGCGAAGAGAACGGCGAAGAGGACAAGAAGGAGGATAATTCTCCAGGAATTCCAAGAATATTGGCTTCCACCCCATTGTAAGGCCAAGAGAAGGCAGATGACCCAGGGAATAAGTACCAATGTGCCGATGAGGTCGAATCGATCGAGAAAGCCCTTAATGGTGCCCTTCGTCTTGCGGTTGGGATCAGCGGGAATCTTGACCAGGAAAAGCATCGTGAGTAGGGTCACAGCGCCCAGTGGAAGGTTGATCCAGAAGCACCACCCTAAGTAATGAGAAGTCAGTTGGAAGCTCAAAGGCCATGAGATGATGCTATAGCTTACTCCAAGTGACTTTGTCAGTGAAGACGCCACCAAGTGTGGGCGAAGTGATTTGGGCGATACCCACAGAGCCACCCATGGCGCCCGTGTATTTCGGACGTTTATGCAATGGCAGACATCTCGAGAGAATCTAAATTTATTGTTACATGTCAGCAAGCTATTGAATCGAAAAGTAACGATGGGCGTTGAACGACGGCTGGAGCTTACAATAAGAGTTCCAGAAACAATTCCTGCACCTCCTATTCCCGCCACGGCTCTTCCTACAATCAGAGCGACCGAGCTCGGTGCCGTAGCGCACACAATCGACCCAGCCTCAAATATGAGCAGCGCAGTGAGAAAGACCCATTTTACGGGAAACTCTGCATAAAGCTTGCCGAAGAAGAGTTGGAAGCAGCAATTGGTCAGAAGGTATGCGGAGCCGTACCAGCCTACATCGTCGAGGGAGTTGAAGTCGCTGGTAATTTTGGGAATAGCAGTGGCGACAATAGTGCGATCCTGTGGATATGGTGTAAGTAAATTATGTAATTCAGGAGAAGAATAGAGGCAATTGCGAGGATTGAGACGGGGAGACGCACGAGGCCGACGCAAAGGGCAGCAAGAAAGAGGCCCACAAAGAGGATAATCAAGTTAACACCACTGGAATAGTCGATAGCAGGAGGTTTTGGAGTGGTATGGGATGCTTTTTCGACATCTTCAGTAGGGTTCTCTTTGGGCTTCATGTCGACTTTAGAGTTTGCCTGAGAAAGGCTGGCGTCGGGATCTCTGTGGTTTGTGTGGTTAGTCGGGAATAGTGAACAATAGGAGAGCTATACATGCTATACTATGTAAGTACATGTGTAAATCTTACTCTTTAGATTTCTCCATTGTCTTTTCAGTCGATCTCCAATGCTTTGTGTCTTATATGCAGACGAGACTGGAGGTAGAAAGTCTCTAGAAACGTTCTGCAGAGAAAAAGCCGTTTGAATGAAGAATGAATCTTGATCTGGTCATGATGGAACGAAATATTGTTATTTTATGTCTATCAAGCTATAATTCCAAGCTTTACGGCCCCGGACCTATCGAGGGAGAGCATCCGGAGCACGGGAATTAAAATGCGGACCGGCGCCGGGGCAGCGCAACATGCTGTCTACTATGGATGCAGTCACGCATTAATGAGTCCTGATATTGAAGTATATCTTTATTTCCACCTGGTGCATAATCCATGAGGCAATTTCTCATTATATATAGGGAGAACCTTGCATCCCGGTGCGTAGCTTATACCTACATCTATTCTACTGCACTTAAGGATGAAGGAACGGCATCCTCCGAACACTTGGCCCCATTGAGCCAAGCCCCGATACGGTATGAGTGCAACAAGCAACAGAGAAAGGGGAAAATATTGTCTTATACTTTGGAGCGAAATGAGCGTCCTCTTCGCATACTCTGAGGTTTCAGGCACGGACCGTCAATACTTGATGCTACTTCAGTATCATCCCTGGTCAAGCTAGTACAACCCCGACGACGGAGCAATTTTAGAGTGAGGTATACATTGGAAGAGACACCATTGGTCCTTTTTCCGTTAACATTCCTCTGTGTATAGGTCCAGTTAAATAAATCTGTTTCCAGAATTAACATCAATTTCTATCTGGAAATAAGTTCCTTGTGAGTTGTATCTGCTGTTACCCAACGCCTCGCTTTAGAGAAAGATGCATTATGTATTGCAGTCTGAAATGCCCGCCCCCTCAATTTCATCGTAATAACACAAGGGAGAGTTTACATATAATCTACTTCGTTTGCATATTTACTGCCTAATAGGTATACATCAATTGTTCCCGGAAGTGCTCGAAAAATCATAGGCCAAAATGTATCATTTTTGGTGTCCTTTATGTTACTGGGACGATTTTGATACCCAAAGCGAACTCAATGAACATTTTGAGGCTACTCATTACTGGTGCTCTGTCTGCCGAGAAGAATACGACACTTAGAAAGAACTTATTCATCACCAAATTTAGGACCATTATCTTTGTTGGATTTGTCGAACGTACTTCTCGAGCCGTTCTAATCTGAAATATGTTGGTTTACATCTTATATCTCGTACCGCATACCCTTGCCCCCGCCAATGTCTGACAGCTTCTACACCAGCACACTCTAATCCACACTGCTAAATATATTGAGTGCCCTACATGCCCTCGGAAATGCTCTAGAGAATCTGCTATGGTGTTACATTTAGAGGTTGGGCGTTGTCCATCCGGTGTTGGCTCTGAGGGGATCGATAAGCTCGCAGGTGAATGTCGTCAATGGCGAAGATTCCTCGACAAGGCAAACGGATTCATGTACAATTGCCCAACCTGCGGCGAGAAATTTTTGTACATGAGTGGACTTCTGCAACATGCTGAGAGTGAGCGTTGCAGTGAGGATCTAGACGAAACATACGGCCCGTTGGCAATATTTCTCCGGTTTCTTAGATCACGCCTTGGCTAAGAGGCCATAGGTTGGAACATGAAGATAGCCCGACTGGTGATGACAATGGCACCCCCACTGTATGATGAGAAATGCAAGCGTGTTCATCTTTAAATGAGAGACCACATATAAGTTAGTTGTCATCGACAGGGCGCGTCTCTATCCTCCAGCTTCGAGATTGCATCATCTCGCAAAGCTTGTTGGCTCTAAGTAAGCTTGATTCGGTGCCAGTCCAATACAGGTAGTAGTGGTCCTAGCGCTGCAATCCAATCCTAATCCAGGCGTCAGGTTTCTTTTCATTGGTGTACGCACGCGAAGCCTAAAACGCTGCATCGCCGATTGACTCATCCGGTGAAGTGAAAATTCAGTGAGAGAGCTGCAAGTACAATGCTTGTAATATGAAATGTTGTGCCCACGATGCAACAAGGCGACTCTCTTTTCGTTCTTTTGTTTTCTTCTTTGATCAGCTCACTTAGATTATTGTCGACTTCAAATTCATGAGAATTTGGCAACATTAAATAGACAAAGAAAAAAAAGTCCTACGCACAATGTCAGCTCCCCATCTCAGTAAAGAAGCTCTCTCCACATGGGAAGTCAATGCCGAATTCTGGAACTCTGGCGTCGGCGAGCACGGCAATAAATACTGGAAACAGCTTCAAGAACCGTCTCTCCAACGCCTCCTTGGTCCGAACCTCAGCAAGCAAGGCTGCACGGTTTTGGAGCTGGCTACAGGCAATGGTCTCTGTGCTCGCTGGCTCGCAGACAACGGCGCCGCCAGCATCATCGCCACAGACGGCACTTTTGGCATGCTGGAGCAGGCCAAGAAGTACGAGAATGCCGATAGAGATGGCAGGATATCTTTTAGCAAGCTGGACGTGACTGATGCGAACGACTTTGAGCCTCTCGTGGAAAAAGCTGCCGAGGTGATACTCTAAAGTCATATGTCTTGTTTCTCGTTCAGAAAACATTGGTGCATTGGCTGACCGCCATAATCATGTCTCAAGATTGGCGGTTTCGATATCATCCTCATGAACATGTCGATCATGGACGTCGCCACTCTTGATCCTCTCGCAGACGCGCTTCCGAAACTACTCAAGAAGGACGGCGTGTAAGTCCAGCCATGTCCATCTGGTTCTTCCTATTCCGAAACGAGGTAACTTCTTCTAAACATTTACTCTGCAATTTAGCTTCGTAGCCACCATCCTCCACCCAGTCTTCTTCACCTCCACCTATTCCCGCAACATCGAAATCACATTCGACCCTTTGACCGGCGAACAACACATCATCCGTAGCAAAGTTATCAGGGAATACCTCCATGTCAAGCCATCTAAAGGCGTGTTCATTGTGGGACAGCCAACAAAACAGGTGAGTTGGAGCCTTTAGCAAATAACTACTCACTGTCGAATACCTATCTTGAGTGCGAGTGCAAGTGGCTGACAGAAAATGATAGTATTACTTCCACCGCCCTCTCCATGAACTATTGGGTGTCTTCTTTAAGAGGGGTCTGGCATTGGATGCACTTGAAGAGCCTAGTTTTACTGAAGAGGATGCTGTCCCGGAGAGAGTGGAGGCTTCATGCAACTTTCCACAGCTGCCGGCTATCCTGTCGTTCCGATTCAAAAGATCAGCCTAGGTTCATGTGACGGGCTAAGCGGCTTTACTTCTTATTAAGGCCGAGAGAAACTAGAATAGATTTGGAGAAGCATATCAAGATGCAAGGTTGAATTCACATGTATAGAGAAGAAGATTAGGGAGGTGGAGAAATACATGTAGAAAAAGAAGTGTTTGTCTGCGAAATAGTTCAACTCAAAAATGACAGGTGCATTGTCCATCATAATAAAATTGCCTACTTATAATAACCTCTCAACCCTCCCCGTTCTTTCATCTGGATATGTCCCGGGAACAATATTCGGTACGCGATCCGGGTTTGTAGCTGTCCGAATAAACGCTTCCAAATAACCTGCTCTCTCAAAATTGAGGTTCGGCGTATCGCTCTGCAACATCAGAAACTGGAGCGCGCAAGGTAACTCCCGTCGTAAAATCCCTTCTCCGTCCACATCTATACTTCTAGGTCGTGATTCCAGGCGTTGAAGCTCCAAAACCATCTTTTCTCCGTTCCACAAGTGCGACTCTGCGGCATCTGTATTCCCGTTCATGATTTCAAAGATTACAAAGAACAGGGAACATAGAATGGCTGGTCGCAGGCTCTCTTGAGAGGTGCTTGTCTCTCTTACGAACTGAAGAGCTCGGCCGTAATGCCACAAGGCTTTCTCATAGTGATTGCATCCCACACCAACTGCTGACTGGGCGTATATAAGGGTGAGGACAGCTAGATTGGCAGATTGGACGGCGACATCGTTTTGTATTAGCATTGGGACATTTTCTTGCCAAAATCGGGCATCGAAAACCGTGTTGCCTTGGAGATGCTGATTTGACTTGGGTGGATTGAGATTTGCGTGCGGTTCTCTATCTCTCACTGGGCTTCTGGCGTCAGAAAAGAGTAATCCTAGCCCTTGATTTGCCGCAAAATGTGGATTGCTTGCATTCATGGTAGAATGAGGAGAGGAAGCGTTTTCCATTTTATCGGATTCTGCCGCCGTTGTTCAATGACTTCCGACACAGTATGTTCTGCGGAAAAAATATCTCGAGGAAGAAGAAGTTGCGCATCTGTTGGACAAAAGTTCGTTTCCATAAACTGATCATATACTGGAATGGGTATACAGCAGCTTTCGTAGTGTAATCTTTGCTCAATCTCTCGTCATGTTTGCTCCGATAATCTACATTGGGGAGGAAGAAGAAAAAGGAGGAGGAGAAGTAAAAGAAGACAGCTGAACTCAGATTACAACGGTAATTGAGATGGACGTGGAATGTCTCATATACTTCGCGTTCCGGAAATTGCTCCCCAAGGGAGAGTTGCTGCCAAGACGTCAGGCCTAAAGGTACTACCAAGATCTGTTGAGATGCGTCAAGTGATCTGTGAAGTGTAGTAATCTCCTGCGTATTACCAACTGATGGATACTCAGCATATTATCCAATTGGGCGCATGTACTACATCGCGAATAGAATCCCAGCGTGCGATTCTAGATGATAAAGAGCATATAATAGACCACAATTCCACTTTCTTAATCGACTGCCTTCATAATCAAGAGGCTTAGAAAGCGTTTGTGTCTCTATTACTATTGCATGTGTCAAACGACTTACTTCTAATAAATATTCTAGGGTAATACGCTGTGGTGGTACAAGCATGAGGTAAGTGTATGTTTCAGGCTGCGTCTACCGTAATCGGCACTGTAGCATCTCAAACACGATACGAAGATAAACACGATCCGAGGCCATTTATAGATTTTGTGAATTACTAGCTATGTCCTGAGTTAAAGCATTGTGTTGTCACGAATGAATTATGTAAATAGACATGTGGGCAACTTGTTGCGAATTCTTAGTAGTAACTCAGAGTTTTTTTTTTTCTCCATCCCAATGCCAGCATCCGTGACGGGAACAAAAAGAAATTAAAGAGGAGGAAATAAATAATTGAATACAGTAGGAAATAATGACAAGCCAATATCAAGAGACGTGAAATACGTGAACGGAGACACTCGCGTGCATGTGATGGTCAAATTCATCAGAGAGCGGAAGCCGCCGTTTTCCGTCTAAGACCTACAACACACGGCTCGCCACAATTTGTGAAGCAAAAAGAGGAAAATGAAAAGGAAGGAAGAGAATAAGAAAAAGAAAAACAGGACAAAATTATGTATCTCATCATATTCTTTTCCCCCATGGTTTCTCATGTACAGAGTTACTGTATTCCTGTAACTTAAACTAACAAAGCCTCTCCCGCGCCGTTGCCGATTCTGGCTCGCCGGTTCGGACCCTGAAAAGGCGGGGTATCTGCAGCAGTTTTCAGTAGGCTCATAGTCTTTAGTTGGACGTTGGATCTTCAGTCGACGTCAATTGAGACGCCATGAGTTGACATGAGACTTTTCTCTTATAAGAAGGGCAGACTTTCACTACTCGTTTTCGTTATCTGCAATGTTTTTGGTAGTACAAGCACTTAATTAGTGGTGATAGGAGGTATTGCTTTGCTTACATGACCCAGGTCAAGATGGGGACAAAAGAGACTAAGAGAGTTAGCATAGTAGTTCTCCGATGACTCTAAACACCTTGCTACATACGGCAACGAAACTACCTGTATCCTCTGTCGATATTACCAGCGATCTTACAGCCTTGGGAGTATTGCAGTATTACACAAGCAAAGCCAAACCTTAGTAGTTCTCCCAGAACACTCCAGCCGCCCATCATGTCAGCCTCAGCCTCGGCCTCATCCCTCCCATCCTCTTCCTCCCCCACCATCATCCTCACCAATCCCACCCCTCAAGAACGCACCCGAACCTGGCTCTACAACCAGACCGAATGGGGCAACAGCCTCACCGTCCCAGACTATCTCGAGCGCGAGGAATACCTCCTCTCCATCCCACTCGCCCGCAACGGCGGCATCACCAACTGGATCCTCACAGACTCCGCCGCCGCTCCCGTAAACGGCGAGCGCCCCGTCCTGGCCGCCTGCGAAACCCTGCGCAAGCGAGCCCTCGTGAGAAACCGCGATGACGGCAGCGTCCACGACGTGTGGGCGTATGGCATCGCCAGCGTCTTCACTCACAAGGAGTTCCGTGGCCGGGGGTATGCCGGCAAGATGATTGAGCTGCTGCGCGGGTACATGGCGGCTCAGCAGCGGGAGATTGGCGAGCCGGCGTTTTCAGTCCTGTTTTCTGACATTGGGAGAGTATTCTATGCCAAGCACGGATGGCTGCCCCTGGAAAACACTCAGATTGAGTTTCGCGTCAGACAAACTGCCGCAGAGCTCGATACGTCGTCTGTTACGCTTATTCACGAGGAGCATCTGACCGAACTGGCTGAGCGAGACGAGATTCTCATCCGCAAGGAAATAGCCAAGCCTAACGCTACTGATGCCTCCAAGTTCCGCGTTGCCGTCATCCCTGACATCGATGCTCTTCAATGGCATTTTTACCGCGAGGCATTCATCTGCAACGCCGCGTTTGGCCGCAAACCCACCGTTCACGGCGCCCTCTACACCTCTCCCTCAACCGGCTCCCGAGTATGGGGTCTGTTCGAGCGGAATCACTACGGCGGCCCAGATCACCCGGAGAAGAATCTCTTGAGCTTCCTGAGATTCGTCATTGAGGACGAGAGCATCTCCGACGAAGAGTTATCCACAGCTGTTGTGGGGATCTTCCGCGCTGCTGAAAAGGAAGCCAAGGATTGGGCCTGCTCAAAGGTCGAGATTTGGAACCCCCTCAACAGAGTAAGGAAGGCTGCTGAGGCTGCCACCGAATTCCAGACTACGTTTGTCGTTAGAGAAGACAAGAACCTGGCCAGTTTGAACTGGTTCGGCGAGGGCGCTACCGAAGACATAGACTGGGTTGTCAATGAGAGATTCGAGTGGTGTTAGCTTGATAAAATTGAACATAGACGTAAAAGATACATAGGGTCACAGAAAAAAGAACAAGCGAACAAGAAATCAAGATCATTAACGTCATTTAATAAATTTATCCCTCTGCGTTCCCCTTGTGAGTATCAACCCGTTTAGCAAATCACAAGTGGGATACATAAAACCACTTTTTACACAAATAACTCCTTCTATGCACCATTTCTTTGCCCAAGATTTAATAGCTTCTACCAAACATGGTCCAGAACTGAGCCTTGCGCTGGCACTCGGGGCTAAGACAATCCGTCTCGCCGGCAACAACACCCTCAGGCTGCTCGAAAGGAATACACAAACTCTTCATGCCCATGGAGGGGAGCTTCTGGCTCTCGGGGACGTCAGGCTGAGTGTCCTCACGAGTGGTCAGCTCCTTGATGCGGTCCTCGCACTTGCCATCGCCACAGAAGGGAATCAGGACAACGTTCTTGTCATCCAAAGCGGGAAGGACATCCTCCCACTTGGTAATCTGCAGGCGGTGCTCGCGGAACGACTTCTCGGCCTTGGCGTACATATCTGACTGAATAGTCTCCAGCAGCTCGGGAACCTTGGTAGCGACCTCGGCGATAGGGATGGTGCCCTTCTCACCGGTATCACGTCTGGCCCAGCTGACAACCTCCTTGGCAGCATCCTTGGGGCCAAACTCAATTCGCAGAGGAACACCCTTGAGCTCCCAGTCGTTGAACTTCCAGGCAGGAGTGTAGCCCTCTCTCCAGTCAGACTCAGCTCGGACACCAGCCTTCTTCAGGGTATCCCGGATGCCATCCAGCTGCTCTTCGTGCTTCTTCCTGTCCTCGGGGGTAGTGCTCTTGTTGATACCGACGGGGATCAGGATGGTCTGAGTCTTGGCAATTCGGGGAGGAAGGACAAGACCCTTGTCATCACCGTGTACCATGATCATGACACCAATGACACGGGTGGACAGACCCCAAGAGTTCTGCCAGACGTGGATGTGAGAACCCTTGTTGGCAGGGTCTTCAACAGTAATGTCGAACATTTTGCTGAAGTTCTGGCCCAAGCAGTGGGACGTGGCACCCTGGATACCACGGCCGTTGGAAGGAATGTAGCCCTCAACGGTGGTTGTGTAGTAACCACCAGCGAACTTCTCGTTCTCAGTCTTGCGTCCTCGGACAACGGGGACAGCCAGAAGCTGCTCGTAGACACCAGCATACAGCTCCAGAATCTCCAAAACCTCCTTTCCGGCAAGCTCTTCGGTCAGGTGGGCAGTGTGGCCCTCCTGCCAGAGGAATTCTCTTGTTCGGAGGAAAGGAGTGGTCTGCTTAGCCTCCCATCGAACAACCGAGTTCCACTGGTTCAGTCGAAGGGGAAGATCTCGGTGGCTGCGAATCCACTTGGCGTAGTAAGGGTACATGACAGCCTCAGACGTGGGACGAATTGCGACGGGAACTTCGAGATCCTTGTCACCACTGGATACGGGTTAGTCTATGGTTCTGCTAGGAACGAATATCCAGGTAATAAATACGTACGCCTTGGTCACCCAAGCCAATTCGGGAGCAAAGCCCTCGACGTGATCCTTCTCCTTCTCCAGCGACTTGGAGGAGAGGAACATGGGGAAGCTGGTCTCCTCAACCCCCATCAGCTCAATGCGGTCCTGGAACCACTTTCGGATGACGTTCCAGATGTGCATTGACAAAGGGCGCAGGACGAAGAAACCAGAGATTTCTTGGTAGTATTCGACCATCTCGCCCTTGAGAACGACCTCCTGGTACCATGCTGGGAAGTTCTCTGCCTTGGTGACGGTGATTCCAATGATATCGTCGGTCTTCTTTCCGCCCACGATGGGGAGGGCAGCCTGCTTAGCGGCCTTTGCAGCCTTGTCGGCAGCCATCTTGGCCTGCTTCTCGGCCTTCTTGAGGGCGCTCTTGGAGGGCTCCTTGGGAGGTTCGGCGGCGTTCTCCATGGTGGAACTGTTGTTTCTGGTAAATGTTAGGAGAGGCTCGAGATAAGGTGGATTGTTGTGACTCTGGAGTCTGTTGGATATTGACATTGAAGATGTCAATGCATACCTTTTATCGCACTACAAAGAGCTTGCCTTCAATACAACGCACGACACGTCGGAATCCTGAGTCACTGTGCAGTGCAAGATGCGCAACGAGAGGGAGTCAGTCGGCCGAAAAAAGAGTCACGAGAGGCTCAATGCCAGGCCTTTGCTCTGCCCCGCTATCAGTGTGTCCCTCCTCAGAAAGGAGGGGCAGCGCAGGACAAATTTCACGTCCACGGTCCCCTGAGCGCCACCCAATCAGGGCTTGCAGCGCTAGGAATTTGGGGCTTGGAGGGGCTGCCAGCGCTGTTGGAGGCTGTTTGGCAGCGCCGGAGCTGGAACAATCTGTGCTTCCGACAAAAAAGTCGAGGGGCAGCGGGACAAGTGCCGCCATTACTGAGCTTCGCAGCTTTGGCTAGGTAAGCCAGGGTAGACAGTCAAGGCAGAAACTTGTCGAATCCTCGAGCCTCCACTCCTTTCCCTTATTCTCAATATCCCATTCACAGCGACTGTTAGGCGGCTTGTATCGCATCACAGCACTGCTTCAGTTCAGCCATGGCAGCACTCTTCGAGCAGCCCCGGAACGGGACCCTTTTCCTCGGTGGCCAGAAGATTTCAGGATCCGATATTCGAGACCAAAATGGTGCGTTGGGCTGCTGCTCATGACTTGGACGAGTCGGTTACTGACGGGCGCAGTTCTGGCAACACAAGCCATCGCCAATGTGGTGAAGAGCTCTTTTGGCCCCAGCGGTCTTGACAAGATGATGGTGGACGACATTGGCGTGAGTACATACACCGACTGCCCCTCGATTGAGACGACTGGAGCCCTTTGCCCCTATTCCCGATGCGAAGCGACTCGGACATGAACCACAACAGCTTGCTTACTATCTCTTGCAAACAGGACGTCACGGTAACAAACGACGGTGCTACGATCCTTACCCTCCTCGACGTCGAAGATCCCGCCGGAAAGATCTTGGTGGACCTGGCCCAGCAGCAGGATAAGGAGGTTGGTGATGGCACAACATCAGTTGTCCTGATCGCCGCCGAGCTGCTCCGAAGGGGCAACGAGCTGATGAAGAACCGCATCCACCCCACCACCATCATCACCGGCTACAGACTGGCCCTGCGAGAGGCGATCAAGTACCTGAACGAGAACGTCAGCATCAAGGTCGACAACCTCGGCCGGGATTCACTCCTCAACATTGCAAAGACCTCCATGTCCAGCAAGATCATTGGTGCTGATTCCGACTTCTTCGCCGACCTGGTTGTCGATGCCATTCAGGCGGTCAAGACAACCAACAACAGGAACGAGTCCAAATATCCCGTCAAGGCCGTCAACCTGCTCAAGGCCCACGGCAAGAGCGCTCTCGAGTCAGTCCTGGTCAAGGGCTATGCCTTGAACTGCACAGTTGCTTCTCAGGCCATGCCTACCCGTATTCAGGATGCCAAGATTGCCATCCTGGACATGAACCTGCAAAAGGAGAGAATGAAGCTCGGCGTCCAGATCACGGTCGATGACCCTCAGCAGCTGGAGGCTATCCGCGCTAGGGAATCCGGCATGATCATCGAGAGGGTAGAGATGATCCTCAAGGCTGGTGCCAACGTCATCCTTACCACCAAGGGTATCGATGACATGGTCCTGAAGATGATGGTTGAGAAGGGCGCCATGGGTGTCAGAAGATGCAAGAAGGATGACCTGAGACGAATTGCTAAGGCCACAGGCGGTACCCTCCTGAGCACACTCTCTGACCTGAATGGTGATGAGAAGTTTGACCCTTCATACCTGGGACACGCTGAGGAGGTTTTCCAGGAGCGCATCTCGGACGACGAGTGCATTCTGATCAAGGGCACCAAGGCCCACTCCTCCGCCTCCGTCATCCTGCGAGGACCCAACGAATATTCTCTCGACGAGATTGAGCGATCAGTCCACGACTCTCTCTGCGCCGTCAAGAGGACGCTAGAAAGCGGCAGCATCGTCCCCGGCGGCGGCGCCGTCGAGACCGCCCTCCACATCTACCTCGAGGAGTTCGCCGGCACCGTCGGATCCCGCGAGCAGCTGGCCATTGGCGAGTTCGCCCAGTCCCTGCTCGTCATCCCCAAGACGCTCGCCGTCAACGCCGCCAAGGACGCCGCGGAGCTCGTCGCCCAGCTGCGCTCCAGGCACGCCCTGTCACAACGCGTCCAGGAGGGCGACGCCAACGAGGACGAGAAGTCGATTGCCAAGAAGAAGAGCTACAAGAACTACGGCCTGGACCTCACCAAGGGCAAGGTCGTGGACGAGATTAAGCTCGGCGTGCTGGAGCCCACGATTAGCAAGGTTCGGCAGCTGAAGAGTGCGGTCGAGGCTTGTATCAGCATTATGCGAATTGACACGCTGATCAAGCTGGATCCGGAGCAGAGCGCGGAGGATGATGGCCATGGACACTAATTCTTCGGGTGGGAGAGAAAATGGGTATGAAGAATAGACAAAAGAAATTTAAAATACTCAGTCTATAATATTTCTTTGGCTACAAGCCAAATTATGTTCTTTTTGCTTTACTCTTTTAGTTTCAGCCCCCGTCTCATTCGGTGATGAAATTCTCGGTACGCTCTCACTAACAAGTTTAAGAGCATTTCTTCTCTTTTTTTTGTAAAACGTTTTTATTTATACAATGCTGCACATGGCTCACGTCTAAGAAACAAGGAGTTTGTGTGTCCCATTCCCAGCATCATGAGACACCATCTTCCATTTCTTCATTCCAACCTCCCATCCCGCCGATAGACTTGACCGCCCAGAGAGAATCTATGTTTTTTTGTAATTCCGAGACGAATTATGTATTTTTGTCCGGGAGCTGTCTCATCTTTCACCCATTTTAGTTCCCAAGACTCCCCCCTATACTGTTACATCGTTTGTGACAGGACAGTCTCCCCCCCTCTCTTTTGTTCCCCCCGATTCTTTATACATGTATTCGCGATCTTTAACCAATGACAAGCTTGTCATCCTCGGGGAAGTCGTACTCGGGAATCTCCAGGTTGAGAGGCGCGGGGCCCTTTCGTATCCGGCCAGAGATGTCGTAGTGGGAGCCGTGGCAGGGGCAGAACCAGCCACCAAAGTCGCCGGCCTCGCCAATGGGGACACAACCCAAGTGGGTGCAGACGCCCAGCATGACCAGCCACTCGGGGCGCTTGACACGGTCCTCGTCGGACTGGGGGTCTCGGAGGGAGGCGACGTTGACTTTGTTGGCCTGGTCGATCTCGTCCTGGGTTCGGTGACGGACGAAGACGGGCTTGCCTCGCCACTTGATGATGACCTGAGGGGGGAGGGAGTTAGTCAAATGCGGTTCTTTTTTTGCGTATAGAGTTCGTCGGGTATGCTCACGTTCTTGCCCTCGGGGATGGTGTTCAGGTCAACCTCGACCTTGGCCATGGCCAAAACGTCGGCAGAGGCAGACATGTTGAGGAGGAATTCTATAGCAACCCACGTGTTAGCCTCGTGCACGAAAACGACCCAATTGCTCAATTCCAAGTCCCTCAAGCTCCAATGGCCTCGTATAAGCCAATTCCAGCTCATCCAGAGCACCAATTCCCATCTTCAACCCGTTTCCCCCCTCCCCCACACAAACAAGCAACCCACCTTGAACAGTGCTCTTGGCTCCGGCAGCAGTAATGGCACCCATCGTGCCGACCGCAAAGTACGAGAAGAGCTTGTTGGAGGTCTCGCTGCCCTTGGACATGTATTTGCTAAAGTCGGGGATCTTGCTGCCCTTGGACTCGCCCTTGAAGGGGCTGGTGTAGGAAGCCGCTCCGGGAGCATCAGCCTGGCGCACGGCCGACGAGCTCAGCGCGCGCACGGCAGGCTTGGCCACGGCCGACGAGCGCAGGCACAGGCGGGAAGCGGTAGCGAGAGGCGCCATGGTAAGAGGGTTCGAGGGCGAAGGTCGAAGGTGGTGAGTTGAGGTCTTTTCGCCGTGTTGCTTGGCTCTCTCGGGCTAACAGGTGTGATGGATTGCCGAAAGTTTTGGGATCCGGTTTTTCTGGTCGTGGCCTGAGTTCTGAGGCTGCCATGGTCAGCTGCGGTGGAAATTGCGGCGCGCTGATTCGCCGGGAGCTTCGGCGTCCCGGTCTGTTCCGCCTTTGGTAAGCAATCGACTGATGTCAACAAGGGACTGGAGCTATTCTAGAAGGGCATTTCATAGTCTTATAAAATTGACATCAATAGAGAATAAAAAAGCAGATTGAATCAGATATTTTCTCGAAATTTGTATTTTTTTGACATTTCATCCTACATGTACCTACATCAGTAACTCAAGCAACTAGCAAGATCGTATCAGGACGTGGTTCATTCGTGAACCGACTCCACCACCGCCAGTCCACTGTCTATGAAACTCAATGCCAGGCATCAATACCTAGCAACGCATCGCCTTCGCCATCTTCCATCACGTATATCGTAAATCCTTTCGATCCAGAAACATGCTATGCATCAGCCTCAGTGCATCCTTCTGAGCTCCTCTATCATGTTCCGCATGTCTTCCACGCTTGGTCCCAGCCCTTCGCACACCAGCCCCTGCTGGTTCTCGTCCAAGTCCAAGAACCTCTCTATCATTTCACCGTCCACGAATCGGAAAGGAGCTTCACCTTCTCTAGCCTGGTTTCTAAACGCCCGCCAAGTGTCAAACGACAGGTTTCCAGGTGTCTGGATATACTCTTGGAGTCTTGACTGGAACGTCATTAGCAGATCCTGGTACTTGGGGGCAATGTCGCCGTAGAGGTAAAGAGTTCCCTCAATCTATTTGTCCAATTAGTCAGTTTCAGATCGCTATTTCTTGAGAGATATGTATCAAGCTTACCGAGCCCAAAAATGCTTTTGGTACCACAATGGCATTTTCAGCAGGCGCAACCTGAATCTTCCGGATCCGGTTGATCTGTTCCCCAATGTTGAGTTCGCTTATAATCTCCAGCTGGCTACGGTCTTGCTCTGTAGGTGCTTCTTGATTTTGTCTGAGCACAATGATATTACCCTGAGCATCCGCCTCTAGCCACCTAGAATCATCCAGTGCGCTGATCGATGTAGTCCAAGCTTGTTGATAGTGTCTTGCCTTCTCTTCCAACGTTGCCTTCTTACCATCTTGACCCGGTGTGAATTCAACAAGAGTAAGGGATTGCATGAGATCACCAATACCGATGATGTTCCCAGAGATGTCCAGATCGACTGGGAATGATGCGGGGCGGAACGATGCGAGCTTCTTTAAACTGGCAGCCGTCGACGTCTCTTGGGTGAAAGAATAAACAACCACCGTTTTAGTCAGTCCAGCGACAATGTAGTCATCCATGATGGCTAGGCAACGGCACACTCCTTTCAAGTTATGGGAGGCGATTTGGTACAACTGCCGCGACTCGTCGACACCAAGGACCAATATTCTGCCTCTCGTCTCTCCTGCTTCCTCTGTGCCAGGGTCTGCGACAAAACTCGTGCCGACCAAGAATCTCTCGGCCAAGACGCCATTACTGTCAGGTAATTCGGCCCGAATTATGCACTCGACCAGCTCCAATGACGAGGAGGCATTGAGCTCAAATGGCTTCCCTAGCTCCTGGAAGATGATCTCATCGACTAGTTTGATGGTGCTCGTAATGACCTCCTCGTTGTCAGCCAGCTCCTTTTTAATACAGCCCAGTCCAAAAGCCTTCAAGCCCGGTGAATAAGCTACACGACGGACGGTCTCGCTCATAGGGAGTGCTTTGACGTGGGTAAGCCTTTCGTTATCAACCTGACAGATCCTGATATGATCTTCTGTTGATAACACGATAGAGTCTGGGAAGGCTTCCGAGTCGAACGGGGCCACGAATGTCGCGTCATCAGCCGTAGTCGCTGAGTAGACAACACGCCCTTCTGAACTATAAATTAAGCTAGCATGCTCTGTAGTCGCAAACACGTTGCAGATCCCGTCCGCTCGGGGTAGAACGTGTAGCCGTGCCGGACCGCTTCCCAGTGTGACTGTCTTCCTACCAGATACTGAGAAGCCTTTAACCGAGACATTGAAGCTGATGAGATTTCCGTCTTCCAATGCCACCAACATGGTTGGGCCCGAGATGTCAGGCGGATGTAGCTGGACGAGGGCCACATCCCGTGGAACTGAAGAACTGTCGTCTGTCTGCCTCAGTGGTTCACCGTGGAGTGGTGTTAAAGTCGCCAGATCTACAACTGAAATCGTTCCCGAAGTCCACCAACCGACCACACCGAAGTCTTGAGGTTCGCGCGCCGCATGTAAGCAGGATATTTGATCGGGTTGTCCGGATACCGAATCTTGTGTAGCGTTTTGGATAACCGCCTTTAAGCCGTCAAGAAGGTTTAAGGATACCAATATTGATCCATCTATAGACAGTAAAGCCCACTTGGTATTGGCAGACGCCGCCGTGATCACTTTGCCTTCGGGTGACTGCCATGAGCCCAAAGAAGCCCCGCTGTCAGGGTCCAAGAGATTGACAACTCGAGGTGTTATTTGCAGCAGCTGACCGTTTGGCAGGTTTGCAGCCAAGAGCGTTTCCGATTCGAGATCCATTCCCTGAAAGGAAAAGAGCTCCTCAATGTTATCGGGCTCAAATCGGAGAACTCGAGTTCCAGTTAGCGTGGATATGACAACGGTATCGGCCTTTTCCGAGTCCACTGATCGCAAGGTGAATAGCCCCCTAGTGCCCTGGATTTCATCCAAGAGACCACGGTCTTCAAGGCCAACACCGCTGCGAATGCTCCGTAGGCTTCCATCCTGGTAAGCACCACAGCCGGCCACAATCCTCGCCTGCCCTGATGAAAAGGTGTTGCCAGACTGTGCGTCTCCCTCTCTGTTTCCCAGATCCATGATGGTAAAGTCCATGATGGGCGCGTTGTTGGATAAAACTTTGACAAGAGTCATTTGCTGGGTTTCAACATCGATATGTAGTAGCTGAGAGTCGCCATGATGTGAACCAATAAATAGGAGATTATTTCCCATATAAACTAAGCTGGACGCTCTTGATGTATATCGGCTCGAATCTTGAAAAGATATCGGATGCACCTCCATGCCAGTGACCACCACACCAGTTGATTCATTAGTAGTCTTGATTTCAAGTAGATCAAGACGGCCGTAGTCGTCGGCCAAGAAGTAATGCGTCCCGTCATACTCAGCCCAAGCAACATATATCTTCGGGTCCTCAAGGGTGGAGCTCACGCTAGAATATGTGAGGCTGTCGAAATATGTAAGAAGAGTCTCTCCAACCACAAGAAGGCCGCCTAGATGTGCCCTGGCTCCCTCGTTATTGCGCACGTGGTATCGCTTCTCCTCATACACTGGAACGGGTATGAGCATGGACGCATAAGGGTCACGAATAACCTCGTCCAGTTCTCTGTCCTTGAGTGGGTCGAACTTGGACGAGACGCCGCCCTTATCGTCATCCGTCAGTCGATAAACAGCAACCCGAGCTTCTTCGCGGTCAAGCTGGTTCTTGTAGAGAAACGCGATTCTCGGGTGGCCGGTTCGACTATGTAGGAATACGCTCGATTTCATCCATAATTCAGTCAACCGGACCTGGTCCAGCACTTCAAGCTTTGTGGTTAAACCCTTGCGTATTCGCAGGCGAAAGACGTTCAGCACCCCCTCCCAAAGGTGCATGGCCATAAACTTGCCAGTGGGGTCCACAAGACATCTATTTTGGCTTTGCGATTGCCGCATATAGGGTTCTGCTGAATCGTGTATTGTCTGCTCGACAGCATCTAGCTGGTTTGTTTCAGGATTCCAAGCTATATTGAAGTACTGTAGCCTATCTGTGCCGATGAACAGAAGGTCTGTAGCGGAATCCTTCGGCTGCAGCCGCTGGAGCATGTCTATGGTACCATGGACAACTTTTGTGTGGAGGCACGTCATGCCCTCCTCGGTGACTCGCCATATTTCCAGTCGATTTGCTTTCCTGTGCGTTGATACGAGTGAGCAAATGGTATACAAGCAATCGGAAGCCGTAGGAAACACTCACGCAACGACCAAATCCTCGATATCAGGCGACAGGAACCGGATGCGCAGGGCATGCCTGATGCTGGTCGGCTTGTGGACTGGTGCGACATACGCCATGGTGGAGGAACAGAACGACTGCGAAAGAGAGAAGCTTTGCAGGCTTTATTGCACAGGCTACATGGAACGGCCCTGGTGCTCCGAACGGCCCAAGGATGAAGCTTGAGAGCTGTTGCGTCAAGCTGGGGATCGCAACTGGGCGGGATGTTTATCAACTTATCGGAGATAGGCAGCCCGCCATATGTAAGCGGCTTCTAGCACCTTGTACTGGAGTTGATTTGGCGGGGCAAGAAGCCACTTTTAGTGGGGTGGTCCCCTGTAACCCGTCACTGGGGCTGCTTATAGCTAAAGTCCATGCGGCAAGCCTCATTTGCGTTTGCTGCTCTGCAGGGTATGTTGGTTGATGTCGACTGGAAGTTGATGCCCGCTGAACGTCTTCCATAACAGAGCCCTGAAGGCGTAAGATAAATCGATAATTATATGTTTCAAGAGCTCTCTAAGTAGCTTGGATTCCCTGTGATAGATTAAAGCTGGTGTCGTATCATGGGTCACGGGAAGGACGTTATCGATATCTGTCGCTTTCCATATCCATCAATCAGCTCTCCTTCCAAATATTTTATTGCAAACCAATTGGTCACAATCAAGAATAATCATTCACCCTCATCCAACATCGCAGTCTTCATAGGTACTGACCGATTCTTCTTCATGTCTTACAGCCCTAGGAACCCCGAAATACACGAATATTGGTATTCAACATGACACCAGCTCCAGGCAAACCCATCGAGAGAACTGAAACGGCTGACGAATATGGCCGTCGCGAGAAGTGCTTCAGAAACCATAGGCGACACCCATTTACGTTCCAATCCCATGTGACAGACATACAGAGCACAAGAGAGACTGCCGAAGCAGATGGATTTGTATCCCAGCCGGGATTGAAGATGGTTCCTCTTCCAAACCCACAACTGACAGGAGATGTATTTGACCAGCATCAACATCACCGGGAGAATCTCGAGAAGCTTCTCCACGATTCTCCATCAAAAATTTCCCTATCAGCTACCAACACTTTTACGAAAGAACTTTTTCTTCCTGTCGGCGAGCTGGACTTGGGGTCTTGTCATGAGAGTGATGTCCAAGAGTACCTACGCCAGGTTCATACTAAGAGATATAGTGATCCTTTCAAGCAATGGATCCCATTCACTTGCACAAGGCCAGATAGAGATGAAAGCCTCAACTTTCCAACTGGTCTTACCCTGTTATGGAAGCTTCTGCATCGTGAACTTGACACAGATAAACCTACCTTATCGAAGGACGCTGTGAATCTTGTGAGAGAACAAAGCAAATCGCTGACAGTTTCCGAACATGAGATTTTGCCCCTAGAACAAACAAAAATCAAGCCTGTGAGTCAACTTCACTGCTTGGATCGCCATTGTCCACCGCAATTGACAGCTTATAGTATCAATACAGCTGCCTGGATCCTATCTCGCCCCCCTTGTCTCCAGTTTCAGACGACACTGTACCGTTCATTCCTGATGGTGGTGCGGCGGTCGTTGATCTTGTGTCAGAACCAAGCAGCCCTGACCGCACCGCGCTCGAGGCCATTCAGCGTGACATGGACTCAGACCCTATTATTTCGTCCACTTTCATGACATCACCAGCCGCAGGAGAATTACCACAGCTCTTCCAAACATGTCACACCCTGTTCCAAGAGGCCAAAGTCGAGGCTCCTGTCGTCTTTACTAGCTCTGATACCCTAAGTGAAGCCAACGCGCTCACTGACATCCACCTGCCTCTAATTGGTGATGACGACGAGAATGTCTCCAAGTCGCTCCAGGAAACAGGGCATTTTGAAGATGCTTTCATGACACTGCTTGAGGACCGGCATTATTATGCTAACCAATTGGTGAACCAAGAGAGTTTTCATCCAGCTGACTCCCTATGTCGTGCTCCCGTACCTCTGCTTGATTTCGACATCCCACCTCCTGAATGGTCTCTTAGGAACTTCACCGCGAAGACTCATTTTGCATTCTTGAGAAAAAGTATACCTCACTGTTTTAATATCTTGCCAATTCCGCGGGATCCATCTTCAGAATCTTCTCTCAGATGGGCAGTTTTCCCGTTAGAGAAAATGCGGCCAATCATGGTGGATGAAATTGCGGTGTCAGATGATATAATTGCAAAATATCTTTCTCTCGATTCCACCTCTCTCTTAAGTAGTCTTGATTTCGTTTCGATAAAGCCAAGTCTGGATGTCCTATATATTCAACACGACGAAGAAATCGAATCGGTATTCTTATTGAACGACGAAGCGGACGAAGCGCCCCCTACTAGCACCCAGCATCATGAGGGCCCTAATTGGATGAACTTGGAGCAAGGAAACGAGAGAAGCGTCTCGGAAATTAGGGATTCTCATAAAGTCAATCGGCCAACTCGTAGGAAACTCGACGACGATGGCCCAAGACTATTACCAAAGTCTTATGACACGAGTGCCACGAGCATCCTCCTCCACAACTTTATGGAACTAAGGGGCATGAAAAGACCGCGCCTCAGTACAGAGCCCGCTGGAATGAGTCAATGTACAGGTACTTTGCCGTCTATCCCTGGCAACGAAGCATCTGCAGCCAACGACCGCGAAATAGTACCTCTCCAGATGACTGAAGAGATGCCTCCCGCGCCGATTCCCAACATTGAGATACCATCCGAGAAGTCGTCTTTTATCATTTCTGTTGATCTTGCTAGGCCAATATTGAGACGATTAGAGAGTATGTGGGCTCCCGAGAAGTTAATCGACGTTGACTTTTCGCGTCACAACACTACCGCCAGGTTACCGGGCGTTACTCAGCCCAAAGAGGCTGTCTCGCCTTTGAGTTTTGAAGCTGATATATCCCTTTCGCCTGGAACAGGAATCATCATCACGAATCTTCTCAAGGTCAGGCAACGTTCCCTTCCAGGCTCTCAGTCTCAAACTCCACTACGGGAGCGTGTGCAGAAAGTGAGCCAGAGATATGAAACTCTGATTGTCTTAGTATCAGAATCGCAGCCCAAGGGAGAGTTTATGGGAACAATGGCTCCGTCGGATACAGCCGCTTATGCTGAGTTTTTGAGCTTCGCAGTTGCACTAGACGGGGATGTCGATGTACACTTTATCCCAGGAGCAACAGAGACAATGGCCTCGTGGGTTTTGGCTTTTATGTGTCAATATTCCTCAAGATTCGAAGCGCTATCAAGGTTTTTGTCTTCTGAAGAAACTCCGTGGGAATTATTCCTCAGGAGAGCGGGCATGAATGTAAATGCTGCCAAGGCGCTTTCCAAAACGCTTTTCGAACAGGGTGGAGCGTCGGGATTGGCCGTGTTTCTCAACATGTCAGTGCCAGAACGAGTTGCCAGATTTGGACCATTGCTTGGTGGAGAAAAAGGGTTGCTCCTGACAGCAAAAGCAATAGATCGAAGATGGGGAGACCAGCCTCCTCAGCATATTCCTTTCGGACGGTAGACCTTGGTGGACAACAGTGGCGATGTGAGGATATCTGACGAAAGAATATATGGATTCTACATTGAAACCAAATGTACGTTTGTCATCTCCCAGTACCACCTCTATTCGTCTAGATGTATTAAATGAACGGAACATATATGTCTAGTAAAACAATATACTCAAGAAGATGCCTGTATATGGTGAGGGCATGAGGTCCTGTATAACCCAAGTCTCCACGTCCTTTACTCTGTAAAGATTATACTCGTCCATCTTTGGCTACACTCAGCAGATCTCCCACAAAGGTCGTGGCAGATGGTCAATGAGAGGAACAGCTTTCTTCAGCTGCGGAACTTGCTTCAAGCCGATGTATACTACCCTCTGGGCGTTGGCTAAGGTGACTGACCTTGATGTCAGGCCATAGTAGTCCGAGATGGCATGTGTAAGCCACCGCCTGGAGATGGATGTCAAGTTAGCTTTCCCAACATTCACACATTGTATCACGAGAAAAAGGGGAAACTCACTTGAAAGCAGCGCTCTCATCATCGCCAAAGGAATCAAACACCAGCCCGGAGTCAACCGTCTCCTGTGACACTTGCCGGTGGGCAGTTCTGTATCTTGCAGCAGCTGCAGCCGCAGCAGCCCTCTTCTCCTGCAAGTCTCTCATTCTGCCGTTACGACCCACGAAGACAATCTCTTCATCATCAGAGTCCATCTCCTCCGCCGCGCTGTCCACGTCCTCGTCGTTGCCATTGTCGGCTTGATCCTCGGCCTTCTTCCTTCGGCGCTCATCAACCATGTACTGTCGCACAGGCTCCTCAAGGGCCTTGACCCAGGTGCGGATTACTGGGCTGCGCTTGGTCGCTTCTCGAAGGTCGCGCGGCACCTCACCTACACCGAGGCCTGTTGCACTGCCAGTCTTGAGCTGCTGCTTCTTGCGCGCGGCCTGGAGCTTGGCCGTCTTGTCTTGAATGCGCTGGCGCACGCCATGGTCCCAGAACTGAGCGAGCTGATAAGGGACTCGGTGGATGGGATGTGTCGGGTGGACTTCCCAGTCGACGGGCTCGGGCGGCTGGACGTTGGGGACGTGCATGAGACGATCTGTTTAAGAGGAGATTCCCTCATCATCAGCGACCTGTGTCTAAGGTGCCTGAAAGTTATCTGATTCAGACAAGGCAGTATTTAATACCGTTCTCCCATCGCCGACGCTGCCGGCTACCTTCCTTGCCCTTCAGGACGGCCTCTCTGCGCTTCATACTGTCCCGAGCAGATGGCGGTCTGCGAGGAGCCACAACAGTAACCTGAACTTCCTCGGTAGCGGTTGTGATGGTAACCTGCTGCCGGCTAGCAGAGCGCTTGGAGGGCGTTGGGAGCGCATCGAGAGGGATCGATAGAGGACTCCCGGTGCCGCGGGCAATGGGCGAAACGCTGAGCGATTGAAGCGCCGAGATGGTCCAAGCCTCGATGTCGATGGGAGCACCAGATGGCGGAGCAGCTGGGAAGATGATGCTTGCCGTAAGCTGGCTGGGAGGAGGGGCCTCCTCAGGAGGCGGGACAGCGCTGTACATGGCCATGGTGACGATGACTTTTTACAGTTTACAGAGGACGATATCGAGAAGTGAGATCGAAGAAGTGTCGAGCTGTTCGAATGCGCCTTTGCGACGGGATTCAAAGTCCTATATCGGATGACAGGCTTGATCAGGGGAAGATCAGATGCGACGAGACGAGGCAGCAGCAAGGATTGCCTATCTTAGCTGACGTTGCTCCCTATATCTGCATCCCAAGCCCACACTTGGATGTCTCCATCGCGTCCCTCCTGACACAGTGTGATTCATCAGCTATCTCCAGCCAATCACGGCTCGGGCGCAAGCCATGAGGAGAGATTTACTGGCCTGCGCGGAGGGTTTTGCGCGCACAATTCGCGCGTAAAGTGGCTGTCTTGTGATAGAGGCGTTAAGTTTTGGCACTGTGTGAGGCTCAAGCACGTTTCTTTATATATAGTACTAATTGCTCGTAGGATCTCACATGCTTCATTTTGCTGGACGTGTTACCTGGTTTGCGTGTCTATTCTCATATGAAGCTGTCCATCACATGGTCTCACTGCTCTTGACCATGAGTTGAGTATTGGCACTTCTACCTTTTAATCGCACTGTTCCACCTGCCCAATGGACGTATCCAACTCCACCGGCGAATTCCCGTGTCTCCATATCCAGAATAGCCTCCTGTGACTCACGTTGAAGGACTCATTCCCAAGAGGGGAGAGAAAAAGAAAAGACAAATTGAAATGCAGTCAGACCGGATAATCTCGGCTATTGCAGCAGAGGTGGTAACATTAGATCATTGCTTCATTTGGTGGGTGTGTGCTTGAGATGTGATACTTTTGGTTCGCTTCCCCAAGCATATCAAGACAAGACCAAAGCCGCTGCAGTTAAAATCGCACCTGCACCCTCCCAGATCGACGCAGCCTTCCAATCCTGCGCCCAGAATACCGTAGCTGTAAGCAGCCTCATCGGAACGGTAGCCGCGAAGAATGCAGTGTTGTTTTGGTACGCGGCCAGTGTGTAGTAAATGCCCATGGCAATGGCTGCCAGAGCGTTGCCTTTTACGGCTGGTAGGGCGCCTGTAGGGAGGTTGAGAGACTCGATCATTAGATTTGGTGAGATGAGGGAAGCCCATCCCGATATAAACGAGGTTATGCCAAAGGCCAGTATTGTGGCACGAGGGATGGATGGCATGGTGACGAGTCTCGATGAGGATGTAATGTTAATTGGAAGTGAAATCTGGAGTAAGAGACGGAGTAGCGGTCATCTGTATTGAGTTTCAAAGTCGAGTTCCGCTCTGTTAAATACCTGCTTCATACGTGGTAGCATCGAGTTCTTGGTATCCAGGAATAGGTAAGCTTATTTGATCAGCTAGACAAACTAGTGAGACTAGAGTAAGACGGAAGACGGATATGAAACTAATTATAGTAGAGCTTTTATTTCATCGGATGTGGAGGTTTCAATTAAGCCGTGAGACCTGGCTTAGAAGATGTAATGCAGCGCGTGCCGATGTTTCTTTACAACATCTGTCAAAATTATCTTTGTCACAGTCACAGCAACCCATCTGCGGTTTCTAACTGTCAATATGCGCGTATTAATAATTTGTTCAATTAAATGTTTAACAATATTATTTAGTTATGGGAAGTTGAAATACAAAATGGTTTGTCATTGTTGGCAAGATCCAAGAATAAAGTCTGTTGTAGACTCCACCTCGATTAAGACAGTAACATCCTCCATGTTTGTTACGAAGGGAGCACAAAAGTACTTCAACATGCTGTCGTGCTTTCAATTCGCTAGAGCTCCGGCATATATCCATTACCCACTGATTATTATCGCCATGAACGAAGGCAAAAAGAGCAAAAAGAATGCCGTAGCGAGGAATCGAACCTCGGCCGTCAGTGCTTCGCTTAGTCCACAAACTGATATACTACCACTATATTACTATGGCTTAGTGCTCTTGAGAGTGGCTCGAGGCTTGTTATTTCTATTCATAAAGAGCAATTTGTCGTAGACGGGAGATTCTCAGTAAAGTCTCAAGATACGACAGAGTGAGTCCTCTAACCGCTGACAATCATCCCTGCGTATGTCTTGCATTTAGATTCAAAGATGCTCTTACGCTATAAATAAATTGCAAAGATTACGATAGCAATCGGTAAGGTATTGATGTGAATAGAATAAGACATGCAGATGGCGATGTAATAAATAGACGCCTTGTGCAACTATAAAAGTCAATTCGGCCAAGGGAGATGGCGAGATCTAAAAAGCAGATCTAGGTACCAGATTGGCGGGTGGGTCGTACGCATTCCTGGGTTGGAGGGGCACGACATTTTCAACACGACTGACACGCAGCTTACTAGCACTGCACGACATCACGCCTCAAGCTGTCACCAGCATCACCACCACCAAAACCATGGCTTTGCCTCTCCCCCTGGGCCTGGTGCCCTCAGAGGCCGCCTTTCTGTGCGAAATGGAGCTCGTCACGGTGGTTCCCCGCCAGCGCCTCGAGAGCATTGAGCTTCTCTCGGTCAGCCATTCTAATTCTACACAGCCAGAGCTTCCCTTCGTCTTCGTCTACTGACCATGTGAACAACAGGGCTCGACTCCCAAACTTCGCCCGCCACACCGCGCCGACCTGCCTCTCTGGCTAGCAATTCTCCTCAAAAAGCAACGACGCGCCAACATCGTGCCCCCGGCATGGCTCCATCCCGAATCCCTTCGCGAAATCGTCACCTACGAAACCGCCATCGATGTCAAGGATTGGGCACCTCCCCCTCCGCCGCCCGTCAGAGCCGACAGCAGAGGCAATTCGAGAAGACTCAACTCCGCAGACGCCGACATCATATTGTCGCCTCCGTTTTTGCCGTCCTGCACGACTGCAGCTCCAGCAGGTGCCCTGCCGTACCACTGGTTCGAGTTCGCCGAGATGCTTCTCGCGCACGCGAGCGATGATGTTCCGTCCGCCTCGGAAGTGCGCTCTCTTTTGAGAGATCTTCAAGAAGCTCGATCCGCTAAGATGAGATCTAAAATCACACAGCCTGAAAGCCACGGCGAAGGTGTCACGAGTCTTCGGGGTGTCGGGGCCATGGAGCTTGCTGAGAGCAGAGGTTTTGTTGCCAGTGTAGCTGAAGGCGTTCGCAAAATCGGTGCAAGTGCTGAAACCATGCGGCGTGAAGAAGAGGAGGAACATGGCCAAGATATGGACGATGACAGTGACGATGACATGGGTCTTTGAGAAAATGGACCGATTTGATAACAGCAATCACCAACCGACAAGCACAAAGAGGCCAGCATGGGCGGGACTACACTTCTCCCACGCCACAGCTGCGAACAACTGGGAGCCCAGCATGAGTTGAAGTCGAAAAATGTCTGAATTTCTATCGGGCTTTAATACGCGGCTCGTCCTCTATCTTAAACGCCAAAACCGAAACTGAAACCAAACCGATAAGTCCACCGAGTCCTGGAGCGACGCCAAGATCCCATACTATGCAAGCCGTAGCCCGATCAAAATTTCCTGTACAGGCGTCTTCAAAATCTTCCTAGCTGCGGTATATCCCTGGTTGACTTGTTGACGCTGTTGCATACGAGATTGTTGTGTTGTGTGGGGCATTCTCCCCTAGGTGTGCCGGCAATCATCGTTGCCAGAGGTAATCCGATGCACATGAAACCGAAATAAACAGGCCTCCGACTATCCTTCGAGATGAAGAGGCAATACCCGACTCGTTTCCGTTAAAATCATCATTTCTACCTCTCTTGTTGTGGTCATTCGGGTATTCAGCTTGACGAAAATCCTCATGCAGATGCAGCTCCCCTGGTCTCAGAGTCTTGAAAAGGGTTCCTCTCCGCTCCAAGGCTATCATCAAAGCTCGCACTCATGATTTGACGCCCGTGGAACTCCTGACAGTCCCAGTTCGGCGGCTCACTTCCCTCTCGCCACCTTGTGCGACCTCGCTGCGGCTGCTCCGAAGAATCGATGGTTCCCCGGTGCTCTGATGCCGTGAGAGGGAGCTGAGTGGTACCAAAGCGCACGTTACTGCCACAACGTCCAGCCATACGCACGTCGTGCTGTGCAAACCGGCGCTTCTTGGAGTCGTCGTTATCGAGCACCTCGTCCTCTGGCCGAAAAGATCTCTTCTTGCCGGAATTTGGCGTGACGGCCTCGGTGGTGCTGAGAATATTCTGTTGATGCATATTTGCTAAGCTGCAGGCTTTTCGATATTAAATCAATCAGTCTTGGGTGGAAATAAAACGTGCTTCGTTTTCAGATTCAATACTGGGACGAAGGGGAGAAGAAATATTTAATTTAAAAATACCTTTGGGTCTCTCTCGCTCAACTTGGAGTCGGCCTTTGTCTGACGGAGACTGGCTCTTGCTTTGTGGAAATCTTAGTTTCCTCGGAAACTTCCAAGTGCGAACTTGATATTTCTGCTTTATGCTTTTTTGGCTTTCAAACAGGCACGCACAATGGACTTGACGGCTTGTTTGTAGGGGCCACTGCCAAACGGGCCGCCCAGCTGCAGCGTTTGCGATGTGCAATTCGCCCAAAGGCATCAATGAATCTAAACGTCATAACTACCTTACCTATGTTAATTAATTTGATTCACGTGTTATGCCGGACGGAATGCATCTTCCTTTCTTCTCATGTTTTTTTTACGCACATCATAGACCTCCGTCTTTGTCCCATCTCTCTGTTGTTGGTGGCTTAAAAACTGTATTTTCCAAGAATACAATGGCTTTATACTTGGCTTGAAAGGGCCCTACAAGACACAAAGGCCTGCAAAGGTAGATCTCAAGAGCAAGAGAACTGGATATTTAGACAGTTTACGAGCCAGACAAGATGGCGTAGAAAGAACACTAGACCAAAAGGTTCGGCGTGACTCTACAGTACGGGGCAGATTATCATCTCAAGATCTTGTATAATAATTATATTCTTAACAATGCTCAAACGGGACAATTTCCTCCATTTAGGCATGCACAAGTCGGTACTGGTATTATATTATTTACAATTCTGATGGCTCCTCAACCTCCTTTGAAGAAAAGTCGTGGTATGCGAGCTCGTAGACCAAGCCCAAAGTCATCTTGGCGTGCTCAAGCATGTGGTCAAAAGACAGATACTTGATGAGATCGTCGGTACCGTGGATGTGTTGGTCCGAGTTCTCGAATGCAGACTCGATAACAAAGGCCGAAGGGTAACCGGCCTTTGACGCAGAGGCGTGGTCAGAGCAAGCATAGCCGCACTTGGTCTCCACCCAGGGAATGCTGCAGTACTGTAGGAAAGTGTTAACAATGCTTTGTACAGATTTTCTAAGAATAGATAAAATCAACTTACCTCCTCGATGACCTTCTTGATGAAAGCAGTGAGGCCAGGGTGAACAAAGTCGGTGATAACGCCAACGCTCTCTGGCTTGCCTGCGTCCTCGGTTCCCTGGACAAAGCCAGTCATGTCCTGCTGGAGCATGGCCTTGACGTCACGGCCCTCTTTCTCGTACGACTGGAAGATGGCTTGGCTGCCCAGGAGACCGCCCTCCTCAGCACTGTACCAGTGGAATTCGACAGTGTTGGGTGCAGACCCGCCGACAACGTCTTTGGCCTTCAGCAGCGTGTGGAATACTTCCATGATGGTAACCGTGCCACTTCCATCGTCGTCGGCGCCGGGAGCACCCAGAATTGAGGGGAGCCACAGGTTGATGGAATCCTGGTGAGCGCCAATAATGACGGTAGTGTTGGTCTTGCCAGGGATTCTCGCAATGACAGAGCTCTGAGGCCATGAGTGGCCGAAGTGCTCCGCAGTAACGGTGTCCTCGGCGCCAGCATCCTTGATGATACCGTTGATCCTCTCCAAGACCCATTCTGACGACTGCCGGCCGTAGCCGGACTTGTAGTATCGGGTGTGGAAGCTGGTCAGCTTCTCGAGATTCCTGCGCATCCCATCCTTGGTCAAGTGGCCAGCCAGCTCACCAACCTCCTTCTGCTTGACGCACTTGTCGGGAAACGCGACCGAAGCTTGGCTCTGGGTCTGAGCGCGGAGAGTGCCCAGCTCTTGTGTGTCGGTGATGTCCATGAAGTTTTGGCCGTTCTACACCAGATAAAGATGTTAGTTGGGGATATTGAAGCTGCGGAACAGGCTTCGGAGAGATGGACATACACGTCTAAGATCCCACTTGTCCTCCTCAGTAACCCATTGCGTCTCGCCAGGGCTCAGCTCGATGAGGTACTTGGCCGGCTCGTCGAGCTGAACATTGTCGCCCTCGTTCTCGATGACGAAGCGACCGCTGACGAGGGCAGCAGGCAGGGCGGCCGCGATAAGAGAGGTTTGTAGGAACTTCATTGTGGTTTGATATGATGGAAGAGTAGGATTATAGTGATGATGATGATGCTGAGTAGCAGAATTCCTCGAGGTGAAGGAAGAGGGAGAGATGGAGATAAGCAGACCGGAGAAGGAGAGCAAAGGTGATGCGACGACCAAAGGTTCCAACCTAGGCTGACCGGATAGGTCACAGATCCCCACTGTTCTACAGGGGGCTGGGCCTACGTCTTCAGGGACGGTGGGGGTAGGGGGCCGCCTTGCCGTAACTGGTAATGCGGCATGATGCCGGGGGACCGAGTCTCGACAAAGTACCTAACTTGAGGACAGTATAAGATGCGAGCAAACAATAGCACTTATACTAAACAATTACTTGGTTTCAGAAGAAGATGAATAACCACGGGATAGTGTGTATGTAGGTATGTTTACAGATGTCTGCATATTTTTAATCGCAGTATACATACGACTATATGCAAAGATCTGATCTGGTTAGCGCATCTTCAAGTACAAGTGCTGTCCGATATGACCATGAGATACGCATGAGATACATGAGTCTAACCATCAATACCATCGAAGATGACCAACAAAGTCCACACATCCGGAAGCCGTACCCAAACGCCTGAATACTACATAGTAGCTAAAGCCAAACTCTACCTCGACCCAAAACTCCCAATTTTATATGCAATTTGCAGCCTACATCGTTTACTGCTGAGGTGGCGGAGGAGGCGGTGGGACCTGGCCGTTCCACCCACCCTGCCCGGTTTGTGCCTGAATCTGGCTCATCAGAGCTGCAAAGAATGCGGGATTGACGAATGCTCCGCCATTGGGCGCCTGACCTTGTCCTTGGGCAGATCCGGGCCAGCCTGGAGGTGGGGGCGGTACTGCAGAAGGTGCTGGCTGACCCTGTGCTGGCCACCCAGGAAGGGGGAAGCCAAACTGAGGAAGAGATGGCACGGAGTTGGTAGGTGGAACAGGGTTGAAGTTCCATGAGCTGGTCGCAGGCACTCCTGCCTGAGGGTTCTGGTTGCTTTGAAGAGGGAGAGAATATCCATCCCTGGGTTGGCCAAAGCCTCCCCTACCACCACGGCCAGAACCTCTTCCACGACCGCCTCTGCCCCGAGAGTCTCCTCTCCGACCTCCTCTAGAGAAACCTTGTCTGGGAGAAGGCTCATGAGTCTCAGTCGATGAGGGGCCTGCTCCAAAGCCAACAGGTCGAGCCAGTGGCTTATATGGACCATCATCTTCCTCATCGTAGTTCAGGCTACCATCTGCCGAGAGCTCCTGGCGCAGCGGGTGAGGCTGTTTACCCTCCTTTCCACCAGAGCTCTTCCATTTGTCCTTCTTCTTCTGCTTCAATGACCGTTTGTATTCTGCTTCCTTCTCGTCATCTGAAAACTCGACTTCTTCATCGGCGATTTCCTCATCGTGCAGGTTGCTAGCGTCAGAGCCCTTGAGATTTTTCAGAGGTTCTGTGAAAACGTATGATGCGTGATCGACAGGATAGTATATCTTCGTTCCGACTTCCAACCCAAGCTCTTTCACCTCCTCTGCTGTGTTGAACATTACCGTGTACATCGGCTGCAATACCTTGCCTATCGTCTCTGCGATGACTCCGATGACAACCCTCTCTGCGTTGCACAGGACAGATCCGCTGTCCAAGACTTGATATTCTCCGGGGGTGAAAGCCTTGATGAGCATGATATTTTCGACAATATGCTCTATGGCACCGAGCTCCTCGATTGCCATCTCGGGGGTGATTGTCACATCCGGCTTGGGGATAATTTCGTCAGGAATCTCATTCTTTGTCCGTACATATCCAGACCCAGAAGCCTTCCCTCTGTCTCCCTCATCATCAGAGCCTCCCTCTGTCTCCATCAGAAGCCGTGCTGTTTCTTCGATGCCCAGAGGTTCGTATCCCTCATTGTCAGAGTCGTCATCATCGGATGACGAGTCAGAGCTGCTAGAGTCTGACGATTCGTATGGAGAGGAGTCGATTTCCCATTCGGGGTGTTCGCTTTGGTCGGGTTGTAAGGGAACCTGCTCTGCTTCGGGTGCGGGAGCCTGTTGGTTCGCATCAGGATTGTCTAGGCCACCAAGGGCTGCTTCCAGAGCGTGTGTCAAAGAAGGCGGACTTTCAGGTTTGTCGATTGTCATAGCATCTGGGTCAGAGGTGCTGTCCTTGGCGGCCTCGCTATGTTGTTCTGTGGCTGACGAAGTTGTTTCGAGCGTGGCTGGATTTGCGCCAGTCATCTCGCTGTCTTCTGCGGCGCTCGCAGCGGCAATTGCGAGATCAGCTGGAAGCGGCGGCAGCACCTCATTCGCCTTTGCTTGGCCCAGTCCGGGGATCTGGAAGCCGGACATGGTGGCGACGAGAATGTGTGTAGTTTGGAGAAGAAGTTTTGCGCCGAAGAAGAGGAACGGCCTTGGGTATCTTGGAGGTCCTGACGGATGAAAAAAACGAAGTGAGAGAGTCGCCGTCTATGATACAATGGATATGAGAATATAATAGCACTATTGAAAGATTGCAATTATATCGGTCGGTCCCAGAGAGTCCAGTACCGAATTTGACGTGATTGATTGAAGAGCTGCAGAAGTGCAAAGGCGAAAGAAATCAATGCTCTGGGCTGCTGTTATCGGTCGGATAAGAAAAAAAAGAATAGCACAGGCAGAATGGCGTCTCGGAGCGGTATGTGGGGCGGACCAACCAGTGTAGGAATGGCTCGCTGCATTTCAGCCCGCCAGCCTCCAGCGCGAACTTGCAGAATCATTCAGGTGAAGAGAAGAGAACAAGTGGGCTGGTCACCGGCTCACCGAACGCCACCGCGGCTCAACAAGCCTCACCGCCATCCTCTTTCGCCAGTGGATCTTGACCCCAACATAAACAAAAACATCGTGAACTCTCCAAAGCCATCAAACTGTTGCATCCGCGACTATGGCGCCCAAAACTACTACCAAGGACAAGGAGAAATCCGAGAAGGTGTCATCGTCAAAGTCTAGTTCTAGAAGGGAGAGAGAGAGAGACAGAGACAGGGCCACTCCTGCGGCCTACGAGCATCCCGATGCCAGCCACGCAAAGAAAAAGTATGTTTCACTCAACCGCCTGTGAGCGCAGCTGCTGATTCGCGTCCTTGAATCACCAGGCGGCCAAGTGCATATAGCATTAAGCCCATATCGGCCTTTTACCTCTTTTTCAGCGCCAGCATGATTGCGGCCCTGTTTGCGCCAATTCAGGATTGTGACGAGACGTTCAATTACTGGGAGCCGGCACATTATCTCTCACATGGCTATGGCCTGCAGACCTGGGAGTACTCACCAGATTACGCCATCCGGAGCTGGCTTTACATAGCACTTCATGCTGTTGTGGGCAATGTCCGCAGAATACTGCCCCAGTCTACCAAGGTGAGTCTTTTTCCCGTCTGTGCAAATGAGCTACTGGCTCATCTCCTCAGGTTTCCGAATTCTACTTCATTCGCTATGGCCTGGCGCTCCTTTGTGCCATTTGCCAGACTATCCTGTACCAAGGCATCAGTCTAGCTCTCAATGCTAGAATTGGCGTCGTCTTCCTTGTTGCCACCATCCTGAGTCCAGGAAACTTCCATGCGAGCGCAGCTTTCTTGCCCTCCAGCTTTGCCATGTACATGGGGATGCTCGGCGCTGCATCCTTCATGAACTGGCGGGGTGGTTTGAAGACGTGGCAAGGCATAACTTGGTTCGCCGTGGCTGGCGTTCTTGGCTGGCCCTTTGCTGCCGCCCTCTCTGCGCCGTATCTCCTTGAAGAGCTCATTCTGGTCCTGTTCAGCGACAGAACCTCTTTTATCGAAGCTCTTATCCGACTCATCCGTGGTGTCATCGCTGGTCTTCTGGTTTTGGTAAGTCGTCTCATGTTCGTTGCCATATGTTGAACACTATACTTATTGCCACCAGTTTTCCGACTTTCTCATCAACCTGTTCTTTTACAAGAAGTCGGTGGTTGTCTCATGGAATATTGTCAAATACAACATCTTCTCCAAGACTGGCGGCCCTGATCTTTACGGAACTGAGCCCTGGACCTTTTATTTCAAGAATCTTGCGTTGAACTTTAACGTTTGGTTTATCCTCGCCCTTTTGGCATTGCCACTCTTCATCCTGCAGAAGACCTTCTCCAGGACCTCACAGAACCTATCCAGCGGGCTGCGTACTGTTGTTTTCGTCACGCCCTTTTACATGTGGCTAGGAATCTTCACCGCGCAGCCACACAAGGAGGAGAGGTTCATGTACCCGGCCTACCCCTTCCTCGCCATCAACGCCGCGATATCGGTGCACATCATCTTATATACTCTTGGTTCTCCAAATGCTACGACGTTGATTGGAAAGATCTCGGGTCGTCTTAAGCTTCTCGTTGTTGCCCTCGTCCTTCTCCTCTCCGTCAATATCAGCATCGCTCGCATCTACGGCATATACTCTGCGTATTCGGCCCCTCTGAAGATCTATACTCCGCTTTGGGGAGATGGATCAGGCAATACGTTTGGAGCAGAAGAAGACAATATCTGCTTCGGAAAAGAATGGTATCGCTTCCCAACATCCTACTTCCTCCCGCGTAATATGCATGCCAAATTCCTGCGTTCCGAGTTCCGTGGCCTGTTGCCTGGCGAATTTTCTGAAGCCGGGACTGGCTTCGGCTTCTGGAGTGGCACTTGGCTGCCAACAAAGGGTCTGAATGACCGCAACGAAGAAGATGCGGGCAAATATGTCGAGCCTCGCATGTGCTCTTTCCTTGTGGATACCCAATATCCCCTCAGGGGAAAGAAATCGGTATCACGCAGAGAGCCAGATTACATTGCAGACAAGAACCACTGGGAGGTCGTCAAGTGTGTCGAGTTTCTCGACGCCGCCAACACGCATCTCTTGGCACGCACACTGTGGATTCCTGAAATCGACGCCGTCCCCGAAAAGTACAGACGGAAGTGGGGAAGACACTGTCTTCTCCAGCGCAAGAAGAGATCCGCTAGCATGTGGATGTCTCCTGGTCAGATGATGATGGGTTAATGAAGCTTGATGATGGATTAATGAAGCTTATGTTTCCAAAAGTAAACAAGATTTCTTGAGCAGGTCAAGACTGGCTTAAAATTTTAATAGAAGAATTTATGATTGAAATAGATGATGCTTATCCATTTTTTTCACTGCTATGTCAAGCATGTCAAAAACAGGTTGATACACAAATCAATACTGATTGTGGTATGAGGAGTATGATTAGACTAACTAATACATGAGATGAGTTATACAGAAAAATTGCAAAGTGCTCAAGCCCAGTATCAAGCATCACCTCGTGAATCTCCAGACAAGAAGCAGCACCGGCAGTCGCTCGTTTGATATAGCAGCCAGCACAGCGCTACGTGTCCACGAAGTCTTTCTTTTCATAGACACCTAGCAGGTATCTCTAAAGACATGACGTTAGACTCTCTAAATTACTGAAAGGTACCACCTTTGGCGACCAGCCCGCGCAAATCTATTAAATCCAAGAGATCGCCCGCGCAATAACCATCCCATCATTTATATGCATGCTGCGCCGTTGTGTTGCTCCGCGTAAAAGCCCAAATGTGCTCTCGGGATTCGATGAATGTCGCTATTACCATGAAACCGCCCACTGAAAGCGCGTGCGGTGCTCGGAATCGAAAATATCTTGAGGCATTCAACCTGTCGTCTAGCCCAGTACCAGCTCGTAAAGGATGATCAATGTGTTTACTATAATCAATGGCGCTATTCATCATGTTAGTATCATGGTTCAGTTACCCTCTCAACAGCCCCTGGATTATAGACATGCGCATAATGGCGGGGGATTCCGAGGTCGAAGTGTAAGGAGAAGGGGGGCAGGACGTACGTCGCATAACCATACGAACACTGGCGATCAGAGCGACAAGTTTGGCCTTGACACTGTTGGCATCTGCGCCGGCGCCAAAGGCAGGGTCATATGTGGATGTGGAGAGGCCGATGCGTGCAAGGAAGCGGTCGTCGGAGAGGATGGCGAGGGCGTTTGTGAGGAGGCAGAGGACGTAGACGAGATTGCCTAGGAAGAGCATTTTGAATGGTGTTTTCCCTTGCTTCTCTCTCTTATTGTGGTGTTGTGTAATTCTTCCCCCTTTTGTTGTATTTGATCCGGAGAAGAGGGAGGAGGGCAGACGTGGAATTGAATGTCTGGATTTGGTTGAAGCTCAACTTGTCTCGCGACTGACGGAGAGACCAATTGGCGTCATGTCCAAGCTGGCCTCTTTTCGCGGGAGCTAGCGCGATAAGGGGAGCTTATCGGAGCTGCGACAGGGGTCAGGTGACTGCACTGTGATGTAAATCACCTGTAACTCGTTCACTGAAATCCGACCTTGAACATTGTCCCGTCTCAGTGACATCGTATATAAAGGCACAACGAGATAACATGGCCACGCCATCAGAAGGCTCCAAAGAGGGTCCCTGGACCGACGAGACGAAGCAAAAATTCGAGAGGTAATTTAGCTGAGCTGAACGATGCACGTCTCCCCATCCTTGCTCAATGCTAACTGACCATTCCATAGTAAATCGAAAAGCGAATTCTACGATCCTTGTCAAGAAGCGGCGCAGCGGAGTTATAAGTGCTTGTATCGGAATAACGGCGACAAGTCGATGTGCGGAGAGTATTTTCAGTATGTTCTACCCTCCTGAGCTGTGGCAATGGCAGCTTTATTCGACATTGTAAGTAGGAAGCTGACGGCATGGCGTAGGGCGTATCGCGATTGCAAACAGGCTTGGGTATGTCGAATCCAATTATAGGCGTCAGCTTTGATACGAATTAACGATGAGCTGACGAGTTGAATAGACGGAAAAGAGGAGAAAAGAGAGGGGTACGCTCTGGTGAGCTGTTCTACCTGAATGTTCAACCACCATTAGACGAATTCGATCGATTCCGCCGAGTAAGGACATCGGCCGATAGCTTGTACAAATAAATACGCAACCTGTGTCAGATAAACAGGGTTTGTAAGATAGAGAAGACCAATGTGTAAGTTGAGCGTATTCGACCTAGAATGAAAATATCTCTTTTGAGGTGCTAATTGGCGCGGAGCAGAATCATAGGTTATCCATTGATGCTGTCAAACAACAGCGACTGACTCCCCTCTTTTCCCTCCTCAGTCTCAACTTGATGTATATAAGACGATAAAACAAGAGTACATAACTACATAACATTTCGGCAAACATCAATGACCTTTTTGTCAACAGGTTCAAACGATACGCCCATCTGATCAATGCTACAGTGCTCAATCGCTGTTTATAGTACCGAAAGACAATATTTAACTATTGGTTTTTAGTATCCAAAATCTTCCCAAACCACTTGCTCACCGGTCAGCCATCCTTTCACCCTCTGCAACAGCGTTGGCCCGGTGCATAGAAAGAATTTACGCTCCGCCCCCTTCAATGTTTCGAGATCGTCTTCACATAGTCGCCGGGATACGATCTCAGATCCCAAAATCTGGACCTCTTTCACCAGCTTACCATCAAAACGATCACCTGTGATAAAAAGCTTTGTTCTAGCTGCCAGCCCGTCAATTCTTTTAAAAGAATCCACTGCCAACTTTAGATCTTCTCCACGAAGACTCCAGAGCACGTCGAAATCTGATTCTGCACTGATGAGTGCTGGAGCTTGCGCAAGCAGTGGCGTTATCCCCACGCCAGCCGTAATGAAGACAGAAGATGGTGATTCCTCAGAGGCCTTTTGAACGGGAATACGAAAAGACTCTTGCCCTCCGAATCCCAACACAGACAGTTTCAAGGGTGTATCGGCTTTATGCCTCCAAAGAAAATTCGTGGCAGGTCCGTTCTTCTTGATGGTGATTTGAAGCTCAGGCTCTTGCGGGGTATTAGAAACAGTAAAGGTTCGAATAAAGTCATCGTTCAAGCTCTGCGGATCATGGTCTCTCATATGAGACCATCCTCGATTAAGCTGCGGCGCAAAGTCCAATGTTATGTACTGCCCAGCATACCATTTCGGAATCGGCTTCTGTGATGAGAGCTTGAATGTGAAGCGGCTGATGGTTGGCGTGAGGATTTCCCGGGACAGAAACTTTGCAGAAAGATCGGTGCTGTTTTGTGATGCTTTTGCAGTGCTCTCGGATTGTTCCGCGACCAGATATCGTGGAGGAGGGTTGTACGGTGAGTACTCTATTGGGATTCCGCGGAATGGGAGGCCAGATCGAACGAATCTGGTATCTGTGACGTTGATTTTGATGGCCAGTTGTGTTCTAACGAGCAAATCGGAGGCATCCTTTCCTACCAAGATCGTTGCAGAGCCTGTGAGGTATAGGACGTCGGAAGTGACAAAGTCAGGAACGACGATGCCAATCAGTGGGTTTACTTTGAGATTTCCTAAGCTCTGATATAATCTGTTGCCGGAGACTGCGATTTTGAACCATGGTTAGCATATACTTCAGTCGAAAACGATGAATGGATATGTACTCACACTCTGGATATATCAGAACCACTCCGTCCTCATTATTCTGGATAATTCTTACAAAGCCAGGTGGGCCGCCTCTGTTATTCGTATCCATTGATTTTCCGTTGGTGCTCGACAGGAATAACGTGTCTGCTCTGCCAATCAAGTCCACAGCTTCTTGCGGCAGTGGTAGTTTCTGTGATATTAATACGGGGTGGGCATCATTCGGTACAATCTCCTTTCGGTTGAGATACTTGGGACAATTCCCAAGACTCTCTTCTATGTCCATAGCGATTCTAACTCTCCCGTCTTTGTCTTCCATGGCTGCAAGCATCTTGCCCATGAGCTTGACACGGTCTTGTCCTTCTAGATCTATAGTCAATGCAGCCATCATTTTCCTCTTCTTGTCATTTTGAAGCACTGCATGACCAGCCTTGCCGTTATCACTTCCGAGCAGGGCATTGAAGACAGGATCATGTTGTGTGTCAACTTTGCTGTCGAATCTCAGCACGTCTTCTGCCACGGGCCTTGCGCAGCCGATATCACCGCCCCAAACGGTTGTCCACGGCCGGCCTTTGTTGTCGAGTGTCCCCAGTGCCACGAGAGGCGATTGCATTGCGCGAACAGCGTGATTCATCGGGAGGCCGGAGCTCGTGGGGTCGCCGCCGATGGGGAGTTTGAGCATTTTGTATACGGCCACCTCGCCTTCATGGCGGCCATGTGGATATGACCTTTTGAAAGGCATTTTATTGAAGAAGCGTTTGATGGTGTAAGGTTTCTGGATAGTATTGAGATACACCTGAGCTACTTTATGAACAATTATATTGAAGTTCTAGCAGTCAAGTAGTAGTTGATGGCAAATTTCATGTCATTTATTTTTCCACGAGGTCACCATCTTTCTAGAATAGTTGAGACAATTCTCTCTGTATATAATAAGACCGAGCAGTAGAACCAGTATGTCTCTTTCTACCAGGTAGTCATCTAATCAATATTCCACAGCCTTTTGTATATCAAATAGATTCGCCTCCTAGCACCTTGCTTCGCACTCATCTCGGGGTTAAGGAACCAGTGACTGGCAGCGAGATTTGCTCTCTTGACGTAACGAACATAAACTTTGAATGGGGTTAATAATCCGTCTGTCGGCCAACATTCTGTCTAGACACGATCACTAATCACAATTACTGATTCCATTTCGAGCTTACTCGGAGTCGCCAACTGTGGAACCTTGTTAATAGCGTACCAAGGCCGCACTCAACTCGGAGTTATGTGCCACTCCTGATTGGCTAAAGGCACATCTGGAGGCATTCCTCATAAGACTGGTTCGAGAGTGTTGCCCTGTTCAATAGCTCACCATATCATGAATCAGCGCGAAGGTTGCTTAAATGGGAGTACGAGCATGCCGATATTCTAGAATAATCGGGATAAACTTTTTACCTTAGATGATCCCTAAAGTGCAAATAGAGAATGACACCATGTGTGATGGCGTCGCCCCAGTTGTTGCCTCAACTTAGAAAGCTCCTAAGGGAAGAAAAATAACATTATTTATTGGAATGGACGTGGAATCATCGGAAACACTAGTATGACATTAGTATAAGTATTTAAATAGCGCTAGACTTTATTTATTTGTTCAAATAAATTGCATCTCCATTCATGGCTCAATCAACTAGAATGTCAAAGTCAGTCGCAAGCATCTCACGATTAGCCAACAAGAAAATCATGCAAAAGGCAATCCCAAAGAGTATTGCTATTTTCACCGTAGAATATTGCTATTTTCACCGTAGTGGTCCACATCACAAGCTAGATTTACCCCCATTGATCGCACTTACCACACCCATACACCAAGTTACAGTGCAGCACACTGGGAAGGAAGATCATACAACATAGATTTCACACACAACACTATAGACTATTAATCTGCACCAATTCGTTCAAAAATGACGATTCCGACCCTTCCAATTCGACCCTCCCAATTCGATTTAACCACTTCCCACGGGCCGGCTAATTCATCTGGCTCGTCGATCTAAGTGGTTGGGATAACTCAGGGTCCGTCTTAAGGGCGGCGGCAGCTATCGCAGCTTTGTGTCCTCTTGTAGTTCTAGTCACCCGCGAAGTTGGGCGTAACTGCGAGCCCCTCGTCGACTGTGACGGAGCACCCCGGCTGCGGCTCTGTGACGGCCTTAGCTTTGCGATCTTGAACTCCGCGATCTTGAAGGTCTTGTGTAAAGTTGTCAAGTACGTGGTGTGCCAGGGCACCGCACTGTAGTTAGGTGTGGATTAATGGGACCGATGGTGTGTGCACATCAATTTTAGTACGGTTACGGACTACTACGGTGAAAATAGCAATATTCTACGGTGAAAATAGCAATACTCATCCCAAAATACCACCCGGTCGCTACATCTACGGCGGCTGAGACGGTTAAAAAACATGAAAAGCCAGCTAATACCGTCCTTTGGGCAGGATGGTTTTGTCCATTCACACAACGCTCTTGGGTTGTCCTAGAAGAGCTTGGTATGACTTATCAGTATAAGGAAGTCAATCCTTACCTTAAAGGGGCTTCGTTTCTAGGTACGTTATTTGGACACTTGTCGCTTTTTGAGATGCGGTGCTAACTATTTGGACAGAAATCTCACCAAAGGGATTAACACCGGGACTTCAGGTAAATGGCAAGCCGCTTCATGACTCTCTTATCATCAATGAGTTCTTAAATGAAGAATACGGGTCCAGTAAATTGATGCCGGAAGAGCCCTATCAAAGAGCTATTGCCAGGTTGTGGATTGATTACATTAATAGGGATGTTGTTCCGGCATTCTTTCGACTTTTACAAGCGCAGCCACACGAGCCTGAAAAGCAGGTGTCTGCTCTGACGGACTTCAAAAAATTACTCACGACGATCTCCAAAGAATTTAAAGGTCCATATTTCTTTGGAGAGCAGTTCAGTCTCGTAGACGCAGCTATCGCTCCTTGGGCTGTGAGAGACTTTATCATTCGAGAGTTTCGGGGTTTTGTTCGTGACGATGTTCAAGGATGGAGTGCTTGGGCGTCTGCGTTGGAGGCACGAGAAAGTGTTGCGCGAACTACGAGTGTAAGTGTGGATTCTATAGGCCCCCCCAAAGTTCATCAGTTGGATGCTAATATTCTCTCTCTAAATGCTAGGGTAAGAGCGAAATAATTGAATTCAATGGCACGTTTCTTCGAAACGAACTGCATAGTCTGGCGGGTCGAGCGGCAGCGGAGGGACAGGCAATTCCTTAGGTCTTTGAAGAAACACGTCATAATGAAATGGAACCATGGGGATTTCTCTCTTCCATTGGCACGTTAATTGTATGGGAACATTTGAGTTGAGAGGGCCTAAAGTAAATAGATAGCTTTAGGTCTTACTCCTCTCCGGGTAGTGGGGGCTGCAGGTGGTCGTCGGGCGTATAGATGAGGGGTTATCAAAAGATTCGTATTAACTTGGTGAATGTGTATATAAGAAGTCATACTCGCTCTCTGTGTCGTCTAGTTGAAGAGCAGATTCAAATCACTGTGTAATAACACGAAACCACTAGCTTTCACAACGATAACCATGTCGTCTCAAGAAGGAAGACCACCTTACCCACCGTTCACGGCTGAAACAGCACAGAAGAAGGTAAAGGTGGCCCAAGATGCATGGAATACCAGGTGAATGAAGCAATTTATGTGAATAAGTCGTACTCCAGCTTACAAGCCCTAGAAATCCCGATGGCGTGAAAATAGCTTACACGCCGGACTCAATCTAGCGCAACCGTGACCAGTTTCTGCAGGGTAGAGACGCCATCAAGGAGTTTTTAACCAAAAAATGGGAGAGAGAAAACGGCTATCGGCTGCGCAAGGAACTTTTTGCTTTTACAGATAACAAGATTGCGGTGCAGTTTTGGTACGAGTGGTATGATGAGGCGGGCCAGTGGTGGCGGACGTACGGTCTTGAAGACTGGACCTTTGCGGACAATGGATTGATGAGAAAGCGACAGATGAGTGGCAATGACGTTAAGATTTCTAATGATGAGCGGTGGTTTAAGGACGGCGTTGATGTAAATGAGGTTGACATCTCTGAAAAACATTGGTAGTTTGTGCTCTATATATAGACGTACAGATCTGTATCAGTTTGACGTAAGTATAATAAAGTCAAATACCAGCAGGCTCCATTCTTGGCGACTATATGAGACCACGACTCATGAGATGGAAAGGTAGCCAACTGAAGGGCTTAGTACTGTCGATGAATGAAGCTCCATGAATATATATGACAGACTTCATATGGCGACTAGGGGAAATCATAACGCATTTACTACCTTCGGTCATCTCTATGATACTAAATCACATTTGAGATTCCATTCAAGAAGACTTGCTTTTCGTAGGGTCAGAAACATGCTTTTCTCGCAATTCATGGTGGCCCTACCAATCTAAGTTGCATCTTTTCCAACTGTAGGCATCCATTGAGCACAGGTTTTAGTGTTGTTTAATTAGCTAAAGCAAAACGAATCTCTTACATTAACACAAACAGCACAGCTGTACTACTCAATTGACTTCTCCATTGCACATAGAAGCGTGGTTGTAAAAGGCATAAAGTAAATATCATGCACTCTACAGACATGGAGCTTTTTCTGAACTCTGCGCTTCCAGAAGGGGGAGAATACAAATTTTTATCGAATAATCGCATTGACTCGTGAAAATAAAAGAGTTTAATAATCGCCATCAGCTATGTCACATTGACACTGTTCGTTGACTTGAGCTTCAAAAAAGAGATTACTTATTCATTCGTTTCGCAACTTCTTTATTAATGATGGCAAATTGTCTAGACTCCTCTTCAGCGTTGCGTTCAACATGTCGTGTCCATCCATGTCCATTCCGTTGACGAATCATTCATTGCTTAGGAATGCTTCTCACAGGGGACATGACGATGCACATGCGGGCTAGTTCTTTGCATGGCGTCTGTCCGCACGCTAATCCGCACGCTAAAGCGACATTAACTCAGATCTAGTTACTCGAACACTACGCCGTAGCAAATTGAAGGTTATCTCGGGTTCCTAGACCGAAAATCCTTCCCGGGACCTGGCTGTTATTGATGTCAGAATCTTCTTAACAGAGATGCCCAAGACCATCTAATTCCTTCTTTCTTTGTAATTAGACTTTCCACGTACATATTTGTCTGTCGAGATGATTTCCAATCTATTCAGCGATTACAAACCAAACATGTCGCTTTGGGCGTGGATGCAACATATAAATCACAGAAATTCGGCCCTCAAGTAATGCTGGATCACTCAAATCAGAACAAAGCATATTTCAAGCACACAAACACTCTACAGTTTTCTATAAAACCTCACATCTCTACAAACTCAGTCTTTTGACCATCGATTCTTACTCTCAAGTCTAAACTTTCAACTTTCTTCAAGTTCAAGATGGCTCAGAAGCGAATTCTCGTTATTGGTGGAACCGGCGCCCAGGGTTTTGCTGTCGTCAAGGCTCTTGTCGAGGCAAAGGATCCCTTCATCGTTCGCGTGTTGTCGCGCAACCCAGACTCTGAGGGTGTTAAAGAGACTTTCAAGGACTACCCCCAGGTTGAGCTCGTCAAGGGTTCATTCATGGATTTTGATTCCGTCGAGAGAGCTCTTCAAGATTGCTACGGCGTCTTTGTCAACACCGATGGTAAGTAAATTCACATCTTCATCCAAAGCACTTGACTTGCTAACACATTCTAGGCTTCACTGTCAACGAGCCGGACGAGCTCTGGGCTGGTGTCCGCATCTTTGAGATTGCAAACACTATCCCAACTCTTCGCCATTTCGTCTATAGTAGCATCGACTACTATCTCCGTCTGACCAACTTTGATCACAAGTACGCAGCTCACCACACCAATGGCAAAGGTCGTGTCCACACCTATCTGGATGGTATGACTTCGCCTGCGCACCCCGACTCTAAGCTTGTATGGTCGGTTCTTATTACCGGTCCGTACAACGAGGATCTAATTGGCGGACCTTATGTGCCACACATTGCCTCCGACGGCACTCGCGTCTTCCGCTTCCCCTTGGGTGACGGATACATTCCCTTCATGACGCTTCAAGATTGCGGTGCCTTTGCGCTCCACATGTTCCAGAACCGCGAAGAGTGGTCTGGCAAGACTCTCTTGGCTACCAGCCACTTTTCCACCGGCAAAGAAATTGCAGAGACTCTGTCCCGTGTTGCCGGCGTCAAGGCCCGCTACGAAAACATCACTGTCCAGGAATGGGTCGATACTTTGCCCTATGCAGACGCCCCCGTGTCGAGCATGTATCCCGATGGAATCACCGTGGGACAGAACTTTAGCATGTGGTGGCCCGGCTTCGCGAACAGCATTTTGAAGAACGAGGGCACGCGAGACCTGGCTGAGATGAAGCGGATCAACCCCAATCTCCAAAGTCTTGAGGATTGGATTCGTGAGTCTAAGTGGGATGGCACTGCGCGCCAAGTGTTAAAGGGCTTCAAGGATGGAGGCATCACGGCGGAAATGCAGCAACTCAAGGCAGAGTAAAGTGGTGCATAGATATACTTTGTCGTTTGGTACAACATTTGAATGTAAATACACAACGCTCTTTACTCAATCGCAATTAGACAATTAAACCTTTCTTAAATGGCATTCAATTCTCAGTAGATTAATCGTCAATAAACAGGAACACACACATATTCGCTGATTGAATAGCTGTATACTCCATACAGTGAATCCATTGAGAGCGACAGTCGGATCTCTTCACGGCATTTTTATAACCTCACCAAAAACCTTGGCGGCATGTGGGGCACTGGTCAAGATTACTGGTCAATTGGTTTTGTGAAGTCAATTTTCACTTTCACAGCATTTTTTACCTCACTCAAAGCCTTGAGGGACTGTGGGGGCACTGGCCAAGATGACTGGTCTAATGGTTTTGTCTAGGTTGCCAAAACCCCTAATTCTTGTCACATCCATGGAATTATTATTCACTAGGCACTTTCACAGCATTTTTAACCTCACCCGAAGCCTTGAGGGCCTGCGAGGGTACTGGTCAAGATGCAATACCTGTACCTACTCCGTATACATGTATGCTATTGGTTAGCCTGGCCGGTTTTATATTTCCTCATAGTAATTCAATAGGTTCTCACCCCAAGCTTCGACAGCATGGGTGGGACGATCTCCATTTCTTTTCGTACATCTTCATACATCTTCACAGCATCTTTAACCTCACTCTAAGCCTTGAGAAAGTGAGAGCCCTGGCTCCCCTTCCCTCTCAGTGCTCAATTGGAGATCTTCACAGCCGTTTTAACCTCAACCGAAGTCATGGGATGATGTATACCTACCTAGGTATAACGACACTTCTGTGTCTAACATTTCACCGCACCTGTAATATGCACTGCGAAGCTGAGTAACGTACTTCGCCTTGTACAAGAATCGCGAATTGATGCGCAATGCTTTGGCTAAATTTTACTTATGGCAGAAAAGAAAAATAGTTCATTCTAGGCTATAAAGTGAAATACATCAAGCTACATGTATGTCTACAAGGAAGTTTACTGCTTTAGTGAAAAGCTGCTGGAAATGTAGAAGGCTATTAAGCGTTCTGTGCCAGATGCTAGATCCTACCAGAGCTCTTGGTGTATGTGCTTTGGCCAACTACTCGTACTTAGGGAAGGTATCAATAACAATTTCCCCGCCAGTCAGTGAAAGCAAGACCTTCATCTCTGACCCTAGTCCCGGCAAACTAACAAACGAGTCTATTTCTCTCCATTGTATGCTTATCTATATAGAATAGACTAAACTTATAATAAAAGCGACGCTTTCAGAATGCAAGCCCAGTCCATGAGGTTTGCCTCGCGCACAGCCGCTGAACCTGGCGGTTAAAGACATGCAAATGGATGAAAGTATAATAATAGAAACTCGAAGCATGAAGAGAAGCCACTGAGTTGAGTTTTTGTCAGTAGTAAAACATATTTATGAGTCACCGGCCTTGAATATTGTAGGGATATTAGGCACCGATCACTTTTTACATTCCAATGTCTGTGTTGGTTGAGAAGAACGGAAGTCCCGCCACAAATACTGTTCATATAGTCGCACGTCTTCCAGAACACCTGTGAAGGGCCATATATGCGAGGCTCTTATCTCACACTTAACAACATACACATACTTTCTCCTTCCAATTTCTCTCAAAACTTAAACCGGCGACATAAGGATGTCCCTCTTGGCTTTTGTTTACGGAGCCTTTATTTCACTTTCTACTTACCACCATCTCCAAAATGTCTGAGAGCCTCCTTACTGAAGACGAGGGTGTGAAAACCCTCCTAGCCTATATCTACTCCGGTTCTGCAATCGGACCTGTGGGAGATAAAGGGGTCGGTTACTCCCTTCTGAAGTCATCACCAGCCTCTTTCTCTTGGTCGGCAGCAATCGAGGACTTTGATGGGTCCGATACTCCTGTTGATCGTTATTTGATCAAGATTGATAGACGAACCAAAAAAATAAGCACTCCAGAGCCCATAGTACTTTCCGAAAACGAACTTGCAGATGTAATACTCCCTGCAACAGGCCAACGTCTTTCTTCTTGGACTAGATTCACAGACGGTTCGATGAGCACCTCTTACAAGGTCACTGTCAAAGAAGATCCCGACGTGGCATACGTGGTTCAGATACGCCATTATGGTTCTGTTGCATCTATGGACTCGTTCATGACTTTGATTTCGAGAACCATCAGTCCCAACGTCTTACCTGTACCACCAGTATATCCGATACCAGGAGAATTTGGTTCATCAAAGTGCCACTGGTATGGGTAGACAGATAACTCGGTATATACCAGGGCAGGTGGTTTTACAGATTTACGCCGGGTTGTCGCATAAAGAAAGACTCATTTTTGTACGAAAACTGGCACTCGCTTTCTCGGCTTGTTGGGAAATCCAACTACCAGAACCCCGATTGATTGGCGAGCTAATCGCATCTAATATCGACGGCCAAATCACTTTGCGAGTCGGACCCGATCGACACCATGGACTTGGCGGTCCATTCCATTCGGTGTGTGACTATCTCCGCGCGTATATCAAATGCTGCCTTGTCCTTCTTGAAAAGCAAGAAGGCATTGAAGAGTACAAAGAGAAATACCTTCAGCGCATAAGAAGTTTCGTCGATACCCGTTTGCATGAGATACCAGCAGTCGTCGAGACAGTCCCCATTGTCGCTATGCATGCAGATATGGGTCCTCACAACATCATTGTGTCGAACCAGACACCCACGGAGATCCAAGCGATTATTGATTGGGAATTTTTAGAGAGCGCCCCATATGCTTCACTCTGTCGGGAAATGGAGATGTTTTTCCGCAAGATTGCTCCCAATGGATTTGGTCCAGAGTATGAACGTGCCGATGAATTACGAGAGGCCTTTTGGAGCAGTATACCCAACTGGAAGCGGTGGAACGAGAGCGAGGCTACGCAAACATTCTTGGAGTGGTTTAGATTTGGCCTGTTCATGAAACCGGAATACAGACCAAAAGAGTTGAGTGATGAGGAGAGGGACAAATTTTGGGCGGAGAACATTCGAGTTGTTGAAGGCATGTTCGACAAGTATTCGCCAGAATTGAATGAGGCAAGCGACGCCTAATGTACCATACTTAGTCTATGCTATACAGCAGTGGTGGCGAGTCTTCGTTTAACTTGAGTAAATATTTACCTTTAAACTGTTAGTATTCGCTTTGCCTGCGTATTCGTGACTGTTACTTACTTGCTAGCATCCATCTTTTACCAAAGTTCCTCAAGACTTGCTTTAGAAACTCAACATTGTCTTCGTATTTGGCATTTGGATCGCGCTGGAGTAATTGCAGCTGGATGACAGCAGACTGATAGAGCGCGTAAGGCACAAACGGAGATAGGCAGCTGTAGTTGATGGCCTCCTCATCCTCAAATAGCTTACGACAATAACGGGTGGTTTCGAGGGCTGTATGTTCCGCTAGAGTAGCAGGACAGTTTTGAATCCGCACACCATATCTTTCCTGATCAGCTGAACAGCCATAAAGAGTAAATATAGCGCTGCCTACAGTTAACTTATAAGTCCCATATGTAGAAGACTGCTACAATACCTGCTGCAAATAGCAAAGGAGATGCAATATTTTCCAAAGTCTTCTGTGTCATTCTGGAGCAATGGGATAAACGTAGACATGGTCGCCTCGAGCTGCGCGGCTTCTTTGGCCTGGAAAGCTTCATCTGAGACGGGCTCGTATACGTTTCTCAGCACACGTCCAACCACGTGAGAAATTTGGCACTCGCGAGCAAATGAGCCGATGCTAACATCAGCTGGGGTGTTTAGGTTGTGTGTAACCAAGCTCGGAGCAATCTTTTTGGTCATAAGTATTTAGAGGGTTATTCGTAGCTTGAGGTGTAAACAAGGGATATAAAGCTCACATTTTTAGCCCATAAATCTTCTTCAATGGGGAGAGGATCGGTTTCTTGGGCGAATGGCGTGGTAAAGATGCTTTCTCCCATGGAGAGATTCAAGTAGCTAAAATTTTACTTGTTAGATATTATCAAACCCATGGACTCAGTCAACTGTACCGGTCTAGATTATGCAGCGCCCATAGTGTTCGCTTCTTTTCTTCCACTACAATCTCTCTTTCTTCATCATATGTCGAAAGGATAGAATGTCGGTGGAAGCCGGCAAAGCGCGCCATCTTAGCGCAACCTCCTATAGATGCGGCTGCAGCCGGATAGATGCCGTGACCAATTTCATAGAAAGCTATGAGGATACGACACTGTATCACTTCAACGGATTGAAAAGAGGTGGCCTCCAGCAGACTGATGATGCCCTTTACCGTCACGTAAAGCGACGACTGCATACTGCTATCATGCGACAGCGGCAGTTGCAGTACGAGATGCACACATAGACAGAGGGCAGCAAAGTCGGCACCGCAGCTAGGAGACTCAATCTTGGGTAGCCTTGCGTAGAATCTTTGTGCCGATACAATCGATATTCGTCTAGCAATGGTGGCAAAGTATGAGTCTGCTATCCGGTGCATCTCGCTGCGGGACTTGACAATCTTGAGGAGTTGCTTCTGAACAATAACATCGACTGTAGGTCGCCTAAGAGAGTCATGAAGAAAGGGCTCGACGCCAGATGTGACATCAGTAAAGCTGGGACTGTTCCAGACATCTGTCGCGGACCGTGATGATTGTGGCGAATACGACCTCGACGAATTGGCATCTGTCTTTGTTAGAGCGTCCCGTACTTTGAGGCCGGCTTCAGTCTCTACTGGCCGCAAGGTATCTTTATCATACACACATGGCCGACTGAGTCTGGAATTTTACGTTGTCAAGGCGAGCTCTTGTTATTCCTGTTAGTGAAGAAGCAAACTTACCGTGTGCATGTAGAGCAGCTCGGCCAACCACGGTCACAACGCCGTTTGCCCCGTCCGCATGGACCGCAAGAGTTGACGGCCTGCATGTCTTCTCAACTTGAATACCATGAGAAGAGACACACGTGGCAAGATAATACGAGCAGAAAAGGTGTAAGATATAGATAACCTTTAATATAATATGTAATTAGTCATTCGTGGGCGCTCTCTTTTAAGTTCATGCGTTAGCCCTCTTTAACATGCCGGGCGGGGGCAACGGATCTCCGGTTTTAAGTAAGCTCGCCGCTCCGAATTGAATCTCCAAATCTACGCAAGCGGAGGTCAGAAAACCGAGACCGCAAAGTAAATAAGTACATACATTCAGTAATATAAGCACCTCATCAACTTATTGAGTAGTACTTTTATAGGAGAACGCCTACTACCTAATTCAGCTAGCATACGGATTTTATTATATAAATATAGCAGCAGTTACTAGAGAAATACTATAGTAGCAGTTACTAAAGAAATATAGACATAATAGTAGTTACTAGGGAAATATAGATATAGTAGCAGTTATTAGGGAAATGTAGATATAGCAGCTACTCCCCTTGCAGGCGTATGATTCAACTCGTAGGTGTTCGAATTCTTCCTGGCCTCGGGTTTTCCGTCATCCGCTTGCTACGGAATGGAACACTCGGGAAGTCGCAGAAAATGATTATCTATCTATTCTATTACCAATTCTATAAATGCTATGTCATAACTTAGATCCGAGTCAGTGCTTTTCAGCAGTCTTGGTTTCGGTAACCTTCTCAATAGCGCCAGTAAAAATGTCCAGCTTCAGTCCTACAATCGAGGTTCCCGGGAGGATGAAGGGCGAGGAGCTTAGAAGATCCACGTCTTCTTTCAGGCTATCCTCGATTCTGTAATTGAGTTGTCAGTCGCATCTTCATTTTCAGAGTGAGATTCTTTAAGCTTACGGTCCCGCGATTTCGCCATATTTGGAAGCATTAATGGTGTCTTTCTCCTGAGGTGCGATCTCGATCAGGGCCTCCTTGATTCTTGAGTCATGGTAATGCGTCATTCCGCAGTCTATGTCATATGTTAACTGCAATGTTTCACACCGCATCTCTCCGATCGTGTGCATCTATTCGCTCACCTGTGTGGTGCATAACAACTAAAGTCTTTGCGTTGCCAATGGTTTGGAGAATAGAGATTGATCTGACAGCGTCCATGGCACGGCCTCCAGCATTGCGGACCATAGTGACACCTTTGACCGTTGCATCGATGCCAAATACCGAGTAGGGGTTCAAACGCGGGTCAGAACAGCTGAGGATAATTGTTCCTGCACCGCTTTGGCGAGTTGCCTGGACCATTGGGACCAGACAAGGCGGCGCCTTGTAAGTTTCGACAAGTTTGCTTTAGATTGATGAGTGACGAATCTTTACGACATATTGAAGTACCCATTGTACTTAATAGATGGAATACATACGCATTGCGGTTGAGAAGCTCGTCGAGGATCTTGGAAGCCATGGTACTGTAGTTTGCTGATCTTTGTTGGAAAGAAATAAGGTTGCTTGTTTTTAAGCGGTACATGTATCTGTGAGTGACTGAATTGAATTGTTGATGTGAACGAGATTGAAACAAGACAAGTCAACAGCTCTTTAAATACAAACTGCGGCCGAGGCGTGGCGCGAATAGCGTCGCGTAGGATTTCATGATTACTGAACCCGTGCACTCGAATTCCCAAGCTTAATAATTGCGGAGAATTATCAACAGCTTGAAACCTTTGATGGTTTTTGGGTTTGTGACATCACTGCCTCGAAGCGAGACTGATCCGTTGCGTCTATTTACGAATAAGGACTTGAAATGTTCTCTTTCCTGAAAGTGGTGGATGTATGTGCGGACTAGCTTGAAGGCGGAACGGACCAAATCGGACTAGAAGCCACCAAGAGTGAGGCCGCAGGATGCCGCAGGATGACCTAAGGATAACCTTTGCATGTTGGCGTACTTCATTCATGACTGCTCCGGATAGAAGAGGAGGGCGATCGCCCGGGTTGATAGGAGTTGGCACAGATCTAGACGCCTCTGGCTGCGTCTCGTTTGTACACGTAGGAAGAGTTGCTACAGAGATCCTGGATACATCGCTTACACATCCGTATCTATGCTACGTCTACGGAGTACATAACAGCAGAAGTTTTACATCACTAATCACATTATCAAGCAGCATTGGATTTGATGCGGAAAAGATGGCAATAAGTCAACAAACAATAAAGCAGTCGTGAGTGTTCCAAACGTTGTCCTATCACTCAAGCATCAACGGGGTGGTGGACGCTCCTAAAGCTACCGGTACTTGAGTGGTATTTACATGTACACGTACTCAAGAGCCTCTACATTAGCGGGCTGTGATCTGACAATCAAAAATAGCATGTGGCAAGTTCGAAATCCAACCAACTGGTTTAAAGTTGAGTCGAGCTACATGTAATAAACAAAAGTTCCTAGAGAGAGAGGAAATGCCTCATGGTTCAGATCAGCATAAACGTTGCAACATCAAACAAGATGCAAGTTAATAAGGTTATCTGAGTAATTTGGACATCAAGTGCCGAATACATGTATTCGGATTGTTACGTCAGAAACCCGACAGCCCGACTAACGGCTTCGCTAGTGACTCAGCTGCATATCTGGTTAGTGATCAAGTCTTTGTCAGATTCAATGCTGGCATATACAGCTCATTTACAAGAGTTTACATTTTCCAAGCTCTTTTACACTCTCTGCACTATTTCAGAAGCGAGTTGTCTATTGCGATTGGCACGGTTAACCCGCAGAAGCATCAACACGCAGAGCCCATTTGCGGCGGGGGGAATGGCAGAGCCGGGATGGCTTCATGCTTCTTGACAGCTTCCCCGCACGCTAAAAGGATCGTATTCAGGCTCATACAAGTTATTTGTCCAAATGTTACTTTGATTGACAATTTCAATTGTTGTATCCAATCTTACTCTTCTGTTATATTTACAAGATGCTTCATGATCATCAAGAGTGACCGCCGTCTCAAGATGCCGTTGCACTTGATTGGTTAGCTGCTATCTCTGAAGCCGGCGAATGAGGTCCGCCTGGCTAAAAGCGCCATCCTGGGGAAGCGGGTCGATTACATACTATGGAGTGCCCGTATCTCACTAATGATGCGATCAGATAGCTAGAGCGATATCGCCATCGATATGTCGGTCTATCCGGACCTCGAGCTGCTGATAACACACAACTGTCATGGTGTTAGCATCGTATTTTGCCTACGACGAAATCTACGCTGACTCGAGATTATCGGCACATCTTGATCTTCCATCACCAAAGAGGCATCTGTTAGAAGCCGTGATACCTGTTTTGGCTTGGTTCTATTACATCAACTAGCCAAGTGCTCTTATCATCGACGCAGCAGCCAACATGGCGACCACGGATTCCCCCATCAAGAATCTCCCCAATGAAGTAAATAAATAACGAATTGTCCCGCATGATTGTTTCTGTAATAGCTGACAGTTGTATCAATTTTACAGCTTCTCTCCAACGTGCTAGCTGAGCTGAGTACAAAGGAGCTCCTCCCAGTCGTCTCCGTCAGTCACCGCTTCTGCTCTCTAGCAACACGTATCCTACATCGCCGCCTCGCCACTACAGCCTCACTGCCAGGCAACGAAGTAATTCTCGAATGCTACCATCCAAGCGCCAAGATATCCACGCCATACCTGGCCTGTCGATATCTCGGCACGGCGTCTTGCGACGGACCCTCGAACAATGAGCAGAACCCGAGCTTCGTACATCTGCGCAAGATGTATTCATGCTTCCGACCAGTCATAATGGAAGAGAACAGACGCAGAAGGTTCCGTTATGGGTGGTCTGTACAAACCTTGGCTGGAAGCACTCAGCTCCAGATTGCCGCCGAGGACATCCTTGATGAGACTGCGCATCAGGAAGTGTACCTTGATGAAGGGGAGCGCTTCTCCCAGCTCTGTACCGTGACGAATGTCGTTACGCATGGTTCCAGACCGGGCCTTTTCACACGACATGTCAATATCAGCGAGGGTGTCATTCGTGTTTTCCGGCACTGGCTGTCCGGCATGATGTCCAGGCAATCAACTCTTCAGTCTGGAGCTTCCTCATCATCTTCTTCTTCTACGGACGGAGCCACAATCGCTAGCTCAGGTAGGTTTTCATCAGGCGATAGCCGCATCTTGTGGGTAGATCGCACAAAGGACATTGGCCTGCGTTTCAAGGTAACGCCCGGGCCAGAGACACGGGGGACAATATTTGAAGACGAGCCGCCCGTATTTTACAATCTAATTTACGAAGGTCGGTGTTGCCTTGTCAACCTCTTCTGTTTCTCGGCTACGGCTGCAATGCACTCTGCTAACTTGTGGAGCGAAATAGAACTGATTATACGCACCAGCACTCTTCTTTTGGCCGTTGAAGAAGCAGCTGTAAAATACGTGGCGCACTCAGGAAAAGACATCATTATCGCGTCCATCTAAGCGTGTCTTCTGAAACTCTGAGTTTCCTTGAGGGTATGAGTGGCTGTACTCGTACGATGCAGTGTCATTATCGTGCTCGTTGGGGATTGTTTGGACACGTGTGGCTGGATCAAATCCTGTTCACGATGGCCATCGCGTACTTGTTTACCAAAAGGCTGTTGACGAGACAAAACAACACGATCAGAGAGAAAAAAAAAAGGGTGCATAGTGACCAAAGTAAACAAACCTCGAACAGTAGTACGGAGTAGTATCAGGGTGTTTCTTATTAAACGTCTCAGATGCGTACAGCTGAATGTCTAAGGGAGATTCGCAGTCTCAGATACCAGACATTTTCGCGCTACTCTAGCCGTTATACAATCATTACAATGATGAGGTGCATTTGCAATGCCGCCTTGATCACCTTAAACAAACATCCGTCTTTGAGATGTTACTAGAGCCGACATCAGATTACTATCCACCAAATCCCACATGAGTTTATGGATTCAATGGCAGACTGCTTTTACAGTTATCCACAGGATGCGACCAAGGTAAGCAGGGAGCACCACAAACCCTAGATTGCTGAAGAATACGCCTCTAAGATAAGACAATAACAAAAGAAAAACTAGAAATAACATGCGATTATTTGACTAGCAGCAGGGCAAGCAGAAACCAGACATAGAGCGGGAAGGGGGATTACTGTCTCTGCTCTCTGCAAGGCACTATGCCCAGGGGTGAGACGAAATACGTATCTCGTACCCTGCAACGGTACCCAGCCAAGAAAGGAAAAAAAAGAAAGCCACAATATAGAGAGGAAAATATTGATGATCAGCAGGTAAATATTAGACGGAGAGCTGCATACGAGAAGGATCCTGGGAACGGGGATCCGTTCTGGCGGTGACAGAGCTGAGCCTCTACTAACAAATGAGAAGCATTGGGAGCGTAATAGAGTGGAGCAGATAATCAAGACCATCATTGACTGGCTACAAAATATATTGATGAGAAATTTTCTTTCTTTCTTCTCTTTTTTGGAATTGCTCCGCTGTAGGGTGACACGGCATGTTGACCGAGATGTGATATTGGACATGGCCTGGTGATAGTGTAAGCCGAGGTGCATTAGCACGGAACAAGGAGGCGCAGGCAAAGGACATGTATTCTTTGGCTCTTTTTGCTGCTATCTTTTACTATTCCGTGTCTCAAAATTACATGTACGTAGGCTCGTATTTTCTCACGCTGCAGGTTAGAGGCGTTGGGCTCTGGCTGTTGGGAGTATTTCTCTACGCTGTGATTAGAGTGCTCCATGCAAGCTTGTATATGTATTTGCGACATCATAGGCTGCACAATCTCTTCGTGCGACAGTGATAGGCGCCGGAGAATTCCAAATTCTCCATTGTGTAGTGCATACCTGAATGGTGCGCCGTGATATCACATCGTAACAAGCAAGTGCATGCATCATCGTCACCGCTTGACAGGGCTGAAAGCTACTATCAAGATAAAGACGGTAGGGTAGCCTCACTAAGAGCATCACGGGTTATATCCGAAGCGATTCATGAGACAACGCATCCTGCAGGTACCAAGTGCAATGTTGGATAAGGATGCATATAGCCTATGCGATTAGTAGTATCATCTGCCGACAAAAGAGCAGGGACTATATCATGCTTGAAACTTAAGAAGGTTTTCGCTATCAGATCAACCTAGACCCTGCCTCGTGGCAAAACTTACCGACTTGCAGCAATAAGGTCAAAGCCTGATTGGTGTGTGAACAGGGTCTGCCAGCTAGACCAGGGCCATATGCAAGCCACAACACGAGAGCAAACGCAACTATATAATCGGTGAGAGGGAAAAAGAAAGCACCGGCCAGGTAGCATCCGGGTTTTCGGCAGTGCTGCTAAGTTCATGTCCTCGAACGTGCTTGTATGCACCATGACGATAGTAAGAGGAAGAGATGCAGGGGAAGAACACGAGGTGCGGCTCCGAAGGCACCCGCCGTTGAGGCAGGGCTTACACGGTTGGCTTGCTTGTTTGTGTAAAAAATTGATAATGGTATAAAATAGATTAGTATTGCATGTTACGGCTTACTCTATCTTGTGATGGATGTTGAGTGGCTGCTTCTTTCAGCTCTCTTGATGCTTTTGCAGTTGCAGCTGAAGGATCGGAAGCCAAAGACGCAGCTGTCCCGTCCATCAATTCTCTACCTGCATTTACCCGCAAGTGCGCTAGTATCTAACATGTACTTGTAAGCACTCTGCAAGGTACGACGAGATATGGCCCTGTCGTAACACGATCCGGTGACTCGGCCGTACAACAGCAACAGCATATATTCTCTACAACTACACCACCAATCACCGCTACTGTACTCCCATCAATCATCCATTCAACCAACCCCTCAGGCTCTAAACGCAACATCTGTTCCCCCTACAACGACAAGAAGCCCCCTAAAGGATCCTCCCGGAAGACTTCTGCCGGCACTCGAGACTCCACTGTTCAGCCCGCGTCCGAGCCCCCAGCCAGAGCAGGTAGCTAGTACGCATCGGCAGTAGTGTCAGGCACTAGCAGTCTTGGTAGCGGTACCTGGATTGCCCTAGCCAGGGGGACACGAAGTGGACTCGACAGGGGCCCGAACCCAAAGCTTGAGCTCCATTCTGGCCATCTTTCAGCCTCTCTCACATCCCTTCAGCAGGTGGCCGAATCTCTCTATCCCTCCGTCTGTGGAAATTCTGTACCTACGAAAGTGAGTGTGTTGGCCATGTATTCTGACGACTAACTAACTAACTGTCCCTTTCGTTACAGTCTGATGGAGACGAGAAAAACAGGCTTGTCTTGTCCTCATCTCGCCATCCCGGCACTGAGACACGAGGGGAAGACGGGCAGAAACACGGCATCTCTTGACTCAATCTTGTCCCGCCGTCCGTGATAGATTCTGCCGCTGCAGTCCAACTCCAGCCGTCATATTTCTGTCAGATCGGCGTCGCGATACTTGTACACGCACGACTTGGATCATCGCCATCGCAGCCAAAGCTCGCACAATGAGATCCGCGTTTGTCTGTGCCTTCACAATGGCTAAGCCGTAGGCCCACGGGCCTCTCCTGCAGCCAGCATGACCAGGGCCTTCCTTGGCCGGGCCCCGTTACTGTGCATATTCAGCTCTTATAGATGCCGCTATCAACGAGTCGATGACGGTGTTGGGTTTTCTTCTGGTTGTAAGATGGCTGTGTGGCTTCTGGCTTCTCATCTATGCTCTGCGTCCCAACATCTCAAGGGTCTAGCCCTCTCCCTTGTCTTGGCCTTCTTCCCCCCACCTTCAACCGCCTGTCTCGTCCGTCCTGTGTATCTCCTCTTGTCTTATACCGCCCTCTCAACTCCACGCCCACGCCTGTTTATGTGTGTAAGCCCAGATCCACAGACCATCAAACTCTACCCATGCAAGGCAGCCTCACCGGGTGGCTTGTACCATCCTCTCTCCCCTCTTGCTCTGCTCCCCCCTGCCTAAGCTTCCGACTGGCCAAACCCGCGTCATGCTGGGTTCTTGGCTCAAGTGTATTATCTAGTATAACTCCGGAGCCGTACTCTCGGAGCTGTCAAAAGGCCCACCGTCGCGTCAAGCCCCTTCGTCGTACACGGCACAAATAGATATGCGCTCGCTCTTTACCCAATGGGATCGATCCCACTTACGCTCACATCACATTCGTCATTGAATGACTGAGCTGGCCTCGCGTTCAATAACCCACGCTCACTTGCAAATAACGTAACCAACAAAAGCAAATATATCAACCTACAACCAAGTACAAAGCAACACTGCCAAGCAAGCAAAGGAAAATCGTTCGCCATGGATCCCACGAGTATCAGAATCGTGAGCAGCTCAACACGCCCACCATCCGTCCACTCGCTCAGGTCCGCCCTCAAAACGCTCGACTTGCCATCCATGCCTCCTACTGTGCCCTTACCGCCTCTCCCGACGTCTCCTTCATCATGCAAATCACGGACAGCAACGTTTACCATTGGATCTCCCAGGCCGACCACTGGATCAACTAAAAAGAACTCATTTACCTCACTAACATTCCGTCCACACAAGCCGATCAAATACGGAACCGGAAAGTTTTCTCACGTTGAATTGGTGCCACAACCAAGCGATGATCCACAAGATCCTCTGGTAAGTTGCTATACATTGCTTACCTGTACTAAGGGTCAAGAGGCTGAACGTGTGTGTTCGTTACTAGAATTGGCCTCAATGGAAGAAGGAATTGAACTTGGCATCCCTACTCTTCATGGCTAGCCTGATAGGCGCAATGAAGACAGCTCTTGTTGCTGTCAATGATGTTGTCGCTACTCGATACCAGGTTTCCTATACCTGGGTTGCCGCTTTGACGGCTGCGCCCTTGATGGTTTCGGCCATTGCCGGCTTTGTTAGCTCCATGGCAGCGAAGCTGGTAGGAAAGCGACCAGTCTATCTCGTCTCATCGGCCTTTGTCTTTGCCGGCTGCATCTGGAACATGACAGCAGATTCTAGCTACGGCTCGTGTATGGGCGCTCGGGTCATGCAAGGACTCGGTTGGGGTGCTTTTGACACTCTGCTGATGGAGACTATACAGGATACTTTTTATGTTAGTCACATCAAATCTTGCCCTTTATGCTGCAAAGACACATACTGACCCTATTGTGGGATAGGAACATGAAAGGAACCTCCGTGTGTCTCTGTATACGATCCTTACTGTCACAATGACTTGGGCATCGCCGCTCTTGGGCGGCGTCATCTCCTATCGCGTTGGATCTTTTGTTACCCAATATCGCATACTCAGCGCACTTTTCGCCGTTGCTATTCCCATGCTGGCTCTGATGGCGCCCGAGACTGCCTTTAACCGCTCTAAAGCTGCGATTGCAACGACTCCGGTACTCAGCTTCACATTTCCATGGGAACCTCAGCAGACCCATATCGAGCTTAGCAGAGACTCTGCCATCGACTACGTCAAAGAGATGAAGCCATGGTCATTCACAGGAGAAAATATTCTCTTAAACTCGATTCAGTCCCCACGAGCTCTTGCTGCTCCTACTACTTCACTCGTCTTCCTTGTCACGGCACTACCTCATTGTATGCTATGGGGCTTAGTTGCTTCCTTGTCTCTCTTACTCTCGCCATCACCGTTTAACCTTCATCCGAGCATCATCGGAACTCTCTTGACAGGTCCCTGGATACTCGCAATCGTAATTGTCGCTGGCATCTGCTATTACCGCTCAGCGAACCAGAGCTTCACACGATGCGTCAGCAGCCTCACCATTGCCGGCGGCGCGCTCCTGGCCCTTATCGGTCTCATTTCTTTCGGTTTAAATACAGGCAGTTTCATTTCATCGTCATCTTCATCATCCAACGAGACGCTCACAACCTTTCTCACCCCCGAAGCAGCGCATGAGCTTAATCTCCCCCTCTTATCTCTACAACTCGGGCTTCTCGCAGCCGGCGCTTCAACTCTAGAAGCTACCGCACGCCCTCTTCTCGCTCGATCAGCATCCTTCACCGCGTCAAGCATGGCCACAGCACAGCGAAGCGTAGGCGATATGCACTCATGGGTAATCATCCTACGAAACCTTTTAGCTGGCGCTTTCGTCCTCACCGTACCCCACGTCATACCCAAGGCCGGAGGTCTCAAGGCTCTCGTAATAGGCCTCGGAACGGTACAAGTCGCCATCACAATATTTGTCCTCTCGCTATGGCACTTTTACGAAAGGAGTGTGTGGAGGATGGATGGCAAAGTCATGGGGCTTGTCAATCTGAGAATGCCACACCCAGAGGAGAGCTTCTTTGATACCGACTGATGACGATTTAAGAAATACTTCTTCATCACTATATAGGTATCCAGCCCGCGTGCTGAACACACATGAATAAAAGGCAAACTATTATACAAAAACAAGTAAGAAAAAGAACATGTACAACAGACACTGGCAGCTTCTGCCTACCAAAACGGCGAACGAGACAGAAAACGCGCAACAGACAAATACAAACTTTGAACTTGTACGTTGTCTTCAAAAGAAAAGAAAAAGAAAAGACCAACAATTATTCATTTTCACCTATATAAATTAGTCACAGTACGCTTACACAGACACAAGCTACGACGTTTCTTTTGTTCTTGGGCCATTTTGTGTGGTCCTCCTTTCTTTTCTTTTGTTTATGGGTTATAACGATATCCGGAGATGTGATATGATATACGATATGGGATACTTGGCTGGGAACGGGGAATAGGTATGAAATGGGAATGGGGAATGAAGAAATGAATCACGGCCGACTTCACCGACGGAGTTATAAATGTCTTCATGATCTTCTTATTATATACTATAGACGGTTGTCGTCAAATACCAAATATTGGCTTAATCATTTTGAGGCTTCGTGAACCATACATATGTTATGTAAAGTAGTATCACTACATCAAGTATTGAAGAAGTTTGAACAGTATCATGATCATTTAGTTAATCGTCGGTCAATCCGCCGACAGGGCGTTCTAGCTACATAACAATGTCCTACGTAGATATATACGTGTAAACCTTTGCAGCCTCGTGGGACTGCCGTTCTGCACGAGACAGTCGCCGCCCTCAATTTCGAGTATATAACCCACATATCCACACCATAAACCTGTATCTCCGGATCAGATGGCAAGCATGGGATAAAAAGAAAATCAATAATAATTCGCAGTTGCTGGCTTATTATCGCTTAATCATGTTCGTACATTTCCGTAATATAATAGAAAAAGCAGTTGGGGCGAAAGGACAGAAAGGGCCAAGACTCTGTCAACTCCAGCGTCTTTCTGCATCCCTAAATCGCCTCTTATAAGGAGTGAGAGGTCTTGGCCCCTAAGTTGGCCACGCGTCTCAGCTCGACATCGCTTCCGATAGTCGCGGAATCTCCGTCATCTATAAAAGACTCGCATCGTCCCAGCGGAGCAGTCATTCGCTCGTTCATGGCAAGGTCGTCTGTATTGCGACGCTCAACCTTCGTGGCGCCGCCTTTGAGCTTCTCGCGCGCCCATGCCTTGATAGGGTTCCAGCTGGTGACGAAGAAGATGATTCCGTTCCACAATCCTTGCAGGGGCAGGACGGCCGCTGTTGCGAGGTGGAACGGGTAGGGCGATCCTCCATCAAGCCAGCCGTGGATACGATTCAGGCTGCTGGGGATCCAGGTGGCCAGCACACTTAGCGCGAACAAGAAGCTCGTCCTCAAATATGCTCTCTTGACAGGATCGCTGATGTGGAACTTGCCAGTGACGGCTCGGGTGGCAGCCACAGAACGATGTAGTAGGGAAGGCTTAGGAGGAGCCTCTTGAGGTGGAGAGGTTGTAACAGAGGAGTAGTACTGGTTTTCGCCAGAGGGCTGGATTTCGGTGGTTGAGTTGTCGAACGAAACCTGCCTGTTGTTTTGTTGGATAAAGGCAGGCTGAGGCTCGGGGGGTAAAGTGTTGGCGGGAGTATGCGTGACTTGAACTTCGGTGGTGACGGTGCCGTAGCACCCATTCTGTGCTGCGTCTGCTTGGCCCTGCAAGTCATAATCAACGTCAGCTTGAAATAATCATAGAGAAGTAGTTAAACAACGTACCGGCTCCACATCTTTGTCTTTTTCTCTGTTCTTTGATGTGGAAAAGCTTCGTAGCCGGTTTCGCATGCGAAAGACATGCCATCCAACCAAGAAGTAACAGAGGAGAGAGCCAACGATACATATCCAGATTAGCATATAGTACGTGTAGATTCGAATAAAGTCCCACTCCTTGTCGACCCAACACCAGATCTACACAATGACGATGATTAGTCAAAAAAGGGCATCAAACAACAAGAAGCGAGGATGCTCACCGTAGCTCCGCCGTAGACACGGCCACGCGGGCTTCTAAGGAGGAGGAGAGTCAAGGCAATGACGAAAGGCCCTCCATAGCAGATCAAGCAGTAAATCCACCAGCGCTTGCGAAACGAGTCGGGGTTTGTGTGGAAGTAAAAGACGAGAAAGACGTTGATGGCCATGGCTAAGGACCACCAAGGGTCAGACTGCATGAACCTGTCCAGAATGTCCACGGTTAGTCTTATCTTTGCTTGTTTCCCTCTCCAACAAGCGTTTACTCACATTTCAAACATGAAGCTCTGGGCCTGGCAAAGGGCACTCTTTTGGCCAGCATTCACGCCAGCAAAGGCGATGATGCTTGCAATACTGGCTCCAACATTTGATATGCTGGCAAAGACGATGAAGGTGTTTTGCACGTTGCGCACTCGTCGAACCAGCCAGTAGGCGAGGAAAATGAGCATAACAGAAACCAAGCTGAGGCAGCCGCCGATTCGCTCGACGATGACGAGCGTGTGGATTTGGTGGAGAGTCAACTGCTCGCCATCGACCGCAGTGGCATCTATGGTTAGATTGGCCGCCATGGTGGCTCGACGCGATATGCCAAGGAAGCTGTGAGAGGCGATGGCATGTGCGGGAGAAGTGGGTAGAAGATGAAGAGGAAGAGAAAGATGGCAGAGAAGAAGAGGAGGAGGAGGAGGAAGAAGATTTGTTGCACCACCAGATTCGAGATCGAGAGATGTCGCCGAGGAAGGGGAGATGAGGAGAAGAGAGAAATAAGAAGGCAGAGGAATAGAAGAGGGTGTCGGATGAAACAATGAATGGAGAAAAGAAGAGACGAAAACAGAAGTGAAGCCCCCCAAGGCAGGAGAAAAAACGGCCGTGCAAAAGAAGAATCAAAGGATGCTGCCAGCTGGTGGTGGCTGCCAGACCGAACAGCCAGGAGCTATGCGGTAGGACAGACACAAAGAAGAAAAAACGAGGCGAACGGACTCTCTGTTTTCGGAGGGGGGGGATTTCGTTACATGCTGCCCTTGAAATTAAATTAAAAAAGGATTTGAGCAATTAAGAATAAAAAGTACGAAAGTAGAGGAGTGGCCGACACCGAAGCCCTCGCCTCTTTGCAGGGCCAGAGGCTGGGCCCGAGACCGAGCCTGAGACCGAAAAGCTACAAGCAGGGATGAATCCGAGTATCAGAAAAACGAGTTGGAAGAGAGAATAACAGCAACAGCCCCAAAGCAACCGCACGAAAAAGAAAAAAAAAATGTTGCGTGTGTCACAGCAGCTGCATGCGGCCGCGGCGGTTGGAGAAGCTCGGCGGTTCTTCAGTCCGAGAGTTGCTGGTGTCAATCGATCGGATCGTGACGGCTTCTGCCCAAGGCGATGCGAGTCGACGGCGGCATCACAACTGTGATTCTGATTCCAAAAGGGTTTACCACAAGACCCGAGGTAAATGAAGGAAACAGAGAGAAATAAAACGACACACAGTGTCTTCCAGCCGTCCGGATACAAGACAGAAACTCAAATGGCAGACGATGGTTGTCAGCCGCAGGACTAGACGGTTAGTTTCAACACCAGATAGCCGGTCAGCGCTGGATTGGAGGGCGGGCGTGAGTGAGATGGGATCGCCTGCAGTCGCTGCCCCTCACCTCAATCGCCAGAAGCGGCTGCGTCATCGCACAGATGCAGGACAAAGAATGAGAGGCAACACAAACACACAATGGACCAACGCTTCTTGTCTGTTCCCATTTGCTGGCGATGGCGGTGATACAGTATGTACGTTGTTGTCCCTCTATTGCACTTACACACAAGACAGGACAGACGCAGGTACCACCACGACACTACAAATTACAACACATATTGATCGATTGATGCCCAAACCCATAGACCTCCTCGAGTAGAGAGAGAGTCAATAGTCCTGGTTCTAGGTAATTCTAGTCTCTACACCAGTTCTCTCAGGCGAGCCAAACGAAGTCGCCACTCACAAGGCGGGCGACTTGTCCCAATCCAGAAAACGGGCCCATTCTCGAGATGGACTCGTAGCAGCACGGACGGGCGTTTGTGCCCAGCCTTAGCGCCACGCCCATCTGCCTCAACCCGCCAACGTGCATCTTCGTTCATTCTTCTGGTTCTGCTTCTCCGAATTCCAGAGGGTGCCTGTGCCCGCTCTCGTCAGGGGTCAATTTCTGTTTTACTAGATTATATTGCCTATACGACATGCAGAGCCATTCGTCTTACATGCAATCATACTGCTGCTGCAGTGACTATCGTGTCTACTTTATGCAGACACCAGCCAACACTTATACCAATTGTTACCACCAAATGCAGCCAAAGACATACATACATACATACCGGAACAAAGAGCGTAACGAAGAACAATGACATTCATGCACCGAAAAGCACAACACAACACAGCCTCAATTGTAAACGCTTAATCATACAACTCAACGGAGAGAGCGAGAGACACGGGCCAAGCATCAAAGGCAGCGTGCATCCCGAGACAAGACACTTATTCTCATCAAAAAAACGGCTTCAGCGTCACACCTTGTCCTCCAGTCGCAAACCGCCAAGGGGTTGATCCAGATGGAGCAGTTTTTTCCTCTTTGATCCTTCAGCGACTCCATTTAGCAAATGCCCAAGAAAAAGCCAAGCCAAGCCATTGATACTTTGTCAGCGCCATCCCAAACTCCCGGATTCCAAACAATGCCACCACTTCTCAACTTTATTACATACCCCAAGGATCCAACCCAAAGATGCGGCAAGTGGAGAAATCCAACCGTTACAATAAAGCTGGATTAGAAAATCGAAACCCGCTCTTTTTAAGCCACGTCTGTCAGTGGCAGTGGGGTCGAATGGGGTCTCGAATCTATGGTGTTGGTCTTTTAGTTCCAAAGGCTAAGATTCCAGCCTCCAACGTTGTCTCCTCGTGGGCAGCCTCGTTTCTTCTCGGAGATGTTTTAAGAACCAACCAGCCAATTGCCGTAGATGTACTCGTATTCCACCCTACACATTTTGTAAATCGGAGAAGAAAGGTGGTGTACATGTTAGTCCCGTGGCTAGGAATGCGCAAAGCTACTAGGTACTTGCTGCATGATGCGGGTATCCTTGCTCATCTTTCTCGAACCAACGGCCTTTGTTCTCCGGCCACGAATCCGGCGTCGAATTTTTGAGCTAAACATAGCGCCTATCCGACCCGGCCAAAGTCGCCTTTGTTCGTCGAATTTGTTAGCTAAACATAGCGCCATACCACTCGGCCCAAGTCACGTGACCCCTCTCACTCCGCATCCATTTCTTGATCCAAACACACTTTGTTCAACCAAAAAGACAATATCCCAAAAAGTAACAATATAAAAGAGTAGAATAATTTAATTACAAGTCTTGATCCCTCTCCTATCTGTAGTGACCCAGGTGTCACAAGTTAGTCAACGCTTACCGACTTTACTTAATAAGATCCATGGGTGGTGATTCTACCTTAACACTCGCACAGCAATTTACTTCTCCTGCTGGTATAACCAACAATAAATCTTAAATAGATTAAACAACATGCATCCCCCCCATTCCATCCTCATCATCTACCTCAAATCCTACCCCTCTCAAAGCCTTTACTCACATCCAAGTACAGCATTTCTTGGCAACAAATCCTCCAGGCACCGACATTCCTTCCAAAAGCACGGATACCCCCAAAGCATCCACGATTGCTCTCGTGATCAAATCATCGCGTATGTTGGGAAGCCCTCGCATACAAAGTCAGTCACAGGGGTATTACATAGCCAGCGATATCAACATGCAAGATTCACTCTCGTAAAACGCTTGTCCCATTGCCGCCGCCAACCATGTAGAATGCTTTTTGACGCATGATGCCTCCCTCTTTCATCTGCACAAATATTATGTACACATCGTCGTCAAACAAGGACAAAAACAGGCTCTAGGGTTCTACTCCATACATTCATAATCCGACAAGATGTCCAAAAAATGTAGTGGTATCCAAAGACGTGATTTCCCAGGTCCCAAAATTCCCTAATCAACCAATGTTCATGTCAACTCTTCCACACCTCCTCAGCGAACTGGCTGTTCACTCGCGCGTTCCAAAAGACATAATCGTGAAAAAGGCCTCTCAAAAAAACGGAGACTGATAAAGCAAAAAAAAAAAAAAATGCACCTTTCCCCCCCAACACTTAGAGGACGTACATGAAATCAGGGCGCATGTCGCCCAGTGCCTCAATCTCCTTCTGCGTCTTGCCCTCGATCCAGTGGTTCCTCTCACCATTCAGTCGCCTCTTGTTCTCTCGGCTGAGCAGCGTAGCCATCAAGATGCTTCCGCAAAACACGCCGATGAACATGTACCCGACGATGGTGGCGTGGCCCTCCAGGTAGCGCGGAGCGTGGAAGTAGATGTTGCTACTCACAACACCATTAATGTTGCCCCATCCAATGACGAAGCCCAGCACGATACCGCGCTTGTAGACACCCTCGACGTTGTTGGCGACCCAGGCAATGGTGATGGGGATACATGGGTAGATGCCCAGCGCTCCCAGGAATGTGCCAGCGTACTGCACGCCAGGGTTGGTCGACGCCATCAGCATGATGAAGCCGGCGATGCCCACGAGTGAGATGCAAATGTTGAAAATGGCTCTCTTCTTGACCTTATCGGACCACAGACCTGCTGCAACAGTGGCAACGGCAGCTACGGCATAGGGTGGCACGCTGAGCAGCTGGTTCCTGATGACTGCAGTCTTGGTGGTGAAGCTCATGTTTTGGATGATGGAAGGCAAAAACAGACTGAAAGAGTACAGAGGCATAAGGGGGCCCATGTAGATGAGCATGCCAGCGTACGTCTTCCAGTCCTTGACGGCGGCCCAGAAGTACTCCATCTTGAAGGATTCGTGTTCAGCAGAGCTCTGCTTGTCCTGCTTAAGACGCCACAGCACACGCATACGATCTTCCGGAGACAAAAACTTGGCCTCATCGGGGAAGTCGTGCACGAAGAAGAAGGAGAGGACGCCGACGAGAATGGTCAATGCACCCTCGATGATGAAGATCCAGGCCCATCCAGCGATGCCTCGCTTGCCGTCCAGCTTCTCGATGGCAGCCGCAAGGAGACCTCCAAAGGAACCGGCCAACGCGGCGGCAGAGAAGAAGATGGCAGCGCGGACACCGAATTCGTTGCGCTTATACCAGCACGAGAGGTAGTAGTTGACACCGGGGAACAAGCCGGCCTCGGCGGCGCCGAGGAACCATCGCGCGGCCATGAGGCCAGACCAGTTCTTGACAAAGCCCATTCCAAGCATGCATGCGCCCCAAACGATGCTGTTTTTTTCGTTGTTAGATTGCTCAACAAATCCGAGGAACACGGTAATTGGCGGCTGTATTTGGTCACTTACATGATGACGGGAATAAAGATGGAGGGGCGGGATCTCTTGAGCAAGAAATTGGCCAGAGCCTCGAAAATGGCATAGGAGATGAAGAAGATTGTGAGAGACGCATTGTACTGAGACGTCGACATGGGAATGTCCTTGGTGAGGTTGGCCACCTTGGCGTTGCCGATGTTTGTGCGATCGAGGAAGCACATGAGATACAGAAGCGTGAGCTGGGGGAACCAATTGTTAGCAGCTTGGCCGTTGTATCAAGCGCCCGTGATTGCTAGCGACTCGGGATTTCCGGTTGCGTTTCAGGGCACAGCGGGAAAAAGAACGTACCCATGGGATGAGGACCAAGTCTAGCTTTCGTAGCAATCGCCGTTCCTGTGAAGCCATACCCGTCAGTAAATGTCATCCTCACAATGCCTTTCATGAAGCCCCAACAGCGAACAAGAGAAAAGAAAAACTCACATTTGCTGCCCTCGCCTCGTCAGACAAGCCCGCATCGGGGTCTATGATCTGGTCATGCTCGATGGCAATCTGCTCGACCTCGGAATTCGAGATGTTGTCTGCGACCGGCACCTTTTCCGTGTCGCTCATGATGGGCAGAATCTTTTTTTGAACAAAACAGAAAGCCTCCACAATAAGAATAAAAAGGAAATAAAAAAAGAAAAATAAACTATGATTTACAGAAAAAGACAAACAATGAGGAGCCGCAACCTCTCACAGGCCTTAAGCGAGAAAAAAGAAGAAGAAGACAGAAATTGGAGAGGGGTGGTGTGGCCTTGGACGAAAGGGAAAACACCTTTTGGGGTCCCTGTGCTGCTGATCCAAAAGTCTTAGACAAGACGGGCGGCAACCACCGGGTCTCTGGACTTGTTAAGCGATTTATACAAAATGGGAGACTGACAGGAACTGGAGCGCCCTTTCGGATACCGTAAACCGATCCCGGGGAAGAAGAGAGGGAGGGACAAGGAGAATTTCGGAGGATAGGGCGGGAGTTGATGTATGTTAGCAACGGCCCATATATACTCGTGGCATTAGCATGCGTGTAGAGTAGCATCAATGTAGGGTACGACTTGGGTGTACAGTACACGACGGGGGGATCCGCAATTTCAGGAGCCAAAGCCCGAATCAAGGGTCGGGAATGAATGTGGTATGCAGTATGTAAGCCAATTGAGGCAAGGCTGTATGATCAAAGAGGTGCGAGGAAAAGGCTGGGGGTGGGTGTGACGACGACGACCATGGTATCCAAAAACGAAGAGCTAGGCAGGGATCATGATGCGGGGAGAGAGGCCCAGAAGTTTAGCTCAAGGATGCACGAGTAAGGAAGAATGGCCAGGATGATAGGCCATGCGGAGAAGTTGGGTCCGGCATGGCCATGATAAGGGGAGCTTGGCGGGTCACGGAAGGCCGTCGCTATCATCTCTTTCTGGGGCAGCGGACCGACACGAGGTACGGATACAGAATACAGAGTAGAGAGAGTTCTTGGTGTTTTGGCTCCCACCCAACCGGCGCGGGTTCTTGAAGATATCTCGTGCATATTCCGCACATACCCGCTGTCGTATCAACTGTGTCTGCTGCCTAGCGGTAAGCAGCGGTCACCGTACAGTTACAACGTCTTTGCTGGGCGTTTCCCAATCCGAATGATATTGCAATTACACACTTCGGTTTGTCACCGATGGTCGGTCTGGGATCTTGGTGTTGGTGCCAACCAAGTGGACAAAGCTCGAGCCGCGGTAGGATAGCGGCGGTTAAAACGCCACCAGTTGTAGCGACACTCTGTGATCCGAGTAATGAGTCTTTCCCAATCCGTCTCCCTCTGCGTGCCTTATGCTGCTGACAAGTTCCATGACATGACGGGGCTGGTTCTTGGACCGAATCAACGAGGATTGGAGTACGGGCGCCCCCCTCACCACAGACAGGGCCCTCCGTCATAAGTGGCTGTTGATGCCGGCTGTTCTCCATCAGCTCCGCCTTGACCCCAAACTGATGTGCATCCTTGTTTTTGGACTAAGGCGTTAGTGACCATGGAGAAGTTTGTCTGTGGGGCTTATAACCGATGCCAGTTTGAACTCTCCACTCTCTTCCCCCAGACGATTACCGATGGCGACGGACGAGAGGAAGACGAGGGGATTTGCCTGCCTCGAGTCGGGTTGAGATTGTACCTGTACGTTACTCGTACACATGTGAAGGGATAGTGTTATTTGGTTGGCAGAGAGCTACCTCGTTCATCTCTTGTCACGTCTGGTGTGAGGCCCAAGCTCCAGGCCTTGTCGACTTGGAATGTTCATGGGCCGAAGCAGAGGCCGCGATGTAACCCGGGTGTTTTCACCGTGCTCGCACTATTGCTGATATTACAGCACACCGCACACAACATATCGCCTCCAGCAGCACGTTTTTCCTAGCGCCAGGCAGAGCAGCAGGCCACGAGAATCAGGCAGGGGCAGTTCGCCATTTGGCCCAATGCGCCATAGCTCAGAAGCCGTAGAATCTTCGTTCCATCAAGCCCTGGCCCCCAAGAGGCCTAGACCAGAGTCACTTGGATCGCTCTCGGCCCAATCAGCGCATCGAGAGTGTGAAGAAGCGTTTGTTGGGCTTGTTGCAAGGCTCTTTGGCACGATTCATGCTGCTGCTGTCTCCAGTCCATGTCCAGTCACTGCTCATCCTTTGCTTCTTTCAGCAGGCCGTTTCCGAAGCACCCGAATGGCGATCGGGAACGGGAATCTGGCTGATGTCACAGTTGCACCAAGATGAGCAAGAGCCGCGCAAGATGCATGTCCATGTCCATGTCCATGCTTGTCCTCAACTGTCTGCATGACATGAATCAAGAGACTTCGAAAAAACAAAGCGGGAGCTGAAGCTATTGATCCATTTACCCCACGCCGCCGCCGTCGCCACTAAGATAAGCGATGGCTTTAAGCGCAACGTGCTAATTTGCGCTTGCGAGTAAGTCAGTACGAGTAAAGAGAAAAGCCCAGATTCTGTGTAGACACTCGATATGCTTGTTCAAAGCTGGCGTCAAAGTTAATTGGCTATACGGGACCCGTGGTTTGTGTGCAACCCCCTTCCATGCCACGTTGTGGCCGCGCTCCCGCCTGTCTGTTGGATGGCTGCAGCCAAATCTCATGCTTCATGGGACGGAAGTCGGGAGCACAGGGACGAAATATGTCCGAGGGCCGCCTCGGGGCCTCTACATTGGAAGTGAGAGTGAGCAAGTTGTCACTGTATGATGATGTGGACGAGCGAGCACGAGCAGGACTGTGATCTGACCGAGCAGAATTTTTTTTTTTTTTTCCTTCCAAGTTACCAATAACGTTGAGCAGCACAACAGAAATGAAACGAACAAGAAGAAATGGAAAAGAAACAGACCAGGCAGAAGCTGTTGCTCCCATTACTAATGTCCGAAAAGGAAGAAAGATTAACTAACGGCGATAGTTGCCTTGGTCCGACAAGATCCAACAAAAACTACGTTAGCGTTCGCGTGGTGGCTGACTTCAAGCTTGTTTTCCCACTGCCTCTTTTTTTTTCGCAATTATTTCCATGAGTTCTTCTAAGCCAGCCAAGAAGCGGGGAGCAGATCTTCATCTGCCGGCGCCAAAATTGACTCGGCCTTTACTCGCCCGAGTCTCTCCAATTGGAGTCTTGAAGCCGCAGCAATAATCAGCCCGCATCTCCGATTCACTTTATGCCAAGCAGCCCAGCAGCCAAGCAATACGCGGAGCAAATCCGGGGTCCGTCTCTGTGTGGTTCTTTCAGGGACGACATCAAAAAATCGCAAAGTCCCAAATAGTACCAGTAAATTAAGAGAAGATAGACTCAATTAATCCTTTGCCACCATATCAACAGCAACGACCCGCCATCTGGATAAAACAGACGGCATCGGTCTTAGGCTGCAGCCACGTACGGGAGTGCACATGGACATGTAAGCAAAAAGGCGCCCGCCAAAATAGAACCCCAAAACCAACACGCATCAAAAGAGCGCCAATCTTTCGTCTCCCCTGCCCATCTCGGCGATGCCGCATATCGACGGCTGTTCGTTTAAATTCGGCCCAATTCGCAAAATACTGTACTTACTGTACACGTCCACTACCTTACTACAGAATGGCGTCTTGACAAACAATACACTATCCCTGTTCTGTTTGCCGAGATGGCGGATCTGGCAGGTTTGCTCAAAAGCTTCTTTTCTAGCATTGGAATAGAATGTCGCTTAAATCCAATACAGCCACGTGGAACCGGTCGACTATCGAATCCTCTTGGTTGCTCTGTAACTCATATCACAAGAGTATCTATCGGTGCGGCGTCAACGTTGACGATCCAGACCACGTCTTGATCCGCTAGTAGACAAAGCCTCACCCAAAAATCCATTGCTCGGCTCTCAGCAGGAAGCCCGCAGCTTCGTTAACAGAATCTACTTCATACTTGTTCCACAGGCTGGATACTCGCTGTGCCGAGACAACATGATATATGATGCTAATCTAGTGGTGCCCAGATTACATGTGTAGGCCGCCAGAGCCGTGGCCGTCGCACCGTCTTATTCATGGCCCGCTTCTCCGGTTGCACCAACCTGCTTTGCCATCAACTGTTGAGGAATCACTTCCTCCGCGGACTCGAGCTTAATAATCAAACCACCATTCTATTCATTATTCATTCAGCTTTCATTCAGCTGGCTCTAGAATAGCCGAGGGACCTGTGTTGTCGAGGCTTGAAGGAGTGTGTCCTTTGCCCCTTTTCACTCAATGTAGTACAACAGCCTGCATATTCAAGCATGACCTAGCCCATCCACCAATATTTTTAGAACCAATAGCAATATATGGCATCCCTGAAAGCTGAAAGCCACTCAATACATTGTCGTAACTCAACATGCAGGCCATTCTGAGTTGAGCTTCGGTCGGTCTCCTAGGCGCCTACGCGTGATTAAATGAATAGGAGAACAAGGCACGAATCTAGCATCTTAATAACGCTTATTTGTAACAGTGCCTCAATCTATGCATCCAGCATGTAAGCGTCTCATGATACACCGCGTTAAACACGTAGTTGCTCCGTCAGCGGAGCTTTCTGTCGTGGTCAATGCTGTGAATACTTCTTGGCAACGGCGAGCCACCTACAACCCAAGGCGATCTCCCATTATGACCTCGGAGGATTTCATACGTGAATTCTGCCATGTGAGCTCAACGTTACTGCATAACTGTTGTTGGATGATGCCAAGTGCGACCATTCTGTTGGAGTGACAGACAAGTGTCTATCTTGAGAACGCAAGGTAAAGTGAAAATTTTCAACGTACTAGGTATCTCACCAAGTACCCGCTGACGCTCAGACAACTTTGCATGATGCAACTAATATGGTGATCCCATTAGCAGAGTGCTTTAGAGTGCATAAAGATACCTTGAAGGGCGCGCCTTGTTGGCCGTGGTCCGTGTCCAGGAGGATTGAGCATCATCACGGCAGGCCACATCCGTAGTGCACGGCGAGTTATGTAATTCCCATTCAACATATTACGAAATAGAGATCCTATCTCACAGCTTCCGCGTATTGTCGGGGTTATTCAGGGCAGAAGCGTATGTCGGTACGCAACGTAGCTGCCTCGGCAATTCGCAGTGATGAGGACGAGGGATATCGGAACCAAACCCTAGTTTCATGACAGATCTTCGCGAGGTGATTCATAAAGATGACAGGGTAGATGTGGCAATGATGTGGAATGTCCATCTCGTTGACCTTCCTACGGAGTACTCGTTCGTGTGTTTGGAAGCGGCTGGCATATTAGGGCCCGTACTTTGGAAGGATTGCCAGTGGTATGACAATCCCTGGTTTATATATAGGTATACTCCGTACGTGATCACCTACTTCAAAGGATCTTGCCGTGTGCCTTTGGTCGTAGTGACCTTTCATCGTCATTACTGCGATTACGATGGAATCGTGTATGGTACAGCTTTAGCTAAGTCTAAGTCGAGCATTTCCGCTGGTGCTCTTCGCCCAATAACCAAAATTCCACCTCAGCTAGGCTATTATGACAAAAGGCCATCTTCTTGAAAATATGTTACAAAATACTGCACAAAGCTATACCGTGGTCACATTTTCCTAGATGTTGAAAGTATGGTCAACTGGAGGGCTGAGGCAGCCATCCGGAACCGACAGCATCTTACATGACATTTCATCTTTTCATTCACACCTATTCAGCTTTATCTAGGTTGAAACCTAAATTTCTTAACCTCTCCTACTGAATATGATACATTCTACCCATAAATATAAAAATTGGTCCCAAAAGGAGAGAGTTTGAAAGAAATTCACGGTAAATCATAGAGACAGTCCTATTGAAGTAGATTGCAAATAACAGGCCCAGAAATAGAGTAAGTGTACCATTGTGTCTAGAAACTTGTGAAATTAATTTAGGACTCTAGAACTCTCAGCTCTGCACGGAAAATGACATAAAGTGTGAGCTGGCACGGAAGCAGGCTTCGGGCTAGAATTAGCTAGCAATGCAGATGGCCACGTTTCGTTGAGCTGCTTAAGAAAGCAACCTCAAGTCGAGTTAATAGACATATGCCAAGGTCAATCTGCAATTTGGCCTGGACGGACCGACAACCACGGGAGGCGTGGATTCTGGCTGCTCAGACGTGGTAGTTGACAAAACTTGGCTGCGCGAAGACTCAGCTAACGCGACATACTACACAGCTGACAGACCAAATGCTGTTATACGAGGGGTCGATGGTTTGATAAAACTCACTGAGAAAGCTAAATTTGACTTCTATATGCTGGGCGCCAAAGGAGATACACCGGTGATGCTGCATTTTCAGACGGATGCATGCTTAAAACAGAGTCTCAAGCCGAACATACTGCTGGGGACTAACTTTATGCATCGATATGGCATCAACTCGATAGTAGCCGATTTGTCAGTGCGCCAACGGTTCTCATGGCCTTTGCCTCTGCGTTCTTCACTGCCGTCTCGTCCCTTTCCCGATTGATGAGGTACAGTTGGTAGATGCCTATGCGCAGTTTTGCTCTCGTGGCCGATTTCATCTTGTTGTCTGTGTGCAGCAACATCTTCATCTCAAGCAGTACCGTCTTCGGTGGTCCCTCAGCTTACCACTGCTGTCGTCCGGGTTGCTCCTCAGTCACCGTCCATTCTTCTTCCTCGTTGTCCTCCGTTAAGTAGAACTATAAACTCCAGTCAGGTAGCCAGATAGTTGTTAAAACCATCTTACGCGCACCTTCTATCTTTCCAAGTCCCGAGTCATAACAAGGTTGGGGCATCCGTCCGAAGGCTAGATATTTCCCGACCAACGTACAGAAGTCATATCCAACTGTAACACTCATATTGATAAAGCGCCAATGTATTCACATATTCACAAATAAAATTAATCGAACACACCAACAACCGGATTCTCAATACCCACATCAAAACGCATCTCATTTCCCACATCTCGCCATCCCAATACCAACACCACCGACCAAAAACCCATATCTCACTAACATTGGCATTCAACAATCCAACAATAACACAAACCCAACACCCCAAGACATCATCTCCAAAAAAGAAACTTCATATTCCAATTTTAACTCTAGTTATAATTCCAATACCAATTCCAATTCCCTCCAACAACACATCTTAAAAGCCAGCTCTGCAAACTAATTCCACCTCATCCAAATCATCTCGCAAGTTCACCCAACTCAGCGTATCACAAGCCCCACGTATAAGCAGTAAAAAGAACCGACAAATCAACTTGCGACCTTAGCTCAGCTGGGAGAGCGTCAGACTGAAGTCTTACAACTCCAGTCATCTTAATTGACATCTGAAGGTCGTGTGTTCGATCCACACAGGTCGCATGTTTTTTTTGTGCCTTTTTTCAAACTCCAGTCCTCATCATCATCCTTTTTTTTTGTTCCTCTTCAGAAACAAAACCGCTGCAAATGAAGTCAAATCTTATTAAAATACCAGGATGTTCACAATGCATCTATGTATCCAAGTCTATTTCCACGACGACAAACCATTCAAGACGCCACGCATGCTTATTAAGTTCACCGCGTGGTGGCGTCCATCACATCCCAATGCTTAACTCGACATCAACTCACTCCCCTTCCCGTACACACACACATATATATAGAAGAAATTACCAATACTCAATTATCGTTATCCTAATCCTTATCCAGAGCATGCCAGATAGAACCAAGGCGCGCGCACGCGCGAAAACTGTAATGAGAGAGACACACACACAGAGGGAGTGAAGCGATTATATACAGAAATACCCCATATCGTCAAGCCAGAAAAAATTAACAACCCTCTCCGGGATAGAGCTTATAAAACCAGTGTTGCCACATCCACAAGGTGCGAAAATAAAAAAGTGAATAGTTCCCGGGGGGCAAAAAAAAAATCGTATGTATATATTCAAGCTTCATTTTGTTCTTTAAGTTCCTTCACACACAACACGCCAGAATCACTTTAAAATAGCCAAGAATTATCGTTGCAGCAAATTCGAAGGGAGCGTCGCCCTATTGGTTTACTGGCCGGGGAGGCCAGTAGGAATGGGGAAGCGGCGTCCGCGCTGGGCAGCCTTCGCACGGTGCCTTGAGCGCTGGCCGTACTTGGGGAGCTGGTCGAGGGCGCTGGGCAGGGTGACGTTGGCGGTCTCGAGATCGATGGCAAGGCTGGGAACGCTCTCGAGGGGAATGCTCTGTCCGTCTTTCTACACGGTGTGTCAGTAAACTCTATACCTAAAAGCCGGTGTCGAATGTCAACTTACAGTGAGAATCTCAACTTCGATATCGCTGGAAAAGGCCTGGACGGCGTTGCGGCCGCCACTGTGCAGGAGACCCTCAATGGGGTTGTCGACGGTGAAACCACCGTTGACCAAGCCCTCTGCAGGGAGCTTCATGACAATCAAGCTGCCAGCCTTCTGGCCAGCGACGTAAACGTTGATTTCGCAAGGACGAGTCTCAATCTCGGTGACGTTGACGGAGATCTTGGCAAAGTAACGGGTCTTGATGAGGTCGGAGGCGCGGACCTCACGCTTGCCGGAGGAGTTGGGTCCGTACAGCTGGTTGATGATGGTGGTGACGCCGGACTTGATCTGGGCCTGGGTCTTGGACCAGTACTCGATACCCTTGTAGGAGTAACCCATGCCCTGGATGCTCTTGACGGTGTTGGAGGTGTGGAACTGGCCGTTGGCCTGGTAGAAAGGCTGCAGGGGAGAGTTGGGGGTGATGGTGGCTCCGGTCTTGCTGTTGAATCGGGACTGACCCTTGTAGGAGGCAGTGAAGATGGGCGAGTTGGGCATGATGGCCTCCCAGAAAGCCCACATGCGGTCGACGTTGGAGTGGTGCATGAAGCTACATTGCGTTGTCAGTTAATTTGCCCCGTATTCCATATTGCATGCTTTCCCAACTTACAACAGAGGGTCGAATCCAGAGTAGTCGGGAGCAAGGAACTGGTTGCCGCAAGCACCGTCCCAGTGGATGGCATTGTGGATCTGCTCAACGTTGATACCAGGTCCGCTGGTGGAAGCGAAATCGGCAAAGTTTTGAGAGTTGGTCAGAACGTCGTACTACGTTTCGTGTTAGTAAGAGCGCGCAGAGAGAAGGGGGAAAAACCCAGCAACACGTACAATCCAGGACTTGTAAGGGCGAGCAGCCAGGTTGGCGTTGGCGGTATTGGGGTAGTTCTGCTGAGGCGAAGGGCAGCGAATGGTGTGGTCTTGGCCTCCGCCGGTGAAGTCGCCGTAGGAGCCGGTCATGGCGATGTGAGGGTAGTAGAAGGTTCGGAGAGGGTTGGTGTAATCAACAGACTTGGTGCCGCTGCCGTTGGGAACGTTGATCTTGAGCGTGTTGGGGACGGTGCACGCAGGGACGGTGCTGTCGGCAGCCCAGTCCCAGTAGGGGGCTCGCAGGCTGGCCGCAGCCGCCTGGTACGTGGCGCGAACTGAGGCGGGATATCCATTGGCGATGCCCTTGGCGATGGAGACCAGAGCTTGCTATAAGGGAAGAGGTCAGCCTTTTTGCCCCCTTTGCGAGCACAAATGCAAGACACAGGATCGCCATACCTCGAAGAGCAAAACGTAAGGGCGGTGCCAGCTGATGAAGATGTCCTCCTAAACAACGGGTTAGAAGAGAGCCGACGGCAATTGTTTAGTTCAATGGTTAAAGAAACATACACCGTGAGGGCAGTATCCAACCCAGCCGTCTCCGGTCTTGGCTCCGGCCTTGTTGTACTCAATGTACGGTGCGCCGTGGATGCCTAACTGGTGTTACTAAAAGCTCCGAGAGTCATGTCACCTCGCGGGGAGGAAGAAGAAAGAAAGCTTACCGGCAATCTGGAAGAAGCTGTAAGGATCGTGGGAATCCAGCTTGGACATGTTATACATGGCCTGAACGTAGAGATCCCTATTACATGCAATGTGAGCCCCCGAACCAATTCGTCATATTTCCCACGTCTCCATGCGGCTGGAACATCCAATGGCTCATTTGTATTGGGCAGAGGGGTTCTCTCTCTCTTACCATTGCGGCCCCGATTTGACCAGGTCATTAATATTTTGTCTCAGCGGCACAGCAGCACCAGAAGCGACGGGAACACCAACGACGGGGATGTGTGTCGTGCCCTGTGCGAGTGAAACGGCGGCAAAAGCCAGTGCCGTGACGGAAGCTTGCAATAACATGATTGCGGTTTTGGGGGGATTTTTTCTAAAACAAAAAAAACGAGTGTGAGGGTTTTAGGGAGGGTTAAAAATAAAGAGTGAACGAGGAGAATCGCGAAAGGCAAGAGGGTGGATAGAATCCGAAGCGAGAGACAAGAAAAAAGAAGAGGCGCGCCCCTTGTAGGAAAGTAATGGAATGAAAGCGAGTTCCCTTCCCTAAAGCAAGGTCGGTTCTTCCTGGGTACGGGAGGTGTGTGCAAACGACCGGAGGTTGGTATATATAACTACCAACAAGAGCGTATTACCTATTATAATACCATGTACGGTAGTAATAGGGATAGAGCGGGAGGGATTCGCCAGGACGGTCAGGGGTGGGCAAAAGCAGCAGGCTTGACGTTTTGTATTATTTTATTTGCTTTGGGCTTCTTGGGATTAGTTGCCGGATCGTCCACCCCACTCACACGAGCAACACAGGGTCGAATCCTACAGAGATACATGACTGGTACGAGTACAGCATGGCTACTCGTGCAAGGCGCCGGGAACTCGGTAGCAGGCAGACAGGCTGATGGTGGGAAGAGAGAGAGAGTCGATGATGGCTCGTCCTCGTGCTCCACGCCGTTCGTTGGCCTGCCTTGCCCTCCTCCCTGTTCAGCATGGCCGGCCTCCATCATCCCTGACTGCTGTATTCTTTTTTCGTCTTCTTCTTCTCTCATCGTTTCGGCGTCCCACGCGGCAGAGAGAGCCAGTACAAGGCCAGTACTCGTACCTTGTCAAGGGAGGGAAAGCGAAAAGGGATGTGGCCTCCTTCGTGGAGACACTTTTGGAGCAGCGCCACGCCGAGCTTTGGGGGCTCCATTCAGTCCAATCCAATCCCATCCAATGCAAACAAAGTACAGTCCCGGTACAGTAGCATCAGGCCAGGGCTGGACACGATACGAGGCCCATGATCCAATCCAACAGCTTCCCAGCCCGGTTCCAGCCTGGATTGGGGCTTAGTGCCAGGGCCCGGAACAGGCGCCGTCGAAACGTCCCAGGCCAGAAGTGGGAATTGCCAGGCGTCCGAGGAGATTTCAGGGCAGCGGTGGTGTGCGGGGAGGCTCCATTGTTTTCTTCAGGGCCCAGAAGAAACAGAAACTTGGTCGCTTTCTCGCGCGCCAAAGATCGGACGGACGTGACGGGCCTGGGCTGGGCGCGATGAGAGCGATGCGCTGGCCTGAGACACGGTCGCCGGCGAAGCGCCGACCAGCTTACGGCGTGCTTTTGGTATGTACAGATAGACGGTCCTCGTACCCGTGCCCTTTGTAGGCGCCTGGAAAGGAACGTACGATCTTGATGCTGATCTTTGTTCAGCTCTATTGTTGTACGGAAATAAGGCTCATATCCCAATGCTTGAAGCCTTGAGAAGGGGTTTTGCTGCTCCCTTGGGCATAGTGCCGAGAGCCGACAAGTTGCAGATGACAGGCCAGGGATACTGTAAGCCGAGAGCCATTCAGGGAGAGACAACTGCATTGTTAAGTTTTTTTTTTTAGTTTATTCCCGAGCCAAAGCTTCGAGTTATGCTTGACCGTGCCAAGCCCGTCAGCATTAAAAGTAGTAGTAGTAATAGCAAGAGAGTGGTCTTCAGCTCTTGTGGACTCTCTTCCATAGCAGCAACAAACACCAAAACAACCGGATGGCATTCCTCGGATATACATCAATGGGTCTCTCTGCACATGTAACTGTGCGGTACTCGTACTCGATGCGCGCCATCCAGCTAGCAGTGCAGCCACCGCATGTCGGACAGCATGGATGGAACCTTGAACCTTGGCCACGGCAATGCAAGCGATGGCAAAGGGCGGGCATGGATGGTCACAGCGTCCAGTCTCCATCTCCGCCTCCTCACCGTCTGTCGATCCCACTGATGTGTTTGTTTTGTGTCGCTATGCTTTTTTGTTCGTCATGTTATGCAAGCATGTGATGGAACTGGTAGGGCGTATGGTATTAGTCGAGGGAGAAGCTCAGCTTCAGCTCCAGCTCCAGATTAGACCCGTAGATGCCTCGACTGAACTGAACATGCTCCGATAGTTGCAAATTAGCGCGATTGCAGCATGCAGTGCTACTCTGCCGCATCGCGAATGATTCGATTCCACTGCATATCGGCCGTGCGCGTGATAATTTTAGAAGCACAGAGTTAAAATTGTAAAATTACCTACTCGTACCTACGCACGCAAACGCAGCGTGGTGGCGCTATTCTGGGCTTTTTGGTTTTGGTGCCTGGCTGGGTCTCGGGACCGGCACCGTCGGAGGGACCGATTTTTTTGCACAGACTATCAAGCAATAGTTTACGGAATCGAAGCTCCAGTGGAAGATGAAGACACTAGATGGCGTTTTTTTAATTTATTAAACCTCGAATGGCGAACGGCAATACGAAAGAAAAGGGTTGCCATCTGCAAGCATCATCTCTGTTCTGTTTGCTGGCTGGCTGTAAAGGGCTATCCGTATTCTGCCATTTTCATTCTTCGATTCCATCCCAAGGTAGCACTACTAACCACTAGACTCGAGGGCCAACTGAATCATCATGCTACCTTGCAGTCAAGAGTTTGCACCAACTGAGATCCGTCACCGTCACGCTAGTTAAAAACCAAGATGAACTTTCTTTCCTTCTTTTCTCTCTTCGTTCTTGTTATAACACCGTCGCGTGTACTCGCACTCCGCAGTTCTCCCCCCTACCGCGCTTGTCTAAGACAACGACCCACGCCAACCGAACACTAACGGGCCAAAGTGGCTGAAGGATCTGAACCCAGGCTGTCATCTGGAAAAAGCCCTGTCGTGTTTTTCCCGCCAGTGCACTCGTAGCGAAGTGCTTTTCATTCATTTAGTCATTTACAGTCAGGTGGACGAAGCCTTGCATCAGCGCCCCTTGGGGAATTCGCCGGCTTACTCGTACCAAGCTTTGGACAAATCATGACCATTGATTGGGATGCTCGTCTCTTCAATGGTGAACAAACATGTAAGATTCAGTAAATCTCAGGGGAAACAGCGCGGCTATGCAGCGTCATTGGCTGCCTCTACTTACGGGGTACATAACCAAACAGCCTCGGGATTGCCTGAACGGACTGAGCCGCTGCCAATTGGCTGCAATCTCGCCCACGGGCATGAAACGGGAATCCGGCCATTCTCAAAACTGATCCCAGCAGGGCCACATGCACACCCATTGTAAGAAACAAGCAGATACGGAGTAGCACTCGCAATATTCCGGATTGGGGGGCCCTGTCACTGCCCATGAAAGGCACGTCAATCGCAATCATCTAGAAGCCCGCTGGAAAATAAAATCTCCTGGCCTCTCTTCGCTTACGGTTGGCCATTACTCCGTACCGCCGATTAGTATTACCCCATACAATGGAGTCCATGGTATATTTCAGTGATCTCGACGATGCATTCCATATTGCAGCCATCGAGAAGCAGCGCTCTCACCCTACAATTAAATACATACATCTGATCTCCTATTACTCCGTACAGTACTAAGCAGTCATCCGAGCCTATCCATGTACAGCAGGTCCCATTGCATAAAGGGAAAGCCTCCTGCTCCCTCAATGCCTCTCTCCCCCACCCGCTTGGACAACAAATACGAACTGACGAAATTGCGTGTAACAGAATTTCAACCCCCCAAACCAGGTACCTCCAATGCATGCAAACCGAGATCCCAGCTTCGAACATGAAACTTATTATTACCAATCGCACATCCTCTTTTCCAGTCATCTCGCTGCTTTATTTTTGTTTTCTCTTCGTATTTGGCGGTTCCCAATATGGTATCAATCATCGCATCATCTCCTCCCTCGAGAATAAATCCCACACAGGCTGCCCTACTTCGCATGTCCAAGCTGAACTCTATCACGAATAACATGATCACCTTCAGCTGAACAACGTGCATCCAACCTATCCCGCATGTAGCTTCGTCAACTCCCGATCTTATGCACAACTACATCAACAAGACCCAGAAAAATATAATGGAAATTACAGCTGCCGCTACCCCTCACGGTGGCAAAGCCTTCCCGCGCCTTTGTGTTGTTGTTTTTTCCCTTATTCTCAAGCCATACTCAATCCCTTTAAGCTTACATCGTATTACCTCCATCCCCTCCGCTTCGTGGCGCCAGTAGTTCGCCCAGCTTCTCTTCCTAAACCTCTGTTGCCTCTGCCTCACCGTTTCTTGTGGCGTTATCAAGCAGACAGTTTTACCTTATTCACCGGTGAACTAACGCACGCCACCTCCATAAAAGCCCATTCAATTGTTCAAGCTGTGGCATCCCCCTCCACGTGAAGTGTCCACCCATCAAGCAACATGCTTTTTCCCCCATCCCCAGCCTCGCTAGTTTCTAAACTTGACGTCAAAGACTCCAGCGAAACTTGTATCCATCGGGTTGTGATCGTCTTGGTCATACGAAATACTCGAGCGCTATTCCACAGCAGGGAGAGAAAGAGACTCAGCTATTTTCGTCCTTCCCTCGGGCGGCTTGCCGGATGGATGACTCGTATAAAGGAGCGGTAAAAGGTGTGGTATGACGGCAAAAACACTTGCACGTGGTGATGTCAAGAACACGCTTTCCAGCCACGATACACCGCCTTAGTTGGTCGAGAAACGCTCTTTAGCCACGATACACTGCCTTAGCTGGTGTCAAGAACACGCTCTCTAGCCATGATACACTGCCTTAGCTGGCTGGGAGGCACACGGCACAAAGTTGGACCCAAAGAGCCGCTGCCCAATTGCACTCTAGGGAATCAAATCGACCTGTCGGAGAGAAACACGCAACGTAGTGCCAGAAGGATTGCCAAGTCCATCTCCCCTCTTAACCTTAATCAACTCTTCTCATCGTCACACAGCAACACGAGCGAAGCGCCAAGTACGCCCGTGGTACCATCGTGACCAACCAAGGCCGCCTAAGAGACAAAAACACAGCGTCGAAATATGCACAACATATCGTATTCTGGAAAATACATGACCATCCTAAAGCCTAAAAAGAAAACAGTCCTATCCTTACTCCTCTTATCTCGTACAGCAAAACTGTGTGAGGTTCAGCTCACCCAGATCTTCTTGGCCCCAAGACCCCTCTCCGCCATATTCCGCCAGTCCATTCAAAGAAACAAAGGAAAACTAAAGTAAAAACAAAGGGAAATACCTCGGGGCAAGCTGTAGTACCCGTAGAAAAATGTGCCTAAAACTACACAATGCTATTGATGCCACAAAACCCCAAATTTCCCTGTCCATGCCTTGTATTGTATATGGTAGTCATAACGTCGTTGATGCCGCCCCAATACGCCCAAAAGGTGACTGTTGCTGTGGCCTGGCTCGAATAAGCCGCCGTTGGCCTACCTCACAATGACCAGCTCGTCTTCGTCATCGTCATCTTGAAGAAGAACTTGTCGGTCGGCTAGGTTCTTCTCGGCCAGGTTGCCAAAGCTCTCGCGACCAGCCTCCCGGATGCCCTTTTCCGTCACAAACCGCGTCTTCTTCCTGAGTGGTGGTTGCTCTGGCTTGAGTTTCTCTCCATCTTTCATGCTCGATAGCTTGTCCTTTAACGCGCCGCCCCATCCAAGGCCAGATGGTCTGCTGTAGGTCGTGCTGCTGCTATTGACACTGTTACTCCGGGTAAGGGATCCGGGCTGAGAGCTGCCGGTCCGTTTCCTCTTGACTGGGCTGAGGTGAATGTCTCGGGCCCTGTCTAAGAGACCGAGAGTGACTGCATCTGGTTTTGCAGGTTCGGCAAAGGGATCGTCTGAGTTGAATAACTGTTGGCTCGAGCTCATGCTGCTGGGCGGTGTTGGGCCGCCTGCGTCGATTCGTGATCCTGAACGTTGCATGTACTCTTTTCCGGCGGCATTACCGACCTGGCCGAGCTTCTTCATCATCTCGCGTTCCTTTTCTTTGGCTTCCATATTTCGTCGTAGAAATTCTGCCTTGTCCTTTCGATCTGAAGGATCTCGGTCCTTGTCGTCAATAAGATCCGCGGCCGTGTGTCCTTTTGCTACATACCAGTGCGTTTTTGTTTCCCAGTCGTAGTTGTTGGGCTTCTTCTTGTCCGGTATAGATATCTCTGCCGAGTTTTTACCCTTAAAACGAATGCCACCACCACCACCAAACCCGCTTGAGTTGACTTCCATGCGTGTTGATCGTTGTTTTCTGATGGCTTCATTGGAGTGAAACTCGCAGTATTGAGTCCGTTTCTTGTTCACCCAAGATCTGCACATTTCTCCATCTTTCTTGATCGACTGGCAGAAGCCCAAGTCACGGGCTGATCCGATTTCGAGAATTGTATCTTCATCAGAGTTGATGACCAAGCTGAAGCGTCCCGTGTCTTGTCTTCCGGGTGGTGGCGGCATCACGTTGGGGTTGAGAATGGCGACAACGGTGCCTTCGGTAAGCTTCCAGTATCTAGTGAAGCCAGAGTTGAATAGAAATAGATCGAGTTCGTACTCCAGGTCAACCAGAGTCAGCACCATGTATTTGCCGCGGTCCTCCGCCTTCTGCCCGTTCTTGCCCGCGGCAGGCTTGTGTGCTCGAGGCTCTGATTTCTTGGCCACAATCGCAAAGACGACAATGTCTTCTTCGACCTCTGGCAGGGCAAAATCGGGAGCCTTGACCTCACGTAAAAGATCTTTGACATTGAAGACCTTCTTGCCGGACACATGCCTTGCAACAACTCGATGAGGTAGTATCCGTTTCGAAAGATGCATGCTGGAGTAAGGCTCAAACGCGCCCTGCTCCTCTGTGGAAGCGTCGCTGGTGGCCACACTGTTGGCCACGCTGTTCTGCCGTTCTCGACGCGACGATGTAATTGGAGGATTGAGGTCCCTTTCTGCGGCGGTACGCAGATCAGATACTGTGCTGGTCCGCTGTAACGCTGAGGCGACTGATTTCTGCTTGCCCAAGACCTCGTCTCTGCTAAAAGACGGGGCTTGCAAAGGCACGTCGGGAATATCAACGGCGTTTTTCTTATACTCTTCCATTTCCTCCTTGCCAATTTCAAACGCACTGGTTCTCAACTTTGATATCCTCTCTTGCCTCTCGGCGCGAGACTTTTCTTCCGACCTCGCCGACGCCAGGCGCTCATTGAAACTGAGCGGCCGGTACTCTTCTTCAGGCGATCTTGTTCCTGACGGGCTGGCGGCCTTGGACCTCTGAAGATAGCCTCGTTGAGCGGCTGAATCGCCGCTTGTTGTCTTCCGAAAGCTTGGGGCGCGTTTCAGTGATATGTCCTTTGCCCGCAAGCCCTTGTCGATCCCCAGCAGAACCCTACTCGGTGATTTTGGGTCCGACATTGGTTGTACTTTTCTGACGGGAGACGCAGGCACCACCTTGCTCTGTGATGAAGGCCTGGGATTGTCGGACACTGGTGTCGTTCCACGGATGGCGCGTTGAGGTTGCATGACTGCCGCAGCCGAGTTTGAGCGGGAATGCCTCACGGCGGCCCTACCCTGAGCGGCAGACTCCTTGGCCTTTTGAAGCCTCTTCAGCTTGAGGCGAGCCTGAATCTCTTGCAGCTTCAGCTGGAGCGTCTCCTCATCGTCGTCTTCGTCATCATCATCCATTTGTTCCTGGAGCGCCCCGGACCGCGCCATGACCGAGGCCATAGCCCTGCTGCTGCTGCGGGATGGAGAAGGTGAGGGGGAAGTCTGATTCATCATTTCTCGGTAGCGCTCGCGACCTTTAGGGGTGCTCATGAGGGCTTCGTGGGGCGATCGAGGCGGCCAAGAGGCTTCTGGCTCTTGCGGTCCTGGCAGGCGGTCAGTCGCGATTGGCAGCCGTCGAGGCGAGGGCCACTTACCGTGGGCCATGATGAAGGTGGATTGTTTGCAGCAAAGTGCTCCGTCCACTGCTATGCTATGCTGTGCCTCTGCCCAACCACCCCCGGGGATTCTCTCAGGTACGACAAGGCAGGGCACCGGCAGCTGGCCCTGGCTATGATCCGTCAGCGCCTGGGGCCATACGGAGGCGGCGGGCTGATGCGGCCGCAGGTGAGGGAGGTTTGCTTCGATCAGGCCTGCGACACGGCTAATGGGCGGGGAGACGAGCAGCAGGCGGACGAGGCGAGACAGGGGATTGGTTCGAACGAGAAGCTCAAGATGCGATGCTGGACAGAGCAGCGATGAAAGATACAAGCGCAAGTCAGCACAAGTCAGCACAAGTAAAGCTACTGGCCGTCGTGTCGCTGTCTCGTCACAAGTCCAACTTGAGGCTTAGAGTTATGGATCCTAGAAAATGATGCGCTGGTTGGGCAGCCGATAAGGCTTGGGACACGCACAAATCGGTGGAGATCCGATAGTGGCTGCTTGGCTGGCTGAGGTGGAGCCGCTGCTACATTAGTAAAACGCGGGACTGGCGCAAAAAACGCGTGAAGGCGCGTCGCTTTTGACTTTGGCAGGGGTTTGGAAGGGTGATCTCGTGCGAATTAATGCGACAGCAGAGCGGCCGTTTTCCAGGATACAGAAGCTTGATACTGCGTTGAAATTGCTTTGTTTTGCTCTATTTGCCTCTTCTAGGAATCGCGCAAACTTTATCTTCAGTTGGGATCCAACAAGAACATCAATTGGGATCAATTGGTCCTTTCTCTCCAGGATATACAGCTCCAGCTCGACATCAGACTCCCGCCATGGCTCGGACACGATCAACGAAGCCCTCAGCGGCGGCGGCGGCAGAAGATTCCCAAACCTCAAAATCAACATCCTCAATAGCCCTCGTCCCCCATACCGGCGAATCTCCCAAGGTCTTCATCTTCCCCACCAAAGCGACTCCCGAGGCTCGCATTGTCACACTCCCCAACCCTCGAACCTCTCAGCCCTCGCGATATCTCGTGTGTCCCGAAACCGGCATCTACGAATTCACAAAAGTAGCGGCGCCGAAGAATGTACCGCGAAGCTGGCTTATCGAAGCTGCCCCGGCCTCCAATGACGCCCAGGTGACCATGGGATCAGACCTCTTCGTGGCAACCGCCATAGATCCCCTTTTCTTGGTTTTGCCCGCGTTGGCCGACGCAAAGGCATCAAAAGGATCGGATGAACCGAAGCGACTGTTCTTGTCTAGCGACGATCACTTGGACAAGCTGCCGCAAGAGAGCTCGCACCTGTCCGAAATTCTGCGCTGGGACACGACACGGCAATTGATAGAAAACCGGATGGGCGCAGTTTGCGATACGGTCGAGGCTGGAGATGAGCGCATGTTTCGGTTGAATGAGAAAAAGCTCTTGGATGTCGTTTTGCAAAAGGCCAAGAGGATGAGTGAGAGTGGTCTACCGCCTAGTATGGAAGAGAAGTTTGTGAAAAAGGTTCTTGAAGCACCGCTTATGCACAGAGTGGTGCGGACTGCAGACAGTCAAGTCAACGGCAGCACCGATTCTGGAACCTCCACCCCACAGCCTGATGCAGCAACATCTCAGTCTACAGTATCAACCACAGAGACTGATGCTTCGTCCATGTCTCAAGCAAGCACCGCTGCGACATCTGTTGCTGGAGAGCAAGCAGAGGAGAGCATCGTTAGCGCTCTAGAAGCCTCCCCAGAAATCGTCAAACAGCAAAGGCTAAAGACTGCCTTTGGGTTCATTTGCGCAAGCTACGTGACCCCAGCGCTGGCAGATAATATCCAGCGGAGCTTGACAGGGCCAGATGGGCCGGTGGATTTCTCTCTCTTGAAAGACTATCTCGCGAGCCTCGAAAAGCTGCGATCAGAAACCATGGCAGTGAGGGCTCAGGACTATTCTCGCAAACGAAACCTGGATGAGGAAGAGGACGAGGCTCGAATGGAGAAGAAGAGGAAGCTTGAAGAAGAGAAGAAGAAAAAGGCAAGCGAGAGCCGTGCAGTCCGAGAGCTGAAAAAGGTTAACACGAGCGGGATGAAGAAACTCAGTCACTTTTTCCAGAAAAAATAGTGTCAACAGCATTAAAAAGATTTGGGTATCTATGGAGAAATATCAAGCATCGAATATCAAGACACGAAAAGGAGAGGTGCGAGTTCCAGCCCACACACCTATTTCGCTCTGTTATAACGACTCCTAGTCGTTCCAAGTCCTCTCCCTATGCCAGAGGTGCCACGGCTACTTGAGGCTGATATGGTGCTGCTTCCCGCATAGCCTGAGCTGGTGGCTATCCTTGACGACGACCTTGAGCGCATCCTTGATGACGCTGTAGCCACCCTGGTTCGGCCGCGAGCTCCACGAAGGCCGGCAGTAGAGCCGCGTGTTCCCCGGGTAGAAGCCGAGGCAGGCAACTTTCTTCTTAATTCCTCCTCCTCCCGCCGCCGTCGAAGCTCTTCTTTGCGCTCCTCTTCCTCTGCAGCTTTGCGAGCCTCTTCCTGTTGTTTCCGCAATGCTTCGGCCTCAATCTCAGCCAAATCGTTTGTTGCGCCTTTCCATGTTGGATCGAGAATCAGGCGTTGGTTGTGTTCTGTCTGGGACAAGATGCGAGTCCAGGTATTGAGCAGCGTGGAAGCATTCGAGACGGTTCTGGAGACGGACTGGAAGGGCACAGATGTTAGTTCTACACCGCCACAGCTGAATTGTTTGCGGATAGTCGAGCTGGAGACGTACATCCATATTGTTGCCTGTCCGCTGCAGAGTGCCAATAACGCCCTCGATGACTCGGTTGATGGTTCGCACCCCCTCCAGCTCTTTTTTCAGCATTGCTTCTCGGTCGAGCGGCTCGGACTGGCGGTCATTGTGCGGTGGTGTCTTTGGGGTTCGAGGTGTTCTGGGAGATTTTGGAGTTTTCGGACGCTCTGACGGGGGATTTTTCACTGGCGATGTCCAGAGGTCTGCATCATCATCATCGACGTCCATGTGGTCGGCCATTTTGGTGCTTGTTCTGATTCTTGAATGCAACAAGCCGCGACTGTAATTAGATCAACTGAGAAAAGACAATACACAGATTCCAGTGCCTGCGCGTGCTTCCAAGTGACGTTGTCTGTAAGGTAGATAGTGGGGGAGAATCTGCAAATCGTCAATTGTCCAATTCGTTGGATAACATAAGCTGCACACTGATGCAATGAAGTCGAGTTGTGCACTGCACTGCTCTGCACTGCTGCCGTGGTGATGCCCCTCTGCCAGGATAGGGCCCTGCAGTGGACCTGGCCCCCTGGAGCACCAATCGCAGCCGCTAAAGCCCCCTCAAGCTCCAGTGCACTCGCGACCGCTGATTGGTGCCAGGTGGCGCGAAACCGACGCGTTGCCCGGCGAGCCAACCCTGGAGCGGAGCCCTCAACGCGTCTCTACTAGTGGCCCAAGGGAGGCTGGCCCACCCCGTAGAAGCATTCCAGCAGCCGCCCCAGCCTCTCATATTCCAGTCTAGCTCGCCGAATCCTGCTCTCCTCCTCTGCCATCCCATCACCAAACATCGTCAGCCGAACTGCCGTATTATTTTTGCCCAACCATCGCCGTTGCTTCGGCCTTGCTCATCCGTCGTCGCTGTCGCTGTCGCTCACACAATTGCAGATGGCCCTCTCACCCTAGGATTTTAATTAAATTCCCTCACCGCTGCTCGCCGTCGAAACTCGCTGCGTTTTTATTTACTTTTGGGGGTTTTTAGTCATTGCTGGCATCTGCCGAGTTAAAATTTCCGCTGCCACGACAACGTCCGGAGAAAGACTGGGGACGCATCACCGCTGTACCGGGTCTGCTGCAACCTAGCTATTACTGAGTCGATTGAGGTTCGAATATCTGTATCTTTGTTTTTCCGGGTTTTCGTTTTTTGGTTTTTCAAAATGGCCGTCGTCGACGCTGCGCCCTCGACGCCTTCTCCTCCCTCTTCCATCCGAACACCACCCGCTCCACGCCTGGGATACCACGACAGCTGGGAGCCCTATTCACCGCGCAAATCAGCAAGAATATCTGCACAGCGCACATCTGCTAGAACGCCTTCGCCGCCACCTGCTACACGTCCAGCACTCGCCTCGCCGCGCACCGCAGCCAAATCCAGCGCACAAAGCACAGCAGCCATGGCCTCACCAGTTGCCTCGCCGCGCAAGAAGCGCCAATCTGCTGCCGACTCGGTTCGTCGCGTAACGGCCTCTCTCGCAGCCGAAGCTTCTGCCGCCTCTGGATCCAAGGACAAATCCGTTGCCGGCCGATCTGCCGCTGCTTCTTCTCTCATGCTTCCTACGCCTTCCAAGACACCCCAGAAGCCCCCGAGTTCAAAGGCTACCGCCCACATCCAGACCTTTGCCCGCAATTTATTCCCAGTTGCCGAGGAGACTGAGTTGTCAAGCCCGCGTAAGAGGCGATCTAAGAAGTATTCAGGCATGACGCTCGAAAGTTTCCGGGCAGAGGTTGCCGAGGAGGACATTGAGATTTTCACCGACTCGCAAGATCGCATCCCCAAGAAGGATGAAAGCAAGTCAAACCCCTTTGTGGGCAATGCCCCCGCTGCAGAACCCTCCAAACGCCGCACTAAGCGCAAGGTCCATGTTCCTGGCGAAGGCTCCCAGTCGGTTGACGAAGCATCTCGCCGCGAAGACGGCATGATTTACGTATTGTGAGTTTTTGTGACATTTTTATAAAGTGACAGGGGTCCTAATACATATTACAGCCGTGGCAAGAAGTTCTTCCGCAAGTTTTCAGAATTTGATGATGAGGAAGAATTCGAGGAACTGGATTCAGATGTTGAGACTCACTTCTCGAAACCGCTCACACGATCTTCCATCAAGCCCAGACTTCTTTTCCCCACCAAGGCCCCTGCTCCAAAGACCAAGGATATGCTCGAAGAAGAAGAAGCCGCCACTGATGTCGAGGAGGCCGTCGAAGCGGAGAAGCCCGAGGCCAAGGTTGAAACAGTTGAGACGCCTGCCAAAGCCAAGGAAGAGAGGGCACAGACACCGGATGCCCCCAAATATGCACCTGCATCGCCACCAGAAACCAGGCGGACCACTCGATCCACCAACAAGCTATCTGCAGACTCAGCTCCGATCAAGCGCACCGGCAAGAAGAGTCCGTTCGACTCGTGGATTCGGACCAAGGAGCACACAAACAGATCGGGCACAAAGCGAGCTGCTGCAGAGCCGCTACCCGCAGCCCCCGCCAAGAGAACTCGATCCTAGATGTCACAAGATGATATGTTCTGCTTCAGTCTCTTGTCCTTTTTTCCGACTATACCATAATAGCTTCTTTCTTTTTCGTTTCCTTTTGTTCTTTTTTTTCCTTTGGCGGACGCAGAAGAGGAGCAAACCAGTGCGGCTTTGCGCAATCTTGGTTGTGAATTAATCTTGCACTTGGCAATGTTGAATATTCTTATCCATGATCATCGGGACATGGATATGGATGGAATCGGTCAGTCAGTTTGGCGTTTAGCAGGCAATGTGGATATGTGTCATCCGAATAGCAGATGCACGACTTGAAAAGAGATATCAGGTTCTGTCACGATGGTCTGCTCTTCAATAAATCATGGTCATGGCTGTACGGTTTCTCTTTTTCTTTTTCTTTTTAGCTTCATGTTGTGTATTGAATGTGTAACTAGTGATTGCGGAATTGATTTGATGTAAATAAAGATGGCCATGTTTGCCTTCCATTACCTTTTCAGTTCAGTCCCAGCTGTATCTTGATTGTGGTACATTCTATAATGCCCAAGAGCCCCCTCAAGTCTATACCTACTTTCGTAATATCATATCACTGGAGCTGCTATACTCTTCACTGATGTGTATTTCGCTCATCTCATGATGTTGGGTTGAGAAATCATTCCATCCATGACGTTGAATGCTAGCACTAGCTACGGGTAGCAATCAGCGAATGGCCTTCTGTAATCTAGTTGCTGCCCCACGTCTGTTGCCCCTCACTCCCAAATGGCTTTTCCACTACCATCGTCTTTTGATTAATCTTGAAGCTATTGCGTGCTCGCTTCAACACAGACTCATCACCAGCCACAGGCTCTCAATGGTCTGAGCACATCATCGTCTGCTCTGGTCCGTCGTCTCCGGAGCTCATCGGCTGCTCTGCCTCCCCCGAACCCTCCCATTGCCAATATCCAACCAGCTCCCGGGTATTCGCAAAGATTTCACGGCTCCAACAATAACAATGCATATCCTCGTGTCCAACGACGACGGGCCGCCCTCGCCTCACTCCTCTCCCTATGTCCACTCCTTTGTACGACACTTGCAGCGAGCGGGACACACCGTCTCTGTCTGCGTCCCTCACACCCAGCGCTCATGGATTGGCAAGGCCCATCTGATCGGCCAGACGCTGAAACCCGTCTACTACCGACCCTCGGCCAACAGCCATGGCGAAGACTCTGAAGGAACGACACATACGCGGCCGTCTCCCTCGGGCGACGTGGAAGAATGGGTTCTTATTGACGGCACGCCGGCTTCTTGCGTCCAGATTGGACTGAACCATTTCTTCCAAGACAAGGGGCCCATTGACTTGGTTGTGAGCGGACCCAACTTTGGGAGGAACAGCACAGCTATATTTGCCCTCAGTTCTGGGACTCTGGGAGCGGCACTGGAGGCTGCTGCTTCTAGATACAAGGCCATTGCCCTCAGTTTTGCCTTTTTCTCACGAAATCACGACCCAGTCATCATCGACGCTGCATGCCGGCACAGCGTCAAGGTCATCGAGTACCTGTACAAGCAGTGGCCAACCGATGGCAGCGCGGATCTGTACAGCGTCAACGTTCCTCTCGTTGAAGGCGTGGAGACGCATTCGACTGTTTGGACGGATATTCTGCAGAACTATTGGACCAAGGGGGGCTGCTTTGATGCTGTCGATGGCTCGGCTGATGATGAGGATCTCGAGGAAGAGAGAATACGGGAAGGGCCCGGTGGTGAGGTCGATGATGAGAGCAAGGCGGCTACGGCGTCAAAGGGACATACGCATAAGCACTTCAAGTGGGCACCCAAATTTGCAGACGTGTATAAGTCTGTAGAAGACGCTGGACCTGGATCAGATGGATGGGCTGTTAAAGAAGGGCAGACAAGGTGAGTACTTCTATCCTTTGAGAAGCCTCTATTGCAGAGAGAAGCGAGTTACTGACATATATATTCTCGTCTTAGTGTCACCCCTCTCAAGGCAAACTTTGCCAGTTGCGCGGGAGACATGGCTACGAGGGAGATTAAGCTGTGAGTAACCCCATTGTGTTTATGGCGTTGGCGTTTTGGATTCTTTGTTTGAAAGACAAGATGGAAGATGCGATACGATTGATGATGATGTGAATTGTTTGTAAAATTATGCATTATGGAAAGACTACAATAGAAGATATTCTTACATACAGTTTTCTTTTCAGTCCTGATTCTACAGCATCAACTACTTCCACATCAGAAGTGGTCATACGAGAGAAACCCAAAGAGGAGGCGAAGAGCAAGATCCAGGCCATCGTATCATACGACGACCCCTATGTGCAGCCGCTTATTGTATCTGCACTCAACACCGTGCTGCCCAAGGATTCGTTTAACCTCATCACCGACATATCAGCAGAGGGCTTCAACCTATCGAGCACGCTGCCTTCATCAGACAGCAGTGTCCTGCAGATCATCCCCTATGAAGCCATTGACTTCGAGTTCGCCTCGTCACACACCAAGACATCCCTGATCAACAGCTACATGATTAGAAAAGCGCTCATCAGGAAACATTACTTATCTGCAACGCTCGATCACTGGGCAGCCAAGAATCCCGATTCGATTCTCAAGAAGCATCTAAGACGCAGCGAGGCCTTTGAAGTAGACTATGCCGAATTTCTCGATGATGCCCTTGTCGAAGCGTTTGATCTCCGAGAGAGTATGGACCGCAACGAAGAGAAGGAGTCAAATGAACGAGAATGGTGGATTCTCAAGCCTGGAATGAGTGATCGCGGTCAGGGCATCAGACTGTTCAGTACCATGGAGGAACTACAAGACATTTTCGACGGATGGGAGGAAGAACGGCCGGACAGCGACGATGAGGAAGACGGCGAAGACCACGAAGCCGGAGCGGTAGATGGAGATGCCGACGGCGACTACATCACGGCATCTCATCTTCGTCACTTTGTGGCTCAGCCGTACATCCACCCTCCTCTGCTTCTCTCCCCCGGCGGCCACAAGTTCCACATCCGAACCTACGTGCTCTGCACGGGCAGCCTCGACGTCTACGTGTACAAGCACATGCTCGCCCTCTTCGCGGGAAAACCCTACACAGCCCCGTGGGAAGCCCCCTCCGACATCGAGGCCTTCCTGACGAATACTTGCCTGCAGGACTCGCCCAACGAGAACACTGTGCAGCGGTTCTGGGGCCTGCCGCTGGAGGGGGCGGTGCTGGAGCGTGTGTTTGGGCAGATTTGCGAGACGACGGGCGAGGTGTTTGAGGCTGCGGCGAGGGCGATGCCGATACACTTCCAGACGCTGCCGAATGCGTTTGAGGTGTTTGGGCTAGATTTCTTGGTGGATGACGGGGGGGAGGCGTGGTTGTTGGAGATTAACGCGTTTCCGGACTTTAAGCAGACGGGAGGGGATTTGAAGGGGATTGTGGAGGGGTTCTGGCGAGGCGTGGTGAGGGTTGCTGTTGGGCCGTTTTTCGGGGTTGAGGGGGTGGTGAAGGGGGGGGAGGAGGAGGAGGGAGATATGGTGGCTGTGAGGAAGATTGACTTGGGGAGGAGGTGATTTCATCAATTTGACTCATGGCAATCAATGTAGATCAATGTCTGTGTTCTGTATAGAAGGAAAATGGAAGTATAGAAAAGGTTTGGTTTATAGATAGATGTATATGGATGAGATGTGCTTTTCATTTTCGAGTTTGCCCAATTGTTAGCCTACCCTGTAAAATGGTGATATCCAAATATACTCTTCTCGGGGCTATAGTTCCGCAGTTGGTATTATACTGTAGTCTTTTCCCATTTGATTATGGGAAATCCAATCTCATGGAATGTCTCCATCATTTCCAATTGATCTCTTTGCGGTGGAATTTCCGTACTGGGGACTTCATGTAACTAAGCCGAGGCGTATTGTAGCGTATTTGGACATACTACTTCAAAGTTGCAACACGCCCAATGAAATCCTGCCAAATACGCGTATGAACGAACAAACTCTTCCATGTTTCATAAATAGTTGCCCCAGTTTATGTAAGTTGAGTGGCTGTGCTCTCCCTGACTTTCTAGTAGGTCTCAAGTCTCTTGGCTGGGCCTGATGTTCACTTCGTATACCTCCTCTGCTCGTATACAACACAGACCATCCAACATATACTTGGAATGCTTGCCCTGATGCTCAAAAGCGGTGAAAGAAATGACCAAGCCCTGTAGCTTATTTTATTACCTTCCCAAAATCGAAGCTATACACTTTTGCCGCCATAACGCAAGAGTGCAGTAGAGCCCAATCCCGCACCACTGGCGAGAAGACACATGCACGTACATCACGCATACAACCCATCCGCTGCGTCCGACGGTTGTACACAATACTTTATATGTGCCATACAAATTACGGTGTATACAAGGGCACAGCCTCAATGATATGTGGATTCGACATCTGACAAGTCGCTGAGCTGCCCGCACTTACATACGACCCGGGACATGTGGCAGTGATATCCTGGACAAACTAGGATGACCAACGGCAGGCGTCTAGGTAGGCGGAGTCCGAGGCTTTCTATCCCGGATTTATACGGAATTTGGAATATTTCTTCTTCTTCTTTCCCAACGCCAATGACTGAGAGAGTCATGTAGCGTGGAGTGGCGTTAGAAAGTCAAAGGTGTACGTCGTCATGGTGGCTTAGAGGGTATTATGAGATTGGCGTATCGATGGGTTGTTGTACAGAGATGAGGCGTGATGGGGTGCTTGTTGGAGTGGGATATGTATTTTGATCGGATTTATTGATGACTGCTTTGTGATAACATCACGTAGATTGTCTCTTTCGTACTGATGGTCTTGAGGGGATGACAGATCTTGGTACTTAAAGTATTCGTGAAGTAGTATTGCATGACAGAATGATAGTTTAGGTAGCAGACTACTGAACTGATAAACTTTCTCCTGTAAGACGGATCTCTTTATAAATCTTACGCCCTGTTCTGCAGCTGTATAGAAATAGCTGCCATTCTGCTGCAATGGCTTATTTGTCACCTATTTCACCTGCATCTTCATTTCTATATCATCTTGCCGTCGGATGTATTGCAAATTAATGTAACATACCTTATAATAGTTTATAATCACCATCATGAAGACCCATTACGAAGAGCGCCGACAGTCCTCTGGGGTCACTCACCTCGACAGTTCAACTCCAGCAGGAATTGAGTGTGACCCTCCAACTCCCCGAGAGAAGGGACAAGCCGAATTGTCAATATGATGAACCAAAATCTTTGGAAAGTTATTGCGTAGTTGTCTCACTCGAGGTCGGGTTGTACTCGCATACATGGTTGTGCAGAGCGGGAAGGATGCCAAACGTGATCCTCAGACAAACAAGGCAGGATATAATTAGCTACGAAAGCAAGACATGAAGAATGCAAATGTACGATGCCTACTGCCACAGCGGGGTTTTGTGCTTCTCTCGAGCTCTACAGTCTTTCCTGCCATTTGCTAGACTCCATATATCATCGTTGGGTACAAGGATCCCTTCTGGAATCATTGCCCATGGAGGTCATTGGAAAAGTAATACGCATAGAGTTGCCTTCAACCGAGTATAAAACTACCTTTGGCTGTAAAGGTTGGAAGATGTAAATGCCAACGTAGGTTACTTGGAAAATCGCATCGACATAACAGCTTCAGAGCCATGGATTGAATTGGGGCCCATTACCAACTCACTGGGATGGGCACCGGATATGAACATGACACTGCGTTGCATGCGTCATCGTTGTTTGACCCAAGACCGGTTTCCCTGGAATATCAGATGAATGACCTTTGAAGTTGACTTACAAGACTTTTATCCCAATAGGCATGCTGTACGCAACCCTTTCGCCATTCCATCGATACAGCCACAAGTGTGAAACTTCCACCCGGTGTTCCGTAGTCCTGAAACTAACGAGAAACCCAGAATTGCCCGTGCAAGGCAACATCCAGGGCTCAGTTGTCTAAGATCCCACAGAACGTCTTTGACCGCCTGTGATGGCTTCGGCATCCCATGCATGCAGTTAGCCGCGCATATGCGTGTAACCAACCACAATGGGCTTGGCAGCCAGATGATCAGAAAATGCGCCCAGGCATTCTGCTGGGTACCATTTCGATGCCTGCTTCCATGCGCTTGACGTTATCCAAGGCTTCATCGGCCGGTGAATGCCATCAGCATGAGCGCATTTCTGATCCATCAAGAAACTAGAATCATCGGCAAAGCATTCCACATTACAAGTAGTGTAGAGAGTTGATAACGCCATGCGCCTAGGCTCGCGTAGGCATATCATTGACGGCGACAGATGGTACTTATTCTGGCAATGAGGCTGTGCAGAATATTGAACAAGGTTGATAGCCTTCTCCTCTCGCATCCATCAAGCCAATATCATATTTTCCTCAACTCAAAAATTCGCCGAGGAGAAAAAAATTGCTCAATTTACCCCCATGAAGGGACTTTTTTGCCCTTGGCGGAGGTTGCCAGGAACAAGGATCACTGGAGCGCCATCAAGTTCCCAGAGGCTGCTGGCAGAGTTTGACTGCATGACACCATAATCGAGATATCTCAGAAGCGGTAGTGACCACCTGGTCCGGGAGCATGGCACGTTTTAGTGGCCCAATAGAAGCGGGCAGGAAAATTATTCGCTCCTAGTGATATCTAGGAGCTGCTCAGCCTCACTGCTCGCCGGTTCTCAACGACTTTTGCCGAGATAGGGAACTCCATATTGACCAACCAGCAGCGCACCTAACCAATCTTGTGCAACTGGATGGGCAACAACCTGTTTTGTAATTCGCCCTAGAGTGAGTGAATTAGGTAGATCTTGTTATTTCCCCTCCATTTCTTGCGTAGATCCCCTGTAGCTGTGGGCGGCAAATCTCTTGGAGACGAATCATTCGATACCGGAATGATTAGATAAACGTATCGAAAAAAAAAAACAAGGTTGAGTATCACGGAAACTTGTGGGAGCTAGCCACATCCATACCCACCAACAAATCACTCCAAGATCGTGAGAGTGCTCTGAGGTACAGTAATGGGAAAACCAACCAGGGCCCCTTGATTCCGACCCCGTACAGTGCGCGAGAGAGCCACCGGAACATGATTTTGAGCCAGACAACGTGTCTCCAGATGTGGAGGTGGTCAGGACGCTATGCCCTTTAGCATCATGGAAACACACCTTAACAGATATAAGGTGTGCCGGGGGTTGGCGACTAGCCGGTTGTAGCTCGCTAAGGAGCTGCGAAAGTGAAGCTTGGCGTCTTTCTCAGACAAGAGTTTGATGATGTTTTGTCATGAATCCTGGACGGCATCATCGTGTTGGTGAGCTTGGCAATGAGCTGGCAGGACATTTTGCTCTTTTCGAAATTGGCATCCTTTGTCCCTGTAATTGCGAGTTCCCGCACCCCCCTAATCGGCTCTCCACATGGAACTACCAAAGGTCTGACTATCTGACATGGCTTGACCTGTAGTAGAAAGTCAAGTCTGAGCAGGTACACTGTAGTATTCTGCTGTAAAAGATTTCTGGTGGTAGCAATGTTGACGAGGTCAACTCATGCTCCTTGTTGGTCACAAGCAGCGTTGGTTAAGCAGCTCAACATCTAGGCTCACCCTTGGGATCACAATATCCTCGTATCAGCCCAAATGCGCGGATATAATGGTCGACATATGCTGATCGTCGAGTAATGTCAGATGGGACTAGCGGGTCTATGGGGTATGGAAAAGCATCGCCATCGTTGTTGTGTATTAGCGCCAGAGTCAGAAATTAACCAGCAGAGTAGCGAGAGACAGGTGCATTGCATTTCCTGGTGTCTCAAATCCATGGCCCGTCTTGGAAAGTGCCAGCACGGCGATATCGCGACTTGCGGTGACGGGGCCGGCGAAAAGATGGGCGAGATTGTCTGGGCATCATCGGCATTATTTCACACTCCTTGGTCAAGCGCAACGGCCTCCATCTCCCTCTCCCTGGGACACCTGAACGGGACGCGTATTCAACAAGGCTGTGCTTCAATGGACAAAGAAAGCCAAAGCCGAGGCTCAACTAAAGCTTGTTGTTGATGATGATGATATGAAAGGGGAGCGCTGATGCCTTGGCGAGCGGAAGTGAGCTTCTTGGCTCTGATCTTTTGTGACGTGGCTGTCGCGCCAGCAAGCCGCAGCGTTGGCGGCCTCACGTGGCGGTTTTGGAAGATGCGGACGGAGGCAATTAGCACGGCAATGGTGAGTTTTGGGCGATGAGCTTAATTGTACCGTAACTGCTGGCGCATGGTGTCGGCGTGATGGTGATTTCATGGTGGTTTGGAATTTGCCCGTGCCGAGCATTGGGAATCTTGCCGCCCGCACTCGATCGGGTTATAGAGTGGAGGAGCACAGCAGCGCAGAAAAGCTTGCTGGCACAGCCCCTGGAACTAGGCGTTGCCACTGACGGCCGCCCATCACATGATGATCTGATAAGGCATCACGGCGCACGAGAGGCACATTTGCAGGAGGCTCTGATGTGATGCGGCAAATCGTGACTGAGGCAAGGCTGCGGCCGTCTCATGATAGATGGTGAACGATTCGTTGCCAGTATCTGCAGCCTGCTGGTACCTGCTCGTGTGTCCTCGCACAAGTATCGGTGATTACGTGGACACCGGACAGGTACTTCCAGGTGAGGATCTATGTCCGATGAGTACTTTGTTGCTCTAGTAAATAGAGAGATGCCGCAGGTACCAGAGCTAGGAGCTCACCTTGCACAAATATCCCGCTCGGCGTTTCCAAGAGAGCTGTACTTTGTAATTTGGATCAATGGATTGATCGCAAACAGATGCCGCCACTCCGTGCTACCGTTTTGCTGATACACCAACACCGCCAATGTCTTTTTTTCGCCGTCCATGTCCAATCGATTGTTTCTGCCCTCGTGAGGTATGGCATGTCGGTTAACAACGAATAGCCATCGATTCGCCCAATGAGGTCACCAGTCTGCTCGAATTTGTCCATCCATTGTTGGGCTTGCCAGTTGGCGCCTGAAGACCCCAAGCATTGTGGGCTCATACGCATCCAATACGATACGCCCTGTGGCCACAGACACGAGGTTTAAGCATAAAGTACTAGATACTTTGCGAGACGGCAGGGCTTTGCACAGAAACGAAGTTCCCAGTACCTCGCATTGGGACCGATGAAATTGCATGGCTGCAGTCGTCCGCACTCATGATCCATGCACGGCCAAGCGGTTTGCGTCCACTCTGAAATGCCGCTCCCATCTCCATCTCCATCTCAAACAGGGAGGCCGTCTTCTGCTCATCCGTCGGGATGTTTTGCAGCTTCCAGAATCTCGACTCTGGTGCACAGTGCTTGTATGTGCTTGAGTAATTGCCGCCATTACTCGCAAGCACATGTACGAGTACCTTATGCTTAAAGTTCCAAGCCGTGCCCCAAGCGTGCTCCGGAGGTTTCTTCCAGTAGTACGGAGTACCTAAGGCACAGAGCACCGCTACTTTGAATGCTTGGGCGGCTGGGGGAAGGGGGGCATTGGCCGAGCGACGGTCCAGTGGGTTTCCACCTCAAGTTTCCAGCGCCCGAGCGTTCTTGGCCACTGGCGTCTAGTGCTACAGAGAGACTGCCCGCCCCCTGTCGTGCCTTGGAAAACCATGGCGAGCCGAGGTAGCGAGTACCTCTGTGCTGGCAGAACCGGGTTAGGGGCACCTGTACCGTATACCCGCGTATGCCAACAAAGAAGGTCAAAGAGGTACTAGCACCACCGCCTAGCACTGTAGCCTTTTAGCGACTCCACTAGAGATGGTTGGCTGCAGTGGATCTGATTGGCGTCCGCCCGCCAATCAAGCACCCCTTCATTTTGCACTGCCTCACGCCATACAGGAAGTACTTTGGTACAGCAGCATCGCCAGCGGCAGCAGCATCTGGGCTTGGAGCAGAGTTTCTTCGTCTCTTTTGTTCTTCCGTCCTGTTCATTCCTTTGCCAGCATAGCCATTCCGCCGGGCACGAGACGTGTTCGATACTGCTGCTCAATTCTCACTCAGAGCTTTGTTCACCTGGGCCATGTACTGGTTTTGAGCCGTCTCAACACGCCTCCACGGCGTCTCTCCATCAACCTCGCGCCACCCCTGTCAAACTTCCTTAATGCTAGACCAACAAATCTTGATATTAACCCGTCTCCCTCCCTCAATCACGCCCCCTGGCCCGGCTGCTTGAGTTTGCACGAGCTCGCCATTCCCTTTGCCTCTCCGCCATAGCCTCGTCCGCTCGACACCTCTACCGCAACGGAGCCCTCTCTCAGCTTGCCTGCTGCCTCCACGAGGCGGCTGTGTGCTGACCATGGCCGACTCCAACAAGACTGGGCACTCGGGGCCTCCAACTCCTACGCCAACGGGCCGGCAGAGAGCGTAAGTACTTCAATCGGCCCTGCGAGGCTGGTTCCATCTCCATCTGTTAAAAACTGTTGGCTGACCGGCTGCATGTGCAGGCCCACGATCACACTTGACACGACTGCTGTCAATAATAATTCGAGCAGCAACATTGTAGAGATTACCCAGAGTTACGACGGTCAGCACCAGCAGCCTACCTATACCCTCTCTCCCGTCTCTCCTCCAGACGACGCGGTTAGCCCCTCTACCATGGTAGAGCCGCCCTACGGCTTCTCTCAAGGAGGACGTCCCGAACCGCGAACCGACGCATCATTTGATTCCATCAGAGACAGCAGCCGGCCGACTAGTCCTCACAATGTCTCGACTCCCATTGCTGCGTTGGGGGACGGATTCTTGAACGTGCCAACAAACAATCTACGATCACGGCAAAACTCAGTAGATTCGGAGGATGCCAGCCGCTCGTTCGTCTCGGGAGGCGATACGACTGTTGTCGCCTCCAGTTCGACACAAACCGACAAATACAAGACGACACCAACAAACGACAGCATCATGCAAGATGACGCCGCATTGGACCCCGACCCCGACGCCGAAAAAGATTTCCTAGTGGAAAACAACCCCTTTGCGTTCTCGCCGGGCCAGCTGAACAAGATGTTCAACCCCAAGAGCCTTGCGGCTTTCTACAAACTTGGTGGCTTGCGCGGCTTGGAACGCGGTCTGCGGTCAGATCGCAAGGCTGGTCTGAGCACAGAGGAGAACCTGCTAGAAGGCAGCGTTACGTTCGGCGAAGTTACTTCTAAGAAGCACGATACTAAGAAGAACGATAAGCCCAATGGCGACGCTCTGGCACCTCCAGCACAGGCTGTCCGCGTAACATCCCAAACGAGTCGGGAACAGCTAGGGTTTCAGGATCGATATCGAATTTTTAGAGATAACCGGATACCAGAGAAGAAGGGCAAGAGCTTGCTGCAGCTCATGTGGATCACTTTCAATGACAAAGTGCTGATCCTTTTGTCGATCGCCGCCGCCATTAGTCTCGCTGTCGGTCTCTACCAAACCTTTGGCCAGAAACACGAGGCAAACGAGCCAAAGGTCGAGTGGGTCGAGGGTGTTGCCATTATCGTCGCCATTGCCATTGTCGTCATTGTTGGATCGCTTAACGATTATCAAAAGGAGCTCCAATTTGCCAAACTCAACAGGAAGAAACAAGATCGAAATATCAAGGTTGTCCGCTCTGGAGCAACGATGGAATTGTCTGTATACGACGTCATGGTTGGCGATGTGATTCACCTTGAGCCTGGAGACATGATTCCTGCCGACGGAGTTTTGATCGAGGGCTTCGACGTCAAATGTGATGAATCTCAGGCAACGGGCGAATCGGACATCATTCGTAAACGCGCCGCCGATGAAGTCTATGAGGCTATCGAGAACCACGAAAGCCTTAAAAAGATGGACCCCTTTATTCAGTCTGGTGCCCGCGTCATGGAGGGCGTCGGTACCTATATGGCTACGTCGACCGGTATCTACTCTACTTACGGCAAGACTCTCATGTCCCTCAACGAGGATCCCGACGCGACCCCCCTCCAGAACAAGCTCAACGTCATCGCCACGTACATTGCCAAGCTCGGTGGTGCTGCTGGTCTATTGTTGTTCATCGTCTTGTTCATCGAATTCCTCGTCCGATTGCCCCATGATAACGGCACTCCGGCTGAAAAGGGACAGGATTTCCTCAACATTTTCATCGTAGTTGTCACAATCGTCGTTGTTGCCGTTCCCGAAGGCCTTCCACTCGCCGTCACGCTGGCTCTTGCTTTTGCTACCACTCGCATGCTGAAGGACGCCAACCTGGTTCGACACTTGAAAGCCTGTGAAGTCATGGGCAACGCGACAACAATCTGCTCTGACAAGACTGGAACACTAACTCAGAACAAAATGCAAGTTGTGGCCGGAACAGTGGGAGTCAACCACGAGTTTAGCAGCTCTCGCGTCCAAGACTCCGAAGATGGCAATAGTAAGACACCTGTCTCGGAATTTGTCAAGAAGCTTAGCGCTCCTGTAAGGGAACTACTTTTGGACTCTATTGCCCTGAACTCGACAGCATTTGAAGGCGAGATTGAGGGAGAAAAGACATTCATTGGCTCCAAGACCGAGACGGCCCTTCTTCTCTTTGCCAGAGACCATTTGGGCATGGGGCCTGTCAGCGAACTGCGCGAAAACTCGACCACTGTACAGATAATCCCCTTTGATTCGGAACGCAAATGCATGGGAATCGTCATTCGGCTTTCTAGCGGAACACACAGGCTATTTATCAAGGGTGCCTCGGAGATCTTGCTCGCGCAGTGCTCGCAGACTCTACGAGATCCATCATTGGACGCCTCTGTAACCCCCTTGACACAGGAAGATGGAGATGCCATTAGCCAGCTTATTGTTTCTTACGCAAAACGCTCCTTACGAACCATTAGTCTGTGCTACCGAGACTTCGAATCTTGGCCTCCACCTGGCCTTCGTCCTGGCGAGGGCAAGGGTGAAGTCCTGTTTAAAGATTTGTTCCAGCAGATGACCTTTGCCGGCATGGTGGGTATCCAGGATCCTCTCCGAGAAGGTGTCCCCGAGGCTGTTCGGCTATGTCAGTCAGCTGGCGTTGTCGTTCGCATGGTTACCGGTGACAACAAGATTACCGCCGAGGCTATTGCCAGAGAGTGCGGAATCCTACAGGAGGATAGCCTGGTTATGGAAGGCCCCGAATTCCGCAAGTTGAGCGATCTCAAGCAGATGGAGATCATCCCCAGACTTCACGTGCTTGCGAGATCTAGCCCCCAGGACAAGCGTATCTTGGTCCAGCAACTCAAGGCCATGGGAGAAACCGTGGCCGTGACTGGTGATGGTACCAACGACGCTCCTGCTCTCAGAAAGGCCGATGTCGGATTTTCCATGGGTATCGCGGGTACTGAAGTTGCCAAGGAGGCCTCGGCAATCATCCTGATGGATGACAACTTTGCCAGTATTGTCAAGGCTCTGAAATGGGGCCGCGCTGTCAACGACGCCGTCAAGCGATTCCTGCAGTTCCAACTCACTGTCAACATCACCGCCGTCATTCTTACCTTTGTCACCGCCGTGTCTAGCGAGTCTGAGAAGTCTGTCCTCACCGCCGTTCAGCTGCTTTGGGTTAACTTGATCATGGACACGCTGGCCGCTCTCGCTCTCGCAACGGACCCCCCACAGGACAGCGTTTTGGACAGGAAGCCCGAGCCAAAGGGTTCTTCCATCATCTCCCCGACCATGTGGAAAATGATTATTGGACAAGCTCTGTACCAGCTCGCAATCACGTTCCTGCTGTATTATGGAGGCACCCATGTGGTTCAACCCATTGTTGGAGGCGACGACCTTGTTCACGAGGACATTGAAACCCTGGTCTTTAACACCTTTGTGTGGATGCAAATCTTTAACCAATGGAAGTAAGTATTTTCGAATAGTTTCCCCAAGTGGATGCATGCTAACAGAGCCATAGCAACCGACGGTTGGATAACAAGTTCAACATCTTTGAAGGCTTAACACGCAACTGGTTCTTCATTGCAATCAGCACACTCATGATGGGCGGCCAGATCCTGATTGTCTTCGTGGGTGGCGCTGCTTTCTCGATTGCGAAGAAGGATCAGTCCGGCGGAATGTGGGGCATTGCCCTTGTGCTCGGATTCCTGTCCATCCCCATTGGCATGCTCATCCGCCTCATCCCCGACAGCTTTGTCGTTAAGCTGGTACCGGAGTTTTTCAAGCGGCGCTCAAAGGAGGTGCCTGGTCTGACCATTTCCGACGAGGCAATGAACCTGTACCCAGAGCCGTTGGTTGAAGTGCGTGACGAACTTGCCTTCCTCAGGCGCATGAAGGGAGGGCGCTTGAACAACCTCAAGTATACGGTACGGCACCCCCGAGAGATGATTGCACGGTCTAGAAGCCAGTCTCACTCCCGGTCCAACTCCATCAATACGTCGATGGATACACAGAACCGCGAAGACAGCTTCCCCTCGCGCGTCGCCACACCGGTATCGCGACAACGTTCCCGGTCGGCCCGGTCGCGCTCCAACTCTGCGCTTGCACCGACGACCGTCATGGCTGGAATTATGGCGGCCGGAGTAGGGATGACGTGGTCGCCAAACGGTCGAAAACCGGAAGAAGATGAAGTGTTTCCACTCTACGAACAGCAACAAGCAGGAACAGAAGGAAGCCCAGAGCAGGGACAAAAGCCCGCACCAGGGCACAGCAGCAGCGAGGCGCAGAATTAGGCGTAAAGGGAGTTGAAGGCTTTGCATAATACGATTCCCCCAGGGTATGATGATTTGTTTATATCTTTTATTTTTTTCCCCTCTTGTCACTTTTTTCTCTCCCACCCTTTGCTTTTTCTTTTCTTTTCTGGGTAAAACATTGCATAGAGGGTGCGCTTTCGATTATTGATAGACGGAAATTCACTTGGTAATGCGACGAGAATTAAAATTGAAAGTAATGGCTTTTTTTGATACAACTCTTTTATTACTACAACTATTATTATGCTGTATGAACAGAATTCTTTTTTTATTCTTTTACATGTCGACTTGAGTAATGTGAAACTGTTGTGTTATGTATGCGTGTGTATGTGTGTGGCGGTTCGGACTTTGTTGGCTGTGACGGAGGAGGATAACCGATTTCATGACGGGAAGTGATTCAGCCACCCAAGTTTGCTACCTATCCAGCATCCTATATCTTAAATGAAAGCTATACGTACTAAAGAACTGAGCAATTACTACTTTACCTGGTAGATAAAGCAAGTGCTTGTACCTGTAGTATAGAAAATGACTTCTATTCTCTTTACATCTTTTTTTCAATACTTGAATTCCACGCAGTCGCTGGAGTGTTGGATAACGATTTTGGGGTGCTGGATAACATTTCCGATTCCATGGGGAGAAGGAAGTGAGTGATTCGGAGTCGCCGAGCGGTTATTGGAAACTTTGGCGTGCTGGAGCTAATCTAACGAATGGCGATTTGCGTGCGGCATTATCCCGACTCATGTGTCTGTGTATGTGTCCTTGAGTGACCATCAACTTAATCAACGGCGAAATGGTAAAATAGAATGATGTAGATGAGGATGCATAACATTGGGTAGCTAAGCTAATATATACTATACATATTTATTACACACTAGAGAGAGCTGTATATTACACGTACACTTTGTTGAGTTTTTCGATAGTTGACATGTGTCAGACAGACGGGAAGACAGACTGCAGCTAATGGCGCAAGGGAGGATTGGGATTGGGATTGGGATTGGGATGGAGGGGTTGGGTTGGGAGGGATTAGGCTGTGGTGGGAGGAAATAGTGTGTGTGTGTGTCTGAGTGAGTGATGCTGTTGTATTTAACTTGCGTACGAGGATGCTGTGAGTATTACTTGGGGAGAGGATTATTTGTTACATGGATGGATGACTGCTGAATGGATCGAGGCATATATATATCATTTAGATAGAGCCATGTGAAGAATTAACTAGCATGAATTCGAAATCGATGGAATAACAGTGCGAAATCATTTGTCTTTGTCTTTTAACGTCCTTTGTCCTCTCTTCTTTGGGCGGATTACGGAAGTGGTACGGGGGAGAATGAAAGTGGAGGTCCAAATACGGGCAGTAAAGTAAGAAATGGGGCAGCTAAGCAGGAAGTTGGGTTTATTGCTGGATACGGCAATGATGATAAAATAAAGGCCACTTTTTTGGGGGGCGCCGAGCATGGGTCGGAACCTGGTCGGGTATTAGCAGATAGGGAGCAACATCTCTCGGGTCGAAACACGTGTGCCCTCATTCTCTTATTTTGTGTGTGTGTTCTTGTGGGTTGCTGTATGTAGTGTACTTTGATTGTGAGCGCGCATTCCTATTGTGTTAGGTATGGCGGCATTTCGTGTCGTATCGGGGTAGATGATGGGTTTACTTGAGTATTCCTTGTCGTAGTTTGGTTGAATGAGAGAAAGACAGAGAGAGTCTAGATTTGGAGCGGGTTCATTATTTGTTACTCATTAATGGACTTTTTCAACTCCGTACTCTTTCCTTCTTCTTATCGTGTTGTGCTTGTTTAGTCATTGTTTGTTTGCGGTTGTTTTTTTCATGGCTGGCTGGGTTTTTAGTTAGGGGGGGACAAAAGACTTGGGAATTAAAATGAGTTTATGTGGCTTGCCGGCTGAGTGAGTTTTCTGAGTAAAGGCAAAACGCAAACGCAAGCATGATGAGGTGACAGATCAGGTTTGGTTAAAAAGAGACAGACGAGGGGGGGAGACCTGGTATATTTTGACATCCGATGATACTTGGGAGGTTTTTTTTTTTTTCTCGTGTTGAGGCTCTTGAAACGAGATGCACATGGCTGGTTTTTCCAATGAATTGACACGAGAGTTTTTGGAGCATTGGCAAAGATGACGAAGATGAATAAGATGGTAACAATGATGGATCTACCAAGGACTAGAATGAGCATTATTTGGACAGTGCGTGCCGTGCCATGGATGCACCTCTCCGGGTGGTGCTTTTTGCGGTGCGTCTTAGTCTGTATGTATGTCTCGAAATGTATCACACTAGTTGGCTCAAGGAGATTTGGTCTGATGGACGGAACGGACTAGACTAGAGCGAGTCGAGGCGAGATACGTGGACGGCTGTGAGAAGCCAGAAGGAGAGGCAAGGGGAACAAAGAAGCAGAAATTGATAGAATTCGGGTTGATGATGTGATACCTTGTGATTGATTCACACGTTGGCCAAGAAAAGGCAAGGCATCAAGGCAGCAAGATTCAAGAAAATAGGTACATGGTGAGATAATGGAAATAAAATAGATAAAACCCACGCTGCCACCCAATGATCACCTCAGATGGAGATTCTTGGTCGGTCCTTCTCTCGAGCTCTGATCTGTCTATTACCTTAACTTAATTCCCTGACCTGACCTACCCAGTACATCCTTATATGTACCTCCTCCCTCCACCCCCCTTGGCCTTTTCCCTTTTCCCTTTAGCACGGACAGGCCAAACCTCAGCCTTTTCTAATTCCTTTTTTTAAGACTCAATCTAGACCATTTCGCATCTTTTTGTTGCAGCCAACCGTCTTTTCCTTCTCCGTCCTTCTACCTTGTTCTTCTTCCCTTTCTTCTTCCCTTGACCTTGACCTTGACCTTAATCTTGGGCTTCTTGACCTTGTTTCCTCGTTTCAGTTGCACCGGTCTCACGCTCTGCCCGTTGTTCTGTTTTTAGACGCGGTGCGTAAGACTGTCCGTCCGTCTGCCTGTCTGTCATTGTCTGTCAGCTTTCCGAACTCGATACGGCCATCCCAGACCACCAGGAAATAGCAGCAACAAAGAAAATCAAAGCAAAGCATCCCTGCCCACCCTCCGACATCAACTTCATCATCGCCGTTTCAACGCGTGGCAACTCTCTGCTTCTTGGCGAATTGTCGCGGCAACTTTTCGGATCGGTTCCACAACTCGCTCTGATTCACACCTCGCCATCTATTTTTTACTTCTTTGTCTGCCTGCTTCACAAACACAGCCTGTCACCTTTTTTCGCAGACTATTTTTTTTTAACCTTTGTTCTTCTTTTCTTCTTTTCTTTTACATAATCGTTTCTTCTTTCCTTTATTTCTCTTTACCCCGGCTGGAACTCATCTGATTCCTTTGTTTGTTTTCCTTTTTTTACGTTTACTTCTACGTGTGCCGGCTTGTGGACCGAATCTTAAGAGATTCGACAGGCAATCACACCACCACGCACGCGCAAGATACCAGCCAAAACAGGATCAACTTCTCGTCTTCAACATGAAACGAGCGCCTGCAGGCAAAAAGGGCGTGACCCTTCCCAAGCGAACTCAGGCGCAGTTGAATGCCCTTGATCGGCTGCCCGAGAATCCAACGCTCGAGGAGATCAAGGAGGCCACCGTCCACGTCTCGCTGGCCGAACTCGAAGAGAGAGTTGCAGACGTGCGCGACTCGTGGGAGACGGATTCGTTGTTTGAAGATGCGCTCGAGGATCTGACGGATGAGAGTGGAGTGTTCTCTGGTAGTAAGTTGCCACCCCATACCTTTATTTTACTCAGCATCATGTTCTGCACATATTGCTGTATTCTGCGTTGTTTGTTGTTCTTCTCATCGGAAATGACGGTCATGAGTTGACTCATAATGCCTCATTTCGGCTTTGGGGTGTTGGGGAGACTCAGTGTGCCTTTTTCATTCTGTTCTATTTTTTAAATTTTTTTTGTTATTGTGGTGGCTTCAATCTCTACACTACGCAATACCCGAAGCCAATAATGGGCGCGACTAGTCTGGGGGATAGCCGGAAATTGCCTCCTTTGGTTGCTGCCACTGATTCGAAACTACACATGACCTGATCTGTCGTGATGGAATCCCCAGTGCTGACTCTCCCACTTGCAGGACCAGACATTTGCACTCCAGAAGAGGCATGTAGATTGCGTCGCGAACTGCGTGAACAGGGGCCTGCTGTCTTTTGTCAGCGCACCGTCGATGCTGGCCGATATAGCGCAAAGAAGCTCCTCAGCGCCTTTGGCATCCGGCCGCCTGGCTTTCTCGAGGGCGAGCCGGATGAGGCCTATTTCAGCCTCTTGTCGCTGGCCATCACGCGAGAGCTGTCCAAGCGGGCCAAGTTGCACCGCTACAACACCCTCGACGATGCTGTGCAGCTCATCGAAAAGTGCCAGAATATCATTGTCATCACGGGCGCCGGCATCTCCACCTCTCTGGGCATCCCGGACTTCCGATCCCAGGGCACTGGTCTGTATTCCAAGCTGGAGCATTTAGGCCTCAACGACCCACAAGAGGTATTTGACATTGAGGTGTTCAAGCAAGACCCGACCATCTTCTACTCTGTCGCCAAGGACATCATTCCCGCAACTGAGCGCTACACACCCACCCACAAGTTCCTGGCCATGCTCCATGAGCGCGGCAAGCTGCTTACCAACTATTCGCAAAACATTGACAATCTCGAAGTCAAGGCGGGTTTACCCAAGGAAAAGCTCATTCAGTGCCACGGCTCGTTTGGCACGGCCAGCTGCGTCCAGTGCCACTACCAGATCCAGGGCGAAAAGATCTTTCCAGACATTAGGGCCGGCAAGATCCCCAAGTGCACTAGATGTCTCTCGTCACTCAAGGCCTCTGGTGCTCCAAAGCGAAAGCGATCTGCAGGTGCAGAGAAGAAGAGGCGGCGGTGGGCTGACAATGACAGCTCCGAGGAGAATTCTGAGTACGACATCCCTAGTGCTGGCGTCATGAAGCCCGACATTACCTTCTTTGGCGAAGCTCTTCCCGATGAGTTCTCACGGCGCCTGACGGAAAATGACCGTGACAAGGTCGATCTGGTGATTGTCATTGGAACGTCGCTCAAGGTTACGCCCGTGTCCGAGATTGTCAGCTTTCTCCCGCCGCATATCCCGCAAATCTACGTTTCGCGCCAGGCTGTTTCCCACATCAACTTTGATATCGACTTGCTGGGCGATTGCGACGTTGTGGTTGCTGAGCTGTGCAAGCGGCTCAACTGGCCATTGGTTCACGAGATGGTGCCGGTCGACCAGAAGATTGATGTGCGCACAGAGGAAGGATACGCAAGCCGCCATGTCTTTACAACGAACAAGCCTGAGGCTGAAGTTGCCAACGAGATGGAGAACGGCAAAGATGTCAAAGGTGTTAATGGCAAGGCTTCTCCAAACGGCAATGTCAAGAGTCGCAAGGCCTCTCCGAATGGCGATGTTAAGAATGGCAAGCCTGTTCAAAATGGCAAAGATGGGAAACAAGCCAAGGGAACCAAGAGCGCCTGAACGGGTTCAGCTATGGAATCGGTGGATGCTTCAGTAAACAAGACGCTGGTCTTGTTGTCCTATTTCTTTCTTTCTCTTTTTCTTTTCGCCCCCCTCCCAGCCAGTTTCTTTTCAGCCGATACATTTCCAGCCTTGTCCGCTTAAAAGACATTCGGCGTTCCGGATCTCCTATGTTATTCCGTTTGCGTTTCTGCAATACGTTGAGCTCTTGTTCTTGTTTCTGTGTCTGCGTTTGTTTTCTATCAACTTCTGTTCTACCCCCTTGAGCCTACAACTGTTTAATTCGTGAGCATGTCAAGCGAGCTTTGGCATCCAATTTTTCTGCCCAAAATAATATTCTGTCGTTTTCACTAGGGATACATATACACGGGAATGGGAGGGGGGCTTAGAAGGGTGGCCTCGCTAATACGGGAGGGCATGACGAGAAAGACTTCTCTAGAGTTGTCATGTACTTCCCACATAGAGATTTTGAGACTATGATGAGAATACAATGATGTGACTGGTTCTAATCGAATCCTTTGTCTTTCCCCTCTCGTGTCATTTTTTTGCCTTTTTTGTTGAGGTATGCTAGTGGACTCTGGTGAACTTTGTTGTTAGCAGCCTTACTGGAATTAGATGGTGCGGTGCGTCTGAAGGATGGCGGGGGCGTAAGCAGGTTTGATGATTAGTCTTTTTGATTCGGAGCGATGAGTAATTTATCCATTCCAAATTGTTTTTTTTTGTTTTCGTATTGAGGGCGAGATAGGGAAACTTTGTCTCGAAACTCTATGTAACATGACAAGTTGAGCGTGTCGATCGTAGATACTAATTACTCACGCATATGTAAATTGCAGATATTATTTTCAACTCTTTAGTTCTTCTTCTTTAGAACATTTTGCGGAGCATTTTCATTATTGGATGGTATCTATTTATTTTGCAACTTCCCCCGTTTCCAGACATGCTATGTAGATATCAACGTCTTTTGTAGATAGCTTAGTCCATATGCATTATCGCAGCAGAGTACTGCATGGCCTTTTTTAAACCTTTTGTGATCTTCTAACCTTGCCCCTGCAGATAGTAAGTTACCTGACAGGCAAGGAGATTCCATGATCCTCTCATCCTTTTTGTACAAATTACACCCCTCCTCTTCGTTCCAAGCATGGATTCCAAATTGCAGATTATTAGGTAGTAAGGAAAATAATGAGTCTACGCTAAATCAAACTTTCATACTTCTCTAGACCGGACTTTGGCTGCTGCTGCTGTTGCTGCCCCTGGGGTTGCTGAGGGACGCTACTTGAAAACGAACTTCCGCTTCCCATGGCCCCCATCGAGCTATTGTTCATTCCACCAAAGCCCATTGGTTTCTGTTGCTGGGATGGACTGCTCGAAGCCCATACGTTTTGCGATCCTGTTGGCGGTGGCGCGAGACTGAATCCCGATAGTCCTGAAGAAGAAGGAGTTGTCATCGAGTTACCGGCTGGTGGTGGTGCGAGGGAAAACGATGAGCCGCGGGAGTCGCTCAGCGCGGGTCTTTGGGCGTTGAGCGAGTTGAGAGACATGTTGGACATGGAACTGGTCATGCCTTGGCCGAACGCGGAACCGGAGCTGGAGTTTGACAACGTAGAAGAATAGTTTGACGCCAATGGCGGCGGCGTGAAGCTCTTGGTTGTGGTTGAAGCGGTAGACGACCAACCGAAACTTGGTGCAGACTGCTGCGCCGGCGTTTGCTGGAAACTAGATTGCGTCGGCTGCAAGGGCTGGCTGAACTGTGTCGAGCTGGGTGTCATGACTTCGAAGCGGTTGAGGTCAGGAGTGACAGTGCGGAAAGAAGGCTGCTGACTTTGGAGCGTGCTCGTCTGCTTCACAGGAGGGCTCATGGGGGGCTGAGTCGACCAGGAAAAGGACGGAGTCTGGGGAGTTGCCGTTGACGATCGACTGACGCTGGCGGCGGCCACATGCGGTGAGTCCTCCCAGCTCGGCGTCCTTGCGGCACTCGAGCTGCCTCCTGTTCTTCCCTTGACCAGCACTTCAAAGTCATCCTCGTTGCCGTTTGTAGCATCGAACGCGGTTCCAGTCACTCCGCCAAACGCCATGAAGTCCTCGTTGATGGCGGCTGTAGATCCGTTGATGGAGCCGGAGAGCTCCTGCAATTTCCTCGTCTGTTCGTCTTCAACTTTGCGTGACAATGTCTTGATGAGGTCCATGAAAGACTGGAATTGCTTGAGGTTGAGAAGCGGCCCCAAGCTCATGCTCCACAGAATGGGCAGGATATCCATGGCTACGAAATCGGCGTCGGCTGTCTGCCCGACCACGTACATCAGATCCCGCGCGGCCATCATGACGGCGGGCTCCTTCGTCTTGATACCCTTGACTAAAGGCACAATCTTTTCTTGCATGGTGTATTTATCCAGAGCGCTGGATGATGACGTTTTCTTGGTTCCTTCCAAGCCACTGAGGCCTGCATCGTCTGCACTGGAATCGTTGGAGCCACCGCAGAGGACGACGAAAGCCTGAAGACCGCGGACTTTGATGGCAAGACTGTTTGTTCGACCAAATACTGCGGCAACAACGGGGAACAGCTCATTTTTGATTGTGCTAAAGTCCAGGACGGGTAGGACAACGGCAAAGCTCCTCAGAGCTACATCAACGATTGCAGGAGTGGGACACTCAATGGCTGCTATAATAACGGGCAATACGTCTGGGGTGTTCGTGTCAGTCATAGGTGAGATCAAATGAAGTTTAGGGTAAAATGAGAATGCTTACCATCTTTAAATTCCCCGCCGTTACTGTTGTCTGCTATTACTGATATGTTCTCTAAGAAGACCATCAGACCAGCGTCTCGGGCAGGATCTTTCTCTTGGCTCTGTTTTGCGTTTTCCACAAAGACAGCCTTCAAGGCAGGCCGAACCCTTTCACTAAATGCTCTCCGCGCTGCCGGCAGCAAGGTGAGTATCTTGAAGACATTCTGGAGGATCGGAGAAAGAAGATCCTTATCCTTCATCTCATCCAACAGCGCCGGCAAAAGCTTCTTTTCTAGAACCGACTTGGGGAAAGAGGGCAAGACTTTGTTGAGACCTCGCAAGAATTGAGACTTTTCATTAGGAGTTTTGGCAGGGAAAGTATCGAGAAACCGGATTGTAGAGACAAGGACGTTGTCAAAATACTCGCTTTGCTGAAATTCTCTGGCTGTCATTCTCTGCGCAGGCCTCCTTGTGATGAGCTTGGGGAGCACATGATTTGACAAGTCCCTGGGCAGTGGTCTAGACGAGAGATAGTTGTTGGTCGTCGTAGGGACGGTAGAAGGGGAAGAAAACGTCCTTTTATACGAAGAGAGGCTTCCATGGCACTCTATTGGCGACTGGTGGGGTGAATTGTATAGAGCCACACACAGCAGACCGAGTGAGAACATGTCGGCAGAGGGGGTCAGGTTGTTATCCATGACAAAATCTGGAGAGGTGTAGTCTAGGTTTAATTGGACAAACTTGGGTAACCTAGGGTCCAAGTTGAGAACTTCATGCAGACTAATGCCATGGATCGAGGTAGGCTTGGCCGAATTGTCTGCGGGACTACAGAACGACAGTCCACTAATCTTCCAGTCAGACTATTACATGGTTAGTTGTCGAAGCCTGCGGATGATAACGCTCATATAGAAGAGTTGGACATGCCTTGGCATTGATGAGGACTGCATCGGGAGTCAGGTTGCCGTGGACAAGGCCTGCATTATCATGTAGAAACTCCAATGCCTTGCTGATTTGTAATAAACCTTTTTGGATTTCCAGCTCGTCAATTTCGATTTCTCTCCTTCTGCGTACACCGTCGGCATCCTCTGTAACGTATCGGCTGGATCGTCCACCGGGGCCAGAACGTTCTTGATCGTCTTTTTCTTGTAGTAAGCCTGACAGCGACGCAGTGACAGCTTCTGTGACGAATTGCAAACCACCGCCTCTTGTTTCCTCCACTGGCTCGACAAGTTCGAGGACACTCGGGTGCCGCAGCTTGGCCAAACTGGACGCTTCCTTTTTCAGGCGTTCAACCACCTCCTCGACGCTGCGTTTGTAGGATGCAGCATTGCCCTTGCCCACAGAACTGCCGTGTGCGTCTAGGGCCTTTTTGTCAAAGACAAAGGCGCTATACGTCTTGCCAGTGGACTTTTTTTTCGCATCGTAAATCTTCCATGGCCCGGCCGTTGATGTAGGATTCGGAGATATCGTATAGTTAGAGGAGATGTTGGTGCTGCCAAAGGACTTGAGCGCATTGGAGAACATGATGGGTCGCGTGGAAGAGAATCTTATGTCGTAATTAAGAGATCATTTCATTGCGAGCAAACAAACGAAACAAAGAGGCACGATCTTGAATGCGCCAAAACGGCCTGATAGCACGGGTTAAATGCGCCAGCGCACTTGGAGTGGTACAGCAGGATTTCGAGGCTGAGGGCTTGTGCAGTAGGAGGGTTTGCGTATGTACTGCCGCTTGGCCAAATCAGAGGGCGAGGCTGAGCGATGACACGCGTTTTGGAGATTGTCCGAATTGCATGGAGCCAGGTTTGATGCTATTCGAAGCTGTCTGCTATTGGCCACGCCACTGATAACATGATGCTATCAAGCAGCTTGGCGACAACTGCGCCACGCCTGCAAGCCACAGGTGCTCTTAGTAGGCGTCTGACTAAGAAGGTTGATGTTAGTAACTCGTGCATGCAGAGAGACAAACCTGCCAAGTAACTGCTAATTCAGTCCCCGAAGTACGCAGTTTTAGGGTCCAGTACTTTACCCAGATAGAGTTGGCATCTGTAAAATATGATTCACCCAAATCCAATTAGCCAAACTCATACATCACCAACAACTTAGATGAGTGCAATCAAACTACTACAGTCCACGCTTCTCCTATATCGGTGACTCCTCGACATTGTCATTGTCTTCCCTGCCCAGACCAGCAAGTGACAATGCACCGAGTACACTAAACATCAGCGGCCTGCTACGGCTTGCGCGGGTACCTTCGGGCTGTTGAACCATCTCCGGGCAATTTCTAATTGCAGTAATTCATGTACTACAGTAGCCTGAGCACCAAGACTCGCTGTTCAGCAACAACATGCCCGGCGCTAACTTGGAGGTACCGCAAGCCAAGGCGTATAAGTGCGTATGATCCTGGTACCCACGATGTACTCCGTCAGGCACGACTAAGCCCGAAGTCCGGTACCGCTCCGGGCGGTTAGTTTACTCTTCGCCTTATCCTTATCCACCCTCTCCGTCTTCGCGATCTTTCTCTTCCTTCTGACAATTCCTTATATATATTTGTCCAGAAGTCCAATTGGCGAGGTTGCACTGGGCAAAAGGAGTTCAGTCGCATTTGTTCGAGTGAGAACCGGTGGTCTTATACTTGTTGAATATCTGACGCTGTATATAATTGGAACCCCGCCGGGCCTCAGAAAGAAAAACCACGACAGCCTTACTCACAATCACAATGCGTTCAGCCTTCCCCAGAACGGCGCTCTTGAGCGCAACCCGGGCTTCGCGATTCCTTCCTGCGTATCGCCCTGCTGCCCGCTTCTACAGCATCAAGGCCGAGGCTGCTTCTCACTCAAAACAGCGCCCTCTGGATGCTTCAAGACTTTCCGTGGAGGAGACCAAGGCGCCCAAGGAGTTGCTCAAACCCGAGGACCTCGTCTTTGGCAAGGAGTTTACTGGTGAGTTTTCTGTGTTGTATGTGTATGGAAAGTAGGGCATAATTGACAAATCATTGCAGACCACATGCTTGCCATTGAGTGGACAAAGGACGATGGGTGGCTTGAGCCTCGCATCACTCCCTACCAGAACCTGTCTCTGGATCCAGCCACCTGTGTTTTCCACTATGCCTTTGAGTGCTTCGAGGGCATGAAGGCTTACAAGGACAAGAATGGCGACATTCGGCTCTTCCGCCCTGACAAGAACATGGCTCGTCTCAACAAGTCGGCGGCTCGAATTGCCCTGCCCACCTTTGAGCCCACCGCCCTCGTCGAGCTCATCTCCAAGCTCGCCAAGCTCGACTCTCGCTTCATCCCCGCCCAGCGAGGCTACTCTCTCTACCTGCGACCTACCTTGATTGGTACCCAGAGCACTCTCGGCGTTGGCGCCCCCGGCTCTGCCCTGCTCTACGTGATTGCCTCTCCCGTTGGCCCTTACTACCCCACTGGCTTCAAGGCCGTCTCTCTCGAGGCTACTAACTACGCCGTCCGCGCTTGGCCCGGTGGTGTTGGTGACAAGAAGCTTGGTGCCAACTACGCTCCTTGCATTGTCCCCCAGCAGGAGGCTGCCAGCCGTGGCTTCCAGCAGAACCTGTGGCTCTTCGGCGAGGAGGAGTACGTCACTGAGGTCGGCACCATGAACATGTTCGCTGCCATCAAGGACAAGGTTACCGGCCAGAAGGAGCTCGTCACTGCTCCTCTTGACGGCACCATTCTCGAGGGTGTTACTCGAGACTCTGTCCTTGCGCTTGCCCGTGAGCGCCTCGCTCCTGAGGGCTGGAAGATTAGCGAGCGCAAGTACACCATGGCAGAGTTGGCTGAGGCTTCCAAGGAGGGCCGCTTGCTGGAGGCCTTTGGTGCCGGAACCGCCGCTATTGTCAGCCCTATTAGGAAGATTTCATGGAAGGGCGAGCTCGTTGACTGTGGCCTGAAGGAGACTGAAGAATCTGGCGAGATTGCGCTCAAGATCAAGGAGTGGATGGAGGCCATCCAGTACGGCGACATTGAGCACGAGTGGAGCGTCAAGGTGTAAGGGGTAGAAGAAGAAGAAAGAAAGAAAAAAGAGAGTAGACACCGGGAAACCATTTGGTTAGCGTATTATAAGTTTGCCGTCACATATTGAGCATTGGCAGTGCAATCATGAATCATTTTGTCCAACAACCCAGTCTAATATTCGTGCCGTTTGAGGGACCATGTCTTTGTAACGATAGAAAACCAGGAAAATAAAATGCCGTAAACATGTACATGTTGGCAACTTCCAACGATGCTCCCACCCCACTCTCTTTCCCGAGTCTGATATACCATTTCCCCCCTCCTCTCCTCTATGTGAACATGAACCCGACTCGTTCAATACCCCCACGTCGTCAAACCAGCCACACTCCTTAGTTCTTCTTCTCCTGATTTGAGGGGTCTGGCAGAACGCCCTCGGCTTCTAATCTCCTTCGTGCCTCCTCAAGAGCCCAGGTAGAGACGCTATGAATCGTAAAGTCAGTGCATGTTCCACAATCAAAATAGCGCAGCAACGAGGCCAACGATATATTCCACTTCCACGTTCCCAATTCCACATCCTAGAAAGCCTTCACGGAAAGAAAGGCGAAACAAGTCCCATGGAAGTAAAGATATCGTCGATTCGTCTCTGGACGCAGCAAAAACAACGGCTGCAAACTCACGAGGTATCAGGCTTGAAAGCCAAAGCAACACCCGCAACCAACAGGCTGGCGCCAAACAGGTACATCGGCCACTCCCATCCCTCAGGCTCAGGCTTCTCGCCGGGCTTGATGCCCCAGAGCCATCCCGAGGGGGGCTCGAACTGTGACTCGTTGCCGTGGCCGCCTTGTCGTCGGGACGTCATGGAGAGGCTTCGCGCGGTGATAGGGAGCGGCTTGCGGGCGCATCGCACCGCGCGCACGGTGTGTCGGAGGAGGGCCATTTGTTCGGAGTGCTGCTGGAGAGGTGCTCCTTTTGTGTTTTGCGGGTTGCTGTGATGTGGTTTGAGGCCGCAATGGCTGGGGGTTTGTTTGGAGGATATGCCCGGTTGTTCAAAGTGCGGCGGCGATTCACTAGTTGGACTCCGGAGAGCGGATTGCGTAAGTCACATGACGGGAAACGTGACCGGCAGATGGGCGGTCCCCACATCTAGACGGCGATCCCTTCGTCCATGGGCGTGTCTTCCCTTCGCCCTCATAATGGCATGATAGGGGGAAAGGAGCAAAAGAGAAAAAAAGTATGGCGATAAAATAACGGTCTATTTATCACTATTTTTATTTTTTCTGCCATTGGAGTTCAAGCCATGTTGTATAAAGGCCTTACCGGTCGCGATGTGTTTTGGGCGGTCTATGACACTTACACTGTATCTCGGCAATTCCGTTATGTCATAACACGACGATTATATCAATTCGAGAAAGGCTCGGCTATAATTACAAGCCTACCATCTCTAGTCCAGCTGGCTATTAAAAACGGCATTGAGTGATATAATTCTGCATGGCTCAGTCCATTTACATGCCTAAAACAGCGACATCTCAGCTCACCACATGGCTTACCGTAACGCAGGCTCTTACATACCAGCAAGGTCTTGGCATAGGTTTGGATCAAGTTTACGTTCTGAAATGTATCAGTCAAGCCCTGTCATTGCGTGCTTTTGTCCTTTTTATTTTGCTTATCTAGCCAACTTGAAGCTCATTACTTATATCCGTATGCTAGCGGATATCGACAGCTGCCCCACAAAGCGAGCAAGCAGTGACTTATCATCACAATACATACCTGTAACTCTCACTATATATCACTCTAAAGCATCATTTACAAAGAGCAACATGATTTCAGTTAATTGAAATGGCGCTCCTGTACGTTCACATGGCCCAGGATGATTAAATGCTCAAGCATTCATCTTACCGTGTCTACCTTACCTAACATGTACTTTACCTTCTCCTGTCTCCTCCAGGCAGGATATCACACAGATAGAAACCTTACACAAATACCTTAGAATCCAGCGCCGGCAGCCAGCAAGAGCCCAATAATGGTTTCAACAAGCTCGGGCTGCCTCTCCAAAAACTTTGAGTTGGCTACCATTCTGGTGGCAGTGATACCTTGGTCGTCCATCGACGAAACATCGACGCCATGAGCCATTAGTGCTTTGACGACACCGACAGCGCCGCGCTGGGCTGCCCAGTACAACGGCGCCAGTGCGGGCTGTATGACCATGTTGTGAGTTGGCGGATCTGCCATGACGCCCCTCGCACGGTAACCCCAGGGGAAGCCGAGAGAGGGCGCGATAGTACTGTTGTCTAGTCTCAACAGACGAGCGCGAGCTTCTGGGTTGATACCGCGGGATATTAACTTCCTAGTTAAATCTGCCATCTTACCGTTGACGTCGTTATCACGGTGCAGAGAGAGGACGTGTAGCGGCGTCAAGCCCTCTTCTGTTACGGTACTAGTATCAGCGCCGTGAGAGAGAAGAAATTGAGCTGCCTGTATCGCTTCGACAGCCGACTTCGTCCGATAATATCGACGGTCGATGGGAATTAGAGCGCACATCAAGGGTGTCCAGCCGTTGGAATTGGTTGCATTGACATTCAAACCTTGAGCAATCAGAAACTCCATCACCTCAACGTTACACCCGGCGGCAGCAAAATGCAGCATCGTCTCCCCATGATGGTTTGTTAACTGAAGCAGAGACTCTTGGCTTTGCTCTGGACAGGATGACAGGTATAGACGGAAGAGACGCAAGTCTAGTCCATAAGCAGCCCGGTGCAAGGGACACTCACCTGCATTGTCTGGCTGAGATACAGAACCTTTGTGTTGCAATACGAGGCGAATCGCAGTCTCATTCATCATTATAGGCAACGGTCGGCCCATTATATGGATCGGACCCAATATTCCAACAGGCTCAGCAAGAACATGCAGAGCAGACTTACCAGACCCGTCGGTTTTGTTGGGGTCTGCGCCTTTCTCAAGCAGAGACTTGAGCACGCCGGTAAGGTTTGCGTCAGAAGCGACATCGTATATAAGCGGCGGCGCGTTGTTTGGACACTCATTCGGATCTGCCCCAGCATCAATCAACAACTCAATCATGAGTTGCTGGTTCAGGAAGTCAATGGCCTCGCGATGTCCGTTGTCACCGTCAGACACCAATGCTCTGCGATATGTAGCCACCCGCAGTGCTTCTTGCAGAGTGGACTGGTCAAATGATGTTCTGCGCAAGAGCAAAGAAGCTACCGCAAGGCGCCATTGCAGTGCGGCGCCATGTAGTGCATGATACTTCAACTCGTGTGGCCAGCCATCCCACCAGTCTAGCAAATCTTCCACAATAGCAGCATGTCCGTGATTTACCGCCATAATGAAGCACGACGAATACCTGCTGCCCCTACGCACATGAACTTCCGGTGGACAAAACCCCCAGAGGCGCTTGACAATGTCTCGGTGACCCCTTCCAGCAGCGAATGCGATGGCTATGAGCTGCTCCTCGCCGCCTTCGCTCACAAGTAGAGGATCTGCGCCAGCCGCTAGAAGCATTTCGACGGCCTCCAAATTGCCACACCATGAAGCGAAATGAACTGGCGGACCGAATCCGTAGGAATTAAACTGGACGTCCGGAGCGGGCGAAGCACCCAGTAGCTGCTTAAGCCGTTGAAGATCTTCGTCGCGGATGCATGCGTGCAGCACCTCCTCTTCTGAAGTGAAGTGGTCACGAAGGAAGCGCATGTGATGTGGTGTCGGCATGTTGCTCACCTTGAGGATTGGAAGAGTGGATGGAGAAGAAGATGATCGTGAAGAGAATGAGGAAGTCAATTTAAGGACGGGAAGCTGCCTACATCACGTGCACGGTTTATGCCAAGGAACAAGGTCTTGTCAACATTCCATGGACCAACAACATTGAGTTTCTCTGTGTATCTTTGTTTGTGACATAAACTCTCTTTGAAGTCTGAAAGTGCTCCTGTCGTGTCATCGAGTGCGTTGGCACAGATTCGAACCCATTGAAGTCACAAGCAGTGTATTCCGCCTAAATGAGCCCACCCCCCAACACTTTGCTGCTCCATGAATTGGTGATGAATTTAACACTACATCAACAGTTAGCCATGGCCATAGAAAACTCGACAATAGAGCGTATAAAATATCTTCAACTCACATGTCCTCCAGGCCCAGCGCTCCAGAGGACACACTGCGGGGGGTCCAGATCATAGTCAATCCCAGTGCAGGGGCAACCTCCAACTTCCAAGCATTCACAGTTGCATGGAAAAGGCACAGTTTGTTCATAACAAGTCTGGCAATTTGTGGTTTTCAGACAGCAGCCTTGGGGTTGGGTCGGGCACTGTCTCTTGTAAAGAGGCGACTTGGGCACGGCAACGGCCAGCCCGACCATCGTTGCGAGAACCATGGCGAAACGCATTGTCGGTAACTATGAAAGGATTGGAATAAATTAAACAAATCTTTAGTTTCAATGATAATGTTTCTTGTAAGTTTTTTGAAAGCTCTTATAATATGCTAAAATCCGGGGGTTGGGCCATTCATATTTAGAGAAATCATGTCCAACTGTCATTCTGGCTCATCGGGCTCATCGGGGGGCGCGAGATCCGATAAAACAATTGCAATTTTCATATTATCCTTCTTTATTGAAACTTATGATGTGTAACGTTGCAACAGGACGCATATGCGGAATACTGCCGACGACAATCCGTGTAAAGCCAGCGGTTGCCTATTCTGTTTGCGAGATGTAAAAATCGGATGGTAATAGGGTCGCACTGGCAATGGCCCGTTGGCATCGGCATAACAAGCTACTAGGCATGGCCTGGTGGGTTCTGCAAGTTCTCGCAAATATATACTATACTAGTGCAAGATCTTTGAAACACCAGAGCTTGGCAAGCATGACAGATCGCCGAACAGACGGCGTAGAGTAGGTTGAATGATGAATGCCGTGCCTAGTCGGCATTCACAAGAGCTAGTCGGCTAGAGGTTTGTTTTCATACTAATCAAGCACTTGTTAATCCTAGAATTGGAGGTGCAGATGGGCTTGCAGGGCTCTACGGTGTAGAAATGCTTGATTCAAGATTCACATTTAAGCTCAACACAAAGCTTGACGACACTTGTTCAGCTTCTTGGCCACATGATTCCAGGTGAAATAGGATTGTACACCTTTCTTTTTTTTACCTATTATATGAAGAAGTGATACTGTCAATGATTGAAGAGATATGCTTAGCCATATACACAGCATGATACCTGATGAGAGAAGACTAGACACGTTGGCTGGTGTTCGGAGTTTTATTTCTACCGCTTAATAAGAATAATTTAAAATTATGATGTCAGAAATCAAATAGAACCTGAAAAGGAGACGACTAAAAGAGACAACTAGCGGTAGAAGAGAGATCTTTCCGCGGCTTGAGCGGGCGGAGACCGCACACAAGTCCGACGAGGTCGGCATTCATTCGATCGTTGTTTAGCCTGTCATCCAACCGTTAGACCGCATGTAATTTGCGGGTATTAAGCATTTTAGCATACGATTCTAGCCAGTTTTCGGCAGATAAGCGAATGGGGGATGGGTTGGAGCTGTGATCTACGGTCTAATATGTTCTGTCCTAGAGGAGTCTGCCCTGCCATTGAGGGCAATGTGTTTGGCATGAAATATGAATTCCAGGCTGCCGATTCTCAGGAAGTGAATGTTTTATTGGTGAAAAAGATTACCGTATAGAAGGAAGGTGACAGTCATGAATAACACATGAATGCTATAGAAGAATACTAACGGAGATTCGGCGATTCGGTGATATAGTCTTTAGCACCTGCCACAGGGGGGACAAAAGCCTCCTGTCAAACCATTGACTTTGCGGAGAAGAACTCGCTCAAAGAAACGCCGGCTGACTCACAGCCGACCTTTGGCTATGACTTATACAGTACTATGCGCATGAATTGACAGGGGAAGAAAAGCAACGGCACATACTCCGGGACATCATTCCTATCTACAAGTTCTTTACATCCGATTTTATATACTTGGACCCAGATCTCTTAAAAAGTGTATCATAGTCTTCCGGCTCCACACGCGGCGTGTCTGAAACCTTGTAGCCGTAGAACCAGACGTTTTTACCAACCCACGTCATTAGATAGACTCGGCCAGCGAATTCCACACAGTTATCGGTCCGGAAATCTAGGTGGCCAGCGTCAGGCTCATAAACGACTTGGCCCTTGTCAGTTCTGCGGCCACGAGATCGGAAGTATACACGGCACGTCTCATTGCCTTGGCCTGCCGTTTGGCCTCCAGTTCAGCTTCATCCCTCCGCTTGCGCTTCCTTCCGCTGCCCCATTCTAGAAAACGACGCATTTCCTCCTCCAAACTAATTTCTTCCTCTTCTTCGTCACTGAAACGGGCTTCGAGGTCTTGGTCGGATTCGTAGGGATCGTCTTTGAGCAGGTCCTCCGTCATGCCGAGGATCATGGTTCCCTCTATTAAGCCAAAGTCAAATGCCGCGACCAGAGTATTTTCATCTCGGCTCCATATATCCATGGTGAAAGTTCGTCCCTTTAGGAAGCTCAGCCATTCGTCTGCGATCTCCGCGCAGCGGACAACGTAGGAACCCTTGCATCGATCAAGACTGAACCCCTGTGGGTCTTTGTTTGGCCCTGTACTCGGCTCTCCGAGCTGTGCTTGAGCGATATATTCCCGGTGTCTTTCCAGTTGCTGTTCCCACAATACCTTTTTCCGCGCTTTGTTTGCCTTTTCATCATCTTTTGTTGTTCTGTATGCCAAATCTAGAACCTTGTCCCTATCCCATCCGATGTAGACATTGCGATCTGACCGACTGTGCCAGATGAACAGGCTGGGTGCTCTTGTCTTTGCCATATCCTCAAATTTCCGTGCGTTCTGCACCTTGCGCAGAACCAGTAGTTTTCTAACTTTGTTCATATCCTGCTTTCCATTCGTCAAGAAGTACGTGGCAATGAATCGTTCGTGATCCAGGGCCGCCCTTTCACTGGCTGACCTGGCAAGTCTAAAGGCCTCGTCCTCCCTTCGCCTGGCAAGCCTAAAGGCTTCATCGTCCCTTCGCCTCTTCTCCTTACGCCATGCTATGTAATTGGCCTCCCACTCCGCCTGCAGAGGCTCATGATCGGCTCGCATTATAGTCTCCAGTTCCAGTATTGACAGGGGAAGACGGTCACACTATAGTTACTCGCGAATTAGGAATGGTGACATTATGGGAAATGAGATGTCTAGTGGTCAAATTGTGTGCTGCGTATAGAGTTGGGGGGTGTTACTTTGCCCTGACGAACTGCATCTTGAAGTAGAAGGTGCAGTTGCGGTTTGCTGGATGACTTCTTGAAAGGGATTTCATAGAATTGCAACTGAGCAGCGAAAAATCTCTTTTTGAACAGCTTCAGGGTGTCTGTTTCCGTATATCTTTGATCGTGCGGATGTCCGAGAGTCGAGGGATTGAATAGCTTCTGTAAACGCTCGCCATCATAACGCTCGACGCCGTCAACACTGAACACTCTGTTGCGCAACTGGAAACCATTACGCTCGAGAATTGGTGGTAAGAGGTTCTTGTGGTGTTTCCGACATGATTGACGACGGCTTAATGGAGGAAATATTAGGCCTATGTTATTGTGGAATTAAAACACTTTACAGATATGAAGTCTACAGGCATTAATTCGAGAACGCGACAAGAAAATATTAAAGTCGCGGTTCAACCCCCCCGCTAACGCGGTCAGGGTGCATTAGTGAGACCCATCAGTGGACGATGTCATCACGTTCAGGGTCCAGCTTGGCCAAGTTGGGAAATTGGACTGAATTGGACCATCGCCAGTGGGAGTTGAACAAGATCGGTAAATGAATCAACGCGAATTCTGGACATAGACTATGTTTTCAATACATTTGTTTACTTTCTTTGGTTGAAAATTAACTAAGCTAAGTATCCCAGGTACATCGCGACTCTATTCAAGCAGAAAAGAACCCTGGCTCCGACTCGATAAAGCAATATGTACTTGTCATTCGGTCTATCGCCCAGCTTGTAGTGATGGAGATTTATACAGCCAGCAACTCAGCGGACGAGTTTCCCCTGACACTAACCATGTCATGTAATTGGGGTTTGCTACAAACACCTTTGATGAGGTTGATCTCTAGTTTGCAGTCGATAGATCTTCAAACTTTGCCAATTATGGATTCCACATGCTTGCCGGAGAGGTGCGTCAATTCAGACTTCGTGAGGTGTGAGGGCATGAGCCTTATGATGCTCAATGTCTCCCAGAAACTCCCCTCTGTTATTCAATCCTCCAGACTCTGTCTTCTTTGAGTGCGCCTTCAAGGTTTTTTTTAAAGCTTGCCGCTGTCCATGGATGAAATAGTCAATGGCGCCGAAGAAGATGACTCCGGTTGGACTCCCGCTGTAATTGCCAACTAAGAGTCTGCAACGTCTTAAATAGCCTTGTCTGACCGAATACCGCCAAACGGCCATTGCATCCCACCCTGAATATTCCGAAATCCTAAAAACATCTGCTTCAATTTCTTCGCCGAGTCGTCAAACTGCGTCGAATATCGTGCTGAAAACCATTCCGTTTCCTTATCACCCCACTCTACCTGATACTCCGAATTTTTCCTCCCATCGAAAGCGACCTTCTCGTGCACCGTTACCGTAGGTTTGAATGCTTTTTTTAAACCGTTCTCCATCCAAGAAATACAATAGTCTTCCACGACAAGCTGCCTAATCTCTCTGATTGAAGGGCAGGGTGGAGAGGTGATCATGTAGACGCCTGCAAAGAAACCCAAATCGATCGTAGGTTTGCTTTCAATAGTATATCGACGGGGGCGATTAGATCCTGTGGAGGATTCATTAAAAGTTCCACCAGCTTCTCTATGGAAAGAAGCTCATAACCGTGCTTCTTGAGGACCCGTTTGAACTCGGCGTCTCTCTGTTCATCTTGACAGGACATCATGGCTTTCGCGCAGTCAATGCGAAGAGGTGAATCCTTTTTCTGCCACTCTCTCACGAATCTGCGAACCTCCAGGTCTTCGATGGAAACTGTCTCAGACATTATGGGCAACTCTGAGCAAGATGTCAAGGGTAATGTATGCAATAGTATTAAGCGCAAATGAGGTATCAGTAATTCGATGTAAGGTTTCGGAGATTATAACCTTGGAAGATCTATGAACAAGGCAGTATCTAATGCTTTTATAATAAAACGGCATTCCATATCTTCTGAAGGAGAATTATCTCCGCTAAAACATAGCATGAGCGGCCTCCGCGTGGCCTAGAACGCTTTCCAATAGCCTCGAATTCACTACTCCACAGCTGTACATCCCCCAGTGTCCAGCTCTTTTCAGCTAGGGACCCCTGCCCAGCTGAACTCACTTTAAAGCGGGAGGATTTCGCTAGCTTGCTGTACTTTGCCAATTCGCAAGCTCGTTAGTTGTTGATCAACTACGCCAACAGCCCTATCTTCAACTTTTAGAAATCGTCGCGGAAGTCATGCGATTATACCATGCCGGCAATTGGACCGTATCAGGGATCCTCACGATAGCGTCTTATGATCTTTTTCATACGATAACTGCATCCAAAAGCACGCTGTAAGCATAGATATAGCAACATACAAGCTTCGTTTATAATCTTGTGCAGAACCCCAAAGATAGGTCTACAGCGTTTTTCGGTCATCGAATTTCGAGCCTCTCTCAGCAGCAAAACATGGAATTTAGGCTCAAACAGATTTTCACTCTCTATTGAGCTTTGATCCAAACTCCGGGCATTTTCTCTTTGAATCTGGATGGAAGGCGCTCACATATCCGGGAGTATTTGTGGACGGAAGTGCTTGTAGATACATCATTTTAAATTAACGAATGAACCTGTCTATATAGTATAACCATTCCATAGCAAGGACTGCATCAGTCCATTAGTACACCTGATTGCCATCCTTATCATAAACAATCTCCTTGCCAGGCTTAGGCGGGGTGACAATTCCGAGCTGCTGCAGAACAGTGATTCCGCCCTCCTCGGCAATCTCCTTAACAATCTTTCCATTCTTGAGAGTGAAGATGGTCATGCCAGAGAAGTGAATCTTCTTGCCAGTGTTGGGCGTCTTGAGCTCGCCCACGGTAAAGTCGTCAAAGGCACGGCCGGTGTGAGTGCCGCCGCCAACCCACTGGGCTGCTACGTAGTCGCCCTCGGCAATCAATGGGGTCTGGTAAGCTCGGAAAGTCAAGTCGGGGAATGCCTTGTTATAGCTGTTAGTCTCTTATGAGTCCACCTTGTTTGGGATGATTATTAAATACCTCCATAAACTCCCTCAGCATTGTCTTTGCTCCCTCCTTGCCGTGACGAGGTCCATGGTTGGGGTAGCTCTGGAGAAAGTCGTCGGAGCAGACCTCGTCGGCCACGTTGACATTGCCCTTAACCCAGTATTCCTCGAAATACTTGTTAACGATAGCCTTGTTGTGTTCCTCGAGAGCACCCATTTTGTAGTGTAGTGTGAAGTTTGTTTTTGGTAAATGAAGAGTGTCAATTGATGAGATGCTGGTTGGTTGTATTGGAATACTGGTGATTGTGTGTGATGATGATGTTAATGAGATTCTGTTGATGATTTTTCTGAATAGAACGCTTGTGCAGTGCCATCTTTATAGCTGTCACATCTTAAGTCTACGTGAATAGTTCGAGAGCAATGAAGCTGTCACAACGGAGCTATTCGGCATCTCCAATGGGGCACCGCGTCATTGGCGACATGAGCGTTGCCATAGATGTTTAATATGCGTAACGACCTAAGAAATGTTAAAGTAAGTTTATTTCGTCCGACCTAGCTGGGGCCATTTCTTCAAAGATATCCAATCATCAGATTTATAATAGTCAATGATATCCAAAGCATTGGGCGATGTGGCGCCAGGTTTGCATACATTCAAAGCAACACCCGCATATTCGGCATAGTCGCAAATGTTGAACGCCCGGTTGTGGCGTAAGTGCGGCAGCTCCAGCCCAACGTAACCCAGAAGGGGTATCTAAACCTACTGAGTTGAGGACTGTTTACTATTATTCATCGTGGCATGCTTAGTAAATGTAACTGGAAGTCAATTTGAACGTGGTTGAGTATAGCTGAATCCGGCTTCCGAGCAGCGGGAATCTTTCTGAAAGAACAAGAGAGTTAATAATCGTCAACGATCTGGTCACATATACGCTATTCTCTTGATTATAATTGACAATAGCTATAATCTACCCGTAATTGTATCAAGATGCTGCTAGAAATTGGTCCATGATGTTGCGAAACGAATGTTGAGTTCTTGGTGCAGCCATAGTTTACACACGCTCAACCCTTACGGAGCCAGCGGAAATTCGTGTAGGAAGTGGTATAGAGAAATCTTTAATATTTAGAGTAATTAAGGTTATAAGCTATTCCTCGAGAAAACAAGACTAGAAACTCAGTGATGCATCCTCAAAGATGCCGTTGCCCTAGTTAGGAGTTTATCCTATTGGATGCAAAGTGAAGCATGGGGAGGTGAGAGTAATCTATGAAGTATTCGAGTAGTGAGACGGCCAGAGTCGATGAATAAGATATTACCAATGTCTTAGCATCGGCTGTTCAGCCTTATTGTCTGCAATCTCCTGTATCAGCTGTATTAGCGCGCCCCAATCCTGGCTGCAGCGGGCTGAAGCTTACACCTTGATCACCACATCAACCGCCCACATCAAACAATTCCAACCTATAGCAGCCACTCGCTGGGGATTTTCGTCGGAAATAGTTTCTCCAGACTATGTTTCCAGATGCACGGCCTCACCAAACTCCATACCAGGAGAGGCTTGGCACGCCAGGTGGTCTTAGTGATTATTTTTGGTAGCCATGATTCCACATCAAATTATAAAAAGTGACGATCGCGTTGGAATACTCCGTCGGATCGCCTCCTTTCAAACGAATAGGGTTATTTTGCTTGAAACCATTAATGCCAAATTGGTTGTGTTTATTCAAGGCTTGCGTGTACTTATTGCTTTTGTTCTCCTTTTACTTGCAATCTGATTGATAGAAGTTAGAACCATTGAATATACAACTCTGCATTACACACATTTCGCAAACCACAAGAGGAATCCTGAATCATTATCAAAATGCGTTCCGTTCTTGCGTATGTGCTGGCCATGTTAGGCACTGGCACTACCCTCGAGAAACCAGTGGGAGTGCCAGGCCTCATCTTCACAGAAGAATACATCGACAAGGTTGTCAATCACTCCGCGTCATTCCATCCAAACTTTAGCAAGAACACCGTTGCGGGAGTCCAAGCCAACGGTCGCCTGGCCACAGCCGATGTCGACCTTTATTTCAGCGGATCTACAAATCTTGGAAGAGCTGCTTTTGAGCAGGCATTGGCGTTTGATCCTACGGGAGGACTCCGAGCTCAGTTCCTTGACAGACTCATCATTGTCGAAGGAAACATCGCCGCAACACTTAGTGCTACCAGAATCACTACAAACAGCTCAGATGCTCGCTTTGAGACAACACTAGCAGAGACTATGATTTTCGACAAAGATGCGCTTCTCAGCCGCATCGTTAGCATCAGTGAAGGTGGACTTCAAAACGCTCAATTTGCCGGCGAGATAGCACCGCCACCCCTCGAGCCGATTGTACGAAACCCTATTGCCAACACCTCGTCCGGCTTTACATTCAAAATCAAGGAGAAGGCTGCACAATTCAACATTAATTTCAACAACAAGAACGCTTCAGCCAACGGGCTCCTTGCCACGGAGAACGTCACGGTTGTCTCCGATGGCCGAAACTCAACAGGTCGTGCCTCCTTGGTAAACTTGTTTACTCGCTACAACACTTCGGTGCCGGATCTGCTGCAGCACGACGAGTTTGTCATTGGCCAAGGCAACTGGGTTGCTACCGAATATATATTCCAGGGAACGCGAAATGGCACTTTCACAATGGTTAATGGAACGGAGGTTGCTCCTAACGGGGCCCAATATCGTGCAAGAGGGATGCGGTTCATGAGATTCAACAAGGATGGTTTGATTGATTTGTTCTGGCAAGCAGCGGATAACGACATTTTTGTCAATCCTTTGAGCCTGTTGAATCCGCTTGCTGTTTTGAACAGTGTTGCACCTGAGTGTATTGCTCAGATTCCGGCGTAGAGTTGCTTTGACCTGGAGGCGGTGTATTGTAATTAATTCTGTATTATTTATTCATTTATAGAGATTTTATTCATGCCTGAATATTCCGGCTCAATATATGGTTGATGTCTTTTTGTCGTTTCTTCACATAACTTTTTGCCTCCAGGTTAGGCAACAGTGCATGTATTTCCTAGAGTGTTCTGCTGTAGATGCGCCACACAAAAGTCAAGCCACACGGCACGGCAATACCTGAAGCCCGATGCATCCAAAATCTCAACAAAGCAATTCAAGGCTCAAGACTCAACTGCTCCAGACAGTCATCTCCACCATAGAACAACTAAGCAGTCATCTCATCTCAAAATGGGATCCGTCGTTCTCCCGCATCTGAATTCCGGCTGGCACGTCGACCAGGCCATCTTATCCGGTTCGTCATTCTCTTTACTATTGCTCATCATAGTTTTCACATGTGATTTCAGTGCTGACTTGTTCCATAGAAGAGGACCGTCTCGTCGTCATCCGGTTTGGGCGTGACCACGACCGGGTAAGAGAATTCATCCCTTGCTCTTCTTCTGTCACCAACAAGTAGCTGACTCGCATTAGGACTGCATGCTGCAAGATGAAGTGCTCTACAAGATAGCCGACCGCGTCAAGAACTTTGCCGTCATTTACCTATGTGACATCGATGAGGTAGGTTTCATCTTGTCCATGAGTGAGAGCTGCTATTAATTAGAAGCAGGTTCCCGATTTCAACGCCATGTACGAGCTGTACGATCCTTGCTCTATTCTATTCTTCTTCCGCAACAAGCACATGATGTGCGATTTCGGCACTGGTAACAACAACAAGCTCAACTGGGTACTGGAGGACAAGCAAGAGCTCATTGACATTATTGAAACGATATACCGAGGAGCGAAGAAAGGTAGAGGTTTGGTGGTCAGCCCTAAGGATTACAGCACGAGGCACAGATATTGAGTCGGGAGCCCTCTGGTGAGCATGAGAGAGTGCTCTATTTATACCCCAGTGATTTTACTATTATGAGAAAGGAATATGAAGGAAACATCGACCTACTGATCACATCGGATCCGAGCGGTATCACGGTAGTGCTTCTGCACGTGCGTTGTGGAAGATTATGATGACCGTTAACCAGTGATGCGCGATCAATTCTCACGATGATGCTCGAATTAAGGCAGCCGAGAGGAGTTCATCTTACACCAAATGCACCGGCAGCGATGAGCCCTTTACAGAGATTTGCTATAGTGAGACTTATTAGACTCTTGGCGCGTTGTGCATATATCGACTAGGAAAACTACGAATAGTCGTATGCAGGATATAACGGTAGTCATAAGCATATCGAGAATTGAAGAAAATATCCCGTCGGATACATTGATGACGGAATCCGGAGCCGGCGCCTAAATTCTTCCTGCAATGCTTGATGCGATTCGGAGAATTTTCCGTTGCCCAGCCGTAGACGTCGGCAGTGGCTCTTGGCCCCCTCTCAGCTGTTTGTTGTACTCGTATATACGTGCATACTTGACAATATGTATTCACATGTGAATAGCGCACATGTGAAAACGAGCCTTTGATGTGCTCTGAAAAGCTTCACCATCGTTCGAATTGACCTCATTCTGGCATTATTTGAAAGCGACACAAGTACGTTGCAGAACGTTAGATTTAGCTGCTGGATACTTTGCATGATGATGCATTTAATTTGTCTAAGAATGATACTATCTCTCAAAATCTCCAGCTGAGTACCATCGCAATTAGAAATCCAGAATCTGGAGATCCAAGATGCTCCGAATTTTAATCCGGATCAAAAAGAAATGCCTATTCTCATTACCCAACCCCGAGAAAGCCTTGTTCCAACCCACGAATAGGAAATCTGGGAATAACCTGATCTTCCATCACCCGGCATATGGATCGCCAGATGCCTCCCGCATTAGACATAGTCGCGGAACCATGTGCCGTCCATCCTGGGTTCAAATTGCGGGGGTGGAGCGTCATTCTCCAATGATGAACACGACGGAACATCGCCGGGTTGCGTATGCATCCATGGTGTGTTGTGTTCGTGTTGAAAAAGCCAAAGCCCAGTGTTACGCTGCAATGGCGATGGGCCATGATGCTGCTGTGCGCGTTCCGGTTGGTGCGCTTCCTCGCCAGGGAACTCTCCAGCTTCCTTCTGTTGTATTCCGGAAATAGATGTTAGTGGCATAGCTCTTCTATACGGTTTCTGTCAAGAGGCACTTTTGTTTTGGGCTATAAGTGGCCCTTGGCGTTGAAGCTGTCCCGTACCAAAGAGTACATGTATGGTTGAGGGGGATTATGTTGTAACACGGCTCCCTCTCCGCACTTCCGTAGGGTTAATTCTCCCAAAAGTCATTGAGCTGAGCATTGTGGGACAATTATAAATGCGATTCAACTCCCCTCAGTGTCTTGTCTCTCTTTAATCCGTGGTGGTTCAAGTCAGAGGAGTCAGCTATTCATTGCTAAATCCCCGAACCGCAAGAGAAGTGGCGATACACCTCTTCTTCCATTATAAGAGGAAGACGACCGACTTCTTCAAAATCTATTGTTCTTTAAGCCAAGCCTCTTGAAGAAAGTGCTAGAAAATGGGATCTCGATCAATCAACAGCGGCGGAAAGTCTTCCGTCTGGGCTGGCCTTGCGCTCCTTGTCTCTGGTGCACGCGCAATTGCGATGCCCGATGGACACACTGTAAGATTGTGCCCCCCCTTCACCTATAACTGTGTCTCTGTATTCTGAGATGTTGTAAAAATATCTAGGGAAAAGTTCCAAGTTTGGGATGGAATTCGTGGAATGCGTATCACTGCGACATTGACGAAAGCAAATTCCTCTCAGCCGCCGAACTGATTGTGAGCTCTGGCCTTCTTGACGCAGGATACGAATATGTCAACAGTAAGCCACTCCCTTCAGATTACTAGTTAGCAGCTGCTGATTCAATTCCTAGTCGATGATTGTTGGTCGATGAAGGATGGGCGGGTTGACGGCCATATTGCTCCTAATACCACTCGTTTCCCTGATGGTATCGATGGATTGGCCCAAAAAGTCCACGCTCTGGGCTTGAAATTGGGTATTTACAGTAGTAAGTTGCCATTGCTCGACCCTTGACCAATAAGTCGAGATATCATCCTGATGCTAACTATGTACCAGCTGCTGGAACTGACACTTGCGCTGGCTACCCAGCAAGTCTCGGATACGAGGATGTCGATGCTGCCGACTTTGCCAACTGGGGAGTTGATTGTAAGTGCATACGTGTATCCCACAACAGTAAGTATTGAAAGCTAACTATTCATTTTCAACTAGATCTGAAATAGTAAGTCTAAAGTTCTTGTTCATGCTTAGGTATGAGAATGACAAGACCAACATTGGCTAACCATGTTCAAGTGACAACTGCAACGTTCCCTCAGACTGGCAAGATGAATACGTCGCCTGCATCCCAGACGCTTCCACGTCTGGTCCCAATGGCACCTGCACCAGCGCCAACACGCCGAACCTCGCTCCTCCAGGATACGACTGGAGCACGTCCAAATCGGCTCAGCGCTTCGGCGCCATGCGAGACGCCCTGGCCAAGCAAAGCCACGAGATTGTGCTGAGCCTGTGCATCTGGGGCACAGCCGACGTCTTCTCCTGGGGCAACTCGACGGGCATCAACTGGCGCATGAGCGGCGACATTTCTCCCGACTGGGACTCCGTCACGCACATCCTCAACTTGAACTCGTTCAAGATGAACTCCATCGGCTTCTGGGGCCACAACGATGCAGACATGCTCGAGGTTGGCAACGGCGATTTGACTGTCGCTGAGACGCGCACGCACTTTGCCCTGTGGGCAGCCATGAAGTCACCGCTTCTCATCGGGACGGATCTCTCCCAGCTGTCGCAGGATAACATCAACTTGTTGAAGAACAAGCACTTGCTGGCGTTCAACCAGGACAAGGTCTATGGTCGCCCGGCTACTCCGTACAAATGGGGAATCAACCCTGACTGGACGTATAACTCTACGTATCCTGCCGAGTTTTGGGCTGGTCCATCGACAAAGGGGCATCTGGTTCTGATGGTGAATACTTTGAATAACACGGTTACGAAGGAGGCCAAGTGGCATGAGATTCCGGGCTTGTCTGCTGGACACTATGAAGTGCGAGATGTCTGGAGTGACAAGAACCTTGGGTGTCTTAGTTCATACAAGGCAGCTGTTGCTGCTCACGACACTGCTGTTATTTTAGTTGGTAAGAAGTGTCGGAAGTGGTAGATATAAGCTATAATCGAAAACAACCTTGTTCAATTGGAGCATTGATGCAGGTAGTGGTCAATACGGCGTTAACTATTGTCAACGTCTTTAGTATGTGTAATAGGCAATCTATACTATCCGCTCTCCTTATACAAGGCATTACCAGCATCTAGGACGGGGATTGTAATCAATATATATGTAAGAAAAGTGCAGATTTCAATTATTTACACAAAGTCAATTTATACTTAATCCCAGAATGCTGATCATCAAAAATGGTCCTCGTGGCCACCTTTTGTCAACAACCTAGACGCCGAATCTTGTTTTCCAACAGTTGCCCCAAAACGGAAAAGTCTTCAGCGCCTTTCCATCCACCAACACTTTCAGGGCAACTCCCAACTGCGTCAGCCATTCCGCCCTGCAATCACCATTGAAGAGCTAAATCTTCTATTGTTCAATCGTCGGATTGCTGGGTGAGCGATTCTAACATCAATTGATGGGCTCGTGGCTCGTGCTCAATCGTCTGCTTTGAGTCCGGGAATCGCAGTGTTTTTCTCCCCCTGACGTAGATGCCGAACGCCGACAATGATTTTCCAACGCCTGCCGAACATGCGATGCCGACTTTGATGCTCTTATCTCTTTTCACTTAATCGGACTTTCAATTCTTCTAATATTTATACTGCGTTACATACGAAACAGATCAAGTCATGAAAACATCAGCCGAGTGAAATCCCAGCCATTGGATCTAAAGAAGCCTTAAAGATCCGCGGATCTCAGGACTCATAACCGGATCCCGACATCAATTATGGCTGCCAATGGCTCACCAAATCTCGAAAGCTTCACTCCACCAGTTCTTCTCCAGAGCAATAGCGATGTCGAAAATGACCCTCAGTCGCTATCCAGTCCTACATCCACCAGGCTACGCTTCCTTGCCCAAACTCCACCGCTCAAGACAACAACCACCTCAGCAGCACAGTCCGAATACGGCAGCAGACGCAGCTCTTATATCATCCCGATAGACCAGATTCTCCCAGAAGACCACATTGATCCGGACACGTTTGGCGTGGCCGAGGAGCGAGATGGCTTCTTTGACGCATTATTCCTCAAGCACACGCCGTTGATGCCGCAAGGCTTTGTAGAACGATCCAGGGCATCGCTGCCCGCTGCATTCGACGAAGAGTCACCGTTGGCGGCGAGTCGGTTTATTCCAAGACAGATTCGGGGTGTCAAATCGGTGCTCCGGCGTGTCGCCACAACCCGAACCGGCATTCGTCTCCTCAGGTCCTTTACCGCCTATTTCGCAGCGTATATTCTGTGCTTGATACCAGCTGTCCGAAGATGGCTTGGTCCAACTCACTATATGATTGCCGTCTCGGTCATCTTGAATCACCCAGCCAGGACTTTGGGTGCGCAGATTGAAGGCACCATCTTCACCACCATTGGGACAGCAGCCGGGATTGGATGGGGAGTTGCCGGCCTTCTACTATCTACATCGACTACTGCCGCTAGCAATGGCTATGGGGGCGTTCTGGCTCCTTTCCTGGCTCTGTTCATGGCAGTCATAGCATGGATACGTTCGTTTTATGCGAGATTCTACCAGATGGTCGTATGTGCAGGCGTAGCAATTATCTTCACCGTCTTATCCCAGACTCAAGGAGACCTCATCGTGTGGGATAAGCTGAGAAACTACGCTGTTCCTTGGCTCTTTGGCCAGGCTATTGCACTGGTGGTAAACAGCACCGTCTTCCCTGATGCTGGTGCGAGATCGCTTGCCCTTATTTTCCACAATTCCTTTTCCCTCATGCTGGTTCGTCATCCTTATCGTCTCCCATACCTTCGTCGCCGTATCTCATCTGACTCTTTCCATTGTTTAGGAGGCAATTGTGATTCCACGTCCTCGAGACACCAGATTCAGGCGGAGTCTGGTGCGCGCATTCGTAGACTTATCCGCTGCCAACCGTGAGATGCGGTCCAGCCTCACCATTACACGATTCAACCCAGACGATGTGAGAGACTTGCGAAACATCATGCAAGCCGTCATCCGTGCGCTGCTGGCAATGGAAACGGAGAGCGCCCTCTTCAGTGAGACCGACGATGGCAATGTTCCGATTGTAGTCGAGGCCACCCAGATGTCTTCTTCATCTTCTAGCAGCAATGATCTTAATAACATGACCACGGAGAAGACTCCTGGTGTGTTGAAAGAGGCGGATGTAACGCGTACGGTGATTCGGAAACTGGCAAAGCCTACCAAAGAGATTCTCGCATGCATGAACCTAGGGCTGCAGGCAAGCCAAGCTACCTTGATGGACCTCTCTGGCTACCGACAATATCTCGGCCCTCCAATGACCGTTTCATCAGACATTGCCCCTGTTCAAATCCGAATGAGGACTGCCAAAGCCATCTTCGATGCCGTCGAGTCAGAACTTCTTGAGTCAGGCCAGCTACCCTCATCATCAATGAACGACTCGGCCATCGTTCAATTATTCATCTTCGCCAGACATCTCCGTGAAACCGCAACCACGATCGAAAGCCTTATGGGCAAAGTATACAACATGCAACAATGCTCCCACTGGCCACGCCCTCACCTACCGTCATACTCTCTCCACAAAGCCGTCCACTGCGTCAATCCCCAAGTCACCCATGACCGAGGCGGAGCTACAGCCGGATCATATCACGTCACGTTCCTCGAAATTGCTCGTGCTCTAGAATCAATCAAGTGTCGAGAATACAAACCGTTGGAGAAATACGAAGACGACATTTCCGAGACGGAATTACACGCCGAGTTGACGCATCTCACGGATCCCGGTGCGCCGCCCGATTTAGGGACCAAGAAAAACAGCCTGAGCTACAAAATCTGGCAGGTACTGCACCTTTTACAAGGTTACGAGAGCCGATACGCCTTCAAAACCGTCTTGGTTACGTCCCTCCTTGCAATCCCCTCTTATCTCCGCTGGGACAAAGTCTGGTGGGATGAATATGAAGCTTGGTGGGCTGTCACTATGAGCTGGCTCCTCATCCACGCTCGTGTAGGTGGAAATGTACAAGACCTGATTGCCAGAGCTGTCCTGGCCATACTAGGTGCCGTATGGGCTGGGATTTCACATGCCGCGGGAGATGGAAATCCTTATGTGGTTGCAGTGTTTGCAGCTATTTTCATGATACCCATGCTATATCGATTTACACTAAGCTCTCATCCGGTAGGATCTCTGTTCCTCTGATCACTGGTTAGATGAGACTAATGAATGATTATAGAGATCCGGCCTCGTTGGCTGCTTGTCTTTCACAGTCATTTCACTCCAGCTCCAAGCCGGCAATCTCCCCTCCTCAGCAGCTCTAACCACCGTCTACAGAGGCGTCGTGTTCCTCGTTGGCACAACTGCACCCATCGTGGTCAACTGGTGCCTATGGCCGTTTATCGCAAGACACGAACTCAGGAAATCACTGTCTTCCATGCTCTTCTTCCTAAGCATCATTTACCGAAGTACTTCTATAAATCATATATCATAACCTTCCATATGTAATCTCACTAACCCCTCGGCAGACGTCGTTGCAAAATACATTTACTTCGAAGAAGGCAAAGAGCCCACCCCAGAAGACATCATCAACTCCGAAATCCTCGAAGGTCGCATCAGAGAAGGCTTTGTACGAATCAGACAGCTCCTCGTAAGCAACACCCTCCCAACTATCACCCAACCATATGATGTCCAGGAATATATCAAAACTAACAACCAGCTTGATAGGTCATGACCCGTCACGAAGTCCGCCTCCGCAGCCCCTTCAACCCCCTCCCATACTCCGGCCTAGCAGACTCCTGCGAACGCTTCTTCGACTACCTCATCGCCGTGCGCCAATCCGCCGTCTTCTACAACCCAGACTACATCCGCGACGACCCCGTCGCCGCACAGCGCCTGCTCGGCTTCAGAAGAGATGCCGTTGCCTCTATCCTAGCTAACTTGTACATTTTCGCTGGAGCTCTCAGGGCCGACCGAAAAGTCCCAGTACGCACCCCGCCTGAATCACCATTCTCTGTCTATACATGTACTCTATTGCTAACACCTTCTAGCGCTATCTCCCCAGCGCCGCCGCGGCAAGAAGAAAACTCCTCCTAGAAACCGCCGCCGTGGAAGATGAAATGGCGCAGCACAGCCACGAGAGCGACGTCCGATGGCACAAGAAGTGGAGCGACATATACAGCTACTCATACAACGAGAGTCTCACAGGCTGCGTTGCCCAGCTGGAAGAGCTGGAAAGGTTCACAAAGTTCATCGTCGGCGAGCAAGAGTAATTCGTCCCCTTCACCCCAACTAATTTGATCTGAAATCATGGTTTCTAATGCTTGATAGGTTTGATGAAGAGTGTAAGCTAGGAGCGCATTACGAAGATGATACCGAAGAGGAAGAGGAAGTAGAAGACGAAGAACAAGAAGACCACGAACAAGACCAAGACGACGACGATGATCAACGCTCAAGACGGACGGAATAAGCAAACATAAATATTTCGTTAATCTGAATTCTTGCCAGAATAATACCCTGAATGCAATGCCTTGTTATCTTTGCTTTACAGATATCCTATGACCCCATAATCACACGCGTCCAACAACTAGAAACTCATAATCAATCCTACCACCCGGCAGAGAAATATGCAACAAAAAGCCTCCGTCTCAAATTCAATATGCGCCATTCGTCATTTCATTCAGTATATCCCTCGTAATCAGCTTGTCCTTGAGTAGCATCCCCTCCCCCATCCTTGCTCTTCTCGGTGACGGCCTCTTATTCTCCTTGTCCTTATACGAAGTGGGACTCACCCTGGTTGGCCTCTTTGGTGACCTCCGGGGCGTCCGCTGTGTTGTGAGCTGTGTGCTCAAATCTTCAAAATAGTGGTTCTGAAGCGCGTTATCCGGCAAGTGGTATATCCAATTGCGATCATCCATCAACGAGATGAATTTGCTCAGCATATTCTCATCTCCGCTTCCTTTAAGGGTGCTCATGCTGCCCACAACGAGCAGCTTCGTCTTTGCACGGGTAAACGCCACGTTGATACGTCGCCAGTCTTTGAGCAGATCTCCGATATTGCACGCGTCGTTGCTTCGTACCAGGCTCAGCACGATGACTTCCTTGTCTCGTCCCTGAAAGCGATCCGTCGTGTGCATTTCCACGCCCGGAAAGTGCTTGAGTTTATCCTTCAGGAGGTGGAGCTGCGCACGGTAATGTGTCATAACACCAATTTCGGTGGCCGGGACGCCTACAGTGAGCAGACTTTCGACAAGCTGTGAGACGACTTGTCCCTCAGCTGAATTAATGATACGCTTGCCTTGAGCCTCTTCTCGAACCTGTGGACGAATTGTATCGGTGTCAACAAACCGAACACGAGCTTCAGCGTCTAGGAGATCGTAAAGCCAGCATCGTGAAGGGACGGGCCCGGTACAGAACGAGCCAGTTGTTCCAGAGCGATGTATCGTTGTTGAGTCGTGGTGGCGCTGTCTAAGAGACTCCATGCTGGGAATGTGAAGCTTCTTCTTGCGTAAAGCTTCCGTGCCACAGCGAAGTCTGCCATTGTAGATGAGGGTGTTGCTGAGAGTCATGATATCTTCGCACATACGGTACTGGTGCTCCAAATTGACAACGGACTGCGGGTGTGTATCAGATAGCAGTTTGAAGAGACTGACATCCAGGCCACCCAGCCTAGCCTCCTCATTCTTCACCACCGGAGGTAGCTGGTTGTGGTCTCCTACTAGAACAAACGTCCTTGCCAGTCGAATCGGGCCGGCGCAGATAGGCACCGTAATCTGCGATGCCTCATCTACGATGCAGTAGTCAAAGGAGCGCTCCAAGAAGACTTGGTGATTAATTCCCAGACAAGTCGTAGCGACGATTGGGGTTCCGTGCCAAGCTTCCTTAATCTCCTCAAATGTCTTCTTCGGCTGACCCGCGAGATGCGCAAAATCTTGAACCTCAGGATGAACCTTTGCAGGAGCACCAAGTCGGAGGATGGGAATTTTATCCGACTTGAGCTTGAGAAGGATGTTGTCAACAGCAGTGTGTGTATGAGATGTCAGCAACACCGTCTTGTTTTGCGAAACGAGAGCCTTGATGATATGCGCAATGGTAGTCGTCTTGCCGGTGCCAGGCATTCCCAGTACAAGCGCATAATCCTGCGCGCTCATGACCTTTTCGATTGCTCGCTTCTGATCGACATTCAAGTTCTCCCCGTCTGTCACGGTGTATTGCGTTGCCGCTGTTTTAAATCTAGGGGGAATCAGATCTACAATCAAGTTGCGAATCTGCACCGCAGCCGGCACATCGTTTGCCATCATCTGGATCAAGTTGTTTCTCACAGTGGCCATGCCATTGCTAAACTCGTCTTGATCCAGACGGTATCTAATTGGCGCCTCCTTGATTCTCCCTTGGCTCTGATCAATAGATGCGCCCTCTGGCGCAACTTCCATAATGCTGGCGAAAACTTGATTGTTGACTTCGTCAAATCCAGGCTGCCGAATTCTCGCATTGTGTAATCGTCGGTCCACCGCAACACTTATTCTTTGCTTTCGAACAGAGGTGACGTAGCCAATCGCCAAAGCATAATGTCCTTCTTCGTCAGATACGACAACTGGCTCGCCAACCGTCAACTCTGATCCGATAAACGTGAAATTAGGCGGAGGCTCGCGTTTGATAAAGGTGTAGTGATATCGATTAATCCGTGGGTTATCTTCATCGACCGACGCGGACCCTTCTTCAATGATGACATCGGAAAAGCATCGAGATTTCTTCTCGCGCTCAGCACTTGTCATCGTCCAAAGTTCTCTCTTGGTCTTTTGCCCTTCCTTTTCTTCCTTTGTAAGCAGGTTTTCCCACTTGATGAAGAAATCTTGATGTTTTGGCGTTAGATGCTTAATGACCTCGTCGAACTTCTCATTCATGCCGCTAGATTCCCCGTCGCCATCATCAGCTAGCCGGTGATAGATAAAACAGGAAGTCTTCGCATAGCACTTTCCACACATGTGCTTGCTCTTCAGCATGGGAGGCAGTTGGACGCTTCGCTCTCGGATATAGCATGCCAGTTGGTTTCGCTGCATAACCATGTGTCGAAGTTCATGTCTAATGGCGGGAATTCGCATCGTTTTGGATGTCTCCATGTAGTATAAGATACCGTAGGCAATATCAATGTCATAACGGTCCGATAGCAGGAGAGTGTAGAGAGCCGTTTGGGCCATGTGGTTGCTGTTGGCATGTTTGCCAGTCTTGACTTCGAATGGTACTGTCAACACTTGGGGCTGCTTGCCGTCCAACATTGCGACTTCGACTGTTGCATCAATGTTTCCCTTCAGTCCATACATAGGCGACCAGACATGCTCTTCTACGTCAAGGAGCTTTCTAACAGCGATAGTAGCTCTATCACCATTTCTTCCCTCGACAATGGCATCGGCCTTGACAGGTGTTAGCATCAGTATATGTGAAATAGCATATTGACATCATCTTACCTGCGGTTGAGATGCAACAAAACTCCTAGCCCAATAGCTGAGCTCGGTCATTTTCGATTGAAGGTGTTCTTTCGCAGCCGCAATGCCAACTTTAATTGTATACAAATCCTCAATGTGCTTCTCAATGTTCTTATCAATCAACTGAGATAGGAAAGGGAGATCAAAGTTGTTGGCGAGTAATGCTGCCTGGAAGATCTCGTGCAGCATCGTTCCGTAGACAAGTGGAGGGGAAGCCTCGCTGGTTGCCTTGACTCGATCTTGGAGAACAGCTCGCCGCATGCAGCCAAAAGAATCAGCAACAACAGTTGCGGATACCAGCTGATCGGGGTGCAGAATCAACAGATTTTGGGCGTCATCCACGATACACTGCCCCTTTAGTGAAAACTCTCCAATGACATGGACGTAAGAGTCAGGGTGCGCCGGCGTATCGAACCAAGAACCTCGTAGCTGTACAGTCCGTGAAGACTTGGAACCATCCGCTTGTATCAGCAAGATCTAATTTGAGTTAGCAAGTGATACAAGTCCGAGTAATCGTTGGCCCAGCTCACCTTTTCCGGACATGTGCGGTTGTATTGATCGACGTATTCACCGTCTAAGACACTGGTTACTAAATATCGCTGAATAGTCTTGATTTTCTTCTTGTTCTGGCCTACATTTAGCATGGTTTCTTTCGGGATAGCTTCCTCACATACAGCTGTTGAGGCAGAGTTTCGCTGCTGGACCGCTTGAGTCGCAGCGTATTCAACCGCTTCAAAGTCGACTTCGCCATCAAATGCATCATCGAATTCGTCATCCAGATCAACTTGCTTCTTCGGGGTTTTCTTTTTGGGAGACAACTTCATTGCCCTTTGCGTCCTTCTCGCGGGCACTGGAGTCTGGGTCTCCAAACCTCCCAGCAAATCATCCGCGCCGTCGAATATGTCGTCATCAAAATCGTCAAATTCATCCAAAGCCGGTTTCTTCTCCAATCCCCGCCTGTCTTGTTTCTCTGCTCTCTCTGTGCTTCCATCACCCTTTGTAGTAGACTCTGCCACTTGAGACGCCCGAATTGTTTGGGATGCCTGGGATGCCAGCAAGGTTTCTTCGAGCATTAACAGCTCATCATCTAGATCATCATCGTCGCCATAGTCCGAAACGGTGGGGCTTGGCAATCGACGCCTTGAATTTCTCGACGGCGAGTTGTTTTTCTGAGGTGCAGTTGGCCTCTTCTTAAGAGACGGCGAGTCCATGGCTCCAATATCGGCGTCTTCATCCGGGGTCTGGTCGTGAATACTACTCGTGACTGAATCTAGTAACGCCGTGACAAGAGACGACTTGGATGCAGCCTCCAGCTCTCGCTGACCAGTGCTACTCTGACTGCCAGACTTGGACTTTTCAACTCTCCTCCTCTTGGTCCAATTGAATCCACAGCTAGCAGCCCGGCGCAAGTCCCCTTGTTCTACTTGTGCAGCCTGGTTTTTAGAAGGTCGCGGAGATGATGATACCATCAACTGGGCTAGGATGGGATTCGTCACACCGGTGATGGCAGACTGTCCCTCAGGTCCATTCAGCGAGTAGCGATCCCACAGCTCCAGAGTCGGGTCGGGGTGAGGCCCCTTTAACGCTTTGGCGAGCTTCTTTACGTTGACCGTCGGCGTGGTGATTCGTTCGGTGGGAGGCGAAGAGATCGGCGAAGAGCTCCTGGCTCTCTTTCTGCCTTTACGGGGCATCATCGGCGAAATAGTGGCGAATGCATTCGGATCCTGCTTGTTATTCCACAGCAGCTTTTCGCTGGGAGAAGTGCTGGTATCTTCCTCGGCCTGGCTGCATGGCTCGAGAAGGTCGCTCCAGTTCAGCCGAGTCACCGGAGTGGCACTGCTTCCAATCATCTTCAAGTTGGAGGGCGTCTCTGAGTTAGAGGCTGGGGTTGTCCCACGGCCCCTCGCTTCTACGCCTTGTTTTGCTGCGGACCCATCTTTGGAGTCCTGGTAGAGAAACTTGTTGAGCTTTTTCTTTGTCACGTCGGAGATGGGAATCAGATTCTTCGAGTTTGGGGCCTGCAGGTTATTTGGGTGGCTGTGAGAGCGCTGCCACGGTGAGCGTTGCTGCAGCGCTTGTAAGTGACCAGTCACAACAAAACAACAAATCTGAAAGTAAACATACTCTTGGGAGCCCAATCCGCTCAGAATACGACTTCTGGAGCGGCATGATTGGCGAGGCGGTGATGAGAGCCTTACATTGAAAGGCCTCTCTAGTCGTGCATTGTCCGTTTTTCGCAAAATTGGACGCTTGGGAGTGACAATCTGCTGTTCAATTAGGAAGGGCAGAATGTCTAAACACGCCCCGAAACGCGTCGCGCATACAAACATGAAGCTTAATGACACGGTCACGTGGGTGCTTATCGATAAAGCTGTAGTCTAGGTCCCTTGCAATGTCTTGCGTCACAGTGCTTCAACCGGCTTCATATGTGGCTCGATAGCTTACATTCGCGGGGTTGCATCTACGAGACATTGAATTCCAATTTTTTGTCACCTATTACTTCCTTGTTGATGAAATAAAAAGAAACAGAGATAGGGGGAAAAAACATGGAGGATTCAGGCGGCAGCAACAATGGCGGCGGCGGCGGCGACGGCAACCGGAATCCCGACTTCAAGAACATGAGCCGATCTGAATACATCCGAACGGCCAGAGCAGCCATGGAAGAGCGCCGCCAGCGAGCCATAACGAACCGCCAGCAATTCGAGCCGCAAATCCACGAGCAAATCCAACGCCTCTTCCAGAACTACGAAGCCCCCTTCTATGCGCGGTTCCGTGGCTTCGGAAAGGCCCAGACGCTGGCCCTAGCGGAGTCAACCGTCGTCTCGCTGGCCGCAGTGAACAACAGGCCCTTTGAGAACTCGGAAACCCAGGCTCTCACGGAGCATTTCCTATCAAGCGTGCATAACTTGCTAGCATGGAAATGGGCCATGACCGGGTTTGCGGCATACATGACCTACCGAGGCCGCAGGGTATGGCGGTTCCCCTTCTTCACTCCCGAGTTCAAGCGCTTCAGCCCCATCGGCGGCAGCCCGGGCCTCAAGTTCATGTGGCACAGCGCCCGCTTCGCCGCCTACTACGGAACTCTGTGGGTTCTCGGAGAGCCAGTCTTCCAAGGAGCAAACTTTATGCGACAGCGCTCGGAGATGGAGCGCGATTCAAGGTTGCGAGCGCTCTTACATGATGGAAAGTCGCAAGGCGCAACTTTGCTAGGAGGTAACCCGGACCATCGCGAGCAGATCAACGATGCATGGGAATCAGCAGCACAGCAAGAGAGCGCGAGTCAATACAGAGAGCCGGAGCAACAGAGTCAGAACACTTCAACATCATCCTCTTGGGCCTCATATGGCACCCCTACGTCATCATCACAGACCCCCCAGCGATCCGATTCATGGGACTCTCAAATAGATGACTTTGACGACGCTTCACCCGTCGCTCCCTCGTCGAAGAATGGCTCAGATGCTTCAGGCAACAGCAGCGGCTCAGCATGGGACCGCATCCGTCAGCAAGCACAATACCAGCCATCCTCCCAGCCAGACCGAAAGACGTGGGAGAAGCCCCAATCCGGAGGCGGCTGGGGCTCGGAAGCCGACTCTAGCGCGCAAGTCTCCCGGGACGGCTACTCTTTTTCAAAGGCCGACGAGGAAAAGAACCGGGATAGGGTTCAGGCGCAGCGAGAGTTTGACCGTCTGCTGGAGAGGGAGCGTGGTGGCACTGACCAGGAGAGGAGTTCGTGGAGCAGGAAGTAGAGAGTTGTCTATTGGGCATGCTCATATTTCAACACTCGTGTATCATACATCTGTTATATTAGGAGTATAAATCTCAAATAATGTACTATTTATGCCTTGATTTACACTATTGCAAGAGATAAGAATGATCGTCGCATTAGAGTCAACTGAAGAGAAATACAGCTTGACCTCAAGAATGCCAATGTGTATGATATATACACACCAAAAGTACCGATGAAAGAAAGTCCAAGTATCCAGACAGACCAATGAAACAAGCCTTCAACGATACAATCGTGCACAAGACACCCAGTGTCAGCCGCACTCACGACAGCCGCTCTAAGACTTTACCTCATCGTTCACCTCGACCGGCTCTATCTTGTCGTCCTTCTGCTCCACTTTGGCCTCCAAGATGCTCTCACCAGCCATGTTCGTCGCAAGTGTTTCTTCCTTCACAGGCTCATCTGACTTTGCGGGTTCCACTGGCTTCGGCTTCTCAGGTTCTACAGTCTCAGGCTCCTTGACCTCCTCGGGCTCTTCAACCTTTTCAGGCTCTTTAACGCTTTCGAGGTCCTTGACTTCTTCGGGTTCAGCTACAGGCTCTGGCGCCGGGACCGTCTCGGATGCTGCAGGCTCTGCAGGAGCAGAGGGCTCAACGGTTTCCTTGGGGGCTTCAGTTTCCACTGGTGGCACAACAGGCTCCGGTTGCTTTTCCTCTTCCGCTTTGGGCGCTTCTGGTTCAGCAGGCTTCTCGCTCTCCATTGGAGGTAGCGACACCTTTTCTGATTCTATGGCGGTTTCAGAAGTTTCCTTTAGAGGGACCTCAAGAGAATCAGAGGCGACATGAACATAGCCATGTTCGGGATCAATGTTCCAAATTGTCTGCGGCTGGGAAACGGAGAGGGAGACAGGCGTGGCTTCTTTCGTCGCAACCGGGGCGGGAGCTGGAGCCGCGCTCTGGGTTGGAGCACGGCGCTGCGGTCCTCTCGCCCGACCCTTTCTAGCATCGGATAGCGGAACCTTTTCCTTTTCCTCCACAGGTTGACTCTTCTCTACCTCTTCCTTCTTTGAGGGCTGAGGTCCAAGCTGCAGACGCTTATTCAGGTCGCTCATGAAACCAGCTTGAAGTGCGGCAATCTTGCCACCAGCAGGACGAGATGGAACAGGGGGCTTCGGCTTAGGGGCGGCCGCATCCTTTGAATCGCCCGAAAGCTTCTTCACAGGCCGAACAGGTATTGTCGGCTTGGCCGCGTCCTCACTAGCAGCCTCAGCTTGTGGTTTTGACTTTGGCCGTTCAGGTACAGAGGGCTTGTGTGACAACAATTCGGCCAATTTCTTGGAGGGTCGAGCGGGAACTTCAGGCTTCTTCTCATCCTTTGGCTTTTCTTCAACCTCGGCCTCATACAGAAGACTCTCTGGAGTATCTTCCCACACATCTTTGCTCGGGAACCGGTTTGGTTTTCCAGTCTTCAGATGGGGCTGGTGATCCACCCAGGACGGCTTGTGTTCCAGAATGGGCAAGAAGTTATGCTTTTTCCCGTTTGCCTCTTTCTCAGCGAGCTGTTCTTGTTGCATGGCAAACATCTGTGCCGGAGTCATGGGGCGATTTTCGTTGTGCGCCGACGACTTCCTTCGATGCGGGTCTTCCTGTTCTTCTTCCTCCTCCTCTTTCACATTGTCAGGGGTTGATACCTCGGCGGTGTAATGAACGCTGGTGGGCGCATCCTCCCAAACATCCTTGCTGGGGAAGTAGTGGCGTGCTTTGGATCCGTCCTTGCTCTCACGCTTTTGCTCTTCCTCTTTCTTTGCAGCCTCATCATCGAACAGAGGCTCGTACTCGCGTACATCTTCCAGTGGAGTGGAATCAAATTCGTGGCCGGATAGAGCGTTGTAGATACTCGTCGGGCGGCTGCTTGGGCGACTGGTCGGGCGGCTTGTGCCATCATACGAGCTGCTATTGCGGTCAAGGTGCGGGCGAATAGCCGGAGCCTGTGCGGGTTGCCGAACATCCTTTTCGATCTCATCCGCAGCCAGGATTGGTGCCTCAAATTCGTGGCCATGAGTCTCAACGGGGCTTTCGGCACCATAGGAGTATTGCTCCGGATGCTTGGGGTCGTCTACATGGATAGGTTTGTCTTCGGACGCTCCAGGGTCTTCTAGCGGAACACTTCCATCCAATACGATGGAGACGGGGCGTGGAGTGGCCATTCGGCTAGCATACTCCTCGTGAGCTTGGAAAGCAACCTCCTCATTAGGGGTTCCTCTATATTCATCGAAATCTGCACAGATTTGTTAGCCAGGATTCATCACAGTCGCCAACCAAAGTCAGTCTACACCAACCTATGCCAGATCTACGCTTAGCTGTCTCTCGGACCAGCTTGTTGAGGTCATTGCTGCTCAGGGCAAAGTCATTCTGGCGATCGTGTAAGGGAGTGTGATGCTCTCTCTGCAACAGTTCAGGATGCTTCTTGTAGTAGGCTTTATCAAGTTCGTCTTGCGAGTCGACACCATGGCCGTGCATTCCATAACTTCCAGGGGGGAGACCACGGGAGCTGTGCCTGCGACTGTGATTCTTGCCGTTTCCGTCTGAGCCCGGGGCAGGTGACGGCGCTTGGACGTCTCCCAGATGCGGGTTCATGGGGACTCTCTGGCCGATTTCGGGGATGCCATGCTCGTCATCAAGCTGATGATCTTGCTCGCTGGTGGTGGAGAAGCTTGTGCTAGACTTCTTCTTCAAGCCATTTCGGGAGGCCGATCGTCCCTCAAGATATCCAGGCTTTCCAATGCCAAACGAGGCAGCTTTGTCCGAATCGGTACGGGTGACAGTCTGGAGTCGCTCTTTGGCACTTGAGGCAGGCAGGGACGGCTTGGGTGCGTGCAGCTTGAGGTCTTGGGCGACGGAACGAGTCTGTTCGGGGTCCTCAGTGCCCTCTCCCTTGAGCTCGGCGGTGATGACGCTGTATTCCAGGCCTTCTTCGCCAACCGAGGGCATGGGCACGCTGTCGTGGTGGTCATCCTCGCCGCTGCGGTCACTCGGGCTGAACTGAGCCGCAAGAGGACTTATGAGGCCATCGGTAAAGGGCGATTGGGCAAATCGATCGGGGTTGGGCGACTTTGAACGGTCAATGCGCTTGTTGGTCGGACGCGGCGGGACCAGAGGAGTCGAAGTGGCGGCCAAGAGGTCCTTGGCCGGGCTTTTGGACGGACGAGGAGGGATGACTGGTTGCTGCATCGTCGGTGCCGTCATAGTGTGCGAATCATTTAAAGATGCAGATGCAGATGCGGAGCGAATTGTTCAATTGTTGTGTTTTTTTTATGCGATGTCGATGTAAATAAGTAAATGAGGTTTCGATCTGGAGAAGAGAAAGCCACAAAACGTCAGCTGGTGTCTTTGACTTGACCCTTTTTACATGACAAGGCAGAAGTGGGATGTCACAGGACTAAGGCTGCAACACAAAGGGGGCCCGAGACGAAACCCAACGAGCCCATTGATGGCAGTCTTTGGGCCGCGGCGGCTAGCAGCCTCTCACAGAATTCCAATCAATTGCATATAGGCAATTGATGGCCAACGAGAGCGTGGTCGAGCCAGTCATGCCCTACAGACTGTGTCGTCTGTATACATGCTTGACATGCTTGACATGCAGCCACCAAGGTGTCCCGCCGCCCTCGTAGTCACTTGTCAGGGGGGCCAACGTACCAATTGCGATTGTTTCGGATGATCGCTGTAGAATGTCTTGAAAGGCTACAGCTATAGCAATGTATCGGATTCTAGCAGTAACACAAAAGACAGATGTCAATGAGATTGGGAGTGATCAGAGCCTGCGATGCTGCCCCTCGAACAGCTTATCTATGCCAGTGCTGCCATTGGGGAGGCCTGTGCGCTAATTCTGGCAACCGATAGCGCCTCACACATGTGCCGCATGCGCACTGTATTCCCAGCGCCTGGACGGTGGGCGACCCCGCCTAATGCAGCCGTGGATACAGTGCGATACGACCGTCAGCCGCACCGTAATTCCACCCCTCTACGCCACACCACGCTTTAGAGCCAAGGTTAAAAGCAAGAAAACGAGACAGGGCGCTGGTTGACGGATGGGACTCGTTCAAACGCAAGCATTTGTTTACCACCAGACGCTGCGCGATTTTATCTAGGCACTGTAGCGTCATGCAGGTACTCTATTCTATCTATTACATAGTAAATGATTTGATAGGAATATCAATGTAAAATGCACAGTATGCGGGCTCTTTAACTTCTTCAGCTTCACCCAGACAGAACTCATCGTCTGTAGACAATCCCTTGATTGCGTCACTAGTAGCTCAGCAACCCCACCACCGAGATCACTCGCTCAAAGCTGGATCCCCTGCAACTGGCAGAAATCGAATCGGCTGACCTGTAAAACTAATACGCTACGGCCGACTAAAGCTGGCTGGATCAGCTCGAGCAGCATCAGAGCAGCATCAGAGCAGCATCAATCACCAGCTCACCGCCAGTAGAGTCGCCAAGTGCTTCGTTGACAACTTCTGTTGGGCTGCTTTTCCATTGGTTGGAGCATGTGCTGTGTGTGTGTTACTCTGCATATATGCACCTCTAGACGTTAGAACATCAATGCTACAGATCCTACCGTCCATCTGAAAGGATTGAGCCGAGAGTCCATTAGCTGAGTTTGGAGCTGCAGGTGACTCAGCCTGCAGCGCTCCGATGATGCCCTGACATTTGCGAGGGGAGCTGTAAGTGGCCGAGCAAGCTCCATGAGATCACAACCCCTGTGAAGAATATGCGACGTGGCGCCGTCACACCATACCTGTACCTATATATTACATGTTTCTGTTTGTAAAAATGCCGAGTAATACAGGTACCGGCAGTATTTATTCTGCATTCGAAAGCAGGTGGTTTGTTTCCCCGGTACTTCATCAGTGGACTCGTACGAGTACCACAGTCAGACGCCACAGTCGCGACAGAGCCACAATTCGCATGGCCGATGATCTTGGAATACGTCAAACTTCAGTGGAGCATGCAAAATTCTCTGAAATGCTATACTCGGCTGTCTAATCATAGACTTGACAGGTGCCTGGTTGAATAATAAGTTTTGCTGTCAAGGTGCCATATTAAACCTAAAAGCACCGCAGATTGGTCGATTCACGCATTGAAGCTCGTTCATCTGCCTTGATAGGTAGTAAACTCGTGTTGGTGTTAGGTATCCCAGAAAAGAATGATATTCATCATTAATATTTTATAAGATGTCTCTGTATAAAATAAACAAACAAGAAATCCTCTTCTCTTTAATTACGGTTATTTAACGTCAATTCAAGGCCCCTGCTAATGCTGCTAATACCAGATACTTGCCTCCAATCACTCACACATCACGGCGGTAAGAGAATACATGTTAGTAGCTCCTGTCAACCAAGAGAAGATGTCGTTTTGAAGATATAAAATCTTTCAACTTGAATCCCGGCATCGTTTCCAATAGAAAGCAGCCCTCACCTACTGCACCTAGAGCCCATGAGTCGCACATTGAACACCAACAAACATCGTAATAGCATTTAGAAACTCTATTCCACTAAGCACAACCATGTAAGAAATGCGCAATGGCAACATGTCGAAATCAAACCATAGGCCATGATGGCTCATTCCCGACGCCGAATTTCCTTTGGCTACAAAAGCCTACTAACAACCCCATGCAAGCGGTCAGAAGTAATACAGGCAAAAAAAAGACAATCATCTCCTTTACCCGCTTGCCAAAAATTTTGTCCAAGTTCCAAACCTCGTCACTCCGCCCAGTTCATTCTGAATCATGCGTCGTTTGATGAGATAAAACATGTCGTTAATGTATTCCCCTTCTTCTCGCCCCTTTTTTCTTCCCCACTGCAGATATCGCGTAGCAAGGATCTTAGACAATCATTTGGGCAATACCCGCGCCGCCAAGAGTCTTGCTTCCAATAAAGGCCTGGCCCTTGAGTCCAGCAAGGCCGTAGCAGATGGCCGTCAGCAGCAAGAAAACTGCCGCAGCAATCAAGCTCGAGCTCACGATAATGGTGCTCAGAAATTGGACAATGGCCATGGTGAGGTAGGTGCCTGCTCGAATGTAGTTGGAGCTGACCTTGCGGATGAGTTCGTCGAATTTGGCGGACGTCGGGCAGATTCTGAGCAGCAGCGGCACTTCGATAAACAAGATGATGAGAGATGAGGCCCTACAGATCGGTTAGCTGATTGTATTGGCTCAACAAGCCTTGTAGACAACTTACAAAGCGAGAGCGCAGAAGATAATCAGGAGAGCATGTTTAGAGAAGAGCGTAAAGATGTTGGACAGCCCGGTCGCGAAACAAAGAATCATGGACAGGATTCCGAGCCTGTGAAATCAAAATCTGGTTAGAAAAATGTTTCCCCAACGAACTGGCATCTGGTATGCCACGTCGGATATAGAGGCTCGTTCAAGCAATCGTCTCGCAGCTGGCGCATTCGAGGCTTACCATTGTCCGTAGATGCCTGTCACTATGGTCAGCACTGATGCGGTTCCAGCCTCAACTTGTCTCCATGATGCGCAAAAGCAACGTACTGAAATTCCGGGTCTGGAATTCTTCCTTGAGCGTCATTTTGGCGGATTATCGACGAAGCTGACCAGCAGCCAAGAAAACGGTGTATATAGCGGCGGGTGGTTCGTGATGCGCGCAATGGCCTTGTAAGTCAGGCGGCGGTTCAGAGACGGCGATCAGAAGGCGAGAGCTTTCGCGATGTGGCCTCAGTCGAGATTTCGGGCGATCTGCTGATTGCGGTTGTCGATGGCAAGGAGGACAAAAGGTGGAATGTCGACGTTGTCCAAGGGACGAGGGCGACGAGACTCTTTTGGCCAGGTTGATTTAGTACCCGTTGCGGTATAGCGGCCGAAGGAATGGAGAGGAACGAGCGAGTCGGTACGGGCGGCACGAGGTAGATGGTACGAGTGGCCCTGCAGGTGAGACGCAGGGCTCGGCGGGAAAGGAGACGACGAGGACTGTGTGTGTTGTATTCGCGACTTGGCGTAATGTACTCCGTAGTAAGGAACCTTTGAACTTTATGTACTCCGTGCCAGCGACGGGCTGCCGATTGGACCCAGACGGCTGGGGCGCAGCTGCTGGAACAGTTGCGGCTACAGGGGTTTTTCGCACAAGCTTTTAGCGACCCTGAGTCTATTCCAGTCTGTTGCTCCGAGATATCAACAGTGTCGACGCTTCATTTGAGATCCATGTCTTTATATCCATCAATGCCTTGATAATGGATTTTCTATTTCAGTATTGGTTGTTCCATCTTTGATACATAATCCTCTCCAGGCAGCAGAATTTCCATCTTCCAATCTTTTGTCTCTGCCCTCTCTCCCTTAGGCAGCTCTAATACAATGGATGCATCACGGGCAACCTTTGTGACGTAGGCCAGTACGTGGCAAGAGGCTGCGGCGAAGCCGTTTGTCCGCTCTACTGCAATACGAAGGAAATGTCACCCGGCGCTTGACACGAAACGTCTAGCATGTTGATGGACAAAGGTTAAACTTTTTTGGCTATATGCACTCTGTAAAGTGAGTTGACTGTTAATAACCGTTTAGCGATTGCGCCGTGACAACCACTTTCTCGTCTGTACACAATCCAATGGCCTACGCGAGCACGGCCCGTTGATCCGGTGCCTGAACGTTCCTTGCTTGTCCAGTGCAGGATCGTCAACTAGCACATTCATGTAGCTGCCCGTATGTTGCACTACCCTGGAGCATAGGCCCAAAACTCAATAAATTCCATGCCACCTTGCGTGCACAAGTTCCAAGTCATTGCGAATGTTTGCCTCTCACAAGCAAAAGCCGAATACGATGGGCTGCTTCTTACACGTGTGGAGAAACAGTCACTCCGTCCAGACTCCACCGAAACCTCCTCAACGCCGGACCAGTGCCAAGGGCTGCGGTTACATCATGTCATTAGCTCTGCCGATTGAGTGACCAGTATCAGAACTGCTGCAATTTGCTGTCATAGCACAGGTACAAGCAGACATTGATCTTTTCATCCAAGTCTGGCATCCACAACATTGTACTTTTTCTGCTTTTGTCTCATCTTGAACCATTGGCTTTTAGCGGCTCCGTGTCGATCGGTACTTTGTTCCTTATCAGCGCCCTTCACCTGAACTAAACATTCCCCTCCAACCAACCGGCTTCAAGAATAGCCTCACTGCCAACATGACCTTGACGGTTCTCTCAGATGACCAGGTCAGGGATATCCTAGAAACCCTGAGTCTAGATGAGCTGGAGGATTTTAGAAAGACTCTGGCCGACGCTCTGCATGCCTTTTCAACGGACCTGGGTACCCACGGCTTAGGCGTGTTCCAGCAGCCACATCGTGTCTCGACGTTGCATCCTGATACTCAGGCCACGACTCTGTATATGCCATCATGCGGCCCCTCTGGCATGGGCTGTAAAGGTATGTGGTACATGAACTTTGAACCTCAGTACATCTCAATCATGAATATTAACGGTGTATAAAGTGGTGTCTCTCACTGCTGCCGAGGCAACCAAGGACCCCAATGTCCAGAAAATCAGTCCAACAGGAGTCGTCAACCTATTCTCACCAGATGGGAAGCCCATTGGCCTCGTTCACGCCAGTACGCTCACTGCTTTCCGCACAGCATTGGCCTCGCTATGTCTCGTCTATCGCCGCAACCACGTCAAGACAATCACCGTCTTTGGCAGCGGCATGCAGGCATACTGGCATGTCCGCCTCGCCCTGATGATGAGGGGAAGCACAGTCAAGCACGTCAACATCATCAATCACCGCTTCTCGGACAGCGCTGGCCGCATTCTGAAAAAGTTTACGATTATTCCGCACGACGTCAAGGTGCGCGAGGGGTGGGAGACGGCAAAGTTCAGCATCCTGACGCCCACGTTCCATGAGTTCAACCGTCTGCAGAAGGAGTATATCCGCAATGCCGACATCATCTACTGCTGCACTCCATCTCAGCAGGATCTTTTCGAAGCTTCCATCCTCACAAGCCATGAAGGCAGAAAAAAGGGCAGGCTCATTGTCGCCGTAGGAAGCTATACGCCCGAGATGAGGGAGCTGCCTGAAGGCCTTCTCCAGCTCGTCACGAAGCCCCGTGAAAAGGGTCATAGGCATTTTCACAAGCATGCCGATGAAGGCGGCGTCATCGTGGTAGACACACTAGATGGAGCGTTAACGGAAGCCGGAGAGATTATCCATGCAAAGATCCCACCCACCCAACTCGTTGAGTAAGTAACCCCTCATTTCCCTCATGATAAACCCCCCTATCAGTTTGCGCGTGCCAAGCTAACGGCGATGATTAAAGGCTTGGCGAGCTTGTAATGCTTCACCGAATGGCCGTTGACGAGTCAGAGTCCGAAGCCTCCGATGTCATGTCACAGACTTCCTCTTTCTCAGAGCTGGACCTCTCAGATAGAACCCAATCTATGAGCACAGTCTACAGCGATCTGCCGCCTAGCCCTTCAAGCACAACGTCTTCGGGCCACAAATCGCCCTTTTCGAAGCACTTCCGGAAAACTTCGAGCAATCTGTCCGACAAGGACAAGGAGAAGCAAAAGGACGATGCTCTGTCGCGCTGGCTGCGGGACGGCACTGTCGTCTACAAGAGCGTGGGAGTGGGCTTGATGGATCTGGTGGTTGGGACAAAGCTGATTGAGGTTGCCCAGCAGAAGAACATTGGCACGCAGATTGAGGGCTTTTGAATACGATGGTACGAAGTGGTGTAGATGTGTGGGCATTTAATAGCATTCAAGACTTCCAAACTCGAGCAATAAAAGCATGTACTGTTAGAACTTAGGTTTCTAAGAGATATGGACTGCAAAAGTCACATTCTCGCCACGTAGGACTATTTTTGAATTTTTAAATTAACATCAGGTATTCAAAATTTCTATGCTGGATTGTTCTCTGCATTTAACGAGAACATAAACAAGAGACTCGTTTTCTATTCGTACACATTCATCCCATATATACCCGCACCTATTGATTATCATCCACTTTACTCGGCAACCCAAACGGCGCTCATGCCCATACCAGTGCCAATGCACATGGATGTGTTGCCAACCTTCTTACCCGTCCTCTTGAGCTCATACAGCAGCGTCGAAACCTGGCGAGCACCAGTGCAGCCCAAGGGGTGGCCAAAAGCAATAGCACCGCCCTTGGGGTTGATCTTCTCGTGGGGAATGCCCAGCTGGTTGGCGCACCACAGGCACTGGCTGGCAAACGCCTCGTTGATCTCGAAGATGTCGACGTCGTCCTTGGAGATGCCGGCCTTTTGCAGGGCCTTGGGGATGGCCTTCCACGGGCCCTGGCCCATGAGCAGGGGAGCAACGCCAACGACGGCGCCGGCGACGTACTTGCCGAGGATGGTCTGGCCGAGCTTCTCGGCGGTCGAGCGGCGCATGAGCAGCACGGCGGCGGCGCCGTCGGAGACCTGGGAGGCGTTTCCGGCGTGGATGGAGCCGTTCTTGGCAAAGGCAGGGCGGATCTTGCCCAGGGACTCGGCGGTGATGCCGTCACGGACGCCGTCGTCGCGGTCGACGACAACCTCCTTCCACTCCTCCGTCTTGGGGTCCTGGACGCGGACCTTGAGAGGGACGATCTCGTCCTTGAAGAGGCCCTCCTTCTGGGCCTTGATGGCCTTTTGGTATGAGGCGGCGGCGAAGGCATCCTGGGTCTCGCGGGTGATGCCGAGATCCACGGCCATGGCCTCGGAGAGAACGCCCATGGGGACCTTGCAGTTGGCAGCCTCCTTGACCTTGAGGAAGTCTTCGGAGAGTTCGGACACGGCGTTGGGGCTGCTCAATGTCAGTCTCAGTTACCAGTGGCACCAGCAATGTCGTCGCTACTCACCCATAGTTCAGGGTCATGCTCTCAACACCGGCACCAATACCGATATCAATCATGCCAGCCTGGATCTGGTTCGCGACATCGACGCAAGCCTGCAGGCCAGAAGAGCACTGTCTGTTGACCGCGCGCACGGCAGTCTCCTCTGTGAAGCCGGCGACAAAGGCGGCGGCGCGGAATTCAGTGGCACCGGCACCCGGCGCAAGCACGTTGCCGACGGCGACGTCCTCGACGAGCGCGGGGTTGATCTTGGAACGGTCGATGATGGCTTTTAGAACACCGGCGAGAAGGTCACCAGCGGGGGTGTCCTTGAAGCCACCCTTGCCGCCCTTGGTGAAGGCGGTACGGCAGGCGGCAGTGACGACGACCTAGTTTGGAGATGCGGATGAGTATTTGGTGTTTTGTAGATATCATCTCGACAGAGAAGGGAGAGAAAAGGGAGGATTGTAGAGGTTGGAGCGTACATCGTCAGGGCGCTTCTCGAGGATCTTGTCGCGACCACCGGCGGTAGGGTTGCCGGAGATCTGGCCTCCAATCTGAGAAATTCTGTCGGCGGCTGTTGCAGAAGAGAGAGCGTTAGAAATCAAAACTTGAGCTAGATCAAACCAAGGGTGTTGTTTTGATCGTCCTGTGGCGGGATCACTTACCGCCCATTTTGTGAAGATGTGTGAAAAGATGAGAAGAAAAAGGATGGATGGATGGATGAGATAGGCGTATAGATGGAGGAGAGAGGAAGAGATGATACGAAAGATCTAAAAGAAGAAGAAGTAAAAGATAAGAAATGACAGTGACGATGTGGACGGAGGATTATTATAATCAATCCGGCTGACCTCGGATGTATTGACCCTTCCAAATCCCCCAAACAGGTGGCACAAACGCTGACCAGCTCCAAGTCGGCCGAGGCATCTCCAATCGCCCAAAATTGCTAGTGCCCACCCGCATTCGCCTTAGCGCCTTTCACATGCCGATGGGGTCCTTTTGGGGTTCCCCAGCTTTTCGCTTTTCTTGCTCCAAAACTTGTTGCCGCCTCTTGTCATGGTCATGGTCATGGGGTATGTGGTGTTTGAGTAATCAATCAATCAGATGGGCGTTTATTCGCCCTCGCCTTCACTGAGTCGAGTATTATGGAGCCGGGGTACATGTGCATGTACAGTAATGAGGCCGCATTTCTCTGGCTGGTTTCGGCATCTTCCATTGCACATGACGGGCAAAAGCTGACAGTACTTGATGTTGGCTGAGTTGGCTTGTGAAAAAGCTGAAAATGGCTTTCCATTAGTGGCAGCTAAATTTACCATCCATCTCGTACCGTCTTACTGGGCCACTATTGTGCCGCATTGACGTTATCTGGAGGGCTCATCTCATCTGACAATCTCACAGCTTCTCGACGCTACCGAGGCTAGATTCAATCTCAGATCCAATCGCCCAGAATATCTACGCAAGCATGTTCTTGCCCACACGTGCAGTTGCCTTGTTTTAAAATGGTTTTCATATTTCAATTCCACACGGGTTACTATTAACTTTGGCTTACACAGCCCATAACATCTTCAAACGCCCATTATATGTGTACATCGCCAGGCAACCCCATCACATCACTTGGCCATTATGCCTGGGTATCCTTGCTGCTCTTCTCAACGACCTTGTCTTCTGGTGAAAACTTCAAGCTGATGCTGTTCACGCAATGGCGCTCATCCGTCGGCGTCGAGAATCCCTCTCCCTTGAAAACATGGCCTAAATGACCACCACAGTTGGAGCAGACGATTTCCGTCCTGATAGAACCAAAGCTTCGGTCCTCGTGTCGAGTCACTGCGCCAGGGACGCTGTCGAAATAGGCTGGCCAGCCGCAGCCCGAGTTGAATTTATGAGTGGCCTTGTAGAGCGGCGCATCGCATGCAGCGCAGGTGTAGACGCCCTCCTTGGGGTAGTGCTTGTCAAACTCTCCAGTGCCGGGAGCTTCAGTTCCCTTTTCTCTGAGAATTCGGAATTGTGCTGCGGGATGTGTTAGTGACATGAAGTTGTGAATCGCAAAGCTGAATAAAAAAACGCACTTGGGTTGAGAATGGCGCGCCATTCGTCCTCGGTTCGCTGGTCGGGATAAGTCATGTTGGATGAGGGCTTAGATGATGAACCGAATAAGGCACTCAAGAAGGGAATGCTAGACATAGATTGCAGGCGAATAGGTTGCAGTGCGCGTTGTCGGAGCTGATGCGGGGATTTAACACGGGCGAAAGTAGATAGAGAGAAGATGAATCGTGAGAATGCAGGCACAAAGCGCATGAAGGCGATGTTGTTGATGGTGTTGATATAAAACAGAGAGAGGCGACAACTTGATTGCCTTTATATGTGTTGATTAGAGATGTCGTCAGTGTCTGATTGGTTAATTGGATTTGGAAGATGTGTTACAGCCGCAACGAGGTTTTTGACAAATCTGTGTATAGCCGCAATTGATTCCATTGCATCATCCAAATTGAGGCCCCAAGGGCCCCCACACACTGTATTATGCCATATTGAGCACTGGGAAAATCAGCGCTAAGGCTTCGCATTTTGCGTCTGGAAGGCTCGCGAGGCTACCTGACCTAATTAATTGGAATCAATACTAATGATATTACCGATACCCTGTTGTGGAATACAGTGCCAGCTCAAACTCTACCAGTCAGGCATATGCCATATAAGTACGGAGTAGGTACCTAGTGATGGAATTGTCTGGGAGTTGTTTCAGCTCAAATATTCCATTGCTACTCTTGAGACACTATTGGGGACCATGACGTTGCAACTCACCAAACTCAACCAGTATTCTAATCAGTATCATGTGCATTATTTATTCCACTCATAAGACTTTATGATCCGTCTCTAGCAACAACTCTCATCATAACAAGCAGAAAGTGACGGCAACATTGTGAAATCCGCCCAATTACAGCCTCTCTGCCTCCAGGGTAGGATGCGCCCAATGCCACTGCTTTCCGAAGTGCTGCCGACAATGGCTATTGATGTCTGATACAGGAGGCGGCTTTCGTGGGGTGCGGTCAACCTGCAACTTGGAAATATCCGAAGTGGCCACACACGACACTTTGCTCCAGGCTGCCGCATTCTTCTCTTCTCAGCACAGCATAAGTACAAGGCAGCCGCCTTTCTAGCAATCCCGACCATACACTATTCGATTATCCTTTTGTGAAATCTGATCCGCCATGTCGAGACGAGCCCCAAATCCCGGCGCTGAGCGGGCGGCGCAGAACCAGGCGACTATCAAGAGTCTCCTGAAGCTCGAACCCAACAAAGTCTGTGCTGATTGCAAGCGGAACAAGCGTACGTTAACCTGCCATTAACTAAACTTCAACCTTCAATCGATTTCGCCCAAAAAAGACTAACGACAGTCTCGTTCGCTAGACCCCCGATGGGCCAGCTGGAACCTGGGCGTCTTTGTCTGCATTCGATGCTCCGGCATTCACCGTGGCATGGGCACCCACATCAGCAGAGTCAAGTCGGTCGACCTCGATTCATGGACGGATGAGCAACTCCAGAGCGTGCTGAACTGGGGCAACGCGCGCGCCAACAAATACTGGGAAGCCAAGCTGGCGCCCGGCCACATGCCATCCGAATCCAAGATCGAGAACTTTATCCGCACCAAGTACGAGCTGAAGCGATGGACTATGGACGGACCGATCCCAGACCCCTCTACCCTCGACGCCGCAGCCGACGACGACGTTCCCCTAAGCCTGGTCAAGGAGAAGCAGGTCGTTGAGAGGAACGAGTCCATCAGGAAGGCCTCGATTGGACAATCCCAGGCACCACGAAGAGCTCCTCTCCCGGCTCCTGCCGTGGGAGATCTCATCGGTGGCGATGACCCTGTGCCAGTGCGGGCGACTAGCGGACCTCCTGTTGGCAGAGTCACCCCCAAGGCTGATCCCGCCCCTCCTAAGACGACTGGTACCAAGGACTCATTGCTCGGACTTGATTTCCTGGGTGAAGCCAGCGCACCGCCCCGACCAGCGAGCACACCAGGGGTCAGCAGCTCTGGAGGCCAGTCAAGACCTGACTTGAAACAGTCCATCTTGTCACTATATGCCTCTGCCCCTAAGCCGCAACCTCCGCAGCAGCAATATCAGCAGCAGCATGGATTTGGAGGCCCCGTCTCCCCAACCATGAGCCACCACTCCCCCCAGGGCTCAATGGGCGGCTTCAACGATGCCTTTGGCAACTTGAACCTGGCAGCCGCCAAGCCGGCACCAGTCGATCCCTTTGCGAGCTTTGGTACGAGAGCGGGAGCGTCCCAATCAAACAACAGCAATGCATTTGGCGGCCTGAGCGGAGGCAGCTTCTTCGACTCGAAGCCTGCGCAATCTCACCAATCCAAGCCCTCCAACTCCAGCTCTGGATTTGGCGGATTCGGAGCCTTCTCATCGCCTGTGGCCGCTGCCCCGGCCGCCCCCAAGGCGTCATCTGCCATGGACGATCTCTTCGACTTCTCCGCGCCCGCCACCCAGCCGGTGTCTCCGCCAATTGCCCAACCGAGCGTCCCGGTGTCCAGCTCCGTCTTCAACCTCTCCTCTCCCCAGAACAAACCCGCTGCTCCCGTGCCTGCGCCTGCGGCTGCACCAAGCTCGGCCGCAGCCGTGATTGGTGGGGCCAACTTGTCGGGAGCTGATGTCTGGGGTGGAAATGAGTGGAGCAGCTCAACGACGGCCGCTCCGGTGGCCCAGAAGAGCCCTTCGCTGCCAAAGCCGGCTTCGACCAGTCTTGGATGGGAGGGAGCTTCTTTTGCCAACACGCCAATTGTTCCCGGATCCAACGGTGGCTTCAACCCGGCCCCCAAGGTCGCCGCTGATGAAGAATTTGGCGGCTGGACGAGCAGCACTGGACCAACCACCTCTAGCACAGCGGCCAAGGGAGGCTTTGGGGGCGACGAGGATTTGTTCTCTAACGTTTGGCAGTAATATTGCTTCTCTCTATATATTTTATAATGACGAGCTGTGTGCAGGACCGGGAGTGGGAGGGGACGGTTTAATTACCCGGGCTGCACCATTGGGTAGGGCGGGCATGTTACTGGGCGTTTGTTATGCATGTTAGGAGTCTTGTAGATTGCAAAAAAAGGAGGCATAGAGCTGCGTGGTTATGGCATTCCTCGTGCCTGTGGTGATGAATCTATCTGACCTGTTTACGTCTTGAAGTATGATATAATTGATAATGTCTGTCCCCATAATGTATTTATTGTTTTAACAGAGATAGAGAAAAAAAGAAAAAGAAGCCAATGCTCATAAAAACTCCCCGTAGCACGCCAAGGGTATTGTCTTTGAAGTCCGACTGCACTTTGTATATCCTAAACGACAATTACCAAGAGAAAAAAAAGCACCCCTTTCCACGGTCCCAACAGGTAACCCGTTCTATGCTATGCCCCCATCCTCAAAAGATCCACTTGATGCCGTAGTAGAGTATTAAGAACGCCCCGATGATGATGGCTGAGAGCTTTATTATCGCTACGTTGTTTCCTGAGGCGGCCATTCGCGTTAATCTGCTTGCGGAGCCTTTGACCTGGGAAGCCATGGATGTGAATGTGTCGGTCTGGAGGAGAGAATCATGTTAGCCTTTGGTCCGAGGATTTTGAGTGAGGGCTTCTTTTTGCACGTACGGTGTTGTCGATGACATCTTGGGCGCGGGCGTTATCGTAAATGTCGACTGTGACGCCGCGCAGGGCGGTGACTTTGGAGGAGAGCTCTTCCAGACGAGCGTTGTTCTGGCGCTCGCGCTCGTATGCCTCGGACATAGTGGGCGGTTGTGTTGAGGAGGGGATTCGGGGGTTCGACGAGGATGTGAGCGTCTGCTCTCTAATGAGTTCGCTTTGTCTGCTTGGAGCGCTGTGATATCGCGAAAGAGTGTCTCGTCGGTAAGAAGGGGCAGATAGCCTCGTTGGAGAAAACCGGGAGGGTGAGGCTGAATGCGCCCGTCAAAGGAAAGTTGTCCAACGGGGTGTGATTCTCGGAGTACTCTCGAAGCTGCTATTGGCTATCTGTGGGCGCGGCGCGAAAACGGAAAGATTGTAGCGAGTCGGGAAACCAAAATAAAAAGTCAGTGGGAAATGGATGACGATGGCACCGAGGCTCAGATTTGGTGAAGGTGAATGGTTGATGATGATGGTGGACGGGATGGATTGGACCAGAGCGCTGGGGACTAGCGCTGGTTTCAAGTGGCTAACCCCCCCTGTGCTGCGTTTCAGCGCTCCAGTGCTCTTTTGGCCCAGTGGGCGTTAGTGGGATTGAGGATTTTAAGCACGGGTCGCGGTTGCATGTTCGCACCGCCACGCGCGCCACGCGGCCGGGGCAAATATTCAGGCCTGCGGGGCCGGCATGCCGAAGCTGGAGATGCGCTGTGCGGTTGCTGGATGCTTAATGCTTACCGATTCGGGGGTTGTGTGATTTTGTGGTTGGAAGGGATTCGTAATGGTCCGGTTGGGCTACGTATAATAGGAAGACCGTCCAGCGGATGGGTTGTTTGCTTGTTTGTGCTCCCTTTGCTCTTCCTCTTGTTCCGTATCTCGGGGTTCTCGCTCACTCACCTTGTGGCTGAGTTGACGACAGCGTTGAACAGCTCCAGACACAGCACCTGGCTCGCTGTAACAGGCTCAATCCAATCCTTCAGGGCCTCCTAGCGCCCATAACGGCATCAATCAGGCGCCGCAACTGCCTGCAAGCGCTATCGGATCCTCTAGTACCCCATACCTCCGCCTCGTGCCGAATCGACGCACCCCAACAGGTACCGCGGACTTGCGCCCCCCTCCACCCCGCCTGGCTGCCTGCTAGCAGTGCTATATTTCCAAGGTGACGACCTTGCTGACGCACCACCTTCTTTCTAGGATCCGATCTTTGCCTCTGTGTGGTTGTGCTTGATTTTTTTTTTTTTTATTTCCTCTCTTTTATTTTCCAGCTTCCACCTTCAACTGCAGCCTCTGGGAGAACGGCCTCGCGCAGGCACACTCGGTCAAGATGGGCATCAACAATCCTCTCCCGGCCTCCATGGCATGTAAGTTAATTCGCGCGCCGACTCTACGTCATTAACATCTTGCTGTCTGGCTTGTGGCGGCTTGTCCTTGTCGCCACGTTCCTGGTCAACAAGATGAGAATGGAAATTCTGACCAAGCTTGGAAACTGACTCTGCTCTTCTTCTTTCTCATCACAGCCGAATGTAAGAAATGCGGAAAGATCCTCTCGTCGTTCATCAACCCGCGGCAGGCCTTTGGCCCCGAAAAGGTGATCCCGCCCTCGATCTTGTCCAACGCAAAGGGTCTTGCCATCATCACCGTCTTCAAGGCCGGATTCCTCGGATCTGGTCGCTTCGGCAGTGGGCTCGTGGTCGCTCGACTCCCTGACGGAACCTGGAGCGCTCCCAGCGCTATTGGAACCCTTGGCGGCGGATTTGGCGGACAAATCGGCTTCGAGCTGACGGACTTTGTCTTCATTCTTAACGACACCTCGGCCGTCAAGACTTTTGCGCAGGCTGGCTCCATCACACTGGGAGGCAACGTGTCATTGGCTGCGGGCCCTGTCGGTCGCAATGCCGAGGCCGCCGGCGCAGCTTCGCTCAAGAGCGTGTCGGGCATTTTCAGCTATTCCAAGACCAAGGGTCTGTTCGCCGGTGTCTCGCTCGAGGGCTCGGCCATCATTGAACGTCGTGATGCCAACGAGAAGCTGTATGGCACGCGCTACACAGCGCAGCAGCTGCTTACCGGGACTGTACCACCTCCGCCGCAGGCCGCGCCCCTCATGAACATTCTCAATTCGAGAGTTTTTAGTGGCATGAGGCTCGGCTCTTCCGACGACACCATGTACAACGATATGCCCGTATACGACGACAACCATGACGATGTCGTGTGGGAGGGCCGACAGGGACCTGCGTATGGTGAAGGCCAGCAGAACCCCCGCTCGAGGTCAAACACCTGGCAGGACGATGTTTACGATAGGCCGAACTACAATGCTCCATCACGTTCAAACACGTTTGCAAGCAGGGGATTCGACGACGATTACAGGTTCCAAGACAGACCTCCTGAGAAAAAGGTCGGACCTGGCCGCCCCACTGCGCCCAAGCCTGTTTTCGGAGCCAAGCAGGCTACATTGAAGTCGAACGAGGCCGTGGCACTGTTCAACTTTGACGCAGATCAGCCCGGTGATCTGGGCTTCAAGAAGGGAGATGTCATTACGATATTAAAGAAGACAGATAGCGATAACGACTGGTGGTAAGTTTCCATATATTTCTAACTGTATAGAACACACAATTCTAACGCTATGATACCAGGACCGGCCAAATCGGAACAAGGCACGGCATTTTCCCCAGTAACTACGTGAAGATGAGGGAGTGATGAATTGGACCCGATACCTGTGATACCACAAAGACTGCTGCTTTTTCTTGTTCTTCTTTTCTTCTCCGTTATACTTTTTTTTATTTTCTTGGAAAAAGGGCTCCAATTGGAAGGATACCAACTTGTTTTAACACGTTATATCTCCTTGGGTTGAATTGATCGTTTTCTTTCCATCTTTCTCTTCGCGCTGTTCCTTTGGGATTTATGAAGAATTTTTTTTCTTCTCTTTTGTCCTTTTCTGATGGATAGCCGTGCTTTTGGGTGTTGCTTAGCAGGGGGGAAGAGTTTTATGGTGATCGACAGGCGTAGGGGTTAAGAGAAAGATTTTCTGAGAAAGAATGCTATTTACAAACTTGACAAATCTGCAACACACTATTGCCTAAAAAATTATTTACGTGCATGTCTTATGGCTGTGAGAAATTGCTTTTTCTCGTGTGATTTTACTGTTGACACAATGACCCACCAATTCACTTTACATCTGATGTGGCACTCATCGAACAACAAATATCTGTGTTTCTTCCCTTGTGTAGCTCTATAACACCACCCTGGGTCACTCAGATTGGACTTTTAATATGAGGTTGTCCACGCCATGCCGTCAGTCATGAACGATGCGAACTACCGTCAGTTCAGCCCCATTGGTCAACTTAATAGTTGGCTGTAACAACCGCAACACGCCTCGAGGTACCTTCTTAACCTCACACACCCTAGCAAAGTCCTCTTTTAATTCATCAAACGTCTTGGTTGAGACGTTATCCCATATTTGTCTCCATCTATTCTCGAGTTTCCATTCCAAACTGTAGCGGCCGGGTGTCGCCGTTTTGAATTTCTCAACCTCTTCATCGCTGAAGCAGCCAGGCTTGCAGCTGAAACTCCAAATAACATGTTCATGTTTAGTGTAGACTACTCTGTAGACAATGATCCTATCCTCTTCGAGAAGAGAATATTTTCCCATATAGATGGGGAGGTGCCCCAAGGCACACTTTTCCTCGTAGTCCTCAACCTCTTTGATCAACTCGTGGAAGAACTTGTCTGGGATCCTGTCAGAATGGCGGCGATTCATAGCATCTGGGGAAAAGAAGAAGTAAGACATTGTTATGTGCTTTGCTTTAGAATGAATGAGTCTTTGTTGTGAATGCAAATGGTGCTGAATAGAGGTGGTGGAAGAGAAAGATTCGGTTTGTTTAGGGGAACAGATGCGATTTATATAGAAACCAGAGATGAAACGTTTCTTTATGAGTAAATGAACGCCTTTGAACATTTTTGAACGCTTTTGCACTTCTTTCAACATCTTAAATTAGGTGGAGATTTAAAGCAATTTGCTAATTAGGAGAACAAAGGACTCTCGTAAGTGCCAAGTAACTTGAATCGGAATTCTGAAATAAGGCTACCCACGCCATGCCATTTATTCAATCATGATATGCATCACCTTCATTACAACCCCATTGGAAAACTCGGTAACTAGCATCTCTCGTAGCTCGGGATAGACTGTAGATCCTTCCTCATCATCAAAAGTTCTAGAACATTCAGTCCGTACTTCATGAAATTCCTTGGTTGAGATGCCCTCCCATGTTCCGACCCATTTCCTCTTGAGTTCCGTAATTTCGGGAGTCTTTTGTACCTCGCTGAGTGCCTTAGCCTGCGCATCGGTGACATCGGTCTTTTTGCAGAGGAAGCTCCAAATGATTTGATACTGCTTAGTGTAGGCCACTTCATAGACAACTATTTTGTTGTATGGGGCTGGGAAATAGCCTGCCATGCGCAAGTCGAGGACCATTTCGGTCTCTTCAAACTTGTCTGAGCCCAGCTCTTCTATCTTTTTGTCCCAGTCGATCTTGGTGACCCAGTCTTCGAAGATGAAGGAGTCGACCCGGCCAAATATAGGAGACGAGCCGAGAATGAGGGAGTTGGCCATGGTTGTGTGTATGAGAATAAACGAATTTTTTTTGATTGTGGTTGATAGCCCCGGGTATCGGTGATGAAAGAAAGATACTGGGTTTATTTGACAGAGCAGAGGCGGTTTATATAGATATTCAGAGAACAGGTGTCTATCTATGGGCAAACAAGTTTTTGAACGTCTTTGTCTTAAAATTAGATATGGGCAAAGAAAAATTTGTGGATAGAGAGAATAAAGGATTCTTGAATGATAACCTTGGCCAATCATTTACTTGTTCATATGCTTTACGCGCTGTAAGAAATTGTCCCTTTTCCATTGGGATTTACTGTTGACACATTTAAAAAGCAAGCCAGATTACGCTTAATGCAGCACTCATAATAGCAACAATGGTATATTTCTCTCTAGCTAATCCCCACTACATCCACATCCTGCTACGTTGGTATGGAGAAATAGCAGTCTATTTCTATCATCAAGGGAAGCTATTCAGAAAAGAGCAAAAGGAAGAAGAAAGAAAACAACAGAAGACATAGGAAAGAAAACAGCAGAAGACATAGTCTTCTATAGCAAACGGACTACGGGGCAGTTGCGGCTTGCAACATGAGGAGGATCACATGGATCCGTGATTCTCAATAGTTGGAATCGAACCTCTCAAGGGAACTAACCTACCCGGCGCCAGGTCTCCCATTGGGCTCCTCGACTCAACATGGCCGCTTGATTATACCATTTGAGACGTGCCATGGTCATCTTGACCTCGCCCAAAGCCGCCAAAACGCCCTCAGATGTCACTGATGCGTTTTTCGCAAAGGTCTCGACATTGACAGGAAGTCCGAGCTTGTCCAGCTCGGTAGTCCAGTCCTCTTGCTCGAATGATGCAATCATCGTCCATACCTCATTCCATTGCTTGAGAGCATCAATGTATTTGGGGGCGAATCCATTCAAGCGACCGAACATGTCGCGGGTATTCGTGTTCAAATGCAACCGGTCATTATGGTACCACTTCCAGATGACCATTTCGGTTTCATCGTAATAGGCGATTTCGAGGACGCAGAACCTACCGTTGAGCGCCTGGTAGATTTGTCGGAACTTCTGTTTGGTCTTGGATTCTTGATGCTTATCGGGAGCAATGCCGGATATCGCTCCGTAGAGGAGAAAAGAGGTCTGGCCATGGTCACCGACCTTGAGACTCATTTTGCGCTGGTTGGCTGTCGTAATTCTTGGTGTGTTTGAGTGTTTGAATCTTTGCTGTATGTGTCGATGGTGTTGAGTGGGATTGAGGAAGAGAAATATCGAGTTTGCTTAGCAGAGAAGATGCGGGTTATATAGATAGTCAGAGAACAACTACTCCTTCATGAGGAGATGAACGTCTTGAGATTTCATTGAGTACATGGGGATGAATGTCTTGAGACTTCATTGAGTACATATGGATGAACGTCTTCAGACTTCATTGAGTACACGGGAATGAACATCTATCTACGGATCAAGAGGACAAAGGATATCCTGAATGGTGTACCACCACAAAAGGCTTGGAACATGGTCTTGAGTTCATCCATGCCGCATTATTAACTCGTACACACCGGTTCAGCCACCGCCTAAGGGGAGAGGGAGTGTGTGTGATTGATACATCCTCCTTTCATTCAATTACACTCCGTGTGTCCTGTGTTTGCCATCGTGTCTTGAAAGGCAACACTCTGGAACTAGCTACAATGACTGTCCCCCTTGGATGACCTTTCCGGTTCCTTGTTTGTTCCATTCACCTGTCGACAAGATTTTGAAGGCCTTTCATAAGAACAACGCCCTCTTCGAGTCTAAAATAGTATCTTGTGGGCATCTCGTTAACGAGGTCATAGCTCTCCCCCGGTACTGGACACGATGTAGCGGCTAGAACGAGGGCAGTGGCTTCGCCACCCTTGAAGGCTATGCATTTGGATTTGGGGATGATGGTGTTTGGCAGTTTGTACGTGTTTAAAAATAAGGAACAAGTCAGTCTACACTCGATACAGCGCTCATAAAAGCAACAGCAATATATTTCTCTCCATGATAGCCTATAACATCCGCAACATCAAAATTGTCCTAACTGGAATGGTAATTCCACATGTTCCCATTACTTCTCAGTGTGTCTACCTGTCTGATGTGCCTAACGTTTCTATTTTGTGATAGATACGATAGCCAAATGGATGCCAGTCTCATTATCCTGCCTTGTGTCCAAGACTTCAACATACCCCAGCTCCGGTATCTCGTTCAATTTGGCCTGGAATTCCTCCTTTGTCCCGAAATTTGGTTCCAAAACTTCACCTTTAGGCGTGCTCTTGGGCTCCAATCCCGCGAATGCGATCCTCTTCCATCTCGCTTCCCAATGCACAAGCAATGTCGTAGATTCATCGTCTTTCGTTATCTTGTTAATGTCCACCAATTCACTCTCTTGGAACTTATCCACGTGACGAAGCCAGACCCAAAGAATCTGTTTGTATGGAGTGTCGAACACCTCGAAGACATGGACCATCTTTTTCTTGAAGTTATTGCCTCTGTAGAGGACTCCGAGTCCCTGGTCGCCTACGGGATCGTTTTCTTGAAGTGCAACGAGGAGATCATCAATCATGAGACCGTTGGAGGCGCCAAAGTGATAAGAATCGTTTAAATCCGCCATCTTGTATGTGTCTACGGATGCTCGAATTTTTCTCGTATGTGTAGATGGTGTTTAGCGTAGTTGATGATGAGCTTCATTATACTAAAAACTCACAGCGTAGATGAAGTTTATATAGATGAGTAGCAAGTAGCTGCATGTTTGTGAATGTGAGAACAATTTTGAACGCATTATGAACGACAAAGGCCGCCAGGTTGAGAAAAAGGATGTCTTGAACAGTGTACGAACGCCAAAGAACTGATCAATGTTCACGAGAGTGGCGATTAGGGGGTTCTTGTCATCCCAAGTCCGCCTTTTAACAACAATAGTGTATCGAGTGAACAGGTACAAGCACCCTGGACAAAGAAAAACTGTGTACTACATCGTTTTTGAATGAAGAGACGCATGTGCTACGATTGTACGGCCTGATGAGTGAACAGAATGAAGAGAAAAAGCTTTTATTTTATTTTTAGTGTAGTGAATAACTTCTGAATCGTAGTACTATGATACAGGCTGGTAACATGGCCTCTTTCATATAAGTGTGGTTTACAAAAAAAAAGATCCTAGAATAAGACAATGATTGCTTTAGTGTAAGTCTGGTTAACGCCTCACCTGGTAGATAATCTGCATTATTTCGACAGCGTCACTTGTATTACTGCATTAGCAGAGCGCATTTAGGTGTAAATAGAATTTATTGATAACCAAAGTCACGACTATCTCTTAATCCTCGGGACCAATCATCCACAGAACCTCCATAACCATAAGATAAACCTCACTGGGTCCAAGGGTCCGTCCACGAAGGCTAGAGTGAATCGGCGTCCTCTGTGAGATTCACCCGTCTCCCAATAAGGTAGTCGAATCGTTGATGCATGAAGACATGCCACGCCTTCATCTGCGGGGTATCTTCCAGAAACTCGACAATAGATCCTCCTTGATAAACCTGCTCATCTGAGCGTGCCTTGTGCATATAGACTAACTTAGATATGTGATCTTGAGTGCAGTTAAACTTGGCGTTTCCTGCAACGAATTCTCCAGACAGAGCAACGCGGCCATCTGGCGAAATCTTGAAATCCGTCTTCGGTCGGCTGAAACTAAAGACAAGGAAGTGATAGCGCTCGGAGCCGGCAATTTCCAAGATTTTGATGTCCGGGCTGTCCTTGTCCTCTTGAATATACCTGAAGAAGGTCGAACTCGAATTGGTCACTTCAAAGTCTTCTTTGTGCTCTGGTGAGAGGTCAAAAGCCAAAAGGCTGTCGACTTTGGCGGAAGAATGCAAGGGGAGCATTGTTGCTGATTGACTGCTGTATGATGATGTTGTAAGAGTGAGTTAGACGTAGCGCGGATTTGTTTGTTGTGATCGAGGGCAGGATATATAATGTTTCTGATGAGGAAAGTGCCAGATTAAATAGGAAGCCAGCACCAACCATGTTCATATACTGGGCAGCAACTTTCAGGCTGAGATGACGGACTGTTCTTTTTTTTCCTTCGGGAATTTTGCTTTTAAAGGGTCTGTGTAGTTCAGCCAGTTGTGGGAGCAGTTCAACGAATGATCTCAGATTTGCATCTTGAACAAACACCACACTTGGCCCATATCTTAAACATCGAAAATTGAACCCAAATTTGGCAGTATCAAGACATGATTGCTTGTTTAACTGTGTCGGCAAGGCAAAGTCAAATACGCAACGCACATTCATTACTATGACCCATACATGCCCCTAATCCGAGGTGGTGAGCAATCCATCCAAGCGCGTCCCACAGAGCTACCATCAGCGATCGCCTCTCATCCTCCCGATATCTTTCATCCTCTCGATATCTTTCATCCTCCCGATACCATGCCTTCCCTTTCAGGGGTTTGCTCTCTAAAGCAGTGATAAGAACGCCATTTTCTCCACACCCGTCAAACTCATACAGCTGTAGCTCACTTAGAAATCCGAAGAGCGGTTCAAATTTAGATGCTAAACTTTATCGAGCTTGGCTGGAACATTTAATCCAGATAAATTAACGCAGTCTTCGTCAGAAGTTGGAAAATCTGCTTTTGGTCGATCGTAACACCATATAAACTGGTCATGCTGACGGCAAGCAATTTCGACGATACTAACGATTGAGTCATCCGTCTCGACGTCCATTATAAACCGGAGAAAAGTTGCATTGGGTATGTCATGGCCACGATGAGCCAAAAGGTTGACAACTTCTGCTTCTGGATACAAGGAAGAGAGTGATGGTGTCATTTGGACTTTGCAATAACATCACAAATGTGCTTTTTTTTTTAAAAGATGTGTATGAAGTTCATTGAATGAGAATGAGCCATCAGGAGCTGTCGATGCAGTTATCGCATTATATACACGATGAAGCAAAGCCAGCGATATTCTTGCATCAAAAGACAACTTCCAGATTGGGACAACAAAGGCTGCAATGCAGACTGTACGGGCGCCTAAGAGTTGGCCAATGCTCTCAAGTACCGGTTGGTAGGCTCTCCTCGTCCCAAATTAATCTTTCAACAACCAACAAAGCGTCAGGTGAGCAGATCCAGGCATCGTCTCGTAGAACCTTATCGAAGCCCTAAGAAGCAAACAGATGAGCTGGTGGGTGGAGTGTGGATGGAATGCCAACCTCTAGTCTTCTAACGTAGAGAATTACATACATTTTTAGAGAAACGTTGTGCAATTGCTATGGTATAATCGCGTATATTACCCTTGAAGTATAAGAATTGTATTTTAATATCGCAGCGACTTGAGTATCGAGCTGTATTCATGTGTAGCGGAAACAACAGGGGCGAGTATTTCCTATTCCTAATAATTGAGCAATATTTCTATCACAGTCTCTGCTTCTAGCCCTTGACATATCTTCGAGAGTTGCCACGGCTCGCAATTACATTCGGTCTCCGGAATCTTCCCTCCTTATCGTTCTCCCCCATCTTCCCTCCTTATGCCAAGCCCGAATGTCTTCAGGGGCACCTTTAAGCTCGGTATAACTCTCGGACTTCTCATAATGTTCTTTTATGCGATCGAATATTTCTTTAGCATCAGGCGTATAAATGCAGGTACCAGTGAGATTGATGCGGCCGTCAGACGATGTTGGAAGGTACCACTTGGGCTCAGTAAAGACCCAGATGAAGGTGCCGTCTGAACAAGTGGCCCGTTCCAAGAAATGGACTTCTGAGGCGTCTTTATCGGATAATATGAAGATTCGAAAGATTTTGGCGTCCCATAACTCGCTCTCAAAATAGTCATCGAAGATGTCCTCATATACTTGAACTCTCCGATCCGTCACTGGTTCCCCGAAAAGATCAAGGAGATCAGAAGGATCAAAAACTGACATTTTGGGTAGGTACTTTGTGATGAATTAATGTGGCGGTGGTGGTCGATGAGTATTTCGTATATTTCAGTATCTTTAGAGCTGCGAATGAAGAAAGTATCGAGGAAAATTCTGATGAAACTTCGTGGCTTTTATAGATGGCCAGGAGACTTAGCAATTGCAGGCCAAATGCATCTATCATAAGATTCAGAAAGACAACAAAGAGCTACTTCATACATCATGAAACGGAATCTAGAGGGTCAAGCGAACATGTCATGAACTATGATTGAGTAAGTTAGCTTAGCGTAACGCTCGGGACGTCTTGCACAGACTCCTCAAGATGAACAGACAGACATTAGACAAAGAGGAGACATTGGGCCTCACATCACGGGCCATTGCTACAAATCATGTTCTTTTCATTCTTTTAATCAGTTCGTTTCAAGTGAGTGGGCCAGAAGCAAAGAAAAAGTCCTATTTCTCTACTAATCCTAAAGGTGAAGGGTAGTCTGACTATATCTAGAGCTACACTGGACGAAGAGTCTGAAGGTCTTCTGGTTTGACCCCAGCCGTCATGCTTTACTCTTCGTCTTCACTTTGGCCTCTGCCTTGATTCCAAACCTCATACTATCATCAAACTCAGTCTTGATGTCGACCTCCGTCTTGATGCTGGCCTCCGTCTAGATGTCGACCCATACCATATCCGAGCACTTTCTCACGGCCCATGCCAATCTGTCGCGAGGAGTCTCCCCCATCTCTTCAAAAACGACGCAACGCGTATCTTCAAGGCCTAGACCGGAGCGTCGGTGCTGGTCCAACTCGGTAACAAGGATATATAACACCTGATCCATGTCCCTATCAGAGAGATAAGACGGCCCATAACGAGCCTCGGGCCACTCCAGTTGCCGCGTCTTCAGAATGGTCTTCTTCCACGCAAAATAGCAGTCTGCGAAACAAGCTACTTCAGTATGGTAGTCGAATTCGCCCCGACGAGAGTAGCTGTCGACCCTGAAGAACAGCGCGTTAGATAGGTCGTAGTTCCTAAGGTAGTAGGGAACTCCATCTCTGAGTGCGAGTAGAGAGTCGACCGGGACAATTGTTAGAGGCATTACTGCTCTTGTTAGAAGGTGAAGGATGATTTTAGTTTGTTTATATGTGGGCTCGGAGGTCTTGATGAAGAAACTACTGCAGCACGGTTAAGCTCCTCGGAAGCCGTAGGCGAGAGGCTGTTATATAGAAATCGGAGCCGGCCATGAGTCAATATGTGTGAACAAGGTACATATGTAGAAAGCAGTGTTTGACGAATAAGCCCCCATGCAGATTGAACAAAGATGAAGAACATGGTGTGACTGTGTCCTCGTTTGAATGCACAATTTGTTCAGAAATGGATTACACGACATGGAGGCAAATTCGTCAGACAAGTAGACAAAGCGAAAAGGGGCCTTGTTAGTCCAATTTCAACAGCATTACGTACTCTCATATGACACCTGTGGCTATCAATCAACATTTATTCAATGCTTCGTTTATGTGATTACATGTAACTGGCTTGCTTCAATTCACTCAACCAAAAATCTCTCCGTGCCGCATCAATCTGCTCCAAGTAAAATCGGGCGCACGCGGCCTCGTCACATCCTCGACCAATATCTGCGGTGCACTGATCTAGAAGCTGCGATGTTGTTTTATTCAGCCTCTCAAGTAATTCGTTATCAGCCACGAACATGGAGGGCAAATCATCTATTTCACAAGAGGAATGACGCATTGCTGGTATCTCAGTTTGAGTATCTGTTGGGTGAGCTGGTGTCGGTTGCACATTGGTTTGTGATGCATTTGGTCTATCCATTTCTGGATCGGAATGCAAAAATTCCTCTCTTAGTATATTCGAATCGCTCTTACATCGGCCCTGCTCCCTGTTTGCTCGTTTCTGCGCGGACTGTGATTTGGGCGTCTTGCTTTTTCTGTCCCTGACAAAAGGCAAATTGCGAGTTCGAGGCATCAATGCGCGAAAATCTTGTGTAGATTGCAACGTGTACGAGACATCGGCTTCCTTAGTAGTTTGACAGTCCTCCGCTGTAGAAGCTGTGGAAGCTGTGGAAGCAACAGTGTCCTGGCTTGCTTGCGGGGTCTCTTGAGAGCATGCTGAGTCGTAGTCATTTATACCCATGCATATCGGCTGCCGCCAGGGTTGCGACGATGTGTTCGTGGATTCAGATCGATTACTCAGCAAAGAACCTGTATCTTTAGCATTCGAAAAGTCGCTAGATTGACTACTCGGTAGTGAAGACATGGGAGATGTATCTTGACTATTAATGTCGATGGTGTTTCGAAGCGGAGAGCTCACTCGTGGTTGATACATATTGCTGTGGTGGCCGAGATACGATTGGTAAGAATTTTGATAGGGAGCGTAAGTGTTTCCTGGCATCATCTGGTAAACTGACTGCTGTGATAGGTCTTGTGGCGGAGATTGAAGAGGTTGATATTGTGAATCTGCTGACTGCAGTTGAGTAAGCGGCATATTCGAATTCAGCATTGAAAGGAAGGAAAATTGCGATTGTGTCGGCGAGCTTTCATGTCTATCTAATGGAGTGATGGAGCTTAATCGCGGTGCAAAATCGCGGTGCGAAGGTGTTGGATAGGATTGACAGCGAGCTAGACTTGTAGCGGCAGCGTGAGACGGGTCAGATATGCCGTCTTTGACCTGGAACCCGAACTTCTTTAGGGCGTATATGACGACATTAAGATCTCGGGTTTCTTTAAAGGTAAATAAAACGGTTTGCTTCTTTTGATGAATTTGAATGCACATCCGGTGAGAGAGCCTGTCGATGGTGATAGTCTCTAGCATGTTGTTGGATGATGTAATGAGTTCGGTAAGCTGGATGGATAGCTATTGTTGCCGTTAGATTTGCACAAAACCAGTGGGTAGGAAATCAGAGATCGAGTAAAAACATACCACACGTTGCAGTCCCAAATGCGATTGAAGCATCATGTCGTTTGCATCTCCGGCTATGGCCCGTCGTGCTTCCAGGGTAGCAGTCAAGCAGCTCTCTAGCTGGGCAGCATCGTAAACAGTGGAAGTGGATCCATCGTGGATCTCTAATCGCCGCAGAGGGCAGCCAGACAGCGGAGTTGGTGCGAGGGGCATAGCTGGAGATGCTCGTTGTTATGAGAGATTGGCTCTTTGAAGGGCGGCTTCAAAGGAGGAAATATGAAAAGGAAAAAAGAAGAAAAAAACAGGATAAAAAACAAAAGAAAGAAACAATCATCAATCATCAGTCATCAGTTCAACGTGGAAAAAAAGCAAATGCTCACTCGGTGATGCAGCAAGGCCGTTAGTTGCTTGATCTAAGATGCAGGCACCGCGGGAAGGGAGCTACCATGGCAAAACTCCGATTGGCCACGGGCGGTGGACGCATCTCACGTGCAGATAAGATTGCCCGTGCGCCAGTCGATTTTCGTCGCGCCGCGCCAAACCACGATAGCCCGAGCCTTGTTCGTTATTCGTTGTTTGACCACGCGAGGCGACACTTGCCGACGACGATTTCTCTCCTGCTGTCGCCAGAGCTGCGAAAGACAATCTGGAGGATCTGGAGAGACGGATTCGAGATTCGACCGAGGCACCGCCTTTGACTCAGCAGACACGATAACGGCGCATCTCCGACCCAAGCCCGCCGACATTGACAAACGCGCAAGGCCAAGCTGCTACATCGCTTGGCCAGCAGCCCTGGGCCGGTATCGCTCAATTCGACACACAGCTTCGGCATCGATTTTTTTAGACTCAGAACATCTTAAGAGGGCTTTAGCCATCATCCGTCAAGATGACTTCTTCCCCTCAGGAGGTGCCGTTGCACGCCATCGAGAGGACGCCCGAATATGAAGACTTCATGACCAAGCTGAGAGACTACCATGCAAAGCGAGGCACGACGCTGGATCCAGAACCCAAGGTTGGCATGATCCACCTGGATCTGTACAAGGTCTTCAACCACATTGTCGCCAGCGGTGGATACGATAAAGTTTCGGAGGAGAAATTGGCGTGGCGGCGCATGGCAGCTGAGCTTGGCCTTCATTCAAATAACGAGGCATCGACGGCCTTTGCTCTCAAGGAAAAGTTCTACAAGAACCTCGCCGCATACGAAATCAGCACAGTCCATGGCAAGGAGCCGCCGCCCAAAGACATTCTGGAAGACGTCACAGCCAAAGGCGCAAGTCTGTTGACACGCACGAGAGAAAACTTTCGCGGCAAGCGGGAGAGCAACGTCGGAGCTACAGACAGCGCTGCGTCTGGTGATGACGGCACTCCGACCCAAGAACGACCAGCACCAGACCCTGCTGCAAGTGCTCGAGCTTCCCGCGGTCTTCGCGAGGCTCCTCCTCAACGGGTCATCTTCCAGCCCGATACAGGCCCGGCCCGATCTACAAGACAGGCCTCCAACCAGCAGGCAGGCAACTCGGCTTCGCCAGCGGTAAACCACGTACATCAGAACGCTCCTCATCATCAATCTGCCCATCCAATGCCACTTATGGCAATCCATAACAACTCACGGGGGCCTTCGATCCTACACCACCCTCCAAACTCCGAAAACACATCACATTTGGTAACATCCTACCAACCGAAGCCGATGAAGCCGCTTCAGCTGCGTCCCGTGGCAACTCCGAGCAACACGCCGAGCGAGTTCTTTAAAGCCAAGCTACCGCATCGATTTGCCCTCGATCCTGCCAACAGACAGCCCATGCAACCCGGCAGTAAGTTTCAAACAAGCCATGTTTCCCTGTGAGAGATGTTGTGCTAACGCGTTTGGATTTGAAGCTGGTTTTGATGGCCCCAACATTTATACCCGATGCCTAAATGCTCTCCGTTCTTGTGTCCCCGCGGAGCAGGCTTTTGCGCTCAATCACCTGGTGAAGATATCATTTGAACGAGGTGATAAGTACAAATTCGACTCTTTCCCGGGATTGGCCGAAGGCCTTGTGGAGAAGGCGCTGCAGATTGGCAACCTCTTCTACCATGTCAATTGGACGGTTTCTTGGGATTCTTTCGCCGAGTCAAACGACATTGGCTGCCTAGATGGCAATTACGGCACACAAGACATCCTAGAACGAATCTCAAACTTGGTCGAGCGAGACATACCAGATGTCATCCAAACCGAAAAGTTTGCCGATGAAATGGTATTGACAACCGAGGCCATTCTCACTATTCGAAACATGGTGACGCTGCCTGAAAATGCGCAAAACATGTCCGACTTCTACCCCATAAAGGACCTGATATGCATCCTTTTACATCTACCGGCAAGAGACTCGCTTACCGAGGTCAAGCATCTTGCTCTTGACATCGCAGAGCAGCTGACACCTTTCATGGCTCTGGAATCCGACGACCCCTTGTACAAGACACTCTTGGCCCAGTTGTCATCAGAAGACAGAGGAACCATCCTGACAGCACTTCGCGCCCTTGGTCGCATTTCTGTGAATCTGGAGGCGACAAACAAATTGGGCGAAGTGCCAAGCACAACACTGCAACGGATCGTGAACTGGCTTTTGCTAAACGATGACGAGCTCATTGACGCCTGCCTCGACTTTCTATACCAGTACACGGCTGTTGTGCCTAATCTCGACAACTTGGTACGATCTATCGTCCCCGACAATCTTGTTCAGCAGCTTGTTCGCCTATTAGCACACGGGGCCCGCAAATATACCAGAGAATATACAGTTATCCCAGAGCAGAGGTTACCAGCAAAGGACGAAATTGCGCCAATGCCCAATGACTTGCTCCAGGAAATGCTGAAGCTAGAAGAACCGGACCGGGTTCACCAATGGGTCAAGTGCTTTTTCGAGGAAGACAACCGATCCTTTATTACCCAGCTTGCCGCATGGCAGGCTTATCAGTCGGCATTTGCCACCCCGCTGAAGGCTATCAACCAACCCATGATCACCCCGGCAGACTTCATTAGAAGCAGTACGTCTGTTTATAAGGATTCTAATGCCCAGGTGCTTCGGGAACCTGGTGACCCCCAGCAAAAATTCATCATTCATGGTATTCGCGCTCGACCACGGCCCCTCGCATTCGACGGTACCGAATATGGCCGCTGCTTATGGGCCATGAACCCCGAAAAGAAGAATGAAAAGTGCGGCCACTTTTATCTCAAGCAAGAGGAAATGTGGAACCATATCCTCACGGCACATCTGAATGAACAAAGGGGCGAAAATGGACAGTTCCCCAATATCGAGAAGGAGTATCAATGCACCTGGGCTGAGTGCACAAAGTACGAGAAACCGACAAAGATGCATCTGCAGACTCTCGCGCAGCACATCTCGACGCACATTTCAACCATGATCCCGAGCCCCGGTTCGTTGAACAGGCGCCCGCGACACCCCTGGGTCATTCCCGCGAAGACGATGAGCATCGTGCTGGAAGAGACTCCGACGTTTCGTGATGAGCGGATGCCCGAGGCGCCTCCCCAGGCTGGCGGCATCCCGCTCAGTGCCGTGTTGGTGCTCCGCAACATTGCTCGTAACGTGGTCAAGACGGAGGCCGAGGAGGAGCTTCTTAAAGAACAGTCTAGGACTTTTGAGAAGGGGGGATGGAATGAGAAGCTCTTCCGGCCTCACTTGACTCAGTTGCATGGCATTTTGGCGGAGAATCTTGCCATGGTAGGTTACTTCATGCACCCCCCTTTTAGGAAATTATTGTGGCTAATGAGTTTATTACAGAGCCCATATATTGCATCGTTATTGGAGCTGATCATTCCGGTGCCGGATGACCGCGATTAACTGATCAATTGATTCACGTTCTAGCTACTCAGACGGCACCATCAACGGGACGAATGGCCCAGATGGTTTGATCATGTGTACTATGCATCATCAAGACGAGCAGAGCTATGAGCGCAAGCAAAGACTATGTGGCAGCGTGTTTAGGTGTTCTTTTCTTACTTTTTGTTTTGTTAATGAGGTTGGTGATGATTCGACTTGCAAACGGTACGATATGATACGAGGTTCAGCCCGTGTGGTTTTCATACCCCGGCATTTTAGGTAATGAAGGATGGAAGAGGGTGAAGAAAATTCAATATTTTTTTGTTTTGGAGAGAGAGGGGTTAGTTAGAGTTGGCAGTGCTTGCTTCCGTATGGTCTTGGAGGATTGGTTTATAGCGAGCTCCTTTTTTCAAGCCACATTTTTTTGAAGGAATCATAATAAAAGCAGTACAAGCAAGCTACATTGCAGCCCATCCAATTATGTGAATGCCGCAGCTCTTTGCAAAAGGAATTGGCACCCAGTGTAGAAGGATCAAGTGCCGTTTGGATGAAGCTATTGGGAAACCAAAAGCGGCACGTAAACGAGTGGACTGATTACCTTGATAGCCCAACAATGCACGAGCACGGAGTACATGATGCTACTGCATTACATCTGCATACATCAGGCAAGGTGGCCCAATGCACCAGGACCTGACCAGGCGATAACATGCCGCACCAATCCAAGGGCACACAAACAGCTCTCTTGGGCGCTTAAGCATGTGAAGAGAGAGCTTCCAAAACCTGACCTGTCAAGACGCGCGCCATTTGAGTTTTTCTCTAGGCAACTCGGAGGATGCGCTCCGAACGGGGCCGCACGATCTGCATGAAGCTTTTCTCGCCCTCCCGCATCGCGACGAGGGTTGGAGGGGGGAGGCCAAGCGCGAAACTGGTTGGGTCTCGATAGGTTTCAATGCCGGGAAACCTAAATCCAGGATTATACGCGCCATGAAGCGATATCATTCAACGGGCTCAAAAAGGTGACTGGTCATGCCACGCCGACGCGCTGCAGACACAAGCAAGTGGTCGAGAATTGTCGAGGCGTTAGTCTAGACAACCTGATGATGGACTGACCGGCGCAGAAAAGGTGGTGTAAGGGGGCCACGCCACCGTTTCCGCTTGAGTGGTGCTTCTCGCTCTCCGAAGCAGATAGCGAAAGGGCTGCTTCCCCCAAGAAGCTAATTTTGCTTCGTATCGCTCTGAAGCTTGAGCTCTTCGGAAGCGTGGGGTAGCAGAGCGGCCGCGATGCAACTGCATTACATATCGCCCGATGTGGGGGAAGGCCGTTAGTCGCCCAAAAGCCCGTATCTGAGGAAACAAAAAAAATGAAAACCGACAATGCGACACCGTCGTGGGAGCTCCCCTGAGTGGTGGTGTGCTCATGTGGATACATGCTGTCTGCAGAGGTGCCCATTCAATAGATCGCGCCTCGACTGCCGGCCGTGCAGCCATGGCCACACCATCTTGGTGTTGCTGAGGAGAAGAGGGTCTAGGCAGCTAAATAAAAATTTTCCTGTCATTCGCACCCAACCTTGCAATCTGCTTGCTGCTAGCATCTGTGTTGGTGGTCTGAGCCTCATTATTGTCCCTGCTAGACTACTCTTAGCTGAATGCTGGACGAAAACTCTTTGGGGGAAACAAGAAGAAAGACTTTTGCCGAAAGCCGGAAATGAAGGTCTCTTTAGCAAGGTCAGGAGGACGAATTTCACCCAAAGCTGAAGGCAGCGTTGGGTAGTGGCTCAGGGGCTATGGCCAGCCACCAGCCGGCTCCCATGTTCGGTTCAGTCGCCAACCATTGGGAAACGTGGGGAGCCCGCGTTGCCGGCCGCGGTGTCGTGCCTCCGGCCCCCGGAACCTTACCCAGGTTCAATCTCGCAGTGGTCATGCGGACAGCTTGGTTTTTTTCCGCATCGGTTCGTGAAATCCGGGGGTGTCGACTGCGTAGGAGCTTTGACCAGTTGTTGGAGAGGGTTGCCACGAAGCGACTCCTGTCGGATAGTTTCTTTGCTTTGCCGGTGCAAGGAATATTCATGCCGAATTCAAAACGAGGGCCGAGTAAGACGGTCCGGTCCCGATGTACGAGAGCCGAGCGTGCGTAGGCTGTCTGTTTCTCGATCCCGAATCAATGCTGAGCTGAGACAGCAGGACAGCACTCTACCACACTGTTTGCGTCTGGGTGTACTTGCACCCGATATACGAGTACTCCGAGTACACATACGGTAACATTCTCAGCACTTAGAAAAAGGGGGCAGGCCAAGGGTGTGTGCATCCGTTCCGCGCTCCTGGGAGACCCCAGAGAAACGCTAACAAGGGGGTAGCTACCCTGGCGAGTCTGGCAAGACATCCCTCGCCAGGGAGGCGGCAAACAACCTTATTGATGAAGAAGCACTCTTGCCTGAGTCCCATTGCGGGAAAACGGTAGAGACACACGCGGCACTAAAGCCAAACTGTAGAATGGCCATTTCCGTAGCGCGAAGCGTGACAATTTGGCCATCCCCAAGTATCCGGAGAAGCTGGCATGCATTGTACCGTACGAGGTACCTACATGCTTGTAGAAGGCAAGCAGGGTCAGGGAATATGTCTCCTGGCCGTGCTTGCTTACGACCTCGATCTCGTGACCTCGAGGTGCGACGTTGATGCTGGTGCAGTTACGAGCATGTCCATTCCTGTGAATATGAGGTGGTGGGGTGACGACGCAATGGCTCAGGGGTGATCATCCTACTCATGGGGAAACCTGAAAGAGCTTCATGCGCTGAGCTGCCAGCTTGGCCGAATCAAATGACTAGAGACGGAGACGCTTGGCCGAAATCGCTGTTTTAGAAGCAACTTGGGCATGCATACCAAGTCCAAGTACCTGTTGGCCGCAAGCAGGTCGAAACGTTCGGCACACCGCATTTCTCGTGTCCCCCCATCCGTCCATTTTCACTGCTCTCTTGTGTTGCTTTCTTCCTCTGCCGTGGAGTCCAAAGCACGCCGTGCCCCAGAGGGCTTACATCCAGCCTTCTCCAGAGCCCCATTTGATCTCTAGGCAGACACATTTCGAAGCTCCATACAAGCTCCACGAGGCTGGAGCCCGGAGCAGCGCAGTTTCTAAGCGCGGGTACCTTTTTTTGCCCTTGAACCCTTCTTCACTGCGAAGTTACGGGCTCCGCTTCTGGCAGCGTCCGGGACCCGTCGCCTGATCGGCAACCATGTTTGTCTGTCACCTCTTCCCCCCTTCCCAGTTGTTTAGTGGACCGCTGGCCCCTCTCCAATCCCCACAGCGCATTGTTAGCCTCTGCTAGGGGCGTCTTGATGTTGGTGTGCCGTGCTTCCAGAAGCCGATGCAGAAGCTCCAGCGATACCAGTGTGGCGTGCAGAACAGGAACTGGCGCGTGGGGGGAGGCTGGATACCGAACATGACAAGGGCAGCCACTTTTGTAATTGAATTCTGTGAAGCAAAAGCGACAAGGTGTGGCTTCGAGGGATCTGAGTTTTCACATCCGCGTGGCCTGTGACACCTTCAGAAGACGCCCGGCGCCAACAGGGTCCTACAGGGTCCTCTCAAGGCCCGCTGACGCCACGGAGCCGTGCTGGCCGCGAGGAAGACGAGGGACTTTGCCTTGTAAACCTGCGTCATTGAGGCCTTTGCCTGACTCGTCGAGATGTATCTTGACAAGGACATGGAGGTCGATACAGAGCTGTTTAGGCCTCAAAAAAGTGGCCGAGAGGAGCATCTGTTGCTGACAAGATGGATTCAAAGTGATTCGAAGTCATAAGCAGGTAGTCATAACCGAGGCAAAGCTGTCTCATGGATCAGAGTTTTGCGAGATACGTAAGCCATAGACCCTGAGGATTTGAAAGGAGCTGTCTGTAGAGCTTTTGGGGTTACAGCACGCTTGATGGGGAAACTTCCGGGTGCGAGTGAGCAGCAATCCTTTGGACGAGAGAGGCTCAGCTAGCATACGAAAGCTTGACGGGAGCCTCAAACGGTCTGGTTGTCTTGGCTTTAGAGTCTTGACGCATCTGAGGTTGCTGCACCGGTGTTGAGCATCATGCACCTGCACAGTACTGTATGACAGCTCCTTGCATAGCAACGCCCTACGTTCGCATCGCACAAACACGACCACCTCCTATCCCGCATTTTCGATTCACCTCAAAATAGCCACGATGCTTCAGCGGGACCAGAAAATTGCGCCAAGACGCTTCCGGGCAGCGCCACATCTATTGTTGCACCCAGGAACGACGATGTCCTTTTTGGGTGGGAACCCCCACGGGACAGAATGTCGATGCCTGGGGAGTCCATCGAGGTCTAGACAGGTGAAGAGGACAGATTCGACGCTCAAGAGGGACGGATTCAAAAACACTGACACAGAGATTGTGGCTCTGGTATTTTGTTGGGTTAGGTCAGTTGAGATGAGGGTTGAAAGCGACAAATGCAGCCAAGCACCCGTTCTCATTGGATGTCTCAGTTCAGTTGGACAGTGTAGCATGATCCCCGCCATTGCGGCGACATCGGATAAGGTGAAGCGAGCTCAGCTTGTCCCTTTTGTTGTCGAACCGCAACATGCAGTATGCTCGTAAAACACGTGTACTACTCTGCAAAACACTTTGAAACGCCGATCAAGTTTGAGGATATTCTCAACAAGAAGATTCACTTGATGCGCCCGTGGCCATAGATTACCGAGGCCGTGGAATGATTGAAGCCGGATTATCGGGAGCTGGGTGTACAGTGCGAGATAGCTTTCGCACACCCTCTTTTTTTGCAAGCGGCGTTCTTATTTGGCTTCTCTGGATCCAAGACAACTTGATCTTGTCTCACAGTGTCTCTTCTGCGCTCAGGATGAGACAACACTGTGCCAAACATTTCTTCTTTTGGAGAGAGCTTCGATCAACCTAAGAGGTTGGTGGTCTGCTTGCAGATTTGCAACTTCACGGCGGCAAAGTGCGACCCCAGCTTTTGCCTCTCTGCATCGCTCGGATCCGATACGGCTATGGCAGTGGTGCAGATCGACTACTACTGTAGGTGAACCCCGATCGAGGCCCGGCCAAGTGTCTGTTTTCGCCACAACACCACAACCGTGCCGCGCCACGTTGTCTGTACATGGAAAAAATCTTCCTGTCCAATCGCCCGCTCAATTGGAGGCTGCAAAGCGCCAGAGACGGGGTCGGCGAAAGAGGTGAGAGGTTGGAGGGCAGCCGAGAACGCAGCAGTCTGTCTGCATCCCGCAGCCTGCATTTGAAATCAGAAGCAGACAATGGCCTCGACTGTGTCGCTCATCCTGGGATCGACACAATTGCGGCCTTGTGGAACATGCCTGTACATGATTGACTTGTTTTCCCTACACTGCAGCATTGCCACAGAAAACTGAACTATCTCGGTACAGCGCCGGCTTTGCCCAATCTCAGTTGATCGGCGGCTCGGGCAAGATTATGGTCCCTTGGTCCCCTAACAGCTGTCAGCGACGAGTAGTATCTGCAAATCCCGAGATGCCGTTCTACTGTACAGTATCATGGCCTGAGCTGAGGAAGAATCGGCAGCCTTCTGCGTCACATGCCCACGGAAAGCCCACTGTAAAGTGTACATCCCTTGGGCCCGCCGCCAGGAAAATCTCGTCAAGAAGATTCGAGATACTAGTCGCCAAGTAGCTCTTGATAGCAGACAGCGAAGATCTTGGACCTGTTGCCCATAATAGATGGAGACCGTGAACGAAGATTCGCAGCTCAGGAGGACTCGCGACGCACGGACTGGCTGATCTTTTGCCAGGTTCCTGCTTAGTCACACGGTACTGCCTGCATTTTTTGCCCCTCCAGGTCGTCGCGGTACACGGCTTGTACTTTGGCCAGGATGGCAGCTGCGAATACGGAGGGCTGAGTACCGCCTCCAAGATTATACCAGCACTACCACAACCTCAGCACTACTAGATACACAAAACTCGTAAGATGCAAACTTGTACCGTCTCCGTAGTGGTGTGGCTCTTCTCACCTCGGGCAAGCCATTGGGCAGCCATCAATTGGATTAATTTTAGCAGCCAATTCAGAATTTTCCCCTCGTCTGACGCTCTGGCAGCGGTACATGCGGGTGACCTCGATACATGGCCTCTCTTTTCCTCTTTTTTCGCTGCCGGACCTCCCGCCACGCTAAGCTTTTAGTTGAATGCAGCGGCCACACCCACTAAAACCCACTCGCCATCGCTGAGACCCAGATGCACACCCACTGCAGCCCCCTGGCCGCATCCACTAAGCCCACTGCGCTACAGCCCCTCGACTTTGCCATTTCTTTTTTTTCCGCCATGCCCCATGTTCGGCGCCCCCACTCCTCCAGCTGGCTTTGGGTCAAATCCTATATCAAGACACTCCTTGACGGCTGTTCGAAAGCAGACATTCTCTCTTCTCTCTGCATACCAAACCACCTCCTCTCCCCGCAAGCAAACACAGTCTTTTCAGCTCTCTCTGGGCTTTTTATACGCATAGACTCTTCCATCGTTTTTTGTCAAATTCATCCTCCTCTTCAACCACACAAAGCCTTCGTTACACCGCTCTACGAAGCCCCTTCTTCTCCTCCTCCTCTCCTCCATTCTTCTACCTTTCCCACACAACAAAACACACACACAGTCACAATGGCCTTCTCTACTCGAAGCGTACTGCGCGCCTCTCGCGCTGCCAACTTCTCAGCTGCCTCCCGTGTTGCTGCTCCCAGCAACGCCGTCCGCTTCTTCTCGGCCACCCGTGCCGTCCGCGTGTCTGACACCGCCAACAAGAAGAGCGTTGTTCGTGAGAAGGAGGTTCCCGTCACCGTCTACGGCGCTGGCCAGGGTGACAAGCAGACTCTGCAGGTTCCTGATGGCGCCTCCAAGGTCCCCTACGACAGCCCCGTCCCCGCTGAGCGCGAGGAGGTTGAGCCTCTTAACAAGAAGGTCTACGACCAGCTCCCTCACACCGTCAAGAGCATGACCGTTCAGGACAAGGTCATCATCATCACTGGTGGTGCTCGAGGCCTGGGCAACCACATGGCCCGAGCCTGTGCTGAGGCTGGTGCCAAGGCCATCATCATCTTCGATGCCAACCAGGAGCTGGGCGACGCTTCCGCCGCTGAGCTGCACCAGAAGTCTGGTCTCCCCGTCTCATTCTTCAAGGTCGATGTCCGTGACGGTGCTGCCATCAACGCTGCCGTTGACTCCGTTGTCGAGCTCTACGGTGCTCCCGACGTCCTGGTCAACGCTGCCGGTATTGCCGACTCCAACATCAAGGCTGAGACCTACGACCCCGCCATGTTCCGTCGTCTGATCGACATCAACCTTACTGGTTCCTTCCTCATGGCCCAGGCTGTTGGCCGCTCCATGATGGCCGCTGGCAAGCCCGGCAGCTTGATCCTGGTTGCCTCCATGTCTGGCTCCATTGTCAACTACCCCCAGGAGCAGTCCTGCTACAACGCTTCCAAGGCTGGTGTCATCCAGTTCGCCAAGTCCATCGCTGCTGAGTGGGCCAAGTACAAGATCCGTGTCAACTGCATCTCTCCCGGTTACATGGACACCGCTCTCAACCGTGTCCCCGCCCTTGAGGCCCAGAAGAAGATCTGGAAGTCACTGACTCCTCAGGACCGCCTGGGTGCTGTTGACGAGCTCAACGGTCTCTGCGTCTTCCTCGCTTCCGACTCTTCCAGCTTCATGACTGGTTCCAACGTCATCATTGACGGTGGTTACTCTTGCTACTAAAGGACGAGCCATCTCCTCCTGCATAGTACATCATCAGCATTTCACAACACATTAATATCTATCACGGAAGCGATACCGCTCGCAGCCTTGAAGGCTCGGGCATGGGAGTTTTGGGAGATATCGATGCATGAAATCTGCATTCGATTCTGAGGCAGCCATAAAAATTGGGGACATGATTGGCTTCGACCACTGTCGTTTTGTTTTTCTATGCGACCATGGTGCTTTATTGCGAAAGATGCATTCACCTTTTTTCTGCTTTTTCTAGTTTGGAGTTCATTCGGGTTTGCTGTCTGCCCGTCGGGGTACACGGAGCCAGACATGCATAGAGGGAATAGACGTCGAGTTCAATGATGCGAAGATTAGAGAGACTTTAGATGAAAACCACATTTTAGCCAAGACAAGTTGGCAGATGAAATTAATGAAGTGGCCTTGAGGCTTTTTTAAAGTTAACAACCTTTTCGCTTGCTCCAATTGTCTCGTTGTGACATCCAAAGATATATCTTCGTATACACTGACTTAATCACTTCATATATATCCAGTGTAACATGTAATTTCGCATACACCTGACTTCATCACTTATTCATCCAATGTAACGTGTAATTGTCAAATTCTAGATAGTAAATGCATATATAAACTATCTTAGTACCTACTAATGCCATCCAAATATGCTTAAACCAACTTGAACTCTCCACACTTCCAATCCCGCAACGCAAACATGTTAGGAGGAGAAAAAAGAAGCATTTTATTATTTCACCTGGGTATTAACTTAACTAACTCTTGTTTTTTCTTTTTTGTAAGAAAACAAAAAAACGACAAGAAGAAGAATAAGAAAAAAGAATAAAAAATTGGAATAGATGGCGAAAAAAAAAAAAAAGGCACAGCACTAGATTCATAAAAAGTGCTCCATCGAAGAAGTAAGATGCCAAAAAAAAAAAAGGTAATAAACGATAGCACATGACAAGAGGAGCCGCAGCTCTAGATACACAGCCCCCCTATTTGTTAAAAGTAACCCGTAACCGAAGAAAAGAAGAAGAAATGGATGAAGGCCAAAAGAACAATGGTATGCCTCTAATATTCAAGGTTTTCTTTTTGAAAAAGGAAGAAAGGGAGGGGGTGGGCGAGCAACCTCTGCAGTTGTTTTTCTTTTAGGGGAGATTGGGGGGAAGAGAGGACGTGAGACTGGGAACTCGGTGATTTTGATATGCTTAGGCACCTTTTCGAGCCTTTTCTTGTGCTCGCTGTTCTCGTGCAGCTCGGACTAGGGGGGACAACTGTGATAGATCGACACATTGCTTCATGAATTCATGCTAGAGTGGCAAACAGGTCAGCAAATGGAACGTTTCCAAAGGGGAGTAGCTAGTAGTAAGAATGGGGAAATATAAGGAAAAAACTCACTCTTAGTAAATCATGCGCGCTGGCCCTCTTCTCGGGGTCCACCTTCAATGCAAAATACAAGAAATCTCTAAACACCGCTGACAGGTCGCCCTCGTTCTTGATCTGTGGCGTACCGTTGGTAGCAATCAGCCACAGAGCACGAAGAGGTGATTCTGTCAGGTACGGCGGCTCGCCCTCAATCATCTCAATGGCCATGATGCCGAGAGACCAGATGTCGACTTTGCGGCCGTACTCCTTGCGCGTGACGACTTCAGGGGCCATCCAGTACGGCGTACCAACCATAGTGGTGCGCTTATTCTGGGCCTCATTGATGGTCGCGCAGAATCCAAAGTCGGCTATATCATATGATTAGCATGGGTGTTGAAGGGATAAAATTTCTTTTCCCAATTTTCGAAATTCTTGAAAAGAAGAGAGCAGAGAATGGGAGTTACTCACTGAGCTTAATGTTGCCCTCGCTGGACAAGAGAATGTTGTCGGACTTGATATCACGGTGAATGACGCCCTTAGAGTGCAAGTGTTGTAGTCCTCTCAACGTCTCTCTGCAGACTGAAGCAATCTGTCCCTCCGTCATGATGTTGAAAGTCACAACGTCTGTTAGACTGCCGCCCTCCATGTACTCCATGACGACCCAAAGTTCGCCGTCACAAAGGTAACTGTCAATAAAGTTGACAATGTTGGGGTGAGAGCTGTCCTTCATGACGAGGATTTCGTTGATGATGAGGTCCTTCTTCGGCTGCTGCTCCAGGTTCATCTGCTTGATAGCCACCAACCGGTTAGTGCCCCTCTCATGACCAGTGTACACTCCACCAGAAGCACCCTGTCCAATCTTGGTGAAGCCTCTGTAAATGTTACGCGGGTCGCCTTCGCTGCATATCCGCCTGAGGGAAGCCACAACGTCCATGCCATTGCTCTGGCGAACTCGTTGTCTCGGGCGCGCACCGGCGGCAGCCGCTGGTGCGGCGGGGCTGGGTTGCTGTCGCTGCGCAGCGTGATGGCCGTTGGCTTCCGGAGCGCGAGCGTATCCGGTAGCGGCCGTGGGAGCTGCCATATGCGGGGAGGGCTGTCTCTTGCTGGGGGCTCGGGCAAGCTGTCCAGTCATGGCTGCTTGAGCCTGAGCCATGGCCTGCTCCTGCTGCTGCTGCATCAACTGTTGCTGGTATACATTGGCCTGAGTGGCGGGACTGAGAGAAGGGGTTTGCGGAGTGTAAGGTGACAGGCCATTGGTGCGAGAGTTGGATCGTGATCTATGCTCCTCTGGAAGCATTGGGGTGCTTTCTTGAGAATGGCCATAACTGCTGGAGGAGGCATCGTCCAAGGGCTGCGCCATGCCGATACCAGAGTCCTTTGCCGCATATGCGCCAGGTGGGAGTGGCCTGTTGTTCATGCTGATTGGAGGCTTCGGCGCCGGTCGGCTCGGCATGATCTCCTTGATGGGGCCGGGGCCATGAGTTCTACTGCCGGCAGGGACGGGAGGTGGTGCCCGGGGATTCTCAAAGCTTCCTGTGATGACAAACCCTTGGTCAGCCTGATTGCGGGACAAACTTGACAAACGTGGACAATCTGAACAAAGGAAACCGTAGGGGTAAAAAAGGCCATACCAAAGTAATTGCTGGGATATGTGTTTGGTGATGTCGGAGAGACGCCATATTGGCGAGAATCTGTGGCTCCTGCATTGTGAAACTTTTCGAGAGACTGATCTTCGGGTGGCCGCTCGGTGGTTTCTTTGTAGAACTGCAGGATATCAACCATGGTCTGAGGGTTCTCTCTCCTCTCCTTCTCGGAGATGCCACTTTCGTTGATGAGTCGCTGCCATTCTTTGGGAAGTCCCTGGTCAAGTATTAGCATTGGCAGCAACATTGATTAGCATCCTCATCCTCATCCCCGTCATCGTGGAGATCGGGACTGGCTGCATGGCCATGCGGGGTTCACGCAGTAGCTGAAGAGCATTGAAGATGAAGACGAAGATGCCGCCACGGGTTTGGACTAACGGTAAACTGGCCGGTCGTGCTGTCGTAGCCCACATGCGTCACATGAACAGGGTTCTCGGGCGCAGATATTATAGGCTTCTTCTGAGAGCCGACCAGGCTGTTAACAAAGCCGGAGAAGCCCGACTTCTTGCGCGAGTTGGGAGGCTTGTCCTTGGCCTCGTCAGAGAAGCGCTTGGGGCTCATGAGGCCGTCAGGAACGCGCCCGGTCTGGGACTTTTCCAGCGCTTGGTCCATGGCAGCGTAGCTTGGCGATGTCGTGGGCGACGGTCTGGTGAAGCGGGGGTCGGTCGCGGCCTTGACGAGCGACGGCTGCTGGGCTGTGGTGAACTTGGTGGCCTCGATGTGGTTGAGGATCGAAGTGCCGTCAAATGGCGCGCCGATCAGATCCTCGTTGGCGCGGCTCTGGTTGGGGTCGCTCAGGCGGAATCGGGCGCTGAGGTCTGGCGATGCATTCGTTCGCTGCTGGAAGCTCGAGGGGTGCGGCCGCGGGGAGCCGCTGGACGCGTTTGAGGCCGTCGACCGCACAGGCGGAGCGCTGGGGGCTCGTCGAAGGTTGCGCGAGCTGGAGCTTTTGCCGTCGAGCGACTCCGTGTCGTAGCCGGAGGAGGAGCGGCCGTAGGGCTGGTGCGAGGGGGGCCGCTTGATGAGTTTGCGACGCTGAGAATTGCCGTTCAACGGCGGGCTCTGGCGCTCCATGAGGTTGGTTTGTTCCAGCGCACCCTTACCTAAGAAAGACTGTCTCAGCCCACACAAGAGGGTCCCCGTCTGTGGCCCGTCCGTTCGACCTTTTGGGGGTGTGCGAGAAAAAAGGAACCTTGACTGAAAGAGGCGGCGCGGCCAGCCGTTGCGGACAATACTATGGCCAATTGCCAGAAGAGACGGCGAATGGGGAAAAAAAAATGGACAATAGGATTAACCGGGGGGGGGATGTTGTATGGAGTAGGTCGGGTCAGTCAGGCCAGGCCAGGCAAGCAAAAGTGAGGTTAGCAGGCGATGGGCAGGCTGGAGCAGGATAGGTAACCAGGCACCTCAGTTACCGGGTGCAGTTCTCGACGGCGGCAGTAATTCTTGTAACAGAGAGAAAAAGGACAAGAGGAAAAAAAGAAGGAAATCTAGACAGAACTGACGGCGTTCCAGGATTCTCTAGACTCCGTCCACCTTCAATTTTGCTGCGCTGCTATTCCCTGCCTGCACTCGTCCTGGGCCCCATAAGAGTGGCAGATTGTTCACAAGATAATAGGTCCAAGAGGGGCGCGAGCGGGTGCGAGCTCCAGGCTGAGATGCACTGTGCTGCCATGCGGGTCGACGTTAAACATACAGTGCAATGCGCTCGTACGAGTACGTGTACACTCTAATCTATCTACAGAGAACAGAGCAACTGCGGTGGCTTTCAAGCCCAGCCTGGTGCCTCAGCATGCGAATCAAGGGAGCTGGAAACACTGGGCCATTGGTGTGAATCTGTGTTGGAGACAATCCGTGTTGGAGACAGGTGCATACAAGTATGGAAGGTATTCATCCAACAGTCAAGGCAATCCAATGCGGCCAAGAGCGCAAGTGTGAATGAGACGCCGCCTAAAATAGCAGAGCCAGCCACAATGCGCGAAAAGTTGACGAGTTCCGCTGTCAACTGCAAACTACAACCTGCATGATCCTTTTGCCGTCCAAGCTATTATTGGTGATTGAAACTGTAGCCCCAACAGAAGCCCGTGTTTGTCTTATGCATCCGTGTTGTGGCAAAGGATCAGCTCTGCACTGCCTTTCATGCGTTATCATCGATGGAATCAAGCATGGAATTCAATGCCCACTGACCTGAAGCTGCTTGGCCAGACACTGTAGACCTACAGTGCGCACCTGGCGCGGGCACATGGTGGATATGTCAGGGTCGGCCACTTTGGTGAGCGCTGTGCTTTCTATGAAGGAGGGGGAGGGGCCCCGTTGCACAAGAAGAGAGCAGCAAGTCTTGGGCGCTCTCACATCAACGCTGAGCCGGGATAAGCCTGTAATCTTTACTGGAGCTTGGCAAATAAACGCCCGCGATAAAAGACTAACTCAGTTGAACAGTTTCTTGAACATTGTTGAATGAAGACACAATGAATTACAGGTAGATGATGATGATACTCTCTTTGTCTCTGCACCTCATCCGCGGCTTGTTTGCATCCCTTGTCATTCGTATCTGCTGGGATTGTCCCTCGGCCTGCCCCTGTCAGTACTGGGGAAGCTCGTGCTGCGATTCTGCTGAAATCGTCACTGGCGCAGATCGATGCCAAGTACGGCGGGCCAGGGCCTTGCGCCTTCATTGTATTGGCTGCCTGTGTCCCATCAGGCGCTATTCCTTACGATTCTGAGCCAAAATCATGTTATTGGCCAGCCGCAGACAGTACGACTATGAAATCGATACAGAGACTGAGAAGATGGAAACAAAAAGAAAACTGGGTAGAACAAAGGAAAACGCAGTTGGGATGACAAAGAAGAAAAAGCAAAGAAAACGAAGAACAGAAAAAGTCTCATACAAGCACAAGTACCACCTTTGGCTTGGTTCCAACTTGCTGTTTCCTGTTCAAGTACTATTTTTGCTAGCGTTCTCGTTGGTGGCTTCGACGATTTGGATCTTGAAGATGGGGACAATGCTAAAAAAGCCAATTGATGCCGAATCTTGGTTTGAGTGGAGCAAATCGCTTGACGGCGCTGCACTTCGGAGGGAAAAGAGGATATCAAGAAAAAGAAAAATGGAAATTTAAAAATTCAAAAAATTAATTCATGCTGACGCCTAAGCGTGGGGTGATTGCTGTTGAGCCTGACGCATTGATAACCTAAGATACTCGTATTTACAGTACCTGTTGTATGAAGCTGCTCCGTGCTCAAGCAAGGCTTCGGTTGGCCATCAGAAATCAGTCCACAACATAGACTATGGACCACAGTACGGGGCAATTAGTTATTGAGATCTACCATTGGACAGCCTTGAAGTTGCATACCAACATACAATTGAGTTGGTCTAATGCCTTTTGGGCATGGCTCGTTGAAGACACGAGGCTGGAGACAGAGGCGTGCCGGTTCTGGGTCTTTGGCGATCCCTGCATTAATACCGATCGCTCAAGGTTGCAGGGAGAGATATCACTTGTCACGAAATGCAAGGAAAGGGGGACCCCGTCCATACGACAACATACAGTTGAATCTCAGCTCAATTAATTTGCTGCAAAACGGTGGGCAGCCGTACTGTTTCATGATGCTGGGGCCGTTTTACGACACCCCGCCCTCATTCCATGCAATTTCCATTACCAGCAGCTTTGTCAGTAACAGTCAGAATATCGTATACTTCAGTGAATGTTGAGTCCATCTTTGGTTCTTTTTACCCTAACCTTCTAAATAAAGGCTGTTTATACGAAATGCTAAATAAGCGCCCCGAAGTAGCAAACTCCAATGAGCTGCATCTACCCATCTGACCAGGGTTGGCTGGAGTCGCTCTCTGACAAGTGAGAGGGATCGTGAAGCCTAGCGCCCTCGACGGAGACTATTTTCAGCGGCAACTGGCGGGCCGTACGCACGAAGACGGCTCTCTGACAAACAACTCTTTTCCGCAACTGCTAGCTCGGGTTTTGGTCTCAGGTCGACACATGGCCAGACGTGATGGAGCGCCTGGCCTGTCTCCCGCTGAGACGCGCTCTGATTACGGTCTGGGCATTTTACCCCTCCACCAACTCTGATTCATAGAATCTCACGGGACAGGGCAGTTGTCCTAGGGGGTTTATTCTGGTTTGTATATTTACCTCTGCTGAAATCTTCTCTGCCTCAATCGCCCTATTATACAGGCAGTCCTTCGTACAAGGTAGCTCTTACAAGAAATACGACAGGAAGTACACGAGGCGGCATAAATGTCATACGGCATGTAGAATTTGAGACCGATGGTTACCACCTACAAGATATATGACCTCGGCAATGGTATGGATAGTGAGAGCTATCTGCCTACCTGATATATACTCAAGTCACATTATTTGCAGCAAAAGACTTTCGCGGCAGCAGCATAACAAACAGTAATCAACCACTGAGCGGGACGTCGCTGAAAAGAGCAGCCTGCCACAATTATACATTCCCAGTTCTGTGAACCCATTGAAAGAAATGGACCTTTTATCTTTTACTTCCTCTTAACTTTTATTTTCAAGAGTGACTAAAACAAATGTGGCATGCTAGTTGGCACTATCAACTGAAAGACATAGACGACTCTGGTTCTCCAAGGGCATGAGAGAGCAATTCTCAGCTATGGAGGTGTAATGACGTTGGGTCTTAACTCCACATCAGAGCCAAATCGAATGTAGGCTTGTAAATAGAAGCTTTCATAGCCCTGGAGCTGCATATTCGCCACAGATTCGCCAAGTGGCTGTCAATTTGTCCGCCTTGGCTTCCTTCAATCTTCCGAAGCCATGCAGGCGCTCACATCCACGTTGTGACGCTCCAGCTGCAGGGACGGGATTGTGCACGACGCTACAGAATACATGCTCGTGCCCGGCTGGTGCTACTACATGTAAAAGTCGATGGGATTTTGCGAACAAGAATATGAGCACACACATTGACTTCGTACTGCTAAGACAGCTCGTCAATGTCATTTACTTGCAACTCGCCTCGTTTGCTTCCCTTGCTCTCTCGATAAGGACGATAAGATGCAGATGAATAGGTACATAGATACATGTCAGTGTCTCCCCCAACAGAAGGGTCTAGAAGCGAATCACATGACCGCTCTCGTGATTTTTCTACACACATTTGGAGTACCTGTACCTGGTAGCCACGCTTTTTGGCGGGCGGGCAAGCCACCGGCGAGGTACCTCTGGAGAAACGGTACCTCAGTGCCTTGACTCCCGTACAAAGAGGTACGGTACGGAGCTCTAGGTACCGGCCGTGGCTCGGCGGTGGTGCGATTGGTGCCAATTGGCAAGCCGCCACTGCAGTGGCTCCGCCCGAGCCCTGTTGTATCGTGGCATTCCCAGAAGCTCCTCGAACTTCCCACCTCACCCTCAACAACTTCCAAAAGCTTCGTCGTGCTATACCTTTGTGCTCCGGCTCAGCTCTGCCGCCCCGTCTCCTGGTTTTCCCCTCTGGTCTCTGGTATTCGTCGTCTGCGGTTGTCTTTACCATGTTCTAGACACCACAGACTTTTAAGCATCAGCATCAAGCAACTCGTCACGTAACTGTCTTGTGCTGCTACCCGCAAAGCCTAACGGCCTGTCTGTACTTGTTTGCCTATCCTGCAGTTGGTGAGTTTGCACAAAACACCTGTACAGCAGCCATTGAGCCGAATTCTGCCGTCAATTCCCGGCATCCCGATGTGCAATGGCTGTCTGCTTGATTCCTGTGCTCCCGTGCAATTTGCTGACGGTCTGCGGTTTCCCAAGTTAGTTTCGGTACACTCCCTGTCTATCTAGCATCCTTCCATCTGTGATCCTTCCGAGCCGAATTCTACAATGTCTACCGAAGAAGCTGTCCCTGCTGGCATTGCCAATGCTGGCGAGGAGTCTGTCGCCCAGCGTCTTCAACAGCACCATGTGACTGTTGAGGACGTGCCGGATGACGAGCTGCCCGCCAAGTCGGCTGATGACGCATCTGCTTCTGGATCTGCTCCCGCCGTCAAGGCTGCGAAGCCCAAGCAGGCTGCTCTCGATACCCAGTCACACGAGCTGTTCCCCGAGCTTGGAGCTCCCAAAGGCAAGGCCCCCAACGTTGCTCCCATCTGGGGCGCTAAGAGCAATGCCAATGGCGGTTCCAACGGTGTTTCTCGCTCGTCGACTCCGGCATCTGGCGCTGAGACTCCCGTTTCCCAAGCGCCTACCCCGGCCATGGTCATTCCTGGACGCAGAGTCGAAACAATTACTCTCGCTCCCCAGTTCCTCCGCCCCCGTTCCGAACTTCGACGCCCGATTCCGGATATCCTCAAGGACATTAACCGCAAGTCTCGTGCCAACATCACCATGACTCAGTCTCCCAATGGACACCTCAAGTTCATGGCCTCTGGTCCTCAGGAAGTCGCCCAACAGGCACTCAAGGATCTAGTTGCCCAAATCGGAACAAAGGTATGTGTGCAATTCTGCGCAATTCGTTGTTGCTGTTGGCTAATATTGCTTTCAAGGTCAACGTCAAGGTCCCTATTCCCCAGGCTACCCGAGCATTTATCATTGGCAAGGGTGGTGCCACTATTAAGGCTCTCCAGGAGAAGACGGGTGCCAGGATCCAGATGCCCAAGGCCGAAGAGAACCAGGCGGTTGATGACGATGACGAGGCTCTCATCGATGTCATCGTAGAGGGCAATGCTATTTCTGCCGCCTCTGCCCGGGACGAGATTCTCAAGATTGTGGGCGAGCGGGTTGCCAACGTTCAAACCAAGGTGCGGGGGATCCCTACCGCTTTCTACCCCTTCATTGCCGGTCCTGGAAATGCCCTGGCGCAAGCGATGGAGGAGGCCAATGGAGTTCAGGTCCGCGTCCCCACTCATCAGCTGTACTCATCCGCACCGCTTCCCGTTGCACCGGCCCCCGGTCAGCGACCCGTGTTTGCTGCGGCCGGCGCGGATGACGAGCATATTCAGCTTGCCGGTGACCGTGCCGCCGTGCAAAAGGCCCGAGCTGAAATTGAGCGTCGTGCCGCTGAACTGCAGAAGCAGCTGGAAGCCGAGCAGCTTTCCATCCAACGTGGCCGACATCAGTTCATTATCGGACAGCGAGGTATCCCCCTGGAGGACTTCTTCAAGGAGACTGGCTGTGCCATCCTGTTCCCCTCCGAGGAAGATGATGATATGATCACCGTCGTTGGACCTCCCTCCCAGGTGCAGGCCGGTCTTGAAAGAGCCATGGATCTCGCCATGGGTATGCAAATGTCCAACATTGATATTTCAAGGTCTCACCGCAACGCTCCTGGCGGAGCCTTGGCTCACGCCGCCAACATCACTCGATACCTTCGTCAACGTAAGGAGATTGAGCGCCTTGAGAAGCTTTACAGCACTCACATCAACACTCCGTTCTCTCAAGACGGCGCCCTGCCCTGGGAGCTGTACTCTCGTGAGGGTAAGAATGCTATTCGTGCCCAGTCGGAGATTACTGCAATTCTCAATGGACACCCGCCGTCTCGTATGCAGACCGTCTCTATCGACCCCTTCTTCCATCAGCACTTGCGCAACAATATTACACCAAAGATCAAGGAGGATTTTGGTGTTCACCTTGTCGTTCCGGAAGCATCAGAAGCCAATGTCCCCGTGCTTCTCGTGTTTGAGGGCCCTGACCCTGCTGAGGGTGCCTACCAACCCCCCCGCGTCAAGCCTACAGAGGCTGAAGCTCGCGCCTTTAAGCAAGCGCTAGATGCTGCCCAAAAGCATATCCTTGACCTCATCAACAACCAGGAGGAGCTTAGCGAGGTGGCTCTTGACGTCCCCGTCAAATTCCACGAGAAGCTGCGCCGATTCATCAAGAAGGAGCAGGAGAGTCGCGATGAGTCCCAGATTCCCATCCGAGTGGGAAAACTTGGCACCACTGTTACTCTGCGAGGACCCAAGTCTGCCGTTGAATCGATTGCTAGCAAGGCAACCGCTTTTATTGAGCAAGAAAAGATTGATGAGAAGGAACGCGGACATGTCTTGACTTTTGACTTCCCCCAGAAGTTCGCCAACCACCTCATCGGCAAGGGCGGTAGCAACATCAAGGAGCTCCGTGATCGATTCGATGTCGAGATCCAAGTCCAAGACGGCAAGGTGGAGCTCAAGGGACCTCAAGCCAAGGCTGAGAAGGCCCGAACATACATTCAGAATCTCAGCCGTACGCTGGCAGATGAGACAACCCACACTCTCAAGATCGACCCCAAGTTCCACAGAGAGCTGATTGGTGCTCAAGGCAGCCAAATCAACCGCCTGCAAACCAGATACAAGGTTCTCATCTTCTTCCCTCGATCAGCCAAGGCCGGCGATGAACAGCCAGGCGCCGATGCGGCAAGCGATGCTGGCAAACCCCGTCGCCAGCAGGCTCCGGACGAGGTCATTATCCGCGGTCCCAAGAAGGGTGCCGATGAAGCTCGCGATGAGATTTACTCGCTGCACAAGTACTTGGAGGAGCACTCACACACTGCCACCATTGGAGTGCAACAGAAGCAAGTTGGCTCCCTGATAGGCCAGGGAGGTGCTGCTCTGGATGAGCTCAGACAGCAGACTGGTGCTCGCATCGATGTTCCAGCTGACCGCGACACTCCGATTGTCGAGATTCTCATCAGGGGAACCGCAACCCAAGTTAAGAAGGCACAGCAAATCCTCGAGGAGAAGCGAGCGGCATTTGATGACACGATCGTGCAAACAATTGATGTGGACAAGAAGCATCACAAGGCTCTGATTGGAGCTAGCGGTAAGTAATCAATTTCAACGGTGATGATAAAATAGAGAAATTTTGAATCTAATACAAATGCTTTAGGTGCCAACCTCCGCGACATTGTTGTCGGAGCCGGCGGTTCAGATGATCGCCGCGCTCTTGCTCGAACCATTCAGTTCCCCAAGCAGGAGGCTGATGGCAACACTATCAAGGTGGAGGGCCGCACTCAAGTGGTTCACAACATCATCAAGCGGATTCAAGAGATTGTTGCCGAGCGCGATAACCAGGTGACTGAGGTTGTGGACGTGCCAATCGACCAGCACCGATCGCTCATCGGACGAGGAGGTGATGCCAAGCGCCAGCTTGAGTCGCAGTTTAGCGTCTCCATCGATATCCCCCGCCAGGGCGACGGCAAGACTGGCGTCAAGATCACTGGCCGACCCGAGAATGTTGCCTCGGCCAAGGAGCACATCTCCGGCCTGATCAAGCAGCAGCAGGGCGAGACGCTCCAGATCCCCCGTAACGTGCACCACGTCGTGTCCAACAACGGCCAGATCTTCCGCCAGCTTCGCAACAACTTCCAGGTGACAGTGGATCACGCCGGCCAGAGCATTCCTGCCAAGCCCACGCCATCTGCTAGGGCTGTTGAGGGTGCTCTGCCCCTGATTACTGATGATGCAGATGCAGCAACTGATGTTCACTCTTGGAAGGTCATCAGTGCCGAGGCAGGCGAAGAGGGCGAGATCCCATGGATTCTTCGCGGAACTGCCGAAAACGTTGCCAAGGCCAAGGAGGTAATCCTCAAGAACCTGGAGCAGGCCAAGGCCAATGACTCTACGGGATACCTTATCCTCCCCGATCCTCGAACCTACCGTTTCGTCATTGGACCCAACGGCAGCAAGGTCAAGTCAATCCGAAACCAGAGCAACTGCCAGATCCAGGTGCCGCGAGACCAGGCAAAGGACGAGGCCATTGAGATTCTGGGCACTCGCGAGGGCGTAGAGAAGGCCAAAGATCTCATCCTGGCCGCTGTTCGGGAGGGCGAGGCCAAGTCAAGGGAGTAAATGGTGATGGCATGAATTTTTTTAGCGTATTAAGCGGATAAACTGGGAACGCCATGGACTCATCAGTTGATATAGTTCAACGGGGGGTGGTAACATGTGTTTTTTTGGGGGGGCCATCAACTTGGGCGATGTGGGAAAAAGGCAATGTTGATGGAATATTGAAGGGAAAATGTATGACAGTGATTGGCAAAAATATGCCACGATGAATGTGTCTAAATTGAATCTCCATTTACAGGCAGCTGGTAGCAAGATTTTTTTTTTCCTCTCCTGAAATGTTAATAATTACAATGTAGATATGCTGTGATACGATGTGAAATTATTAGCTTTGCAGTTGGCTGTTGACTATGACGATGACGTGAAAAATGGAAGACATCATAGACAGTGGTATAGAGACGCGCACATGTAAATGAGCGTGTAAATGAGTGCCTATTAGCTTCTGCCACCTCATGGGGAGCACCGCATCAATGATTGCAATGGCTGTGTTAGAACATTACAGCTGGCTCTCGGAATTAGAGCCATCCGATTAATAATTGGCCGCGTCAAGATGCATTTTGTTTTACCCCGAACCACACGTTTTTTCTTTTTAAATTCATCCGTCCCGCACCTGATGATGGTGGGGTGAGACAGAAATAGGGGACAGCGGCTGGGAGGGGGAAAAAAAAGCCACCCGGCTGCAAGGGACAAATACGATCCATCCATTGAATCCTACCTATGGCGAGCAGCCTTTTCTTAACGGCACTAATAAAAGCCAACATACGCAACTCCTAGCGCTCAGCCCCCAAAACTCCAGCGTTGAAGAGCTCCCCTAAGAACTTAAAAATCGGGCCACTGCAACTTTCTTCTCTTTTGGCGAGGCAACTTCCAGGTTCTTTCTTTTGGTGAGGCAGCACGCTGGTGCTTTCGGACTGGGAAGCAACACGCAAAAGATTGGGGACCTTAGATTGAAACCAGAAACCGGGACTCGAAGATGGTGATGGAGGCATCCGCAGCAGGAGGAGCGGCAGTGGCGCCGTGGGAGCTGGTTGGGCCAGAAGAGCAGCTGTTTGTGCTGATTACGGGTGCCAACAGGTAGGTTAATAGTGCTTATTATTATTCCCTTTTCCCATCCTCCAATCCTGCAATTTGCAAGATTGTATTTCTCTGATCATGGAATGGGCATCATTTGCTAACTTGTCTGCGCGACACGCAGCGGCATCGGTCTCGGCACGGGACAGCGCCTGATCGACGAATTCCTGGCGACGCGCTCGCTCAAGGCGCACCTGATCCTCATCCCCACGACGCGATCGGCCTCCAAATCCCTGGCGGCCATCCAGGCCCTCCGCGCACACGCCGAGCTGGCGGCGAAGACCTCGACGGCGTTACGATCTCGAGCGGGCGAAAGGTATCGCTGGGAGGACGCGACAAAGCGCATCCACGTGCTGAGTTTGTCGCTGGACCTGTGCGACTTGCCTGGCGTGTATGCCTTTGCGGCGCGGCTGGTGGGCGGGACGGTGAGCAATCCGGAGGGTTTGGAAGGGGAGTATCTACGCAATGTGAGGATTCCGCGGCTGGACACGGTGATTTTCAATGCGGCGTATGGAGGGTGGTCGGGGTGTAATTATCCTTTGGCCTGTTGGAAGATTTTGTCGCAGGGCTTGGTGCAGGCCGTGACGTATCCGACGTTTAAGAATTCTTTGGCGACGTGTATACTGAATGAGCAGCAGAGCTACGGATACGTAAGTTTTGATATTTTGGCTGCTGCTGATGTCTTTTGTTTTGTTTTACGAACTCTCGCTAACATTTGTTGATTATAGCCCGAGAAGCCTCTCCTCGGCGAAGTCTTTTGCGCTTGCGTCTTCGGCCACTACATCCTCGCCCACCAGCTGCTCCCGCTGCTCTCTCGCCGCTCGACCACCGAATCCCGCGGCCGCATCGTCTGGTCCTCCAGTATCGAGGCCATTCGCGAAGTCTATAACCCCGACGACATGCAGTGCTTCCTCAAGCCTGCCGCATACGAATCTGCCAAGCGTCTCACCGACATTATCGCTTTGACGTATAGTCTTCCGTCTGTTAGGCCGTTTTCGGGGCCTTTCTTGAGTATGGATGAGGAGTCGGGTGGGGATGCTGCTGAGAAGCCTGTTCCGCCGAAGATGTATGTCACGCACCCTGGTGTTGTGGCTAGTACGCTGTTTCCTGTGCCGTGGTTCCTGTTTTGGGCGTATGAGCTCGCTCTTGTCATTGCCCGCTGGATTGGATCGCCGTGGCATCCTGTTGATGGCTATAGGGGTGCTGCTTCGGCGGCTTGGCTTACGCTGCAGGATCAGGCGGCGCTGGATGAGGTGCAGGCAGATCGAGTCAAATGGGGGAGCAGCTGTAACAGGCATCTAGAGTCAACCGTGAAGAAAACAGAGGTCGAAGGGTGGGGGTGGGAAGGCAAGCCAGAGACGGACGAGACGATTGCGGCCGACACAGCCAAGGGGCTGCTACACAAGTCGGTGGGAAGACGGCTGGGGACGAAGAACGTCACGAAGGAAGCGCTGATTGAGTTTGAGGTGGAGGGGGCCAGGGCATGGCAGGAGATGGAGAGGTTGAGGCATCAGTGGGCGAAGATTATAAAGCTGGATAAAAACTAGACATGACTTTGATACCTTATTTATTTTGCTTGCTTTAAGCAGCTATTTGCTGGAGAATTTCTTTACAAGCTGGGATATAATACACACAGGGAGAAACCTAAGATTAATGGAAACTGGAAAAGAAAGAAAGAGAGAAGAAGAAAGAAAAGGGTATAAATTTTCAGACGTGTCTAGTATCAAAGATGCGAGCGAAATCAACTAAAACTACTGCCACCCTAAACATTAAACCAAGGACCAACTCTTTGGTCCTTAGCCCTCACTCTGCTGTCCTTTGAAAGATTTGGAGATATCGGAAGATGACATATATACCCTTCCCCCTTTTTCCTTCGTAATAGTCACTCATATACACATTCAGGATATCAAGACGAGAAAAACGAGATTTGATGGATAGAAAGGATTCGGCATGAGGTTGTAGTGTTCGTGATATGTTTTTCTGTTTTTCTTTTTTCTTTTCGTAGGCGTAAAGAGTTCTTAGGAATTACACGATGGGGTGATGTCGTCTCATGATTCCCCCTGACTGGGATGCAGTCTCCGTAAAACCACTTTGTCTTTACGCCCAAACCAACCCAAGACGAGAACCAGGGGCGCCGCAGCTACGGCGAGGACAGCCTGGAAGATGAGAAACTTCTTCATGTTCTTGGGAGGATTGCCGTCGGCTCCGGCCACGAGCGGGTCGCTGACAATGACGAAAATGGCACCGAAGAACTGGCCGCCGGCCCAGGCTGCAGTGGACGTGACTTCCGGGCTGATGGGGTGACTCAGATCGGCGAGGAACTCGACGGCGATGGGCACCAGGGCGAAGCAGCCTGCGCCGATGATGGCGAGGATGACGTATGGGCCGGCGAGACCACGAGTCTCGGGCATCCAGATGAAGACGATGAAGCACGCTGCTACGATTGGAATGATAATCTTGATCGATAGGAGGAAGTGCTTCGTACGGTCTAGGATGGGGGACGTGATGGCTGCGGTAACGAGGCCTACGACGATGAGGACTGCGCCGCCAATGCCTGCTTGGTCGTCGGTAAAGCCGTATGGAACGAGGATCTGGTTGAGGAGACTGGATACGGCGTTGAAGAGGCCGACGTAGACGGAAAAGGTGCCAAAGACAAGCCAGAGTTCGAGAGAGCGGATGGCTGTTCGGATGGCTGGGAAGAGAGGCATCTTGGGCGTTTCTGAGGAGGCTCCTACGGGGGTGGGTGGTTTGGCGGGGATGAAGAAGGCGGTAACTGAGCAGGCAGTGGACTAGATGCTGTCAGTTTGTACTTCCTTCATAAATTGAGCAATATGGGTAGAGCCAGAGCCAGAAGACGAGATAGAGCTTACAATGATTGCGACGTAGAGCACCATCTGAGAGACGTCGCGAGACGAGTTCACCCACAGAGGGTTAATCAGTTGTCCAAGGGCTGCACCCAACGGGTTTGCTAAACTGGCCAGAGCAGTCGCAGCCACACGCCCACGGTGAGTGAACCAAAGATCGGAGTACTTGGCGGGTGTGGCAAGGACAAATGGTTGGGCGAAGCCAATCAAGATCTCGCCAACCATTGCGCAGGCGTAGATGCCACCCGACTTCTTGGTCGAGCCGGCGTAGCGGATCCAGTTACCGACGATGAGCAGCACGGCAGCGGACATGAAGCCGTACTTGAATCCGCGGTTGACGATCCAGATGGACAGGGGGAAGATGGCAACGAAAGAGAGGAAGAAGGCGGTGCTGAGCCAGTTGATTGCCGAGGAACTAACGTTGTAGTAGGCGGCAGAGTTGTCGACGACGGGAGCGTAGGTGAGCCACTGGAGATGGTGTTAGCTGCTATGCTTGAACTCGGACGAAATGGATCATGATCTTGAACGTGAAGTTCTTCCCTGTCCATTCATGATTGCTCAACTTACCCCCCAAGAGACCATAATGTTCATGAGCGTGAGCTGGATGAGGCCAAACCACCGCCGCTTATACGTGCGGTACTCAGTCGACGTGCCATTCTCGACATCAGGATTCCGCTCGTCGCTGCTGAGGGTATCGCGCTCCTGGAGGCTGAATTCCTGCGACGAGTCTTTCTTGGAGCGCCAAAAGCGCAGGGCATCAGTGCTGCCGGCCGAGTTGGACAACTTGTGGAAGACGCCGCTGCGAGGGGTTTCGACGGTGTCGGCCATTGTGGTGTCTGTGGTTGTGATGCCCTCGCCTAGTTCCTTTGCGGCGCTTGCCATTGTGCTTTTGTAAGATTGAAAACTTCCGGAGGCGACCTTTTTTCTCCTTTATCTGAAACAAACGCCTTCAGAGGGCTGTCGATCTGGCGGACTGGCGCAAGTGTCAGGCAGCTGGTTTCACGCTTCAGATGCTTCGAAGCAGTCGCCAGCCCACTGCCTTTATTCTTACCCCAACAAGAGAGTTAGACATCCACCGCCTCGGCTTATTCGTCTTTTAATGCCCTCATCAACTGGATTGTTATTCACAGTCCAGCCTTGTCTTCGTCTTTTCTTGCTGAGCCCCGAATGTCGGATCCTGTTGGCGGGTTGAGTTGCTCGTGTGCGGGACCTGCCAGCGATTCCGTCGACCACGCAGTTTACGCAATGCGAACTGCAAGCTTATTTACCAAGACATTGGCGATCGGCCGAGGGAAAAACCAAGCAGCACATGAGCCGACCAAAGGGCGTAGGAATTGAGTGGACGGAGAGCTGCAGCCACCAAGCAGAGCTATTTGAGGTGTGGTATGTAAACATGCGAGGACAGAGTTACGGACGAGGGAAATAAAGCTCGGGCTACGGAATGGACCAACCTACATGGATGGAAGCCAAAGAGCTGCTCTTCACAGGCTGCTGCAGTCGCTAGGATTGAAATACGCGAATCACCTTTAGGCGGTTTGGTGGCTGCTGGAGGACATGCCCGGAGGAGTTTAGCGGCCAGCGGCATGGCTTGCATAGCGCTGGGGAACTTTTTTGGGTTGGGTCTAGTGTCTTCCAAGTTGTCTCAGTCTCAACCAAACCAACACCCATCGTTGTCCTTCGGCCTCTTTGCCCTCCATGATTCTCGCCGGGAAGCGCCACAGGGTGCTAAGCAGTCACGGGGAATGCAGTACGAAGTGCTAGCAGCTGCTTCACGATCGGCTCGAGTCTATTTCGGCATCAATCGAATTACTCCTCACTTCACATGCCACTTCTGCTTGACGTCCTGCAAGAGTGTCCTGCGAGGCAGCCGAACGGACCCTGCACGCGAGCAAGCGAATGTTGGGGAACCACGGAATCGGAAAGCTGGAGAGCAGCCGAACTCCGCGTCTCTCGATTGCTGTTGGTTCTATTCTGTTACAGCAATGCCGCTATGCTGCTTTGAAGCAATCCACGATTGAGCGCGCATTACTCGTACGAGGACTTGCAACGTTTGCAATCCTGATGCTTCAAAGGGTCAAAGCAAGACGTCGTGGAGCTCTCCTAGCCTGTGTCTTCCGCCCATCCGTCAAGATCTGTGACATCGACAAGCTAAACTGCCTGTAGCATCCATAGTTGGGCACGGACCGTCCAGCTTCTGGCCTCGAGCCACCAATGCCGCTAGTTGTGACGATACGATGCGGAACCTCGGAACAGGGGACATGTAACGGCTAATTTCCATCTTCACAGTGACATCTAGCTATCTGGCGCAGGATTCGCCAGTCCTCGTGCCAATCACAATCGCCACAGCCCGTTTGCCAAGGAGATAATCTCCTGGCGGCTTCCAGCCGTGTAGGATCCTGCCGCAGGAGACCTTCTACTCAGATGAAACTGCGTGTCCTTCTAGCCACAAAGCTGGAACATGTTGGTGCCGTATCTAGCGTCCTGGTGCGTGTGGAGAAGCGGCGGGGATGGCACCAAAGTCGGGTCAGGCGCCGGTGGGAGGGTTGCAGTTCAGAGCACCGAGATTCGCTGCGCTGCATGGCGTCCAACTGCATCGCAGATGAGGCGTGATTGATTGCTGGTGCTTATCATCGAGGCGGGGCCCGAAGCGACCGCAACCCGACGTGCCACAGAGTGGTCGAGCAAGATCGAATCATTGGCTGGGCCGCTGATTACGAGGGATGGAAACTAAGATGTCTGGATGCAAGGGGCGACAAAGGATTCGCCTGCAAACTGCGCCTCGAATGATGAAAGCTGCGATGGTCTTTTCTCGGGGAGGAAAATAGGAAATTCTTTTTTCCTGGTTCTGGAGACTCGACGTTACGGGCATGGAGATATCATGTCCAACGACGAGGAAATTTTGCCATTTACCCTCCTTCTCTCCTCGTCCGAGACATATGGTCTCCTGCTATCGTATCATTGCTACCATGCCTGCAGATGACCTGCGGAATCGGAATGCCAATACGAAAGTGAGCCTGTCATCGTCACGGCGCAATATATGGCAGCAGCATGATATTGTGGTTGATGATGATGCTATCCCCCTTGGTTAATCCAAGCACTTTGGAGCCCGATACATCAGACTGATAGCCATCAGCCGTGAGCAATATATCATGTTAACTTCCTTTCCCTGGAAACTCTCGCAAATGATGGTATTTGCACCGAAAAGACTGATACCATGCGACAGGCAATCAAGCACAGGGTGATACAAACTGATAAGCCAACTTGGTTCGAATAAGCCATCTGTCTCAGCCAGGTACAATTCCAACCTTGCAAAGAGGCCGTGTCACACATACGGCGGAAATTGCTTTGTCCTCATTTTCTGGCAGTGCTTCTCCCATTACATCGATTCCATGTATCACAACATGATGTTGGCGGGGCAAATCAACAGGCAGTCAGACGTTTTCCTGTCTGTATGATTAGTCCAATGTCCACCGATATCTGAATATGTAGTTATCGTCCACAGATCTCCAATCGTACAGGCATTTTCATTTCATTTTGTACGCCCTGTCAACCAGCTCATTCTGCAAATCTTCCAGTCATATGGATTACTTGTTGGCGATGCATGCTCATCATATCAAGATCCAGACTTTGCCCTCCGTGTCTTGCCAACGTCAACTGAGACATGGAACAGGGAGCCATGTCTATAATCTGGCAAACGATCCAGATGTCCGGACTATTCTTGCCGATGATAAAAGATGGACTGAGACTCCCCTTTTGCATTCTGTGGACAGTGTTCTTCTTTGCCTGATTCCCATCTCAGAGTTGATAGTTGATATACCATTGCCTACTCCTCCCCGCAAGATATCCGCCGTCATCACATAACCCTTTGATATATCGGGCTTCATATTGAGAGTGAAAATGGATCAGCCAGAAGACAAATCGCCTGATAAAGTCGAGCATGAAAATGCGCTGGAACTAGCAACTACCGAAAGCACAGGCCAGGCTGTCGAGCTGATCCAGCTTAATCCTCAAGCTGTGCCCCGTGATATTGGGCCTTTTCAAATCATAGCCCTCGGCTTCAACATCCCCAACAGTTGGGCCGGCGTCGCTACCGCGTTTTCGGCCGCTCTAACAGCTGGAGGTCCCGTCTCGCTGATCTATGGCAACTTTGTCATCACGGCCATGTATGTGTCTGCAGCCGTCACGCTGGCTGAGCTTGCGAGTGTCTATCCGACAGCAGGTGGGCAATATCATTTCACGAGCATCATGGCGCCCAAGAGGTTCAATCGATCCATGTCTTACATCTGTGGCATGATAGCGACGGTTTCGTGGATCATTTGTTCCACAAGCGTGGCTAGTATTACGAGTCTGTGCATTTCTTCGATAGCTCAGTTTTACAACGGATACAAAGCAAATGCCTGGCAGTTGTTTCTTATATCCCAGGGGCTGAACATCTTCGCCCTAGCCTACAATTTGTTCGTGTTGAAACGGACTCGATGGATTCATGACGCAGCGTGTAAGTCATTTCTTGTTTGGCTTTCAACAACTGCACAATGGATTTGCTCATGACTAGAAAATAGTTTTCTTGACTCTGTCAACATTTATCACTATATCGATCGTTTGCCTTGCCCGGGGCGATAAGCAGTCGTCGACATGGGTATGGACCAACTTTGAGCCGTCGTCAGGATGGCCTCCCGTGATATCCTTCTTCACGGGGCTCACTACTCATGCATACATGTTTGGAGGGCTGGATTCTGCTCTCCATCTCGCAGAAGAAACGCTTGATGCTTCCAGAACGGTGCCAAAGGCGCTTATGTCCACAATTGGGATTGGCTTCTTCTCCGGCTTTGTCTTTTCTGTGGCCATGACATATTGTATCCCCAGCTTGGACATTTTTGCCAATGACCCGTCAGTCTCCTACTCCCTTGGTACTTATCTATTCGTGATAATTGTACAAATTGCTGACCAAGGACATACGAATTTGACAGAGTGCCGATATATAAACTCTGGCGCATAGCTAGCAAATCCGATACCGCTGCCACAATCTTTCTTATTGTCGGTATCGTAATCTTCACATTCATCCTCGTCGCCACGCAGCAAACAACATCTCGTCTCATTTGGGCCCTAGCCCGTGACCGCGGTCTTATCTTTTCCTCTCAATTTGAGAAGTTGTCTACCACCCTTGGCGACATCCCTGTGGCTGCCCTTATTCTCGACGCAGGGCTGATATTCGTCTGCGGATGCGTCAGCTTGGGCTCCTCGGCAGCGTTTAATTCGCTCGTCGGGGTGTTTTCCCTGATGCAGATGATTTCGTTTGCGATTCCGGCCGCGCTGCTTATATATCGCCGGAGGAGTGAAAAAGTCCTTCCTCGTAAGAGAGCATTTAAAGTGCCTGAGATACTGGGTTGGGCTTGTAATATTGGAACGGTTATTGCGGCGGTTATCGAGACCGTCTTCTTCACGTTTCCGAGCGTTTTGCCAGTGACTGGTAGCAATATGAGTAGGTTGACAACTTATCATACATGATTTGATTCGTTTTCTTGACGAGCGGGATGTGCTAACGTTTCATTTTATAGACTACGCCGTTGTCGTTCTGGCGGTGATTGCAATTGTCATGGTTGTAAACTGGATTGTATTTGCTAGGAAGCATTACCAAGGCCCTAGGATAGGAGGTTTCGTGTAATGAACCGAAAATCCTTTATCAATGGCAAATGGATACCATAACTCATCTTGGCAATATTTGCCTTTATATAACAACGAATTTGTAATCTATAATACACCCTTTTACTCCGTCTCTCGTCTAGTTACTCTGCTTCGTCTTCTTTGACGAACAACCGCAGAGATTGAATCTTGCGACGCTGGGATCGTGGTCGCTGACTTGGTCATCGTTATTCTGCCAGGTATTCAAATGCAAATGCTCATACTTGGCGTCCTGGTGCAATCCCTCGCTCACGTACATGTGATCCAGCTCCTCGGTGTTCATGTCAAAAAGATATGTATATCTCTCCACGGGATCAATTCCAACAACTTCGTCAAGATCAGTGAGGCCGGATATCGAGGAGAATGTGGTAAGAGGGTCGACTTGAGAGTACTCGTTGAAGTCACCCGCAACGAGGATATTAGCCGTAGGATCCTGGCTGAGAATCTCGGCGACAAATTTCTATAATGCTCATGTCAGCATCTCAGTATATGGTACTTGGAGAAAGATCAAGGACATACCGCCACGATACTGGTCTGTACGGTTCGCTTCTCGACTCCTTGGTTCACAGGCGGACGAAGGTCACCTGATAGAGATGTTGAGCCTCCCTTGCTGACCAAGTGGACATTGATGGTGAAGAAGGTCTTTTTGGTACCCTTGACGGTCTTCCACGCGGCTGCCAGTGGCTTCCGGCTGCTATCCCAGGCGGCGTTGAGAGGGTCGATTCGACCGGGGTTGTACTTGAGCTCCGGGCCGTCGAGAACCTCATTGACATCAAGACTTCTGCCGAGATTGGGCTTGTACAGCTGAAGGACGTCAGAGCGATAGAAGTAAGCCTGGCGAATGTTGCCGCCGGGTTCTCCACCGTCTTTATTGTTGATGGGGCTGATCTCTGCAAAATCGTAGACAATGCCCGAAGCCTCTTCGATCTTGGATGCAAGCGTGGTTAGGGTGACGTTGGCATCAACAATGCCGTCGTTCTTGTTTCCGGAATTGTCTTGCACTTCTTGGAGGAAGATGAGATCAGGAGTGCGCAGTTTGTTTACGATGTGATCGACAACGAGAGGCAGGTGAGGGGAGTCGGGCATCAAGTTTTCGGTGTTATAGTCGCCAACGGTAATACCAAGACAATCACCAGTGCTGTTGAAAGAGACAGCGGGAAAGTCGGTAGTGGCATTCTTGAGGGGAGAGAGGTGAGTAAGAGGAAGAAGACGGTAAGATCCAAAATCATTGTACACAACGCCGGTAATGTCGCCGAGATAGTCGCCCATTCGAGTATCAAGCGGGTTCTTGGAGCCGTCGAGGGGAGTACCAATGGTGATGACTTCGGGATTGGCATCGCCCTCCAGCATAGTCAGACCGCCGTGAGCATTGAGACCCGTGACAGGCCAGTTGCCACGGATGTAGACGTCGCCAAAGTTGTTTGGGCGGCTGATTTGGTAGGCATCTTTGATGGTGACGTACTCGCCTAAAAGACTCTCCCAGAAATCAAGGCCGTACAAGTTAGGCTGAAGCTGGGTATTCGTGCTAGAGATGTTGGCTACAGCATTAGGAACGCCAAAGATTCCTCCTTGATCTAGGCTGGAGAAGTCCTTGGTTGGAGGGAAAGAAGTGTCGATGCCAATGACGAGTGGCTTGACTTCGTTTCCGGATGAGACGATCTTGATGTTTGTGGGCTTGTTGATTTCAGTCAGATAGATATAGTTGGCGTTTGATCTAAGTTGTTCAATTATTATAAGTCTCGCGACTGAAGGTAAGATACGATTAAACACACCGATACTCTACGACTAGACCGTCTAGAGTGATAATGTCGCCGACTTTCACCGTCTTTGCTGCAGCGCTGTTGAAGACGAAGAGGCCTTCAGACGTGGTGGGATTCTCATCAGGCTCCGTGGATCGAAGAAAGATGCCATTGCTGTTGGTTGCCGTCACAAGACCCTTGATATCGGTGACAGTCTTGTCTTTGAACGGCGAAATGTAGCGGTCACCGTTGATCTCGGCAATTGAGATTGCAGCAGCTGAGCCCAAGACGGCTGCGAGAGCGACAAACGACTTGACTGCCATTATGCTGCCGAGTGGTGCTTCTGTTGCCTCAAGGGTGAGAATCAATCGAGGTGGTCACAGGCGGCCTTTTGTTCTACTGCCCGCCAAGATTTTTATTCGCATCATGCGCATTTCTATGTGTCTAACAAAGTCCTATTCAATACATTCCATGGCGGACTAGACCTCTCAGGCCTGGAACATGGCATTCTTGGCAGCTTTGCGTAGCGTCTATCGACCTGCCCGTTCAGAAATATCGATGCCACCAGATCCATTCATTTACAACACGTTTTACCCGAATATCGATCGGCCACCGACGCTCGGGATCAAGCTCCGGGAGCCATGCCCGATTCTGCAGGTACCAAGAAAAAGAGCACGACTGACAGGACATGGATTTGGGGGGAGAAAGCCAATAGACCGAGGCAGTGAGCTTCGGAGCTGAGACTGTGTTAGCAGGGACTCGATTGGCTTGGCAGCTTTTCAGGTGGCGGCTTACCGGGACTTTTGATGGCCTTTTGCTTGACCGACTGACAGAATGGGGAAGACGGCTGAGAGAGAGTGGGGATGATTGGAGTCGACAGGATAAGCTTAACAATGATGCTTGAGCTAAAACTTTCCGTTGATCAATCAATTGGTGGAGGGGAAAGTGAGGGTGCTTGATTCCCTGTTGTCGCCGATAGAAAGTGAGTTTCTCGTCGTCTGTTCACCATTGGCCTTCTCTCGCCGTCATCAAGCCTCTGGTGGTATTCAATGTGCGCGTGGTAACGCGCTTCTTGTTCAAAGAAACAAGGTTTTGCCCAAATGCCTCATCCAAGTTCTTCATCGTCTTCTTTCCAGAGCAGCAGTAATTCTTTTTTTTTTTCTCTTTTTAAATTTTAATTGCATGACCAAGACAAGGAAATTGTTGCAACAGATTGTTCAGCCGAGTGTAAATATAGACACTCAGAGTCTGATCTCCCCACAACCGAGCTCTGGTGCTAGTAAATGCTCAAAGACGATTGAATCGGCACCTTCGGCAAGCATGAATCGAACAATTTTGGCATTCGAAGATGTAGTCCGGCATCTGTTCATGACACTCGTCGCATCGAAATGCGCCCCGGCGAGATGTCCAGTTCCGATGCGTGCACTGGTGGTTACGAACCAAGTGGTTTCTTGCGCGTTGCACAAGAGCAGCACGCCGTGCTCCTCCTAGTTGTTGTCCGTCTGCATCTCGATCAACGAGAACATTTGCTCGATCGATCAACCGGTTTTCATCCCATTGATCGCATCTACAGGTTTTCCACTGTGCTCCACAAACATAGCAGAACTGTGCACCACAGCGGCAGGCTATCGCGTCGTTAGTCGTGTGTTGCTACATGTAAAGAGATGGGGAGATATACTTATATGGTTGCATCCTGTGCTCAAGTCAACAAGTCTGTGGCATGAGTAGCATCTCTGCCATCCATTCTCCTTCGCAATACGGAGAACTTCCAATGTTGCCGCATCTTCAGGACAATGATCGTCATGAGATTGGCCCTTGCAAATAGTGCAAGTCTCACTGCGACATTTTATGCATGTTGCTACGTCTCCTTGAATAAACTGCGAAGGAATAAAGGCGGAACAAGCAGGCTGATGGCAGTACGTTCGATTCGGCGTACCGTACTCCAATTCCTTTGCACGATATTCTCCAACCAACTCTGCAGGAAGAAAGATCTGATTGATGCCAAGAGGTATTGGTTGGCCACAGCAACGAGGAGGAAAGAGGGATTCATCGCCTATGGCTGCGTTGAATAACTTCGCTATGCATTCGCGACAGTATTCGTGTGAGCATGGACATTGAATCGTCTCAAAGAATGGAACATCCGCCATACAGGCGAGACATCGCCGCGTTTCAATGGTTGAGGACGATTTTTCGACCCGCCTGGATGACGGCTCTCCGACAGTCGAGTATTGGTCATCATCGATACCAATGTAGAGGGCTGCAAGCTTCTCAATCATTTCATCTTCGATAACTGTTTCCGGGGGGGCTGTGCTCGCTGCTGCTGCCGAAGGTTGGCGATTCATCGCAAATTCTCGGTCACGTACAGCTTGCTGCTCTTCTTCAAGATGGTTTCTGATTATGTCTCCATCGATCAAGACTGCATGAGCGATGCTGCGACTCATGGCCTGGTCAGAGCATGCAGTGGCTAGGGACTCAAGCTCCTGACAATAGAGTTGCATTGCAAGCTCAGTATCGGGCTGTTCCCCTTCACGGTGTTTCCCCTTAACCAAGTCTTGAGCCTCTCTCAACTGGATCTCGATGATCACCTTGAGCGTCTCCTGGTCAAGGTCGTCCATGGTTGTGGTTGCTCCCTCTTGATACTGCATGCAGCAAAGATGTTAACAAAGGTGACGATGTTGAGAGAGTGAATTCTCTGTTGTGTGGAAACAAAGAAAAGTTAGCTGCAAACAAGAGCAAACGGAGAAGTGGGCTCGACTGAGGAGTGGTCGTACAGATCCACGTGACAATAGATTCCAATAGATATTAATTCGCTGCATTCACCAGATATTACGACTAGTTGATGTGACTAGAGTCTGCCATACAGGCGAGACGCCGTTTGTTATTATTCATTGCGCAAGAGAGTGTTTGGACCAATGAACCGTGGGGCGAGTGAACATTTTCACCAATCACCCGTGGTTAAAGTATACATCTCTTTAGCGACTATAGTCGTCTTCTGGACTTGTCGTGTTCATCAGGACTCCACGATGTTAGGGTTAAGAGAGAGGGGATGTTACTCGTGCAACTAGTGAAAATCATGAGACTGGCACTATGCCTCAGCAATAGGCCAGAAGAAATATATATATAGTGGTTCTATAAGGGGGCAGCTATGTCTGAAAGCCGTTTGTCTTCTATTACACGTACGGTGCTCCGCCTGTTGGCGGCAAAGCCGCTCACGAGCGGTTGTTTGACGGATGCTTATGAAGCAACCCACTCTGTTCACAATACTTATATGAAGCGGAGTGATACTTTTAGAGAGCTGAACAAAGCTATATGCACCTAAACATTTGCTTTATTGTTCACTACAATCATGTCAAATGGCCAAATTCTTCTTAAGCGAAACCCCATCTTCAATGACAAAGACAAGGACTTTTACGCAAGCTGGGAGAATGAGCATGGTCAGCAAGCCTTGCCGTGGGCACTAGCTACGGGAGTTGTATACTACGCCCAGGTAAGTTTCAAGATATTCTGTGCCCTACTACAAGGGCGTAGAAACAGCATTTCCCTTGTGATCCGGGTTCAAATATGACATAAGAGTTACGATATGGCCTTTCACAGAGACTGTAGCTGACAATGTTTCTAAAGATACACTACATTCAGTCCAATGATCCTAATTTTTCTACCGACGACTGGGATGGGGCCATTGAATACAATGTTGACCCAAGTGCATCAACTGTTGCCAATAGTCCGTCACGCGAGGCTGCAAGTGCTGCTTATTACAAAGAACAAATCTTGGTGGATGAACGACGACTCTTCATTGGTGACGCCTCCTCTCATTCCAAGCACGTTCCAGGGAGAACTGTCAGTGGGAAAAAAGTAGTTATGATTGAGAATGGTAGGGCAACGCGACCGATTGATGAACGATGGGTAAAACTTTGGCAGGAATACCTGGATAGATATACGTCAACTCAGTAAAGAGCATAGATACACTAAAGATAAAAATGAGGACTCGAAGTTTCGAACTTGACGCTATGTAAACGTTTTAATTGACAACATAGATTAGAGGGAGAGAGTTTCTCCATGGCAACTACGACAAAGCAGGAAGAATTTGCTTCCTCAGCCACTTGTTAATGTATTGTTGTAATTCTCTGTTGTTTTTCTCGATTGCCATCATATGTCCATTGCCACGTATTCCCTGGTCTGCCAGATAGACGTGTTCAATAGGAACCCCTGCGTCACGGAGAAACTCAGCCGTGAGATGGTCGTATCCTGCATGATACGACGCTTCAGCGGTCACCAACACAACTGGAATGTGGCAAAGATTCTTGAGCTGTCGCATAGGATGCTCTTGTCGGGGCCCCTTAATTAAGCCAGCGTATATTCCCGTCTCCTCTATCATGTCTTCGCCTCTTGTCGGTAACATTCCGTAAGGCAGCATGGCAGCATCTGCTGGTAATGGTGGCTCATAGCGTAGCGGTGTACTGGTAATTCCAAAGGGATGTATCAACTTGCCGACGATCTCAGGTCGGGAGTTGAACGGCGGACAGTCCGGATACTGGAACGGTGGGCCATGAGGTTCCAATGCCACGATGCCACAGACCAACTCTGGACAGGCATCGGCAGCGTGCCATCCGAGTGGTCCTGACTGAGAGTGGGTGATGAGAAATGCCGGGCCGATCTTGTTTAGCAGTGCCTTGATTGCCGGCCTGAAAAGGGACTCGACCTTTGCGTAACTGCCGATATGTCCGACTTGGCTGGCGTAAAAGGCATCGAACACGGGATCTCCTCGCTTCCCGGAGCCGGGCCATTGCGTATGGAGATGTGCCCATGGCGAATTCTCAGGTTGAGGCGCAGTAAAAGCGGCCTCCAGCTCCTCCACGGTGTAATGAGTAAGATCTCCAATGTCCGCTGCATGATAACGAGATCGTCCTACTCCTGGCTGATCAACCACGTAGCATTCCCAGTTGTCTGCGGCTTGAAGCATGGCTAAGCCAGGCCGATTATCCGGTGTTGCCTCCCAATGTGTCCCCGTTTGGGCAGCACCATGTATGAAGACAATGGCAGGCTGTCCGGGAACTTTCTTCCCATAGCGTCGTACGCACATGGATCCGGTCATGTGTGTCCCTCGGTCATCTTGAATGTATTCACCACCAACGTAAAATACATCCGCTTCTGGCTGTTCTTGAACATTACTTGACGGCATCGTAGAATTGTGACCTGAGATGCGTCGATGGTGAAGAAAGTCGATTTAAATGCAGCGGATCAAACTGCATATAAGCTTCATTCGAGAAAGTGGCTTTCAATGGATATTTAAACTTGTCTGATACCGTTCCGTCAAGTTGTCTGCATAATGTTGATTAGATGTCGCCTTGAATTATCGTGTTCTCATTATATAATACGTAGCGGAGAGGCTGAGATGAAGGCTCTTCACCTTCGGCCAGGGCTTATTACCAAAATAGTAAAACTTCCCCGTAGCTGCGGACTTTATAGTCCCAGGAATTTGCCTATGAACTATGGGTCACCTTGGCATCGGCATCGAGAACCGGCCGTAAGCCATCTAGAGTATTTTCCCCGACACGTACATATGAACTACATATCAACAAAAACATCTACATTACGGATTTGTATAGCACAACTAACGCATACCTCAGCTTCATTATATCTGGTTCAACACGGAATGAAATAATTGGATAGTGTAGTTTTCATGCGTAGGCCTCTTGGGGAGATTTAGCGATTTGCCTGCTATGGCAAGAACTGGAGTTACGAAGCAATACATAATTAAATAAAATAATGAGCAATGATATACTGATTCTTGCTAATTTCGTACTAAGTATACTCTTTCCTTCCAATCTCCCGATTGAAAGACCACAGCCCCATCAACCGCGCGTTGAGTTCAATTTACATCCAATATAGGTTGGCACTAAAAACAGTGCGGGGGATTTTCCTTACAAAATATATCGGAAGTCAGGGTGATAGTCATAAGCCTCCTCAAGCGACTGGTGACTCATTGGGTGAACGGTACCAGCTGCTTGGTGACGAGCGGCCTCTTCTTCCTTCTTGCCATTCAGATGGCGCATGTGGAGCCACATGAGAAAGGCAGAAATGAACCCCATGGCCTGAAACGCCAAACAGATAGAATGACCCTTCAAGTACCGCGGAGGGTCAGTGTAGATGTGAGAAGCCATAATGGCAAAACACTGACCAACAACTTCCGCTACTCCCCATGTCATTGCACGCTTCGTGAATCCACCCACGTTGATGCTTGCCCAGGCTCCTAGAAGAGTAACGCACGGGAATACACCCATCGTGATAAGACAAGTGCCAAAGATCTTGACTTTGACGCTGTTTACTACCATGAGAATGATATACCCAACAATCGAAAAAGCGAAGCAGAGCATCAAAAGTGGCCCCTTGATGCCTGTGCGATCGGATGTATAATTGACAATGAGAAGAGTGACGAATGCACACGCATACGGAATAAGCGAAAAGAGCTGGGTTCGGGCTTTGCAATTCAAGATTGTCAGATTGGGACTAAACAGAGCAAGTTGGGAGTTACTCACTGGGAGAGAAGCCGAACTGCTGGACAAAGCTTGGCAGAAAAGCACTGATAGAGGCAAGCCCAAGAGCAATACCAGCATTCATGACTGAACAAAAGTAAACTTTAGGGTCCTTGAATGCAATTAGCATTTGTTTCTTATCGAAACCTGCACCGGCTTTGTTGTAGGCTATATATCTTTGTTAGCGGTCAGCCTTGATGTGTAATACACAAATAACGTACTCTTAAGGCGCTTAATGGCCACTTCAAGCTCGGCTTTGGAAAAGATCCAATGCTTCAGGTCCTTGATCTGATCTGGAGGAGGCGGCATCAATAGCCAAGCACTGATTCCAACAAAGATGCCGGCACATCCTTGAATGATGAACAGCCATTGCCATGCGGAGTGGCCCAGAGCACCATCCAAGTTCTTTTGAATGGCATACGCAATGAGTCCACTAAATGCACCAGCAATAGTTGCTGCAGAATAAAAAGCAGCTGTGGACTCGGATTAGTCTGAGTAGGTAACACGTAACATTTGATGTTCGATGGAGAGAAACATACAAGTTCGAGTTGCCAGCTCGTCTCGCTTGTACCACAAACTAGTATATAGAGTCAAGGCCTGAAGAAAGGTAGATGCAAAGCCAAATAGAATCCGAAGGGCCAGAACAGTAGCAGCGTTCTTCGCTGCAGCCATGCAGCATGATAGTGTTGCAAAAACAATGACACATCCGCCAACCTGTCGATGAGCTTTGAAGAAACGGATGGACAAGTTCGCAGGGATAATGCATATGACATAGCCCACATCTTGATGAAGCCGTTAGTATATATCTTCTTGTGATGCCATCGATACTGGCTTACAGTATAGAGAGACAGCGTTGTAAAATTGATCGTTACTGATGTTGAGATCTTTTTGAAGTCCCATCACACGGGCGTTTCCGATATTTCCTCGATCCTGTATGAAGAGACTTAATTTTAATTTCTTTCTTTCATCATAGAACGGAGCATCACTGAAACTTACCCATTGATTGACGAGGAAGACGAGAGATGTCATTCCCACAATTAGGATATCAGCTTTGAGAACTAAACTTCTCTCTAGCCTTTTCTCTTCTGCCGTCAGTTCTGGCTCTGTAGCCAAGAACTCCTTCTCTTGGTACTCGACCATGTCCACATCGTTCACCGGTTCTACCTTTTCGGTATCCATCATGTCAAAAATTATCGGCAGTAGGGATGGAATCAGAAGTGAGGTGTATGGGTGACAAGAGGGCAGCAAAAAGAGAAGAATCCGGGGTAAGATATAGTAAATGCAATATGTCGACTCCAATATCGGCGCTCCTATGAAAGTATCGCGTCGTTTGCAGCTGGGGTAGTCTGGGGAAGTGTCTAAACTAGCTCCGAAGATTTGGATCTAGCGGATATCTTGGCGATGCGGCACCATCAAGTACATTTATTCGTCAGTTCTTTTTCCTAGAGCCCAGAGCATGCACGTATACGCCGTAAAGGGATGTTCTCGACCAGAGGATGCACAACTCCGCATGGTTGGGACGCTTGGCGGCGATGTCACCTGGTGGCGTGGGTTGTTAGCGTCTCTCAACTGGAGAACATTATACCCTGTCGCATACGGACTGTATTGATTCCATGTACGGCTGTGCAGTGTTCGTAGGCTCTGGGGCTGATGCTCGGATCGTTGTCAAGGGGAAAGCAAAGGATACATGGCCTCCTAAACTCCGCAGAGTTTCTACTCACGCATTCTGTCGTTTGGACAGGCGTCTTACCAAGAGAGGAAATTATCGCGACATCCGCAGTAGCGGACCGCCGACCCGTACATATTGCCCGAAACGGCAATCGGCCAGTTTGAACGGTTCGGCCGGATGTGTATTCTAACCGCAACTCAAATATTGTGTCTTTCAACTTCATGTTCCTCAAAGGGGAAAGTTTCCCGATGAACCTCATGATGCATATAATTCGTTGTGTTTTTATATCATTCCGATTCTTCATCGTTTTCACTACATGAGAATTAGTTTAGTTCGCCGGGTATTCCCAATAACGGATCTATTGATTGCTAAGATACGAAGTCGGTCTCGCCACCTCAAGTTTTTTCAAGCTATCGCAGCAAATTGCAAGCCAAGACGTAAGTTTGTTTGTCATGTAAACACTGATAGAATGTCATTGCGGAATGCAAGTTCACTAATATGATCGGTACGATTACTCTTTGGAGAATAGATGTGGCGATGATTACACCTCGATCGAGTACATCTTGTCTCGGAGGCTTTGAAGAGGCCGCCATATGCGTCGGTGGAGAGACAGGATGAGAAACTGACTTTGATTATTTCTAAGAAACTAATATGTTTCCAAGATACAGTATTGCATTGGGCTAGTATGGAACGTGAGCAGCTACAGCTTTTTGCACCTCAAGTGCAACTTGATAGCTCAGAATTATCCCTCTGCTATATGCCTGAATGGATGCTTCTCTCACCCTATTCACGTATTGCCCATGCGTTTGATACAACTCTTTCAGTTTTGCTTCATCATATGGGATAGTTGCTCCGTTCAAACCCGTACCAACAAGGCCGACATACTTCGCAATTGGGACAGTAATCTCTGGGAGCCGGACTCCTCCAATGACATTACCATCAGAAGCTCGATTCAATATCGGCGTGGTGCCGTTGAGATATCCTTCAATCAATGGCATCGATGAGGGTGGGTGATGATGCTTAATCCAGACTGGAAGCAGACGGAATGCGGCATCCACGACTGGAAGCCAATTTACTTGACTCCAATTTTGAGAGAGCTGCTGCGGAGGTTCAACGCCATCACGATTAAGCGTCAACAGGAGATTTTCGTATAAAGGCACGTTGACATGTGAAGCTCCAGCTACCTCCCAATAGCGAAACTTTGGAGTATCTGGCTGGCGTGTACCGAATAGGATGGTGTATGAAGCTTCTAACTCGCTGTGGATCATAAAGACTGGAATCTTCAAGTCTGTTCGTACCATTGCTGAAACTGTTGGAGCCTGTTCTCCAGTCGATGTATGATCAGTAGAAAAGGTAGCCGCCTGGCTGGCAGATAGCAATGGCATGGTGGCGTCGAATACATTGGTAAGAGGTTGTATACCATTAGTGTATGCGAGGACGCGGGAACCAGACTGTGAACCACCAACTGCAACGACGATATCAGGAGATAAACCGCCCAGAATCTTTGCTTGCCCTTGGGGTGATTTGATAAGTCTAGCAACCTGGGTATATATATCGTAGCTGACGGTATCGTTGGGAATGATCAAAGATCCGTAGCGATCTGAGTCCCACTGATGAAGGCCCTGAGGATTCGAAATACTGAGGCCAGATATCCCAACACGTTGTGCGGATACAAGGACATAGATAGATCCATCTTCGTAGAGTCCAGGAGCATCTCCACCAAAAGTGACTTCGTAGCCAAAAGATACGTTGATCCACTCCAAGAGGGTAACGCCGCTGAATTGGGAACGATGTTTTGGCTTGCGTACAAGAATTCGGGTCTTGTAATAGCTACTCTTAGCAGGCTTCAAATTCCATCTGCCGTCCAAGCTAAGATTGCCAACTGGTTCATACTCCGTCGCATTCCCAGTCAAGAAGAATTCTTCTTCGATGTAGCCGATTTCATCAATATTTCCATAATAGCTCGCAAATGGGTATCCCCTCTGGCCACCACTAATAGGGCCCTCAACTTTGGGTAGTTTGCAGGTGTCCTTTCCGTCATTCATGTTGGCAAAAGCTAGAGGGAAAATCCCAAACAAAAGTAGAAGTGGTCTCATGGTTAAAGTAGTAACGAAATCTTGCTGATGTAACGACGATATTTGATGCGCGTACATTAGGTGGCTGTGGTTGACATCATTATATAACTTTTTATTTGTTTCTACTATTAGGTTTCTTCAATATTAGGTGCACCTCATTGCCAGATTATAAAAGAGACTTCCTAATAGAGAAATATTCACGAATTAGCTCCTCCTCTGCTATTGTGTAGAGATCCCAGACTTCTTCTTCCATGTCCATCGGTCTGAGCCCGAAAGGGCACTAGTATTCAATGGTTTGGCATAGCCTATGGTACTACTGGAGATGCTAATATTACCCCTCATTTTGTAATTAAGTATAAATTTATAGTTCTCATCCTCGGTAACACATATCTGTATAGATACGGGCTGTTGAGAATTGCTGCCCCTCAAGTTGTAATATCCTTTCTAGCAATAGAAGAGAAATGTGAAACACCCTTGCTTGAGTTACATAAGTAAGTAAATTGTTCAGATGGAGTAACATTTCACGCAGGGCATGGAAGCACGCATGGAAGATTGCTCTTGCCGGGTAGTTTAGTTTGAACGACAGCCTTGTTCAACGAAACATTTATAGGGCTCTTCCACTGATATCATTCATCGCAGTCGGTAGGTTTATAGGTTGAATCTAGCAACTGCAGCCTGAGAGAGTACTCTTCTGACTTTTATTAGACAGTTTAAAGTACAGGTAGTGTGACTGCAGCGAGGAATGGATTTGCGCAATCCATGCCCGAATCAATCTTGGTGAGTGATTGTAATATAGTAGTAACTCTACACCAAATCTGCTAACCATAGGAAATTAAAGGCGAATGTCTTCAAACCTATTTACAGAAAGCTGTTTACAGAGTATGAGAAAGATATCGGTAGATAATTGAGCCTTAGATTTGACTAGATGTGGGGGATTGTTAGCGGTTCCCCCACATCTAGTCAAATCTAAGGCCTGACGTTGCATCTGGTATTTCAATATGTAATAGCCTATTACTACTAATAGGCGAAAATAGTGAAGAAACAGTGCTGGAGATCTGCTCTCTAATAGGGATTAGTCTCCAGCTGACAAATATCTTTCGCTCTTGGTCTCGATAAAAGCCGTGTTGATGGATAAAGTCTTACAATCGAGCGCGAAAATATTATTTCCCTTTACTGTTGGCAATTCGAATGATAATTGATTCACAATGTCGGAGGAATTGGTTTTGTTTGATCTCCCTAGTAAGAAGGAAGCCGGCAACAGGGGTTGGTCTGGCAACACTTGGAAAAGTAAGTCAAATCACAAGAGTCAGGACTCAGGATGAGGTTCTCGACATGAACAATTGAACGAGGAATTATATCATAATATCTAGCTACTGACATCATTTTCATTTTCACAGCCCGCATCGTTCTCAACTATAAAAACATACCATACAAAACCCAGTGGATAGAGTATCCAGACATTGCAGCAACTTTTGCCTCATATGGCATTCCTCCAAACCCCGCATCATCATCAGACGCTACTTACACCGTCCCCGTGGTGAAATTTCCCAACGGCGACTACCTAATGCAGTCGTATGCTATTGCGCAAAAGTTGGAGGAGTTATTCCCTGAGCCCTCTTTACATCTCGAGAGCGATTCCTACAACAAAGTCGTGGCTGCTTGGTCCAAGATTGACCCTGCCCTAGCCCCGGAAACGAGGCCCAGGGTGCCGAAAAATATCCTCAACCCCGCAAGTGTCGAGTATTTCGAGCGTACGCGGGCCGCTCGACTTGGCATGACCTTGGAAGAACTTTCCAAATCTGATAAAGCAGGGGAGGCTGCCTGGGCTGCCGCCGAGCCTGGTTTGCAGGCGCTGAAGGCGGTTTTGACGGAAAATAGCTCCGGGCCATATATTGACGGCGATTCTGTCAGCTATGGGGATTTGGCACTTGCTGGCAACTACGCATTTTTCGGGACGATTCACGAGGATCTGCTTAAGAGGCTCTTGAGTTATGATGAGAGCCTCCAGAGACACTATGATGCGTGTAAGAAATGGTTGGAACGGAGCACTTTTTAGCACTTAGGCATGCTGAGAGGAATCCATCGTGTCCTCTAGCTGATGCAAGTTTACTCGATATCTGTATGCATAGTCATATTATTCACAGTGATGCTACCTCATTCTCTGTATTTCATTGACGCAATATGCGGTAAAATACCTCCGTAAATTAAGGCCGTATTAGAATTACCTCTATGATTCCTACTTTGGTCGCCTTCCAAAGGTAGCACGGCAATCCTGCAGATGCAGTCAATCATTCGTGTCTTGTTCGCATTTAGTAAAGGTGGTGCAACGCGCCGTGAGTTTCATGGCGAACACGCATCTTATTGGATACTGAAAGCTGCATACCCATGTTACATTAGGCATGCGTTTATACCCACCCACTTAACGAAAATCAAGAGCGCGGCTGAATCCCGCAACTTGACATCTCCATGATATGCGAAAATCAAATTTCATCATTACTAGCCTTGCAACCATTCTAACCGAAGGGCAAAAATAATGCCTCGAAAGTCCATTTCTACATTCTTCAAAGGCCTTCGATCGAAGAGTCATGGAAGAAATGACCCAGCGGGGAGCTCCTCAAACGTGCCTGATCATGGAGAGACAGAGAGGGGTCAATCTTTACAATTGAATAGACACTCCATCTTTCCACAATCAGGTCGCTCCACAAGTACGACACCACAACCATCTACGCTTGGTTGAGATTGCGGCAATAGATATTTTGCCCGCAGATACACCAGCCCACTCGATGGATGCCACACATATCGATACAGATGATAGGAAAAAGAACGCGACGTCACCAGAAGAAATTTGGGATGAAGCATACGATGGCCTGAAAGCAGAACAGCCCCAATTGATGCATATTTATGAAGTCATTTTATCTAATAAGCTTCATGATCCCAATTCCGACCACCCACAGTCGGAAAACGAGACCAATACGATTGCGACCGCTGGTGATGAGCGACGTGCCCAAATGTTGGCGATCATGCAATACGGCCAAAACAAAGTCAAGAGGGAAGCCAAGATCAAAGAAAGTGTAGGAGAAGCTATGGAAATCGTGAATTCAATGAAATCAATAATAAGTACAGGCATTCAGGCCGCACCACAGGCCGCTCTTCCGTGGTCTATTGTGTCTATGGCCTTGGACGTAAGCTTGCACATATTTATCTCATTTTGGATGTCAGACTAAACGATGGATAAGATTGTTCAAAATCCTGTCAAAGCACAGAAAGATAATATCGAGGGGATTGCATACACGACAAAAAGAATGAAGTGGTATTGGAGTTTGTCGAGTGATCTATTTCATGGAGATGGGTCTCTCAGGAATAGAAACGACGCGCCCGATACTCAAAACGGCATACTTTTGCGACTTGTAGGGCTCTACAAAGAGATTATTCTATTTCAAGTCAAATCAATTTGCTCTTTTTATCGCAATCGTTGGCTTCAGCTATTTCCCGATTTTGTCATAAAAGACAATTGGAACGATAGTCTGAAAGAAATTCGAACACTGGAATTAGAGTTCCAAAATGACTATGCGACATACATGACTCTAGAGGAAAAGAGTATGAGCCACCAAATCAAAAATTGCCTTGAAAAACTGGTCGCACTGCAAGTCAACAACTTAGAGCAACAAGATCGAGATTGTTTGAGAGACTTATACATTACCAATCCTTGAAATGATAAAGAACGTCTTCTGGATACCAAAGGTGGCCTTTTGCCTGATTCATACACTTGGGCTGTCAAGAGTGCCATGTTCCGACAATGGCATACAGAGAAGGAGACAAATCTACTTTGGATTAAAGGCAACCCGGGCAAAGGAAAAACATTGATGATTTGCGGGCTCATTGAAGAGTTAGAGCACATGGAACCTCACCAAGACCTCCTATCACACTTCTTTTGCCAAGGCACAGACCCAAACTTCAACAATGCCACAGCGGTCTTACGCGGCATTATTTATTCGCTCGCAACCCAAAAGCCATCGCTCATTGAGCATATACAACAAGAATATAAAAATGTCGGCAGTAGAAGCCTTTTCGACGGAATCAACGCTTGGATAACGCTGTCAGGTGTATTCGTTAAAATGCTACAAGATCCTGCACTAGAAAATGCTTGTCTGATAGTCGACGCACTGGATGAATGCGAATCGAATCGCAAGAAACTCTTGGATTTCATTATTGAAAGCACTTTGGCTACCCCTCAGGTAAAATGGATCCTTTCAAGTCGGAATTATCCCGATATTGAGGCCAAAATACGTTCATGTCGAACAATCGCGGTCATTGATCTCGAAAGCAGTGCTACTCTTGTTTCGGAGAGCGTTGATGCATACATTCGTTGCAGAACACAACAATTGAGCCTAATTGAGGATAATGAAGTGCTTCAGGAGCAATTACAGCGTGCTATTTTGCAGAAGTCAAGCGGAACGTTTCTGTGGGCTGCACTCGTGTTCCAAGAGATCGAAGAGCGCCGCACATACGATGATGACGCCGAACTGCTGCAACTCTTAGACGCAATGCCTAGCGGATTAAGCGGCCTATACGAGAGAATGATGAATCAGATTAATCTACTAGTGAACAGCGATCAAGAACGTTGTCGCAACATCTTGGCAACCATGGTGGCCGCATATCAACCACTAAATTTAGAGACACTGCCAATACTGGCTGGATTAAAGGGCCGACTAACACAAGCTGAACCTCTGAAAACCTTAGTCCGAATGTGTGGATCATTTTTTGACTATTAGAAGAGATGTCGTTTATTTCGTTCATCAATCAGCGAAGGATTACCTGATCGGAGAAGGTCACAATCGCATTTTCCCCTCCGGAAGCGAAACTGTCCACCGAGACATGTTCAACCGCTCACTTGAGGCTATGTTAAAACCCGGAAAACTGCGACCAAACATATACTCTCTGCCATATCCTGGTGTCAAAATACACGAAATATCCGTACCACAGCCAGATCCCCTTGCAAGCATTATGTATTGTTGCATGCACTGGCTTCAACATTTTTGCGACGGCACTTTTGGTGTTTATTCCGGGTCAAAAAATCACATACATGAAGGCGTCAACAAAATTTTCGATTTCCTCAAGCTACATTTCCTTCACTGGATTGAGGCGTTGAACTTGTCACAGAATGTGGAGGCCGGAGTCGTCTCTTTGCAGAACTTGCTTAATTTGTTGACTGTTAGTTGTATTCTCGACTCCCCAATCACAGGACCATTTATAATTGACAAAACTAGCACAACGTAGATGAAACTGAGGCGATTGAGTTTTTCCAAGATGCTCTTCGCTTCATACTCTACAACAGATTCATATTGGAAACAGCCCCTCTTCAAGTGTATATTTCTGCTAATATTTTCGCCCCTATGAAGAGTCATATACGACTTCACTTCAAAGAGGCAATCTCATGGATCAAGACTTTGCCCCCAGTCGACAATTACTGGAGCTCCTGCCAATATACTTTATACTGTGGTATAATGACAGATGCAGTTTTCTCAAACGACACTTCTCAATTAATTACACTATCTCTTGATGAGAAAATGAAGAGATGGGAGACTACTACAGGGAAATTAATACCTGATATTGGTTATGACTTCAAGTTGCCACCTGATGAGGAGCGTTCTCTACAATTAACGTTATCGGACGATGCCAAACTTCTTGCCATCTCAGATGATCTGGCAATCACGGTATGGGATCTAGAGTCTGGGAAACAGGTTCAAGGATTTAAAATCCAAAGAAGAAGAAGGTCCGACACAGCGTTCTCAGGCGATTCTATGCTTCTGGCTGTTACAGATGATACGTCTTTCCAAATTTGGGAATTAGCTACAGGCAAAATGGTTAAGACTCCACGCCAAAAGTACCCCTCGCGGGTGTTACTATCGCAAGATTTCAAGTTAGCAGCCTGGAAAACTACTGACAGCATCTTAATATCCAATGTAGCTACTGGAGAGAAGATTTATGAGCTGTCGAGCAAGTTTCACCCAACACATTTCTCCAATAATTCATCATATCTTGTCGCACTAGACACTGACAAAATGGAAGAGACACCATTTCAAGTTTGGCACATCTCATCAGGCGAAAAAATTATAAGATATATATCTAGAGGGCCACTGTATGCCTTCAGATCTATTGCTTTTTCGGACGACAGCAAATTCCTGGCGTTTGGAGAAGGTGGTGAAAATATCAACATTTGGAACCTCGAAGAGAAAGCCATGGTACGATCGTATAGTGGCCATACACATGCCGTTTCATCGATCGCATTTTCAAGAGACGCCAGTTTTTTGGTGTCTGGATCTTTAGATCGAACTGTGAAAGTCTGGAAGACAGATTTTGACAGCATCGACCGCCCACCACAAAGTGAACTAGGCAAGGCCTACCACAAGATCAACGCCTTGGCCTTATCAACCGATGGAAACTTTACCGCGACAATGTCTAGGGAGAAGATCACATTTTGGAGCACACGCCAACTTTCACATATTCAATCAATTTGGCAATCTAAAGATCTTACCCTCGATCCTTTGGCCCCCCACAGAGGACATGTGCTTGCAATATCCAAAGACTCTAGGCTCGTTGCTAGGGTGTATATATTCTATGAACATGATGATTCGCAATCCATTGGCATGAGTATTTGGAGCATTGATTCAGAATCACCAGCCACCGGTGCCTTCAGAATAGGGGGCTGTGACGAACCGGGTCCTATAGGCACTATAGGTTAACTGTTTCCAAGGGACAAACCTTAGAGTGGTTCTATGGTTTATGTTAGCGGAGCAATCAGGTCGGTAACGGGCAATCTTATCACCAGCTAGTTAATACAAATAAGAATAAATATCTATGTTCCAATCTAATTATATTATAAACGCTGTAATAACAACTAGCTATCTAAGTATTCTAATAAGTGACATAAAGTAAACTTATATATCTAGTCGTATATTCTAGAGTCAAGTAGAATCGCTTATAATTTTAATTAATTTGTTCCTGCGTTAATTAAAATTAATGTTAATTCCCGTCGACCGCTTCCTAATTAGCTGCGCAGCCTAACGTTAGTCTAGGAGTGCCTACCCTGTAGGCCCCTTGTCGTAACCATAAGAGCTGGGTCGTAACACAATTCTCCCCCTTCTGTTAGTCTTATCCCTAAGACCAGGTAATCTAGCATATAAGTATCTATACCTCCTACTTATAGGTGTTCTTCTTATTCTATTACCTGTTCGTCGCTAAAATAACTTTCTGTATTTAAAAATCTACTGACTTAGCTAATATAAAAGGAAAAAAGAAAAAACTTAATAGGAGTATAGTACTTACTGCTTCTATATTATTGTAATCCGTTAAGATAAAACCCTGCTTCTATTGCAAAAAGAAGGGATTTTAGTATTTAGCTTCCGAGGTTAACTTAAGTCGCTGCTTAAAGTATATTAAAGATTACAAATCTTATTATAAGGCGTTTCTTACCCCTTAACAATTATTACGTATTTCCCGTTGACGCAACTAGCTCGACAGTAAGGTTAAAGCCGTTAAAGAGGAAATCGTAAATCTTATAGCTAAAGTTATTCATCTTCGGAAATAACATAAGGAATAGTCTAAAAAGGCAGTATATACGGTATCCTAAGGTATTAATAATTTAGCGAAGCTAGAGTAGTTAAAGCAGAAGAAGCATAAGGCAGAGGCTGCTCTTCAGGCTGCTATAATACAGTTAGCAAAGGGTTCTTCTAAAGTCGTCCCTGCTTCTTTAGAATTAGTAGATTATTTAGGGATATTGTCAATAGATCCTAAGCTAGCATAATCCCTAGGCTTTAATAAAGTTTTTCCACCAGCGTTATTAAGTTCTTAAGATGCTTAATAGGTTCCTATATTTCTTCTTTTTCTTTCCCTTTCTCCTATTATACCCTATAGCGTCGTTTACCGTCTTCTCCTGTCTTTATTACATTAATGTCTTTTACCTCGTATTCTTCTTCTTCTCCTTTAATAATAATTTCGTCTTAGATAAATCTTCTAGTTTCTTCGTCAATTTATACTTTTTCTAGCAGGGAGATGTAGAATATCGGATATATATGTTTTCCTTGTTTTTCCTATTATTCTAGAAGTTTAAGTTTATAATTTACTTCTCTAATTTTTCTTAAAATTTTATAAAGTCTAAGTTTCTTAAAATCGAGTTTATTGCTTAGCCTGTTTATTTTGATATTTACTTACTTATTTCCCCGCGTGTATCGGTGTAACTAGACCATATCCCTTTCCTAAAGGGTTAGTCCTTTAATCCTATTTCTGTCTACGTATTTAATTATCCTTTATCGAACGAATTTAAGTTGTCGTCGTAGTTCATTATGTAATTTAATTATGTCCTCTGCCTTAATTATAGCTTTTTTAACATCTTCCCCTTACCTTAGCAGTTAGTAGGCTTCAGGTTTAAATCTATAGTTTAGGAAGAATAGTAATTTCCTAGTTAATTCTAATTCTATGCTGTTATAAGCGAGTTGTACAACGGGGAGGAGTTCTACCTAGTTGTTTTACTTAAAATTAATATAACAGCGTAAATAGGTCTTAATTATTTAGTTAATCCTTTCCGTCTATCTATCTATCTATAGGTAGTAGACTATGCTAACCTTATAATTTATTTCTAATTTAGCTGTAAATGCTTTCCAGAATTTAAATATAAATATATTTCCTCTATCGGAGATCATATCCCCCAGCAGTCTATAGTTACTTATGACGTATCTTATTATTACATAAGCTAATTTTTCTATATTACTGGCTTCCTTAAATAATATAAAGTAGGCTATTTTCGTAAGTCTATTAACTACTACGAAGATGCTGTTATAAAGTACCCTCGTAACTAGTTCTCTTAAAGAAGGTAGTTTAGTAATTAAGTTAAATAAAATCAATTCCTATAATTGCTGTAGTATAGGTAGTAGTTATAGCTGTCCGTAGGGTTTATACTTAAAGCTTTTAGCTCGTCCGTATATTATATATTCTAATACAACCTTCTATATCTATTTCTTAATACCTTTAAATTTAAAGTATTATGTAATTTACTATATAGTTTTTCTAATTCTACGGTATCTATTAAGTTTATATACGTAAACTGATTTTACTACTTTACTTCGCAAGTCTTCTAGTACCTAGATAAGTCCATTTAGTATTAGGTATCCAGTATCTATAGAAATACCTTCTAGGTATTATTTATTTTCCTAGTTCTTAACGTATTCCTTTATGTCGTTAATAATCAGGTCGTCTATCTCAATTTAGTACAAGGTATTAATTAATTAAATAACTAGGTCTTTATACTAGTTTTTCTCTAGTATTTATACCTTAACTTCCAGGATTTCTTAGAAGTGGTCTAGGTGCCTGCTAAGTATATTAGCGTATCCGTTGTCTAATCCACTGTAGTGTTTAATAATAAGCTTAAACTTAGAGAGTCGCTTATAATACTTAACTTATCTACGGGATAGTTCTTGTGTTATTATAAAGTAGGTAATATTCCGGTGATCTATAAGGATTATTATTAGAAATCGGCTTCCTTTACAGTAGTATTTTTAATACTACTTACTAAGCGCTTAGTATATAACTATAAACTCTTTATTATAGATAAAGTATCTGAGTTCTGGTCTATGTAGTTTCTTAGAGAAGTAGGCAATAGGCCTAAGTTTCTCTTTTTCGTTTAGTTAACTAAGTACTCCTCCGATCACATAGTCTAAGGCGTTAGTTTCAATTATAATAGGTTTATTTAGATTAAACATCATAAGTACTGGTGCACTGGTAAGGGCTTGTTTAAGGCGTTTAAAGGCTGTTAGAGTGTCTTATGTAAGTTCGAATTTAACGTCTTTCTTTATTAAGTTCATAAGTGGCGTAGTAATTTTTAAGAAGTCCTTAATAAAGCATTAGTAGTAATTAGCAAGTCCTAAGAAACTTTATACTTACTTAACGTTCTATAGCAGTTCCTAATCATTAATTGCCTTAAGTTTCTCAGGGTCTATTTAAACTTTACCTAAGGTAATAATATATTCTAGGAATATAACTTTTTATATATAGAAGTTGTATTTCTTAGGTTCTACCAGGAGTTTATTATCTTAGAGTGTTTATAGTACCTTTTTAACATACTCCTTATATTCTTCTAAGTTCTTAAAGTAGATAAGGATGTCGTTAAGGTATATAATGATAAAATGATCTACGTAGTCTCGTAATACATAGTTGATCATTTTCTGGAAAGATACTGGGGCGTTTGTAAGTCCGAAAGGTATTACCTAGCATTTATAAAGTCCGTATTTTATACAGAAGGCGGTTTTCTATTTGTTGCCTTTCTTAATTTAGATAAGGTTATATACTCCTTTAAGATCTAATAAAGTAAAAATCTTAGCTCCTGTAAGCCGGTCTCTGATTTCCGAAATCAGTGGTAGCAGCGTAATATCTTTCTTAGTTATTGCGTTTAACTGTCGGTAGTCTATAATAAGTCGAAGTTTACTGTTCTTTTTGGGTATAAATATAACTAAATATCCTGCTAAGGATTTAGAAGGTCTAATGTAGCCCTTCTTCAGCTGGTCTTTAATCTATTTATTAAGTGTCTTAAGTTCGGTGGTACTTAGGTTATAGATTTTGTTAAACGTTGGGACTTTGTTATCTATAAGCTTAATCTTATAATCCTATTGGCTGTGTTCTGGTAGTCCAGTGTTAAGTTCTTTATTAAAGACTAATATATACTAGAGGTCTGTTAGTATATTCTTTAAACGTTCTGGTGTCTGTTGGTCTCAGTGGCATAATTCCTTAACCTTTTATATAATCAAGTTAAGAAATCTAAGCTGTTTCTTTTTTAGTTTCTTAACGTATTCGACTGTCCTTAGGAGCTTCTTTAGCTCCTCCAATCATATTTACTTTATAACTTTTTATTTTTCCGTATATTTTTTTGTTTTTTAGTTTAATGCAGGGGTTACTAATCCTATCGTCGGGGATATTATAGCATCCTATCGATCCTCCTAATCTAGTTATAGTATATCTCTGAAATTAATTAGTTTAGGGCAAGTTTACCATCTCGCCTAGCCTCTGATTTAGTTAATATTAGGGTTGCGTAATTTAAGCTAATTATATCCTAAGAGTATATTATATCCTGCGATATTTATAATATTGAATTTAAACATATCCTTAATTTTACTAAACTAGATTATAAGGTGATTAGTTTTGCGGTTAATAGTTCCGTTGTTATATATGAATTATTGTTTCTTAATGCTCGTAAGGGTATATGGTTTCTCCTTTTTATAATGGTTTAACTATAGGCGGTTAACTAGTTAAGGTGTAATGTAGCTTGTCGTGGCTCCGGAATTTATGTAGACTGTAATTGGTTTATTATTTAACTATCCGTCTACTAGGAATTTCCGTAGTTTCTTTCCTCCTGTTATAGTATTTAGGTTGTGGTAGGTTACATCGTCGGCGCCGTTGTAATAATTATTACCGTAAGGGTTAATATTGATGTCGTCTAGGTCTAAGGTAATCTATCCTGGTTCTTTATTTTAAATATTATAGCGTTTACACCAGGTGCATCTGGGTTTAGGTATGTGTCTGGCGGTAAGCTTATGGTATTTCCGAAGGTTATTCCAGTTAATTCCTCGTAATTCGTTATTATCGCTATATCTTACTAGGTTAAATCCTTATTGTTCCAGGTTGTAGGTAACGTATACGAGGGCTCGGCGTTAGTACTGATGTTTCTTACAATAATCTTTGTTACAGAGCATAAATTCTTTTTATCTACATTCTGCAGCTCTGTAGTCCTTATGCTATTTCTGAAGTTTAAGCATAATGTATTATTTATATAGTAGCAATTTGCAGTTAATAATATTAGCTTCGTTATATTAGTTTATAAGCAGTATATTATCGATAAGGTAGATAGCTGATTCTAGTGCCTTGGCCATCGGATATTCGTCTGCGTTGGTCTTGATGTATTGTTGAAACCGGTTTCCGGGCAATTGGATCCGGTCGTAGGCGGTACTTAGATTAATCTATTTAATCTGTCCCTATCGTTTAAGGAGCTTCTGGTGGTCCTCGAGTTCCTTTTGTTATACGATTTCGTCGTAGCGTTTATTTTCTTTAATAATACCTTATATTCTATATTAGTCTTCGTATTATTCCTAGTCTATTATAGTTATTTTACAGAGGTAGTAGATGCTTTTGGGTTCCACTGACCTATATTAGTCGCATATACGTTTCTTAAGGTCGTTGATTTCTTTCTAAGTTATTCCTTCGCAAAGGTCGTATTGCGTTAGGGACGCTGTGTCTTATTCCGCTATCCCGTTCTTTTCTAGGTGCGTTTAAGTAATCTCTTTAAGTGTGTTTAAGGTTTGTGTACGCCCCTTGGGGTATTATCCAGAACCTTATTTATCGCTGCGGTATATTTGGCAATTGTCGTCATAGTATACTAAGAAGTGCAGTTTATTATAGTCTACCGAAGGTTTTATAGTGTTAATAGTTTGGTTCTCTTTGGGTTCTAAGACAGGCGTAAATTTCTTATCGCTATCTTTCTTAGGGGCTTAATAATATTTCTTTACGTATCCTTTCTTTCTATAGTTATAGTATTTAACGTTCTTACGTTAAGCCTCAATAGTACTAAGGTCTATTAGGCCTGGTTGTCTATTGTTAAAAGAGGTAATATAGTTATTTTGCTTTTTTCCTTAGTTAGCTTAGTGTCCTTAAGTTCGCTTAGGTTAGACGTTATAGAAGTTCCCGTTCTTTTCTCGCTTCCGTTCTTTCTGTTATTCCTAATTGCGATTGTTGATCTTAATAGCTTTTTAAGTGTAGTCGGTGAAGGTCGTCTTTTTGCAGTTAATTTTAAAGAGTTTATCCTTAACTTCAGGTTTTACACTATTATAGTAGACTTTTTTCTTAGTTTCCTTAGTCTAGTTAACCTTAGTTAACAGGCGTAGGAAAGTTAAAGTATACTTACTTAGTAGTCCTTTTTAGGTAATAAAACAAAGTTCTTACTCAGCTTCTTATTGTTTATCTACAGTACTAAAAGACTTTCTAAGTTATTCTTAAAATTCCGCGTACTTAGTGTAAATTTCTTCGGTTTATATTTTAAGTTTTTTTAAATTAATCTTTCCTTCCTCGTAATTCTATATAATAGGTTGGAACTATATTTCAGTATCTCCTACAAGGCGGCTGCCTGCGAAGATAACTCTATCTTCGTCGTCCTTTAAGGTACGAGGGAAGTATCCGAAATAGGTTGCAAATTCTAAGAAAAATTTGTCCATCTTACGTAGATCTCCGTCAAAGGGTTTAGGCTTCGTCGGTTTAATAACCTCACCCTTCTCTCTTTTCCCATCCTAGAGGTCCTAAAGCTGGGTCTTAAGAGCTTTAAACTCGGCCTTTAATTTATCGTAATTAGCTTAATTAGCTATGTTTTCGGCTAGCGTATCTTTAAGCTCAATGTCGCTGTTGTAATTACTTTAAGCTTCGCTTTTGTAATCAGTATCGTTATCTGGAACTCTAAAGCTTATAAGCTGCTGAGTTTCTAGTATTTTATTACCCATAGGTCTAAGGTGACCGTCTAAATAAGAGTTATTATCGTATAATAAACCGGGTCCTATAGGCACTATAGGTTAACTATTTCCAAGGGACAAACCTTAGAGTGGTTCTATAGTTTATGTTGGCGGAGTAATTAGGTCGGTAATAGGTAATCTTATCACCAGCTAGTTAATATAAATAAGAATAGATATCTATATTTTAATTTAATTATATTATAAACGCTGTAATAATAACTGGCTATTTAAGTATTTTAATGAGTAACATAAAGTGAACTTATATATTTAGTCGTGTATTCTAGAGTTAAGTAGAATCGCTTATGATCTTAATCGATTCGTTCCTGCGTCGATTGGAATCGACGTTGATTCCCGTCGACCGCTTCCTAATTGGCTGCGCGGCCCGACGTTAGTCCGGGAGTGCCTACCCTGTAGGCCCCTTGTCGCGACCATAAGAGCTGGGTCGTGACAGGGGCTATTCAGAAATTGTTGCGGTGGCGTTCTCACCTAATGCGGAATTCTTGGCTGCAGCATACCATGCAGCATACCATAATGAAAAAGAGTGTACTGTCATTATCTGGAAGGTTGAGTCACAGGAAATGGTGTACCAACGTGTTGTGTCTGCTACTGTTCCCGCTGCAACCCGATTTTTTGTTGATGATGCGTATTTATACGTCGTCACGGATATCGAATGCTATAGATTGAAGGAGCCGACGGGAAACCTTCCCGAACATGGCGATCGATATCTCATACCTACTAATAAGGTTGACATCGGTTACTCTATTAATTCATCAAAAGACTGGATTGCATGGAACGGGAAGGACATGATATGGCTACCGGGAGATTTTCGTCCATCAAGCACAGGTGCGTTTTCTGCACGGATCGCGGAAGTCGCACTGGCAACTGCATTGGGAAGCCTTATTACAATGAATTTCGAGGAGCCGCCATCTGAGGATGAGGATTGGACCCCCTGGAAGTCATCTGGATTTCTCTAGTGTCCAACTGGAGGGGTATTATACAAAGGGCCAGATATGTACATATTGGGGATAGCTCTTGACGGGCTTCAGAGTCTCAAAAACCCCCCGAAAGGGTTTCGAACAGCCGCTAGGATGCGAACTGAGTCAAGATTACTGGGTTGTTCTTTAGATTTGACTCGTTCTGTTGGGCGGGTTCCTCAGGGATTTGACCAAAAATTTGGCCTCTGATGTGACAGGTGGCAATATGTTTGGCGTTAGTGCGCCCATGGCTCTGGAATACTGTAACATTCCCCTTTTCATTTTATCTACAAGCTCTACATTGTACTGAAACAGACCGAATCTTGTTACTGATCAAGGAAATGATGGTCGAAGTCAAAATCCAAGGCGCATGCTCTCTATCTTACTGTCAGTGGTCTATGACGTATATACTGGTACAACCGTGACTGTCGAAAACGTGAACTATCTTGACTTATAATCTCAATTCCTTGCGGAATAGAAGAGAAGAAATGATAATGAACCATGAGCTAGGTGGTGCCGACGAATGAGAGCGGACTTGGTTTCTCTTATCCCACCCTTCTTACGACAAGACCAGCCTTACTGACAGAAATATATCTACCGGTAATATCACTTCATTGAAATCAACTCAATTATATTGTAGACAATTATATAGTCAATTCTTCATCATGGAGGTGATGAGCGGCCATAGAGACGGGATCCCATGTCATGTAGATAGCCCCCCAATCGAAGAGAAACACAACCACTTTAGACCATTCATACGAATGGTTCGGTTAAATTTTCTAATTTGGTTCCACCACCGCTTACGAGAAACATTCTTCTTCTCGTAAATGATGGTGGATGAGAGAGTGTCCTAGCCTGAAGAACCGCGATGGCGGCTGGTCGATTTCACATGTCTCTACTCTGAATATAGTTTAATCGGTCAATAGCGTCGGAATTCTATGTCTGTGTCCTCATGATTTGCCCGTAATATGATTACTAGTAGCCGATGTGCATGAGTGTTTGACTTTACATATCTAATAAGTCTACCTGACAACGAATGAGGTTACCGAGCTCGTAAAACCATCCAATGAAAGAGCTCGTACGTACTCGATATGCCCCTGTAAGATTGCTAGAACCGTATTGCTTACTTTACGAGAGCCAATCCAGCAGTACCACTGCTTCGGGATTGGTATCGGTATCTATTAGATCCATCATGGCCAATCGAGACTAACCGGGTGGCAGAAGCGAGTGTGATTTTGGTGCTCCATAGCAGAAGAAGAAACCTTGCTTCCATGGAAGAGGGCGCTCGGTGGGGGGTTACGAGGGGGTGACAGATGCATTAATTCCGCCTGTTTACCCCTGTTCAATAAGGCGTTTTCACATGGCTGCCTAGCAGCATGCATGGCTACTATTCGCGATGCAACTCGAAGACTCCATGTAACACCCTCATTATTCTCTCAAGACAATAGAGCGTCTCCTTTAAGTTTCGTTCCGTCGCACCCTTATGTCCGGGCTTCTCCGACTTCGTGCATTAGTACGTAGATCATTTTATTCACTCATGTCCTTTTGAGATCACAGCGTACAGGGACACCTTTGTGGGGTTACAATCTGGCTGGGTCTTCAACGGCGTCTTAACGAGAGACGAATAGATGCCGGTTTCTCTCAAGTCCCGCTTTCTCTCAAGTCCAGCATTCATACCCAATTACGCTGAGCCTCTTAATTTGTAGTATCCGTTTTAGATGAACAATATTCGTTCATGTTCGACTAGATTCCTTTTGACTCAGACTCTCTTCGAGCCTCTTAATAGTTGAAAAGAATTATGAAAAGAAACGCAAACATCCCAATGTATTCACATGTCATACTATGGCGATGGTAAGTAAAGATCCTTGCGGCCAGGAATATGCCCCAATCAAGTTTGCGTCGTCGGCTAACGGCTGTTCAAACCCAAAGAAATCCTTGTCCATTTCCATGTGAGCCTGTGGAGTCTACCGAAGCAGTGGAAGAAGACCTTCCGCCGGCAGCAGCCGCTTGCGACATGGCAAGGTTATTCGAGCCTCAAGTCAGTGGGGCAGCATTGCAGGCAAGCGTATGTATCTGCGTCAGATTACCCGCCGAACCTTCTTTGAGCCGTAGTTGTGGCTTGCAGCATACAATGAGCGGTGGGTTGGGTTAAACAAAGGGGCTCGTAAGATGAAGTCAGGCATTGAGGTGGCAAAGCCCTGGGCACAATCTAATAACGAGTTCAAGACGACGATTACGTTTCCTACGTGGCGTCTTAGGACTCCGTGGTCTTCGATGTAAAATGACCGATGATATCATATGAGCGATCTGACTATACAGTACATGGACTTCCTAAGGCCCCGTAGGTGTCTCCAGGGCCCTTGTTAACATTGTGTTCTGTGCTCCATACAAGTGAACTGTACAGCGGAAGTCGATAAGCTACCCATTGTTAGAATACCGAAGTAAAGCCTAGTTGCAGCTCAATTAAATCAACGCTGTAAACGAGGTTTCTTACCTTCTTCTTTTATTTTGTAAACAAAATGCTCCGGAGCAATACTCGGGTAGAAACTTGGAGAAATACTCGGGCCCAAAGTGAGCAGGCGAAAGTGAATTTGGCCGCTGCATTTATCTCAGTATCCACATAAGCACGCACCGACATCCAGGATCGCCAAAGGTGCCAAACCCTTGTCCAAAGTCTCCTGATCCGTGTAGCCGCATGTGATCTGCCTTGTGTAGTGCCGGACAAGGGGGGTTTGGTACCGGCAGTTTTGGAGGCGACTCCTTCTGTTGAGACTATTCGCCCAAGTAGACATTAGGGTTTCTCCTTTTGAAGTAAACGGTACAGATAGAAATGGCTTAGCATGACACTTGTATGAGCCCTTAGAGCCGGTCTGTTCTTTATTCCCTCGTTAGCGTCGGAATTACACGCCAGGCCCCGAAAGGCAGTACAGCATCGATCCTCCTCGATTCCCTCGAAGTCACCGCTACGTATGTAATACCGCTTCTGTTGGACCGAATTCGTGCGAATTGGTAATAACTCTACATTTTTATATCCTTTGTTAAATATTGACTTTATAGGAATAGATCTGTCATGTTGAAGTAGTTGAACAACTGAGAGTTCCTGTTTCCGCAAGTCGCTATAATTCGCTGAACTTCTTTCTCTCTGCTATGACTCTATTCTATTCGACGGAATTTCTCTTCCCCATGGAGCTTCTCCAAATTACAAACAGGGCTAAAGATTCGCTCGCTTCGTTCGACTAGATGAAACCCCCTTACTAGCGTAGGAAGAAGGTGACTTGGCCTTACTCTTTCCTACAGCTTACCAACTGCAGTCCGAATCAGGGCATTGAAGCTTGCATCTCCGGAATGAATAGTGTTGTTACTACTATTCATTATGTGAGAAGCACACGCTCAAAATCTATGCACGTTATGGACTTAAACAGAAGTTACCAATAAGACAACTTACAAAGAGGAATCGAAAACTTCGATAATTAACAAGTAAAGAGTATTCTTTCATTGCTCTGATGGTTTGAGCAAAATCATGACAGGCTATGTTGCACAAGGCAGTTTCAAAGCTTATTATATCCTACTTGAGCTATACTATAGGAGACTGCTATGATTTCCTGGGTTTCTCATGATTGGATTCCCTGTAAACGTATTCGATACGAAATACGCACTGCTAGGCAGCAAAATTAATCAATACAGGTATAGCTGCTCTTCGCTCACGTAAGTTCGTTAGTCACTTGAGTTAAAATAGTGTGACTGGGAGTTTCTGTAGAGATTGAGGCTCGTCATAGAAGTGCCACCGAAATGTAAATTATTTAAGTTAAAGCAGTTTGAGAATCAGATTCAGTTAATGTGACCTCCGTAAGAAAGGCCAAGCAACCGTGGACTAGTTTCGCCTGACTATCCTTGACCAGGCACACAGGATCGGTTTAGTGTGATATGCAGGGAGGCCAAAGTCATGTTGGAAGGGCGCACTATTGCTTGCCATCGTGTAACTGGTTTGTGATCCTTGTCCAGATCAGGCTCAAATCTCCAGATAAAGGGAATGCCAAACTTTATAACTCGTCGTATAACAGTCTTGGAAATCCAGACTCATCACATGCTCAAGACACAAACACCTCCAGCACCTCCAGTGCGTCAATCAAGTGCATTCTTCCTCCTCAAAATCCCTCAGAACCCGATTTTCTTTTTCATCATGATTCAGAATTTATTGGTTGACGGTCGTGCTCGGGTCTTGGAAACGCTCCAAAGGGGTTACGCGCCCAGCCATTTCTCTCACAACCTGGAGCTGATCTTCGTCAAAGACAGCAGAAGCTCGGCTTCGGCCTCAATGAAGACCAAGATTGCCAGCACTCGCGAAAGATCTGCTCGTATACGAACTCTGGATCCACGCACACTCATTTGGTGGGCTACGGCATTTCCGATGAGGCATTGGTCAGGAGGGAGGAAAATTAGCAGCTCCACCTTCGATGGCTTGATCAGATATGCCCCTAGATGTGCGGCTCAGGCAGCATCGTTGCTTCCAGCGGTGGCTGCTGATTTGGATCGGTTGCGGCAAAAGCATGCCAAGTGTACCATGCTTCAAATCTTCTTGGGTGGTAAGCAAAGCCATTTTAGACCGTTATTGACCGGAACGCTAACCCCTTCAAGAGTTCTCGGAGCAGCTTGATACACAATGGAAACCATTTCCTATGGATGTAGAAGGTAAGCCCCGGTCTTGGGTTGAATACCGTACTTATGGGGAGAAAGATAGTTAACTCCCATCCACAGCACTCTCACAAGAAGGGCGATATGTCAACTTCAGCGGAGCTCGATATGAGTCTCTCCAGAGACTTCCTGATCTTCTTCTCTGTGGTATGGAAAGCTCACGGAAGTACCAAGAAGAAAAACAGAAGACTGCGCCGCTATCCACTGCGCTCAAGATCTTCGTACCCACAAATCCTAACCAAGACGATGCGTATTTGTTACTCCCTGTCGGAGTTGGCCAAGTATGGTCTATTTTGCACGAACTTGGGGTGGTAGAGTAGACGAAAGCAATATTCTTTCTCCTTTTAGAATGACGATATGTATATAGTTTTGATAGATGGGGTGGATTATTTGGGTTAATTCATTAACATGATACTCTATGGCATGATTATGTCCAACGCAGTTAGATCTACCAGCTGCTTTAATGTTTGCTCTCATCAGATTATCAGGGGCTGCATTTATTTAAATGTATCTTACCTTCCGGGCTGATGCTCCTAAGTAACTAGTCTATGTGAGCCTGAATTATGATCAGGTCATTCGACGACGTGGCAACTCGACATACAGGTTTTTTACTATCTACTCATCTAGGTATAGATGAAAAGGGATATCATGGTGTGGTATGGGTGGCACTGAGAAACCGCCCCTTGGCTCCAGAGAGGTGGGATGATCTTGTAATTTGAGACATGACATCGCCAAAGAACATTTGGTAGTTTCAGAGTTTGTTTTAACTATAGGCAGCCGATAACGGCATTTATGAGTAGAGAATTAACTAGTACGCCTCCTTGGGCTACTGTTAGCCCTAGTCAATGGAGTGCCAGTGTACCACTCGACTGCTCATGCAACTATTGCTTACTGCAACCTCGAAGGAAGCAGGGCCAAGTAAAGACCCGTCGTAGAAAAAGCATTTCTATTTACTCCGTAGGGTGCACATATCTATGTAGTTTGGGTGGGTTCAGTGAGTTGCATTAGCCACTTCTGAATCCGGGGGCGTTAAAGCCTGGAAGGGGAGGAGAAATACCTTTTCACTTACAACACCTGCCGTAAAATTTGACTACCTAGGTACTTGTCAGGAGCGTCTTGTGTGGGAAACAACGCACAAACTCTACTCCGTGGAATGTTTTGGATACATGTAGCTTCATACGCCATCTGGCTGGCAATAATTGCATCGCCTGTAGCATTGGTTCTACGCTACACCCGTAAGAAATGCAGAGGGGCGAGTGTTTTCCCATCAGAACAGCACTTTAGACGCTTTGGACCGGTCCATAGTAGTGCTGCCCGATGCGGGAAATTTTACATCTATGTGCTACTAGTAGGCAGGGGGTAATACGTTGTCCCGCAGTGGGCGTGATGAGCATTCTGACTTCCGACAGCAAACAACGCGTGTTCGGCGGAAGCCACAACGTGGAAATATTATCAAGCCAATTTGATTTAGGTCAAAGGCCTACATTTTCTCGATACACGACATGTTCGTCTTGAAGCATCCATTACAGTCACAAAGCAAGAGGCAAAGAGGAAGATATGTCCAGCCCTCCATCCATGAATCCCGCGTTAAAGCCATGGGAACCAGAACGAATAGAAGGCCGGCTTGCAATTATAATTTCTCTGGGGCACAACTGACGCTTCAATTTATCCACTGATGAAGGACTTGAGCAACACGGGTAATAATTTCAGGTCATGCCAGCCGCACGAAGAAAAAAAAGAGAAAAAGAAGAGCGAAGCTCTAAGCGCGACGGCGAAGAATTTTATACGCTCTGGCGCGTGGGTCTGAAATTTTTCGTTTCGCTTAGTCATGAAGCGCCTCTGTCCAATCAAAGCAAGGCGCACAGTGGGGAGGAAATGTTGCAGAGAATTTACGTTCTGCAGTGAAGGAAACAATATGATCGAACAGCAGTTCAAAAACAACGCCTTGATGTGTAGTCCAATTGTTATTTTAGATGAAAACAACTGCTTTTGCATCACTGGCTACTCACAGAGTGTTTTGCAGTATGGTTGTCGGAGACATATTACTAAGATGCGGGAAGACATCACCAATGGGTACTAGGTAGCAGCATTGTGCATCGACTTATTGCCACATGTATCTTGAATAGAGTATTACTATGAGAGCTATTAGAATAGCATAATAATCTGAGACGTATTTGCCATCCGATTGCTGTCTAAGACACCAATATTGCTAAATGGTCCAATGCTGGCCTATCACGTAACCGTCCGAGCAGTGCTGAGCGAAGATCTATGCTACCCTGCAGGATTGTTAAAACGGATATAAAGGCAAGAAAACAACACCAATAAATCTCTTTATTCTTATTACTAAAGAACACGGCCAGTCTCTCTTGTAGTTTCGCCACACTGGTAATAATATGGACCAGGTGCCGTATTGCGGGCGAGCAGTTGGTGGGGGGCATTTCCGGTAGCAGGCGTGTCTGTTAGGCATTTAGAGGTTGTTACTATATGTAGTCAATATGCAGGTGGTTTCAGTAAAATGCTTTACCACTATATGAACCTAAATTTCTTCTAAATCGTGTTACCGAGATGCCTTATGCTGTTAAGATCTCTTGAACTTTGTGTCTTCATCTTAGCTTTCTCTTCAAAGACTGCTGGTCTGAATCTTCTGCTTCTGAACTTGCTGTTTCCCAACCCTCACTCTCCAAATCGGGGTCCTGTTCTTCAAGTCCCCAGCTGGCGCTCGTATTATCCTCTGAACCAATCGCCAGTACGGCTGTTATCCTTCAGACTCTTGACCATTAACGGCCTCTGCAGTGGCATAAGATTGCTGGAAGACTTCTGAGGTAAGCGGCCTACGACGATTTGGGTTGTCTCTCCAACGATATTATTATATGATAAGCCCAGGCGGTGTGACAACGTGCACACGACATGTTGGCGCGCCAGACTCAAGTTAGAAGGGAAAACAAGCACTTCGCGTTGCACATCCTGGCGGAAGAGAACCAGGTCCTCATAGTATTTTAACACTACAAGACTGTTCATGTCAAGCTGCCTAGAGAGGCGTTTGATCCTGTAGCACCTTCCGGGCTTTTCGCGCAATTGGGTATTCATCCGCGCTGATGCCATCTCCTCCGAGAGGACAATGGTTTCATTGTTGGTCGACTCAGCCAAGAGGCTAGCAATATCCCAAGTATGGCCTTCTGGAGTTGTCGCTTGAGGAGTGCCCTCCGTGTCGAATATAGCGTACCCAGGTGGCAAAAATATGTTAAATCTTCGTAAAAGGTCATGGCGGTCATGAAAGAGAAGCATAACTTGTCTCATAGCATCCGCAGCATTGATATCCTGATATTGAAAGCGCCTTAATATGTCTGAGAACTTATTATAGCGCCTATAGCCTGCAGTTTCTCGAAGATAGTCAATATAAAATAGAGCATTGAGCCCAATTGATACTTCAGTGCTGTTGTATCGATCTTGGAGAAGTTTGACTTCCTTTCCAGGCCAATCATTAGGTAAAAATTGGTTGAAGTCTTCCACAAGGTCCGGCTCCGATTCGAAAAGTTTAGTTACAGAGTCAAGGACCTCTTTGGTAGAAAGCTTATTCTGCTTAAAAGCCCGCAAAATGTCGAGAAAGGAATTATAAACCCCAGGTCTCGAATAAAAACGGACTTTGATTTTACCCAAATACTCCAAAGCCGCATTAAGCTTGGGGGGATTTCCATCGGAGGGTTGACCTGGGTCCCGAGGTTGATCAATTCTGGAGGGTTCCTGAGTCCTAGAAATGCTGAGTAACCCCAAATACTGTTCTCGGAATGCTCTCAAGTCCCAAGACTCCATTTCTTCTGTGACTTGTATCTGATTTTCTGCCGGGATAGTCTCATCGATCGTATCTATCCAGCCAATAATCTTGCGCTGTTGAGCGCTAACCATCGATATGGTTTCGGCGCGAATTGATGTAGCATCTGAGATGGCGGGGTAATCGGTTTTGCAAGTCTCGCTAAGCATGTTGAGGGTTCGGATGTCATTTATCGTATTGATTCGAGAAATGACTAAATCTTGCTGTTGCTCGCGTCCGACGAGATTTTTGGTAACTTGTTCAACGCCATCTACCAGTTCTCGCAGTTCGATAATCAGGCCCTCGTATTTCTTCCGATCGTGTAGGACCCAGAACGATTTGCGCTTCACCTTGGTGACCTGTTCATGGGCACCATCGGTGATTGACAGCCGCTTGAAAGCAGCCTTGAGCTTTGACACGCTCCTAGACTTGGCAACTAGCTGGACGCCTTCCTCGACTGCAACTTGTTTGGCTCCATATCGGCTACTCAAGCGTTCTGAGTTTGTGAGTAATTCTACTATGTGCTCTAGAGCTCGCTGTACTACAGCACAAAATTCGAATTGCTCAAGAAGACTGCGTCGATTCTCCCCAGCCTCACGGATCAGCCCCATGCTCTTGCCCCAGCTCTTCAGGCGACATTGCTCAAGGGTAAGCTTTAGATCGAGCTTCTCAAGATCCTTCTCCTGGTTCCTTGCAGCACGAATAAGCTCGCAAGCATCAATGCATCCCTTGAGAAGGCCAACCAAGGTCAATACACTTGCTATGGTGCCTACTACCTCAGCCATAAGAATGCGGTATGGATGAGGTGTATGTCTTGAAAAGAGAGACAGGCGATAATAATTCCTATTTCAAAAATTGTACAGGAGGGATCGGTAGGTTAAATCAGATTGCGATAGGAGATGGTTACAATATCTTGAAGCACAACTGTCCTCAAAATGGGAGATGAAGCATTTAACCCCTCCCTCACATCGGCCAATAGCACTGAACCTGGTTGCCTGGAACCTCAACCAATACGAAGAGATCCAAGATAGTAGGACTATGGTGGGGCAGGTTCTATGCCATGCTCGAAGTCTTTGCACCAAGTCAGACACCAACGATGATACATCAAATGTCTTCGCCAACCTAGTGAAGAGGCTTTTAGTTTATGGAAACGAAATAGACAAACCTGGAAATAGTGATGAGACTAATGTACTCATTAAGTTGGATTAGCTGAAACGATGATTGGCTGTAGAACATTCTAGCCTGCATCTACCTTATGCGCACGCACCGCATTGACATCCGACATCCCCTTCTGAGAGGGAAGCGCGGGCCCATCAAGGCTTTATCTAGGAGCCTAATAACTTTTGAAATCTCTTCCATGTTTCTTCTCGCGCCATTTTTCTTACACAAACACTCTGTCTCACGCCTACTCTGTGGGTAGCTCCTCTATGTGATTTAGGATGGAGGGTGCTACTCCTGTGGATGGCTCTCCGTCATGCAGTCACATCGAAAGTCTTCCTTGGTTGGTCCGCTATAATGTGATGGTAAGGCTCGACTTGTCTGATCTCAATGCATTAGCACGCGCGTCGCCAATTCTCTACCGGCAGGTTAAACAAGATCGCCCTCGCATTCTCTATGGAGAGCTGAAGACCATGCTTGGGAATACACTGGTGGACGCTTACGCAGTGTATCAGACATCGCGACCGCCATTTACGACTGTTATCAGGAATACTGAAGTTGTTCAGCCATTCCTTGAATCCTATGCAAACAAGCTCCAAACAGAGAAGGCGGGGCCGTCTCTAGGAGACCTTAGCGAAGAAGCAATCGTTGCCATGTGGACGTTTCAAACAACAATTGTCGCCCCTATTGTTGAAGTGTTTGCTCGGTGGACTCTCGGTAACATTTCGAATCTTGTTGAAACTCAAGATTATGAGGTATCTTGGCCGCCGGATGGAGATGGCCCACATGCGAGCCACCTAGAAATCGAACTGAGTGCAACTGAACGCATGCGCATCTTGAGAGGAATGTACCGTTTCCAGCTGTACTGTCATCTTTTTGGAGCCCGGTGCAGAGGCAAACCAAGGTTTGGCTATCCATACATAGAGTTAATCGATGTGATCGGACTTGTCCATGACTTATTCGAACCGTGGGAATTTGAAGAGTTTGTGTGTATCCAATGGTACGCTCGGATGAAATGGAAGCATATTTGCACAACATTTGGCGACGAGATAAATGAGACAAGCCCTCTTTTTGAAGAGGTGAGTCCTCCACCTCCGTATGGAAAACGGCTAAGTGCGAGTGGTAGGTTAATAGTTCAATCTCTATTCCCCATTTTGCGTACATGTATGCATCTAACAATCACTGGTTCAGGCGTGGTAGGACATGTCATCAGTGGTACTGCCTCTCGAGGCCTACGACCCTTACATGCGATTTTATTTGTTGGAGGTGATCACGCACATCGCATCAAACTTATGCACGAAGTATTGGCATGGCCAACAGAAGAATATATCGACTTTAGCCGTGTGTCGCCGTATTGGCAATTCAGCCATCGAAAAACCAACCGCTCGGAGCGCGATTGGAAGGAATTTAGGCGCGAACCTCTTCCATTTAACGGAGATGGTGAATCGGACCAATCCAACCTTCGGCCACCTGCAGCCTGGGTGATGCTTTGGGAGGGAAAGTACTCAAACATACGCTTTTTTGACAACGACTTATTGGTTTGGGGGTATGTGATGTGGGACAGGGATCGAATAGATTCTACTGGAGCCGAAAAAATCACCTTCAGTCAACGCCTCGAGCCCCTGCCATTGGGAAATTTGGATTACAGCAGCTCCGAAGAGGAAGAGGAAGAAGACGACTATATAGAACCGTATTATTACTCTGATGAATTAGAAGATGACGAAAGTGCGAGCTTGGAGACGGGAAGTTAGGGGGAAGAGGTTCGCCGGACTAGAGAGATACCGGTAGCATTGGGCCTGGAAAGAGATATATGCATGTAGCTAGCTGTGTTTGTTAAGACGGGAGGATATTTCTGGCCACCTTGATCAGCATCGTGAGCATTACGAGGTGAGCATGATCGGTGTGCAGCTTCACTCACACACATAATACTGAGCACTATTGACACGCATACACGCATTCCACAACCCGTCAATAACGCATTGTGCCGTGACCGTCTTATGCGGAACGGGTCGGTGAGCCCGCGCCCATCCAAAGTTGTTTGCCATATGTCGCTTTCAGCCTCAGTGGCGAGAATGGAGATATCGATGAAATAATCTAATACGAGGACGATCCTTGTTGTTTTACTTCCAAGTTAAGCGCAGATAGCTAGGGACGCTGACATTTTGAGAAAAGATACATTCCCTCCTTGTTCAATGAGTGTCTCTACGAGCCCCTGCCGAGCGTATTGTAGCGAGCACGCCGGCAAAGCGAGATTGGTTGGTGGCATCGTTTTTATTAAAATATAATTGGAGGTTTGGATGTAGGCTTTGTAGCTGTTTACATACTCACACTACTTGAGCACCCATTTATTGGCGTCGTGTGTAATACGACTAATCATTGTGTTATCTGTCTAGTCTTTGACACAATCGCCTGATCTTTCTTCTTATCTGCCATCTATTGTGTCTTTTACCATATACATTCATTGATCCGGGTTGAGTAAAGTGCCTATGCATGCGTGTTCAGTCGAAGAATCCCAAAAATCACACGTTAATTTCCGCTAGGACTTTGTCCTTTGTTCCCAGCTATAAATATTTAGGTTAGCAGACTATATACGATTTGAAGTGTCCAAGTAAGCTTACATATCTAGAAATAGCTTCCATAGAATGGAAAAGAGCAGTCCCTGGAGACCATTGCTCAAGATGCGTGTCGTCAGTCCGCGTCCAAGCAGCCCTGATACTCCGTCATCTCTAACCACCAGTCGCACAGCCTCTCCTGTAGAAATGGATTCAGTAAAATGATACGGCATAGGAAATGACAAGTGAAAAACTGGAGATGTTTTACCGTAAGACACTTTGGTATCATTGACCTGTCGGTAGGTCTTTATCACCCTCAAGGAGTTGGACACAGAATCTGATATAACAGATGCGACGAATCCTATAAAGGCCAAACGCAGTAACCAAAGAAATAGGTCGCTCTTTGGTGGTTCTTGGATGGCTTCTGTCAACAGATTATACTGCAGTAGAGTGAGCAATTCCGTCATCAATGTGCAAGAGAGATTATAGAGCTGAATCGTACCGTCGCAAACCAGGGATAATGGCCCACGAATGTTGCTCCTGCAGTAGCAAACGCTCCCCACCACAGGGTTCCAACTCCATGTTGCTTGATGCGTTGTCGAAGCAGAGCAGTTCCGCTGGGTCCTTGTGCCTGCAGGGTAGTCTTGAGGGTGTCAACAGGTGTAAGGATCATGCGAAACCCGGCGGCGCTTAGTATTAGGTATTCTTAGTAATTTGCATCTTGTGGCAAGTTAGATGGACTTTTCGATGTAAGCATACCAAAGAGAGGCAAAAACAGTCTTGCCAAGCGAAGGCAGGTCTTTCAGGTATGAGTTCGACTGCAGCAAGGCAAGAATTCCAGCATTGGCAGCTGTGTCGCCAAACCTCGCCACAGGTCCTACATTTTCACGTATCAAAAATTAGCGACCCTGGATAAATAACTACAAGGAATCATGAGGAACCTTACCTTGTATAAGTGCGGCTCCGAGTCCCGAATAGTATCGGCCGAATCCTCCATCAGCGTAGAGGATTTGTGTAGCACTAGTGAAGGAGGTTCCGAAGCGGTATTGATAGTTCATAATAGTCCGAAGAGGCTACATAAAGAACCAAGAAATTTAGTCGCAGCTCGGCATCGAGTATGACAAAGGAAATGAGTGGGCGAGCGAGGTTGTACCATTAGAAGCAGGACCTGTAGAACCATGGCAGCCGCGCCGCTCAAGCCGCCTCCAAGCGCTTTCTTGAGCGCTTTCTCCAAGTCAAACTGAGAGGCTTTAGTCAGATACAAGGCGATGTTGCCACCAAATCCGCGTCCGTGATACTAACGTTGACATCGCCTTCGGCATCAATCCAGCCCTTGATAAACACGGCAAGGACAAGGGCGGCAAGAATAGCCCAGAAGAGCCTCCATAGGTACCAGCCAGTCGGCTTCTTGTCGTTTTCTTGCAGTTCCAGTCGGGGCGGCTCCGATTGCTCTCCTACTAGAAGCGGCGTGTTTTCATCATGCCTTGATTGTGTCTCGACATCGTCTTCACGGGCCATGGTGTTGGCTTGCGTACCGTCGCACGAGGCAATAAAACTACGACGAACTAATGCCGAGAATTGCAGGTTTCACAGATAGCTGCGGCTCTCAAGACGATCAGAATATCACCAAGGGCTTGGCTATCTCATACGGCAGATACATGGAAGATTGGTGTCAGCAGAGGCAGAGCCCATACGTAGCGAATAATAATGCACCGCTGGATTGGTCATCACGGGTGATGCAAGGGCAGATGAGAATTGCGAAATCATGGTCAGCGCCTACATGAGATACGTGCACAGCCAAGTCAGCTCCGGGAATAATTGGACATTTGCTCCCCAAACCCGGTGTGTCGATACCACTCTGATTTTGGCACACGTGGGCAATATTCTGGCTTCAAATCGTTCTCTTATCATGGCTGGCTGTGCATCTCAAGCTTTCCCTGGTCACGAAGAGTGTGAAGGATGCTGTCTTGCCGGCAAAATGCTTCAAAGGGGGTGTCCGCCCTGCAGGTGACACTGTATATGTCCATGCTTGTGTGCGTACACATAGCGATAATGACATGAACTCAACCACGACTAAAAAGCAACAAATTCCTAGTCTCCTTAAAGCCCGTCATTCTCAATTCACATACATCAGACAAGCGTACCACTTCATACATTATATAGTATCATGAACCCTCCACCGTTTGGGGTGGAACGCAAGAGGGGGGAAACGGCATCTGCCCCATTGTCGCCTGCATTAAGAAAGTCCCAAACTTAGCATTGAGCTAGCAATATGTACATGTAGTTTACTGTATGCTTCATTCATGCCTCCCATTTTTAGAGTTGTATTGCGGAGAAATTTTTAAGCTCACACGATGATCGAGGCTCGGGGCATTACTCGATTAAGACTGCATGAAACCCTTGTCAGGTACCCCAGGGTAAACGTGTGTCAACAGAGTACGGCCTTGAACGGAGCGATGAGACAGGTTCCATCCCAACGTAATGAAGGAATATCAGATGTCTTGGAATTTTAGGGTCATCAGATACATTGATTAGCCAAGATGACTTGAGTTCGACAATGTGAGAAGACCAGTCCTCTTGGGTGCTTTGGACCGTCTACATAACTTAGTCTCTCTATGTTAGACATCTATCCGTCGTTATGTGGCGATACTTGGTCTGCAACCAACTATGGCGATATGATATTTAATGTCAAACTGTATTCACCTCAATTGCTAGCAAAACAAGTCCGCCTAGATAATATACACCAAAATAGCAGATTTATTGGCACTAGGAATATGCATCAGGCTTTGTCACTCACTTCACCTCTTGCAAATGAGCTTGGCGCGGGGTGAGTAGGTAAATGCAATACTTACGGCCCAGAGCATGAAGATGAGTCAAAGTCACAAGCTCCGTGAAGTAACATTGAGTCATCTCATTGCAATGTTTCTCCAACTTCAACCACACTTCAGAACTCTGGCTTCGGCACACACAGCTTCCATCAAGTCTCGCGGTCGCGGCCTCTGAGAAGCATAAAAACTTTCCGCCTCCAATTACACAATGCTCGCTTCCATATTTGCATTAGGATGGATGTATTGCATTACTACATGTATATTACATAGCTCATGTAGTTGTCGTTCGACAGAAAGAGAAACTCATATTATCAAGCTTGTTGTCTATTTAATAGATCGCCTCTTTCTACGGGAAAACCATCCTTTGACACCGTAAGTATGACTGGCCGGAGTTACAATTGCAGATACGATAAGAGAGCGAGTCATCCGAAGTGAGTCCAAAGATTCAGGGTTGCTAGCATCCTGTGACGCGATAGAATGCGCTACACGCGGATAATATCACTGAACACAGCTTTGCTTACCCCGAGAATTCAGTGTGATTGGGGAAAATTACTCCGAGTTTACAACCAAGGGTGGAGTCGAACGGGTAGAACGGCTGCAGTAGCATGTCAAGGGGGTGGGGAGGAGAATACGCCGAAGCGTATCCTACAGATTTTGGTGCTGTTAGTATGGAGATGAGTTTCCGTATTTCTTCCCATCCCAAGGGATGTGGACGGCTTCTCCACAGACATTGATCTTTAGCAGCCGGGGCTAATACTTATTATCGCTATCCGAACATATTAAAATCACTAGCTCGTGCCGCTTCTTTGCTTCGTATACATGTTAGGATTCATTAGCGCGGTAGGATGTTGATAAGGCAGTACAATTGTTGCCTACAGGTTGCATACGGGCAAGGCTCCGTCTCTTCAGATGGTGGTCAGTAACTACGTATACGAGTATATACGCATTGCACAGTCCTCACCTAGGAAGCGTTGATTGGAGGCGCTCGTTGAAATATAAGCAATGCGCAACAGGCCTCAAAAGCATTCATACAGTATAATTGACCGGATTCATGGTCCTGGAGAAAGCGTGAATTATATAGGAGCCACCACCAAAAAGTCTTGTACTAAGGCTGGCCAGGCTGACGAATAGGGAGGCAAAGCAAACAAAAGTACCTCCCACATCGAGTCTAGGTCAGACCCGTTGACTCACGCGGTGACGAGAATCCTCCTCGGAATCAGAATCCCGAAATTGATATCGGTGTAATTTTTATTTAAATATCTTTCAGTGAATTTTTCTGCCTTGATGTTCTGGTTCCGCTTGCCACTGTAAATCGTGAGATGGTGATGTAGACAACAGCTAGACTCACAGTATGAGGCTAGATTACGATCCAGAATATGCCGTTGCAGGCCTGGCATTGCTTGTCGCGCTGTGCTCCTTTCCGTATCTTCGAAGACTTCGTGTAATCACCCGTGCCAAGAATCCACAGCAGGATGGGTTCACCTACGAGGATGAAGATGGAGCTGCAAATGAAGACTCAATAGCTCGGTTCTCGAACAAAGCTCAATTTATTGCCATATTTGTTATCTCACTGTTAGCAATTGCACTCTCGTGCGCAGCTGCTATTTTCACCGCCGTCAATCATAGATTTGAACCTGGGTATTCTGGGATACCTCTGTTGGGGTCATGGTGGCTGTTTTTTGCCTGGGTAAGCCTCCATAGGAGAGAATCTGGGTCTCGAAGCTGACGAATCTAGATACTTTTGTCTTTGCAATTTTTGGTCGCATCACGAGAAGTTGAACCAGTAACAAGATTTAACAGCGTAACATCGAGCGGCAGAACATGTTTCTTGATCATTGGTATCGCTTCAATCACTCTTAACGGAATACGCGGCCTCTATTATGTGGAGCGAGACAGGCATTTCATCACTTCAATCTTGATATGGATTCAAATTGGTGCGGCGGTCGCTTTGATCGGAACAATCGCTTCCATCAAACGGCGCCCAGATGTGTTTGGCCCAAATGGAAGGGTCGTCGACTCACAGAGGACACTCAGTCTTTGGTCCAGATATAGCTTCGACTGGCCCATGAATGTGCTTCGGGCAGCAGCCTCGGAAAAGTTTGAGAATTCTAATCTACCCGCAATGGACTACATGGTGAGATCAGAAAACGCCACTGCAAACTTCAAGGACATCATCTTCAAGTCTGATCGCCTTCCGCTATGGGCACACATTATGTGGAAATTTCGATGGCGGTTCATTTGGATGTGGGGAGCTCTTCTTTTCACAAACTTCTTTGATGTCGCTCCCGCCTTTGCGAACTTGCAACTCCTTCGTCACCTCGAGACTCGCGAACATTTCGACATCATTGATCCCGTCGCATGGAAATGGGTTGCTGCAATCGTTGCTGCAACGATAAGCTCGCGCTTGGTCGATTCCAGAGTTATGTGGTCGGAGACAGCTGACATTGTTGTCCCGATGAGATCAACTTTAACCGGAATGATGTACGAAAAATTGATGAAAATGGAGGATTCGCTTCATATCCCTAAGGAAGAGTCTTCGGATCCAGACGCTAAGAAAGCCGATGATGGAAATGAGCAAGAGCAGCAACCAAACATGAGATCACAGCAGGACATTGTCAATATGTTCTCAGTCGACTGCGATGCAATCGCAAGATTTGGATCTCAAAGTGGGCAGTACGTAAACTGCGGAGGACAATTCACTATCATTACCATTTTCTTGTTGTATCTTGTTGGCTGGCAAAGCCTGTGCGCTGGAATGTTGGGAATTTTGGTCCTCTTTCCGATTAACAGAGCTCTTGCTTCACGATACGGCGGCAACCAAAAGATTCTCATGAAGCTTCGTGACAAGAGGTCTACGATAATTACAGAGGCTCTTCAGGGAATCCGACAGATCAAGTTCTCCGCAATCGAAACTCAGTGGACGGAGAAGATTGAGAATATTCGTGAAGAGGAGCTTTCGATGCTCTGGAGGACGAGAATCAACAACATTTACATGGCGATTGCTTCAGAGTTTACTCCCATTGTTTTGACGTCGCTTTCTTTAGCCACCTATTCATACATCAACGGGACACTGCTGCCATCAGTCGCTTTTACCGCCATTACTCTATTCATGTTCCTCGAAGGAATCGTCGGTCATATTCCACTGTTGTTGGTTACGGCCATCAATGCCAAGGTGAGCTGTGACAGAATCGACAAGTTCTTTCGCGCCCCAAACAAAACGGAGAATGTCCACCCGGGCCCTGCAGTGTCATTCCACGATGCGACCGTCACGTTTCCATTTGGTTCCGAAGACCCTACCGATGACCGCTTTGCTCTGCGCAAGATCAACCTTGACTTTCCCAATGGCTGCCTAAGCGTTATTTCCGGGCCTACTGGATCTGGAAAATCACTCCTCCTTTCAGCCATTCTGGGTGAGGCGGAGGTCTTGAGTGGTTATATTCAGGCCCCAAAAGCTCCTGCTCCAGAGCAACGATTTGATAGCAAGGCGACGGCTGCTAACTGGATCCTTCCTACGGCTGTTTGCTTTATTTCTCAGACTCCATGGATTGAAAACGCTACAATCAAGAACAACGTCCTCTTTGGCCTCCCATTTGACCCTATTAGATACGAGAAAGTCCTTGACGCTTGTGCTCTATCCCGAGATCTCAGCCTGTTTGAAGACGGTGATGAAACTGAAGTTGGAGCTCAAGGAGTAACTCTGAGTGGTGGACAGAAGTGGCGACTGACTCTAGCACGAGCATTATACTCGAGGGCCGGTATTATGATCATCGACGACGTCTTTAGCGCTCTTGACGCGCATGTTGGAAAGCACGTCTTTGCAAACGCACTTCTCGGAGAACTTGCTAAGGGCAGAACTCGAATTCTGGTCACTCACCATTCGTCGCTATGTCTTCCGCGTGCCGACTACGCTGTGCATCTGGTCAATGGAGTCGTCGAACACTCCGGCTCAGTAGAGGAGCTGCGACGCACTGGTATCCTGGAGCACATAATTGAAGCAGATGAGGCTGAAGAAGCTCACAGAGATGTTAATGCAAAATCGACAGGACAGCTTGCCACAACCCCGGCGCTGGATGCAACACCTAAGGCTAAGGCGGCTCCGAAGAAACTTGTTGAAGACGAGAAGCGAGAGGTTGGCAGAGTCAAAACGGCCGTCTATGCTGGATACCTCAAAGCCTTCAGCGGAATCCCTTTCTGGTCTTTTCTTATACTTCTATTCGCTATCGCACAGAGTCTCACCCTTGGCCGTACGTATTGGATCAAGATATGGGCCAGTTCATATGAGCAAGTCGACAACACTATGCACGTTATGGTCTATCAATATAAGAAGACGCTGCAGACACAATTCTTCAGCCAGCCAATGGACTATGCGAACACGACAAATGCGGCTACGAGCTTTCAAGGCGAGACCCGAGCTAGAAGCCTCTGGTTCTATCTTGGAGTATACTGCTTAATATCGACAATCTCCGTGTTGATATCCGTCAGTCGTCTCTACTGTGTTTACACTGGTTCACTCCGTGCATCGCGGAAGATTTTCCAGGGCATTTTGCGCAGCGTGCTTCGAGCACCCCTCCGATGGCTAGATACTGTGCCGACTGGAAGAATTCTGAACAGGTTCACTGGCGATTTCACTAGCATGGACTCTTCGTTGGCGACAAACTTCTATTACTTTGCCACGGTGACTTGGGAAATGCTTGGCATATTGGTGGCAGCTCTTTTTGTTTCGCCATTCATGATCATCATCGCCATCGTTCTTCTCGTCGCATGTGCTTACTTTGCTCAACAATACATGGCTGCAGCACGAACTCTCAAGAGACTCGAATCCACCAACAAATCTCCCGTCATCTCTCACTTCGCTTCTTCGCTCAGCGGTCTATCAACTCTCAGAGCTTTCTCAAAGGCACCCGAATTTACTCAGAGGATATTCGCTCTTATTGATGACTGGGCAGCTTGCAGTTGGTACATCACCGCCTTTCGGATGTGGCTCATGATTCGCATTGGCATTACGGCTTCCATGTTTGCTGCTGTAATTGGCGTTTTCGTTGTTACCACGCCCAATATTGATGCTAGTTTAGCCGGCTTTGTCCTTTCCTTTGCATTGAACTTTGGACATGCCATCAACTGGGGTATCTCCGTGTCTACTCAGACGGAACTTGATATGAACGCCACGGAGCGCATCTTTGAGTACCAAAATCTCGAAATTGAAAACCAGGGTGGAGAGGAAGTGCGCGCAAGCTGGCCTGAGGAAGGTAGAATAGAGGTTGAGAAGCTGGAAGTCGGCTATGCGGAGGGCTTGCCTTCTATTCTGAAGGGCTTGAGCTTTACTGCCGAACGCAATCAGCGGATTGGAATCGTGGGTAGAACCGGTGGAGGTAAGTTTGATGCAACTAAATTCCCATATGAGCCGTATCCGAGCTCGTTATTCACCCGTATTTCTCTGTTTATCTGCGGACATGATGTTCTGACATAAATCAGGAAAATCAACCTTATCACTGGCCCTCTTCCGCTTCCTTCAAACCAGGTCCGGCAGCATTACGATTGACGGCGTCGATATTTCCAAGATTAAACTCTCAGATCTGCGCACCCGTCTGGCCATTATTCCACAGGACCCTTTCCTTTTCTCAGGCACTATTCGCTCGAATCTCGATCCCTTCGGCCAGTTTAGCGACTACGAGCTTCAAAAGGCCTTGATGCGGGTTCATCTCATTTCCTCAAATCCAGGCACACCAGCTCCTGAAGCCGTTCTCGACGAGCACTCAGTTTCTTCTGCTCCCACCGCTACCGAGAATGATTCAGACGTAAACTCCGCTCTGTCGCTTTCGTCCCCGGTCGCATCCGGTGGCTCCAATCTTTCACAAGGCCAGAAACAATTACTCTGCCTTGCGCGTGCGATTTTGTCACGTCCAAAAGTTCTGCTCTTGGATGAGGCGACATCTGCCGTCGACATGGAGACTGATAGACTGATTCAGGACTCCATTCGTCAGGAATTTTCTGATTCAACACTTCTTGTTATCGCCCATCGGTTAAGCACTGTGGTTGACTTTGATCGGATATTGGTGATCAAGGATGGTGTGACCGCGGAGTTTGGTACGCCAAAAGAGTTGCTGGAGATTGAGGACGGTATATTCAAGGAGATGATTTCTCACAGTGGTGAGAAAGATGAATTGGTGAGGTTGATTTCAGCAAAATAGACATTTCGAAACACCGAGGTTAATATCCAGAACCTTGAGACTTATAATTAGTAATGAATATGGTAGAAAAAGGTGCTCGGGTAGAAGTACGACATTTGCAACATTGGGAATACTACCAAGCACAGAAAATATAATGGAATACGAAGAAGATCCTCCAGAAGTGTTAAAGCATACAATCGTACAGACCCAAAGTGAGCCATTTTGTGTAATAGTTAACTGATCCGCCATATAAGTATGTTAAAACGATAATTGCTCAAACGATATGAGTCAAAGAGAAAGTCCATTCAACGCGTAACCAAGAATAACTTGCTGATTAATTTTTCAGGTAATCAAATTGAGAACAATTGAACGGAAATTACCACCCAAGTCCTGTACTTGAAGGTGAATCGGGTAGTTGAAGGTTTCCGTTATTAGAATAGTGGTAAACGTCAATGGTAGCATTGCATTCAGATAGAACTACCTAATTGGAGAAAGTACCCCTAGCCATCTGTGAACTCTTGGCAAAATGCCTATTAGGTATTTACAATACAACCATACGTTTGGACTTGTTACTTGTCTGCATACAACATCCTATCGCGCAAAATTGTATCACCATGAAAATTGCAATAGCACCCTCTCCGGCTCATTCATTGTATTTAAAGATGAAAAATATCCAAGACATAGCTATCTGAAGGCTATACTATATAGACTCAAATTCAGACTATGAGTTTCATCCTTAGTTCTCTGTCTCTATATCTTAGTCGAGAGCAACAATCGTGAACCACTCCTCCTGGGCGCTGTCCAGGTCGATGAACGCCCCACCACTGGGGCAAACATCAGCGGTGAGTGTTTGTGCGGCATAAGACTAGGTTGAGTAGTGTTAGCGTATCACAATACTATAGAAGCTGTAAAACTTACAACACAGGATTGTTCATCCGGAACGGCTACAGTGATCTGAAATCCGTCAGTATTACGTAGTAATTAATATCGTGAGATAAATACCAGGTTAAGGCCGTAGGTCTTTCCGTCTTCCGGTGCGTCGACACCGTCAGCGACGTCTGTGGTAACAGACTGAGCATCAACAGATGAGAAGTTGATCTGAGAGCAGAGCTTAGTAGCCCAGTCGAACTTCACTTGATCATCGAGGTCAGTGATAGACTGAGGAACATTGTTCTTCTGTCCAGGAGCAGGAAAGCAAAGCTTCTCGTTGGCTGCCGAGGCAGTGAGAGCAAGGCCGAGAAGGGCGAATGCAGCAGTTGAGAATTGCATGATGAAGGCGCGTAGGGGATCTTAGTGCTCGGTCTGATGAAAGTAAGAAGATGGGTGATAATTGTTTCCACGATTCAGTTGGCTTGGAGGCTATATATACCTAAACTTTTCAACAATATATTGATAATATTAATTTTCGGGAGATGAATTGGTCTGATTCATTGAGTTGTCATTCTATGCATTCATCATTGAGGCCAAGCGAAGTCATCAAATGCAACCATATGTAATTGAATACTACCTACTGGATTAAAAAGGACATCCATGTCTAATGAAGAACGGTAGGTATGTAAGAAGAGCGGACGAACTATACTTCTCTTTAACCGCTGCCGCTTACATCCAGCCCCAACAATAGAAGACCTCACCACCGCCGAGTCATACGAGCCTTTATCAGAAACCAGATACATGCCCTTTTACTATACCCAAACACAAAGTCCCTTATCTGTCTCAAGTTCAAGCATGCCATTGTAAGTTCACGAGATAATCGTGTTTCTTGTCATTCTTGCACTGGGATCGGGGCCAATATAATGCTAGAAAAACTCCGAACCTGTTCTCAGTCTTCATTGTCAGATTCCGCCAAGAAGGCAAGACTTTCCGAGAACAGTGAGATTTGCCTAATATACTAACTATATCTTATGCTTAAAAAGGCGGATGTTCGCTTTCTACAGGGTGCATCCATCTTTTACGGAGTACAGGGTTTAATGCGGCTTGCCCTGGTACATAGGACCCGCGATGAGCTTATTTTATCGGCAAATTCAGAAAATGGATGTTCATAAAACATTGAGGAAGTGTAGTCATAGATGACCCTGATATGGCATGCTAGCTTCACGTTTGACATTGACGTGAGCAAGAGGCAATGCAGCTTGATCAATTGATATCAACATCATAAAGAATACATGCCCGGCTAATGTATCCAGAAGACGTCGTATAACTCTGCATTCAGTTGTGACACTGTAGACCTGTTAAAAAATCGGGCCGATGCTTGTATGTAGGAATTGCAACCATGCGGTAGAGATTAATTTGTCGTTTCTGCGGGTAGTAGACATGATGTCTCATTTATACCCATAGTACTCTGGGGTAACGCGCATCTTTCCTTGTAACGTAAGAAGATAATTATGTAAACGAATTAGATTTTACGAAAGCTAGCTACTCCATTGGTAAGAAAAGGTGCATACTCGCGGTCTGGCCTTCAGTGCTGTCAGTAATCGACTTCTGGGAGGAGATATTCGAGTGCCAGAAGTGGACCCAGCGAGGTAGCAATTGAATGTTAATAATTGATCACTATCTGTCATTATCTCGTCAGCTATTTGATTATTATATACTAATAGTTTTACAATGTCTTTGTCGTGGCTTTTGGCAATATATAAGCGTGGCGGCCCAGACCTGGTAACTAGAACAGCTTTTTCATGGCAAGAGCTTCCAAGTGGAGTACTGAAGAGTTTATTAATAACAAGAGTAGATATTGCAAATCACTCTGATAGTTCATTTGAATAAGATTAAGATAGCTGCTAGTTTGCCTATTTTTTATGACTTGAGGCTTGTTAAGAACTATTCTAGTCTACTTGTCTATAGGTCTATACATATCGAGAGTCTTTTGTTATACTTACATACCCACTAGGTAGCTGCGAGTCTTATATCTATTTGTCTCATCTCTTACACCATCGTCTTTACTATACAGGTGGTAGGGATAATACGCATTTTCATCTAGGCTCTTTAAATAATAAAATGTTGGTAGGTCGCAGACTTCTGCTCGTTTCACCCAGATTTTAATACTGCTCAGGTGTTTAATAACTCACAAGAGTTATTTCTATTAACACCAACGCCCAAACGCTTAGTCAAGCAGCTTTCAAAACACTACCTAAAATACAAATAACATCTAAGTTCGTAAAAGCCATTTGCCAACTTGCAATAAATACAGATTATAAAAGATCAATTGCATATAGATTTGAAGGCTAATTTGAACATTTGCTAATGAATAATCGTTACTAGGTATAGTACTGTACTAGCTTCACCAATAATATTTTTACCACAATCTTGATAAACCATTATCTTTGTTTTAGTGTAAGCAGGTTAAGGTTTTGTTGCTCCTAGGGAATTTCATTGTATAATAGCACCTGGGTACTGAGGCAATGAGAGCGCTGGCAAGTTGTATATTGTATATACGTTAAATCAAATACCCTTTGCCCTTACCATCGTCCTTACCCTTTCCTTTCCCCTTTCCTTTACCATCGTCTTTTCCTTTTCCTTTTCCTTTACCATCATCCTTCCCCCTCCCCTTGCCTTTGCCATCATCTTTCCCTTTCCCCTTGCCTTTACCATCGTCCTTCCCCTTTCCTTTTCCTTTGCCATCATCTTTTCCCTTTCCTTTACCGTCATCCTTCCCCTTTCCTTTTCCTTTACCGTCATCCTTCCCTTTTCCTTTTCCTTTGCCATCGTCCTTTCCTTTCCCCTTTCCTTTGCCGTCATCCTTCCCCTTGCCCTTCCCCTTGCCCTTGCCCTTTCCATCATCTTTACCGTTTCCAAGTCCTCCACCCGTAATAAATATTTCATCGTCATATGGATAAGCTTCCACGGGATAGGCTTCGGCGCGCCCAGAGTCTCCAGTCACCACGTTACGCGCGTCTACTTCGGGATTGATATCACCCAACGATTTTGCCAGAGCGCTGCTGGCACAGGTGGCCACAAGGAGAGCGAGAGATGCCTTCATGGTTGCTTATATCTGTGGAGTTGTATGTCCTCTTTACTTTGCTGTCACGTAGAAAGATGTGCTGAAACAAACATGGCCAAGCAGATAATACGCTGGCTGTTCAGTTTATATACATGTATCAATGGAGTAGCGACCACAAAAAGGAATTGAGCACGTGCCCGCACCCATGCTAAGTTGGATCGAGTTACTCAACGTGGTCTTATTTCCTTAGGGTGACGAAGCATTCCCACCTGCAGCTTATTTCCCGCGCACAGATCACCTGTAGGCAGGCATTGAGTTAGAGCATGTTGAGGATAGCATCACTCTTTACGGAGTATATGGATACATTGCAAACATCAAGAGAACGGGGAGGACCGGCCATTGCCATAACAAGGTATAATATGCAAATAGACGCATGCAAGCAGTCATCCTATTACAAAGTTCTGTCACTTCGGGCAGCGAAGGGTACACACGTGGGGCTGAGAAACATCATTCTGTTAAACATGCATGTATTCCGTGTTACCTTATAGGTTGCTGCTGCAGAAACTGACTCATAGCTGCTAACAAACTGCGGAAAATTGCCTAGTGCATAAAGGTCATCTCGATATGGAGTAGAGTGATCGCCAGGAAGAGCCATGATCGGACTTTGTACCCGGGGAATTGCTTGTAGCACTGGGGCGGTGACGCGCGTATTCGATCAGCTGAGATTTCCCAGATTCTGTATTGATAGTGTGTTCATGTGGCATCAACAGCCGCTTTCTATTGGGTTGGGTGGTTGCAATTTTAAGCCTCGCCAATTCCAGGATTGGCAAGGTTCAATGTAAGGTTATTTTGATACAACGAATCTAACAGATGTTCGAGACTCTTACAGCGGTTGTCATACATGAACGACCCCTCATCTACTAGCTACATGCAGTTCTCTGCGCCTCACTATTACGCCTAAGTTCGCTGAAACGCCCGAAATATCTGCGACGAAGACGAACAGCTGGCCACTCGAAAGGTAACCGCCGGTAGTTCTGGACACATCAACAGATTCCTACATCAATTTTAGGCATCAGCAACAATTTGATAATCGAAACCTAAATACCCATTATTCTTATTAATGTTCTTATTAAAATGACACATGTACGAAACGCAGAGATAGATGTAGCTTCCATCTAGTTGGCTGGAACAAGAATCGGGTGTTTCCAATTACAGCACACGCGGCAACATTGCCTGTGCCATGAGCTGGGTTAGCCCCTAACACACCTGACGATCATACTTGATAGTCACATTGGCTTTTTTCTCTCTTTTTCTTATGTACAACTACGATTCGTTTTTTTTTTTTTTTTTTTTTTGGACCTCAATTCTAACAACTGCACAGTCACGTTGACAAGAGCTTTATTTATCCTACGAAAGAGCTATTGATACTATACTACTTATCCACGGCGTTATTCTTGAAGTTGAAGAATTGATTCCTAGATAACTAGGAACGCAAGATGAAGTTGATCATCATTCCCAATATACTCCCTTACGCAGCGGTGTCTTTGGCCTTCCAGCAGCGAATTATTTCCGGTGATGTTTGCACTTCGGCTTTATTTCAGGTCCCGCATTCTCAACAAGACCAGTTAGAAGGATGCAGATACTTTGGTCAGGATCGCTTGAATGCTGTCTCACTCACAAATTCATCATCCCCATGGACATCGCAAGACAATTGCCACAACAGCACTGAAACATTTTGCGTCTTTTCATCCAAGATTTTTGCAGGTGGTAGAGGCATATCCATTTTAACAACATCCGATCGCGCTGAGAATCTTCAACAGCTACCAGCATTTGTTGATGAAGATGCGTTATCAGGAGTGAATGAGCAACCGTCACCACCGTTCGAAGAAAAGGAGCTCCCTGGGAGAGGGCGTGGCCTCATTGCGAATAAGACGCTGCATCGTGGGGACAAAATATTTGCACATACACCCATCCTGATGCTGGACGGTGAGATTTTTGGAGAGCTAGAAACGGAAGAATGGCTGGAGCTGGAACATGCAGCCGTCAACAATCTCCCCCCAAAAACAAAGCAGATGTTTTCGGCACTATATGGCAGCCCTGTAACAGATCCAGTGAGTGATAGGATTGACACCAATGCTTTTGTGCTTGAGCTGCACGGGGTAACATATTACGCCGTATTCCCTGAGACAGCTGTAAGTGCAAGCTCTATATACTCACCGAAGCAAATGAACCATCAGACCTAACAACCAGCAGCGCCTCAACCATGATTGCCGCCCCAATGCGGCCTACTTTTTCGACAAAGAGACCCTTACACACTACGTACACGCTATCACGGACATTGCTCCTGGTACCGAGGTTACCATCACATATATTGATCCTCATATGTCGCGGGAGAACCGTCTCAAGAAGTTATCTTCCCTCTGGGGATTTCATTGTTCTTGCAGCTTATGTAGTCTTCACTCAGACCTGGCCCATGAATCTGACGAGCGCCTCGACCAGATTAACACCCTACGTGAGCGTCTGGAGGACTGGGAAACTGCGCCCCCACAAATGGCGCTGGCGCTTCTCAGTCTTTATGAACAGGAGCGTCTGCACGCTCCCTCGAGTTTAGCCTACTGGTATGCAGCTTTGACGAGTTGTGCGGAAGGCCAGTATTGGGACACCATACGATATGCGCGACTGGCGATCGAGTTGGGCATGCTGGATTACGGATTTAAAGATGAGGATTTCCAGCTCATGAGGAGCCTAGCAAAAGAACCAGAGAAAGAGACATGTTGGCTAACTAGATTAAAATGAAACCATCCGATATTAAACATTCTGTGAAACCATATGGTGATTGGCAATTACAGGAAGCATGTAACTTGGGCCAGATGAGATGGACAACATATATAGGATTTTGTTCCTCCTCAGAGTCGCCATCAGTATAGACCAGAGAAAAGCAATATTAGCAATATGAACTTTAAATGGTCATCAGTATGAAAGGTCTTGTTACACTAGCCCACCATCATTTTGGTTAGAATCGCTGTCGAATTTGCTACTTCTGCGGAACTTGGCGAGAAGTCGATGGATGGCCTCGTCTAATCGCCAATAGGGCGCATAGGACGCGGGAAATCCAATAATGATGATCAGAACTGAGATTGCGGTAGATACTGGGACTTCAGGGTGCATAATTCCGTCAGTTCGTTATTTCCAAGACGGGCAGCGTTTGAAAATGAGATCCATTCTGGGCAAGTTGGCGAGTAGCCCTTTGCCAGCGTTTCTAGAAAACAATTATAACTCACATGTAATTTTTGACACAAAGCTTAATGTCAAATTGTCGCTACCGAACTCTTTAGTAGGGATAGCGAAGAAGGCAGCGATGAAAGATAGAGGTTGCTATCGGCCAATTGCTGTTAGTACCTATTTCTACTAAATATCCAAATAGCGTTTCTTTTCTTCTCTCTCTGCATATGAGTGTCTAAAGGGAAGTGTTAGATGGTTGAGGGCTCACAAAAATAATGGTAACAATTGTAAACACCATCAGGGCTTTGCTCTGATTCCCACCCTCCTGCGTCATTACAGTCATTAAATGTAATTGTTCACCCTGAATAGGGGTATCGCGGGTGGCAATGACGTTGCTTTGTTTCTGTTTCATATCAACGAGGCTACTCAGCTACATTTTCCATCGTATTAGCTTGACGTCTAAATAATCATTCTGCTATTGTGTGCATGCCACCCATAATGCCTCAATATTCTTCCAGTTTTAGGGGCAGTGAAGGGGGGTGGATGTCAAAAAGAAGAGAAAGGTGACGAACCGCTTTATTGGTGTTTTTAGCGCGCTTAAGCATTTCTTGAATTTGGTTAGAATGCCGACGAACGGTACGAAGTGGAAGGCTTTGTTCCTGATGGCCCAAGCCCCAAATACTACTCCGTGTTACCACAGGCAAAATATCGATGCTGGAGGGGTAGTCGTAGTCTCTAAATCTGTCCTGAATCTCTTCAGAGTCGTATTCTTGCATCTTCCTGCTTCTAGGACCCCTTCGATAGTGCAACTTCGCGGGTTTCATATTGTCGTTTGTGTCGGAATCCCGTTGTTCCATGGTGCGAATGATCCGATCCATTGCTTTGAGAACTTCGTTCTGCTCTGTAAATACCATTTGCATCGTTTCCAGCTCGTTCTGAATATCCTTAATCTGGCTGAGAAGGGTAATCTCTCTATTTATGTCAAGAGCATAAAATCGACCAAACCTCTCGAGCAGCTTTCTGAGGTACTCATCCCGTCTGTTCTCGCCGTATATCTCTAGATTATTAATGTCCTCGATACTCGGAACATCCGATTCCAGAGAGTGCTCGCGATATTTGTGGCAAAGTCCCACGGAATCTTGAGGAACCTTCTCCTGTCGTAGGAGCCACTGAATGTTGTCCACGATCAGGTCTGCTGAACTTTGATAAGGATCATCTTTTTCCGATATGTTTTCAAGCTTCGTCATCCCTTCAAATTTATCCAAAATCTTGGTGCGAGTCTGCATCAAACTATTGAATGTGTTGAAGAGCAAGGTCTCTTCGTTCATCTGCACCACGGTGATGTAAGAATGATTAGCTGTCTGCAAAAGTCCATCTCGCATACAAATGGTTTGAAAAAGAACTTAGCGTACAATATCACTAATGGAGTTTTCATAAACCTCTGCAAAGTTTAGCATATCCGTGGAGTGATCAAGAAGTGCTCTTGAGCACCTGGTAGCAATAACCCCTGCAAGGTCGTATGGTGTTTTCACGGCATCGGGCCTCTGTTGGATGTAGGATCTCGTACTCTGTAAGACGTCGGTGGTGCGCCCTTGATCTAATATCGACCTCTTCTGAGTGAACAGCGAAGCCTTCAATTCAACGTCGGACCAATCTCTAGATGGGAAGCATGTGACGATCGCCTTGGCTTTCCCCGATTGATCAACGAGAATCCAAAGCCAAAGTTGATCCACCATAATGACTGTCAACGGATCTTCCACCTCCGGTTGCGTTTTTTTATTTAACTTCTTCTGATATCGGTGAACGGTTTGATCGGCATCTCGAATTATCGTGTCTGTCAAATTGTGATATAGATATTCGTCCAAAGTCCTTCGAATATGGAGAACGTGACGAAAGTTGAGATCGTGATTACTTTCAGACAGCAGGTATGTTCTTAATAGCATCTCATCCTTTTCCGATTTTTCAAGATTCTCGGAGGGCTCATTCCGCTCACGGCGAGGGAAGGTATCTCTACCAGAAACCCCTTCTGCTAGGAAATTTGATCTGTTTTGCATTGCTTCTTCTTCATCCCAATGAAGATAAGGCATCTGCTCTTCCCATTATTATATCAGCGGCTGTACTGATAATACACGGAATGAGCCATAAAAGATACTAACGTAGAGAACCACATGTCTATCTTTTTTAAGATTTCCAAATCCTATTATCCATATCAGTATATTACTTCACCACAAAGACAAGAAAGTATATCTAGCCATCGCTTACTATCACTCTCTTTATCTTTGAATGCCTCTGAAAAGTCGTGGCATGCTGGCATCATGAAGCGAGCGTGTGGAGAGCCTCTTGCTCCTTCATGTTGTCTCTTGACCCATCGATTTGGTTCCAGGACCTTATAAGCCAACGAAGGGTCTTCGTGATAGATTTTGCAAATAAAGCCTTTTTTTATGTTAGTAAATTACCCTCTTTATTTTCTCTTTTAAATTATGTATTCGTGAGTAACTCACCTCAGCCCATTTCATCTGTATTAAAATATACGCAAAACAATTCATTGATCTCAATAGAATTCATTGGAAAAATTATGCTATTACTTACATTGTTCGCTGGCAAGTGAAACCATTTAAAATTATGAGCTTTCCTATTTAGCGAAAAAAAACCGTCTGGTTTCCTCATTAAATCAGTTACACTTAGCTCTTCAAATTCTGGGGTTTTCTCTTCGTGGAAAGTGACTACTGTTGCTTCAAAGTGCTTATCAACGTTTGGATTCAGGTCTGTCGAGGATGCCAACTTTCCGGTACCCTTCTCGAATTCGAGAAGCCTGACAGTTGTTGAGTCTTTCTCTCTGGTCGCGGTGGTGAGCAGCTCCTTTTTGAAGTCTACCCTGGCCAGGACTCCGGCTTGTAATAGTGCTCGAATAATACTGTGCCTGTGTTTTGCGACCGCAAGTCGTAAGGCGTCCTCGTCCCCAGCACCATGAGTAATAAGGAACTCCGCAACCTTGGTTCTGTTCGCTTCTATTGCGCTCATAAGCGGCGTCGTCTTATGATTAACTTCCCCGTCAACCACCACTTCGACTTCTGTGTGAACTTTCGCACCGCGCGATTTTAAAACCTGAACAAGACTGAGGGCTCCTGTGCCTGCTGCTTGCACCATCTGGCGTGCTAGCCATTCTTCCCTCTCAGTCTCTTTTTCGAGCCGCATTTGGACCAATTTTTCGATAATTGCTGTTTGGTCTTTGCGTACCGCTATGCTGATCTCGTCTTCGATGTCTTTTTTTTCGAGAGAGGGCATGTTTTCTAGTGAAGGAATCTTGCCGAATTCAAGTATCTCATCCTTTAATGTCCCAAAATATTTGAGCAGTATAAGGAAAGAAACAAACACTCGTGTATCGTCTTTAAGTGCAGCAGCTTCGAGAGGTGAAGGCCCCTGAGTAGTCTTTTCTCTAGCCTTAGCGCTACCACCTTGATGTAGTGCCCGTCGGATTACAGAAGTCTGGCCGGCGAAGGCTGCACATGAGAACGGTGTCATCCCGAATTCATCTTCCACATAAAGAATGGATGGGTCTTGGTCAAGATATGCGGCAAACATGTTTTCATGGCCAAGTGCTGCGGTCCAACATAGAAGCCGTTGAAGTCTTGCTTCATTCGGAGATGGCGTTATATCAGGGAGGGTAACACTATTAAAGGCACGACTGGGTCGGCTTTTCCCATCCGTGGTAGACAAACTGGCCATGGACGCAAACACTTCCAAGTTTGACGGATAAGCGTTGAGAAGCACCACGATTCTAATATTGATTGAATCATTGCTTTTATAATTGTTTGGCTGAGGTATTTCGATATCAGCCTTTCCATCTTTGAAAGCATCCGGCTTTATTTTGGGGTCATGGCGGTTTGAACCGTTCAGCAGTTTCTTAATGTCGTTGTCGACTGTGTAGTAACCCACTTCTGCGTGTTGTATCGCAATGGGTTTATGAAACCCGTCTTGAATCTGTATCGTAAAAGAGAGGCTGAACTTGGCAACCAGATTTTTGCGACCGAAAATAAAGTCTGTAGGGCAGTTTAAGTCGATAGAAACTAGAGCTCCATTTATTTGATTCTCGGAGTGAGCAATCGAGGCGGTTGTATCGATGATGTCGATATCGTTGGTCAGATGCTTTGGACTGCGGATTTGCATAGTGAACGTAGTGTTTTTGAGAGCTCGATTTTGCCTGTGCGGGGTATATAGAGAATTAATCTTGCAGTATCTAATGTTTTCACATACAAGATGGATCGTAAAGAAAAGATTGAAGTGTACCGCAGTGTAGAGTACCGGATTTGATCAGTGAGCGTCTTTACACGTAGGTACCTTATATATATACATTCACAACAGCGAGTGCTTCCCAGCTGCGGCTGTATACTTGCAAGGATTGGCTCACTTGCTATATTGGTATTACAACATGCGCAATGCGTCCAAAAAAAGCAACCAGATAATAGACCTACGGGAAGGCTTTCCCGAGCTGTTTGGCCAGGTTTGTTACTGCCAAGTCACCTGCATATGCAAGGGAGAACAAGATTCGAATTAGAGTCGAGCGTTGGCCCCTGGGAAAGATAAGTAGGCATCCAATTGAATGCCTGTTCAACCCACCATAGTCTTTGAATGTACATGTATAAGGACAATGCAGAGCTGAATTCCAAGCCTCACACTGTACGCCGAGGATGGCTGTATTGCCCAAGTGCGCATGCATGCGTTATTCCGCCCACTCATCTCTGAGACCAAGATCAGAATAGCTAGAAATCAGAGGCGCAGGCAACTCAGGCTCTCTGTATACAAGCTGACACCGAAGAGGACAGCTGCATCCGAAATAAATTGCAGAAGGATTGAGAGTCCCTTTTTGGTTACGCCGGGTTGCACCACATTATCAGCTATACCCGATCCTTCGCTCTCTCGTATACAATACAATGATCCAGCCAGCCATGACCGGACGTATCCCTGAAGAGCCTCCGTCAGGCGACCAATGAGACTGAGGGAGAGATTCGGGCGCCTCAGCCGCCAAGTTACCTCGGTGCAAGCACAACCAGTATTTTCTGGTTGATAATTTATGCTGCATGCGGCTTAGAAATACTGGGACATGCCTCCAACAGCTCTCTTGTCATCGTGAAAGGTGTAGAGCGTAACACTGGGACTCGAACGTTGGGTGAGGTTTTACTTCGTGTACTCCGGACATTCAGTTTAGAGAGACTTATTTTACTTCAGAAGTCTCTTGGTTTATGAATTAAAGGCAGGGTAGAGTTATGTGTCATATACCGTAAAGCTGCGCTCGTTGTTTTTACCTGCGGTTGCCTTTCCGTGAGCTGAGACAAGGAACAGACGCCTTACCGTCACTCCGACCTCTTTCTATGAGCTATCATATTGAGTTAAGTGACAGAAAATATCAGTATACGCCGAAGTGTTACACTGTGCGCAGAACCCTTGAAGAGGCTGAGATTCCTTGATAAAGAAGGTACGGCTGGCGCTGTTCAGCTGGCGAGGGGGGTACTACAATAGCCATGGGTGGAGCTCATGCCATTGGTCACCGTAGACGATTCAATGTATGATGCAATGCAGAGCCCAGCCTCGTAATTTCGGTCATGGCGTTTGTGTGCAATACCACGATCGGAAGACTGACTGTAGTAAAACAGCATCCGAAGTTGTTTAGAACGCTACAACCGACGGGTATGAGGCTGTCCATCGCAACTACCAACCACAATGGTTCCATTTCCTCTTGAACGAAGAGTCACTCGAATAAAGAACAACAAAGATAGTAATAAGAAGCGTAATACTACTGCTGAAGGTTGCAGAACCTTGCTCAGTACTGATCTTCACGAGGCGCCTACCTGTATCTTGGCGCAACATGAGGAATAAGTCGTACTAGAAGACTCGAGAAGACAACATGAATGTTTGTCATCAGGTTTTATGCTGTCGCTTTTATCTCCAAAAAAGGATATCGTCTCGCTAAACGTCTTCATGAGAAAGTATAGTATGGACTCATCTATTAAAACGCAATGTATTGAAATGATTAATGATCTGAACGCGATGTCCAGTAGCAATGACACCGACGGCTATGGGGCTATGGCCATCTATTCCCGAATGGTACGCAACGTACATTGATACCTACATGTATGGATGCCCAAATCCTTCTCATCAATAGCGGGGAAGCTGCCAGCTATTGCGGCTGCAACTGAGATGCGGAAGATTTCCGACGGTAGGGAGTGCAAGATACTGTATATGGTCTTGTGATCCTCTTCCAAAAAAAAGAAAAGAAAATCCTCGGCTGAGAAGTTGTCCGCAGATGGTGGGGAAACATCAATATTTGGCTCTACCCTGCATCAGCCTACCCATCTCAGAGTGTATCTCGTATCTCTGCGGCTGTATTTAATCGGCTGTAGCTGCTCGAATATAGCTTGTGGTAATGTTCTAGTCTTTCAATCCAAAGGCTAGATATCACACCTTGGTCGAACCAGTTCCCTTGGCTTGTTTATATGGAGCTTGACCAGAAACAAAGCTCCTTTGTTGTACCCCGGCGGCTCTAATGCCTCGGGTGAATTGTCTCGGTGACAAAGCTACATCGCCAAAGAGGAATAAGTTAGATATTTAAAAGATCGGTGGGCGCCGTCTATAATCAAATCGAGTCGTTAACGGATTGAGCAGTTCCTGTCTCTAGCTAGACGGGTCGATCACTCCATCTCAAGCTTTATCTTGGCCTGCCAGTTGATCAGGTACAGTGGATGCATGGATGCTAAATAGCCCCCCCTCTTTCCACACAGAGTATGTCACAGTATGTGCACGTGAGCGTTGTGCTTTCTTTCTCCCTTGTTTTATCACCGTTGAACAAGATCGGTCAATACATGCCTATATATATCATTCTTCGCATCTTCATGTTCTACTTTCAAGCTTCTTCTAACAGTTCATCACCAACGTCTTGCTCTCTCAATTGGTTCAAGCCTCACGTCATCAAGCTGCTTTTAATAACCCACCACTAAACCTTAAGCATGCTAGCTACCCTAGATCCGTGCGGCGGGGCATTTTTTAGACGCGGCAGTGGGCCCCTCCATTTGGAAGCTGCCGTCGGTCCGTCCAATTCGCGCCCAGTCTCGACATCCTCAGCTCATGACGCTTGACTCTGTCGCTGCATCTCGCGATCAGAAGCATTTCGCCATCCAATATCCGCCTGCTATTGCTATTACTGATCTCCGGTCCCTGTATGCGCTGTGAATTCAGGCGCCAGCAGCTTACTATTTCTCTCTTCTCTCACTGTATTGGCTATCGCGCATCACTCAGTTGCTACTTTATTTCTTTTTGCTCGTCTTCGCGTCGCCTGGCCTCCAATGCTGTAACCCGCGCACACCATCCGTCGCTGTTGTCGCAACGGCACCTTGATAAACCGCAATTCTCTGCAGGTGCTGGAACGGATTGCGACACACAAAGCAAAATCTGTTGATGAAGGATTCTACCTTGCGGGACTGGCGACAAAGACGTCATTTGTTCCCGGTCAAAGTGAAACATCCAATCTCATCAAGATAACCACGAGCGCACCCTCCATAGCGCCTCCCCCAAGACAAGCATCATGGAGAGACCGCGGGGCCTGAGTGGCATGACCTTTGGCGAAGCCGTGATTATGGACAGCGAAGACAGCAATGGGCGGCAGCAAAACGCCGAAGCTGCACCCACTGCTGCCCAATTCCGATCGCCAATGACATCTAGGACCCGCTCGCTGTCCGACAGCACTGGCACGCCGTCGAAGCTTTCGCCCAGCCCGAGAATCGTCGAGACGTCGAGACGGACCTCCAAGGATGACAGCAGCATCACCCACCTGCCGCCGCCCGAGACACCGCGACGCTCGGAGCTGAGAGGCCTGTCGATCCAGATGCCACCACGGCAATTCACTCCACCACCGGGAACCCCATCCGGTGCCTACATACGGCCAGCTCCGTTGTCGCCCAAGCTGGATCACTCGCATACCTACGCTTCTCCCACCAATCTCTTACCCCGCCGCTCCCGTGGCCTCGATTTCTCGCGCGCTGCGACTAGCCTCCATCATTCGATGCTGGCTGAGCAGCCTTCGCCGGACTCGTCGCCAATGATTACAGACCGAGCGATGAATATTCCTCCTCGACGAGGGCCATATGGAGGGACAGAGCAGACGTCGACGTCATTGTGGTCTATGATGGGCAACCAGGAACGGCTTAATATCAGCACTTCACTGGGAAGCAACCATGCCCATGCCCCACCGTCAGACTCCTCTAGCTCTTCCTCTGAAGATGACGACATGGACGAAGACATGGACGAGGCCTATGTAACGACTCCCCAAGTGTCCAAGATGGGCATGCCTCCGGCGCCAGGTTCGCCCTCGATAGGTAGTCTTGCAAGCTTCCAGCACCGGCAACGGCACCACCGCAAACATCCCAAAATGAAGCCTCGCGGTCCTCTTGGCCTTGGATTCAACCTCGCTTCCGCTGTCCTCTCCAAGTCACCACCGACCAATTCAGCTGCGGCACGAGCTAGACGGGAGAGCATAAGTTGGCAGGCAAATCAACTTCATATCTCGTCGGGAGATATGGATGAGGGCGGTGCCGCAGAGGGGAGCAGTAGCGACCAAAGGAATGTGATACGCCGAGTTGTAACTCGGCGGGGGAATCTTCTGGTAAGAATTTGATTTGACTGGGGAATCACCGTCTACATTTTATCCATAAGCGACCCAGCTAACTGGTTTCTAGCCCAAGGCGAAAGCATTTGCGCGCATCCGGGCAGCGCTTGCTGAGGAGGGGGCACCAGCTGAAGCCGAATTCATAAGGGAGGCAGAAATCGTAAAGCAAGTCCGGGAAAGCGATGTCGACCTCGAGCCTCGTCATCAGCCCACAGGAGGGGATACAAATGCCATGACGACGGCTCACTCATCGCCTAATCTGGCCGGGAACCAGGAGACCCTAGAAGATATTCCGGCAGATGACTCAATGGGCGAGTTGGGCGCGAGTTTGTCGAGTAGCTTCAAACAGCATGCCATGAAGAATTCCAAAGGCAAGCAGTTTTGGGATACCTTTTCCGAATCCAGCGGAGCACGAACGCCTCCTCCTGCATCAGCCCTTTTACCTCGGGGTTCATCATCGGGGATGAGTGAGGATACTAATATGGACTCACCCTCCCTAAGCTCTGCTGCTTTCCATGTAAGTATTTCACCTCTTTTCGCGCCGTTCTAAAGCAATATCTAACACATAGGATGATTAGAACGGCCAATTGCCTAGCGCAGCAGAAATTACGCGGCGAATCAACAACAAACGCCGTCGAGACGACGACTTTGACCCGACAAGCTTCAAACGCCGTGCCGTCAGCCCCAGCATCAGCGCGCACAACTCGCCCGTTGTGCAAAGTCCAATGCAGCGCGACGTGATGCCATGGGGCTCACGGCCAGGCAGCACCGGCGGCGATAGGGGAAGCAGTGGCCAGAGCGAGTCGGGGAGCTTGGGCGGAACGCCAGCGAATCCCCCCATAGGCTCGACGGGCCAAGTCAGCAGGAAGGGGAGAGTCGGATTGCAGGGGATGGTTGATACGAACGACGGCATCATGCGCATGAGCATTGAGTGAATATCGGCGGGCGTATCTGGGCGGGTTACATGCTTCGCATTGTATTCAGGATCTCGGCATGGGTGTACGGTGGGAGATGGGAAAGGCTTTATTGCATTGTACGGCGTTGGCGATCCTGCCGGAATGGACTGGCAAATGGGATCTATGGGAATTCGGGACAAGGTGTATTAACTCATGTATCAAAGGGGCGGCTTAATCATGTATTATTATTTCAAGCGTTGACACATCATATAAGAAGCTGAATATGTACATTTCCATACATTAATTTGGTCGTGGAGATGTCAAAGAAGATGAATGAGTGATTGATAGAATCTACTGCTTTCGTTGCTATTCGTTCTGGTATCTAATCCTGAATGCGTCGAGTATTACAAGAAATATAATTATAACTGGGTGTTTTTTCCGTTTTGCTTCTTCACTGGGCAAATGCATAAAAAAAGCCGCACAATCCAACGCCAGCTGGTTTCCTACCAGCATATGATGCAATCTCTCTTCATCTTCCAAACACAGAATCTTCCCGTCTTTCACACAACCTCCATCTTAAAACTCGACAACACCGATGCCCTCTTCGGGGACTCTGAGCGTTCCGAGCTTTTCGTCCAACCACCGCGCCAGTTCGGCGGCCTGTCTCCTCATCGCAACTACAGGCGGAGCGCTCGCGCTCTCCAAGCTCGATGTTGTCATGCCACCCGCGCTTATCAAGCTTTCCACCTCACTGGGGCTTCCAACGCCGTCCCCGTTTTCATGGTGAGCATGTGACGACGTATGGTGGAGATCCTGCAGACTATACGCAGCGGGACCGACACAGACGAAGAGAAGACCGCATTTCAGACGCCGGATAATGACGGTACCTTCGCTAAGCTGGACAGTAATGGTAACGGGCCTGATGGTGCGCCTTGGCCGCTGCTTGGATCGCGCTGACTCGGTCGCGTGCGGGCCGTCGGCATCCTCATCCTCGTCCTGGCTAAGATGGTGGTGGTCGTCGCTTCCATGGGGACTGCCGGGCGAACTGCTCATAGGATCGGGCGTGCGCGATCCAGGCAGCGCAGTCGGGATGGCGGCCGAGGAGGATGTGTGGATGGCGAGGAGGGAGGCGGCGACGGTGGCGTGGGTGCGCAGGACGGAGACGGGCTGTGAGGAGGCGTGCGCGAGGAGTTTGCCTTGGGAGGTGGTGAGGAGGAGAGTAGGCAGATGGGCGGTCTGGTGGGAGTGGAGGAAAGTGTTGAGCCTCTTGGTGAGGAGGAGAGGCGGCGTGGCGCTGGGGACGGACATGGCGACGGTCGGGGGTTTTTCTATGGCCGTGGTTTTATTGATACTCGTGAATTTTCTTGGTTCCCAGCGCTTTTGGAGTTGTCGGCGAGTGTTTCGGGTAGTAAAAGTAAGGGAGAGCCGAACCCGCAGCGGGAGGGAGAAAAAGAAGCTGAAGTTGAAGAAGAGGGAGAAGACGAGGAAACGAAGCGAGGAAGCCGGCCGGACGGGATGCGCGTCACGAGCCGTTTGCTCTCGCTCGCTCGCTTGCTTGCTCTGGACCTTTCGCTCTCCCTGGACCAGTCGGAGCGCAGCGTCTGAGCGCCTCTTTTTTTTCTTTGTCTCTCACGCGAGAGTTTGTGTAACCCTCGTGAAATTTGAATTACGAGACACACCCGCTCTAAAAAAGTGACGACCCGAGGTTGGGAGGAAGAGGAGCTGGGGGAGAGCAGAGGTGAGCCGGTCGGATCGCAAGGGCCTTATGGGGAGAGGAGCTTTAGCGGGTTTCTGGTTTGGTTCTAGCGCTGCGCGGAGAGACTTCGCCAAGTCCCGCAGTTCAATCACGAGCTAATGCTGGGATTGGGTTTGGCTTTGAGTTTTGTGTGTTTTGCATGTGGTGAGAAGATGGGATATGGGTGAATGTTGGGATATTAGAATAGGTGTTAATGGGAATGGGTTCTCCTGAGTGCTTTTGTGGGGTTCGTTGGATGGCAAACTTGGTGATTGTATCGGATTGTTCTTTTGGGATGTTGGCAGCAGGACTAACAGGTGAATGGAATTTGATGGCAGAGGACACGAATCACTGTTAGAGTTCGGCCAGCACGAAACTTTGCTCAATATCGGAAATGGAATACGAATGTATCAAACAGTAAAGCTCATCTACACCCTCGGCAAACGCTATCCAAAACCAACATCAGGCTCTCCTCCACCTGTTCGGCGTACATTATAACAACAAGATCCTCTCTGCAGATCCCCCTGTGAGGATGCGCGATATTCCACCAGCTCCCACTGCTTTAGCCGCATGCGCTGGAAGCTAAAATCCCCGTTTCATTAGCTCAGCTCCGCGGCCCAGTTTAATCCCCATTCGTTTTCTCTTTTCTCCATCATATCTTCATCTCCATCTCCGCCTCATATCTCGGAAGCATGCCGTCCTCAATATCCTTATAATTCTTCCCCTCTTCAGTGCCATTCTTCCACTCTCGATAGTAATCCATCACCATCTTGGTTCGAGGCAGAACCTTTGTGATTTTTCTCCTGCTGTCTGGTTTCAACAGATCCATCACCACTCGCTGTAATCCCGCCGAGTATCGCGTCATGGACAATTTATCGGAGGAGGGAGAATTTTCACCTGTCATCATCGTAAACAAGACTTTGCCGACAGAAAAGAGTTCATCGGCGATTGTGTATGGGTAGTTGTCCTATACTGCAATCAGTATCTCCTGATAATTCTTGGGAATGAAATAAAGATGAGGATGAACCATTTGATTCCATACATACCGCTGTATCTGCTGTAACACTTGTGCGCAGCTTGTGGCGCAACGTATCCAACGACTCAAACCCTCGCCGCGCAGCCATTGCTATGCTGACCTCTACATCTTCATCCACAACATCTGCTTCATCATCGGGAGAAATGACATGATTCGTGACGGCTGCATGTTCAAAGTTGCCCAGTTTACACAGTCCATACGTTTCACTACCCCGTGGATGCTGAAAGAAAATGTTCATCGGTTCAATCGCACGGTGTAAAATCGGATTCCAATCTTGATCCACCGGCAGCCATTGCCGTTCTCCTCCAGCCGGTGCCTTTGTATCTAGAAAGAGGCGCTTCCCATCGTGGAGATATGTAATGGAGTTGAGAAGCGATGTCAGGACATGCCAGCAGAGTGACTCGGGGAGATAGAAATCAGGAGGAGACCTGCTGCGTCCCATACACAGGAAGATACCACTGAGGTTTCCTGCATCGCAATAGTCCCACACGATGTAATTCCTTGGACGGCTAAGCTGAAGTTCGCCAGCTACTGGAGCGGTACCGATAAAGGGATGGGTCTTTATGTGGCCGGCGATGGAGATGATGTTTTCGTGATTGAAGATTTGAGCAATGGCATCGCCAAGGTTCGAGTTGTACATTAGTTTGTGAAATGCGGCATCTTCCGCGTCCTCTTGACCAGATCCATCGAGAATTCTAAGAGGCTGGGCAATGTATTTCGGGAAGCCATATTCGTTCCTCTTGGTGGCAAACCAGATACCCTGTTCAGTTTCGTAGAGGAGCTCAAAGTCGGAAGTGTTGAAGTCGTTTATGAATGGCATTTTCAGTGTTCAACCAGAGGAATGGATGCATGTAATTGACAGTCATAGAATATCGAAGAGTGAGATGCCGAAAGAAAAAGTCGAAGTGAATTGAAGACGATTTGTCTGAAAACCCAGAACTGAATCCATGTAGTCTGTTCATGCTAAATATATACTTAGCAGGTATGAATCAATAATACAATGACAGGACATTGTTGACAAAATTGCTTTGTCTACATGTATTAAAGCACCTTTTACTAACAACTTCCATCTTTGTCCGTCCCCGCAACATCCGTGCTTCCATGTTCTTTGACTCAACACCACTCATTGTTCCGATTACATTGCAGTATGTCACCACAGAAATCGTTCCATGCTCTTTAGACTGTTAATCATTCAAGCAAGCACATGTTTATGTTCATTCTGTCGGTTTCCGGCCCTGAACATTGCCACTCTACAGCCAAGTGAATGTTGCCCAGCGCCATCGTAGTGACATAAAAAGCCATGAACTTGCTGTTTCTTGATCAGCCTGTGATCCTGCTTAACACCAATCCTGCTCTACCATCTTGTTGTCATCATGGAGCCAATTGTGTACACTATCGCCGAAGATGGGGATACAATCCTCGTACTCGAAAACGTCAACCGAGCCATCGGAGCACAACAAGATGACCCAGTATGGGAGAATGCGCTACCGGATGTGTTGGTCGACGAACCGCAACTTGACGAATTCAAGGTGAGAGGAGGCCATGTATCAGAGGACGCTAACAGTCAACGAGAAATCTGGATGTTACTTTCATCAAAGAAGCTCGCACCTGTATCGCCGATCTGCAGGCAAATGGAGCCCAACAACCAGCCAGAGATTCGACCCTTCAAGTTTACGTACAAGTATCTCTTCGTCACCCGACACTGGGATGAGAAGGCATTGGAAATGGTGATGAACATAATTCACGGCAAAACAGTCAACATCCCCGAAAAGATTAGCCTGGAGAAACTTGCTAACATCTCCGTTATTGTTGATCACTTTCAATGCCACCAGACAGTAAAGCCCTTTGCGGACAAGTGGATTGCTCGTCTGGAGGAGCCCTATCCTACCTGTTATGGGCGGATTCTTGTGCTCAGACTCTACATATCTTGGGTGTTTCTAGACAGCTTCGACTTTGCCGCCTTTACGAAGATAGTTATTCGAGAAAGCAGGGGCCCCATGCATACGCTGGGCTTGCCGATACCAAAGAGCGTCATCAGTAAGTTCCATCCCTGGTTACATGGACCCAGGTGCATGTAATTCACATCAAACAGTCAGACAACTAACTACTTCATTTCATAGCCGGGATTGATAAGACGAGACAGGGCCTCATTGATAAACTCTTTTTCGACCTCTACGCCATGAAGAAGAAACTATCAGAGCCGTCGCGCCTTTGCTCATCCAACTATCCGTCTCACACCACTGTTGGCTGCGCTACGCTTCTGCCTGATGCTCTCGTGGAAGGTATGAAAGATGTTGGCATAACATCGCCCCCACAGCGACCATTCAACGGGTACAGCATTGCGGCTCTTGAAAAGGCTCTTCGCGGGTTCCAACAGCCGGGCCTGGCGACCTTGATGTGGTCATGCGAGCTCCATGGCTCCAAGATCTTTCTACCCACAGAAGTCTGTGCGGTGCTCAGCAAACAACAGTTTGACAAAATAGAAGGTCTGGAAGTGTACAAGTTCCATCGCTACTGAGGAATGATGGCATGGGTTGAGACCTTTTTGTTGGCCGGGATTTACTTGGATTTTTAGCTCTAGTCATTGATGTTTGCAGTTGCGTTCAGCTTTATCTGTTAGTTGCTTAGTCCATTGAGGTACATGTAGAGGCAGCTCATCCCAAGGGTGATGCCAAATATATAGCCTAAAATGCATGCCTTCATTCCATCCATTCTAATTAAATCCACCGGCACGGAGCTGATGTCATAGCGTGTTTCAAAGCGACGGTGCTGAAAGCCAGACTGACGGTACAATCACCTTTGTACCATGAATGCCTCTCGAGCTTATCGCGGGAGGTTCGTTGTGTGATGAAGGGAATGAGTTGGGTGAGTTAGCGTGGCCTGTGACATTCAGATAAATTACCCGCCCATCTTTGCGTTATTATCTCAACCACATGCAATATTACTCGTACCCCACGTTTGAAGACATGGGATGTATTCCATTCTTTTCCAATTCAATTCAATTCAATTCAATTCAATTCTGTTTTTATCAACTGGATGACACTTGACAGAAAACAAAAACGACCCAAGCACGAGGCCAAGCGCTGCTGATTGTTTATTGTTTCCGCCCCTTGGCATCCAAACTGACAGACGGCGCCCAACCGAATCAAGTGCACGGCACGCACCTCGTCCGGTTTGACAACGTTTGGGCGCTTGAGCACGCAAATTCCGAAACAACTGGACACAACCGAGCAGCTGCAGGGGTATCGCTGAGGCCAATCACGGGCCAGAGGTGCCTGAGCGTCCGCTGATATGCTGAAGCGATCGGCCAGTGAGCGGCGTCTGCAGGGGGGTTTCAAGATGCCTCTTTGGGGGAAGCGGGCTTGCCGCTAGAGGGCCTGGGGGGCCAGGGATGTTTTGTTACATGAGATGGGATTGATGGAGATGAAGCCGTTTGTGAGATGAAGATGGAGGTTTCGCGGGAATAGGGCCTGTTGTATAAGTCCCTACCCGCGGATAGGACAATGATCCATGTAAGAGTGTGCTGTAGTCTAGGCCTAAGTGCTGGGGGATGGTTATCAGCGCTGCAGATCAATGTGAGGCCCTCTCAGCTACGGTACGACTCGACGTTTCCCTTTGATGGCTCCCTTTCATCTACTATATACTAGATACTATACAAGCAGCATGAGCATGAGTGTGATTGAGACAAGGTACAGCTGCACTAGCAGTAGCGATTAGAGTGTTCAATCACCCAGTTCATCTCATTTCATCTCAGTTGGTTCATTTAGTAGAGATCGCAATAGCAATACAGTAGCACCTTGGCAGAATAAGAACAATGCCCACCGCCCAGAGTACATCAATACAATCTGTATGATATCCCCAAGCATTGCATCTGCATTCTCCTCTCATCCCAAAACAAGCATCTCTCGTCCAAACAATCGACACTCCTTTGCCGCTGTCATTTCTCTCCCCGATCCGGAAACGAAGCCATTGCCCACCCCCAGCCATCTTGACACACGCTCAAGGGGCCAATCTGAGACGGCCAAGGCCCGCCTGCAAACCGCTCCCTCCCGCCTCGCCTCACCTTTGGGGGCCTCTCTTTTAGCTCTGGCCGTTCCCTTCCTTCGCCCATCCCGCTCTGCTTTGCTGCACGCTTCGCTGGCCGATCGCAATTCGCCTCTTTTTTTCCTTTCCTTTCGACGGGGACCTGCAGGTGTGCGGCGCGTGCGCGGGTGTATTCTAGCGCCTATTCGTGAGGTGAGCCGCTTGTGAAGCGCTCCTCTCTGTTGTGTGCCCACTCATGCCGGCCCTTGTGTCGCTTTTCTTTTTCTTCTTGAAGACGCCCGTCGTTTTCATTTCAGACTTCCGGTGACACTTCATCGCTGGTTTCGTCGGTCTTTTTTTTTTTTTTTTTTTTTTTTGAAGGGAGCGCCGTCGAAACTTCGCAGGCGAGGGACGACGAGTGCTATCGGCAGGACCGTACAAACCAACACTCTCTACGCTTCGACTTCTTTGACTTCTTGTTTTCTTTGTTTGTTTTCTATCTTTAGTACTACTTTGCGTTCTCTTTCGCTTCATTTTTTAGCCATTTCGAAGTCGATTTGTCGCATATTCTCTCTTTGACCCAATCCGAATACCCCGCTGTTTGCTCATTCCACATCGCCAAAATGGGTTGCCTCAGTCATCGCAGCAAGGAGACACGGCAATATACTGACCAAAAATGGGATTACATTAACCTCTCCGACTTCAAGGCCAAGGGCTGCGGCGCCGTCTTTGCATACATCACCCTCTGGATGGGCCTCATCATCTCCCTCACCGTCTACGGAGTCGATACCTTTACTGCTGTCCAATTGCTTGTCTTCAACCGATGGTCGTCCGAGATCGAGCCCGCCATTCCCTTTTCCGTTTCGAAATGGATCTTTTCAGTTTGCATCATTTTGTCCTTTGTCAACCTTGGATTTGAATGGATTCGGGCAGCTCGAAAGATTAAACGAGGAAATGTTGCCGAGGTTTATCTTGACAGTCTGGCTGTCCGCTGGGAGTCAATCCGTCTGGGGTCTGGCCAAGGTTTTAAGCGATTCCTTGTCTTTACCGAGCTCACCAAGAGTAAAAAGGGCGCCGAATACATTGCCCTGTTTACTTACTTTAGCTTTCAATGTATGTGCCAGCAATGGGATGAAGTTCCCTCCTGATTAGATGCGTTTTTGCTAACTTACACAGCCTGGATCCGAGTTCTATTCTGTACAAGCCCGCGACAGGTAGTCAATGCCTTGACTCTCAGATCTGTCTATCTCGCCAAGCTCGCTGTTAGCTCAAACTCAGTCGGAGGCTCTATCTCGGAATTCTTTGACAAGATCAAGACACTTGCGCAACAAGACTTTCGACAGGCTGCCATTCTTGGAGGCATGTGCTTCACATTGGTTGTCTGGGTCTTTTCAGCTCTGTACTTGCTTTCCGCCGTCCTCTTCTACGTCTGTTTCCTCTTTCACTGGATTCCCCGCGCCGACGGTGGCCTGACAGGATACTGTGAGCGAAAAGTCAACAGCGCTCTGCTCAAGATTGTGACCAAGACGGTCAACAAGGCACTCGCCAAGGGGCAGGCAGACAGGATGAAGAGAGCCATGACCGAGAAAGGCGAGGCTCACCCAGACACATCGCTTCCAACACTACCAAATGTCGGTATCTTCGCGCCACAGCAACAAACTGGTGTCACTGCACCTTTGCCCGCGTACACGTCGAATCCAGGGACCCCGGTCGGAGACTTTAAGCGACAGATGCCCCCGCGAAGCATGACGGGAGCCTCAACCATGAGCTATTCTTCTCGGGCTCCACTGGTCAGTTCCGCTGCCGATATGGGATACTCGAATAACACCAGGTCGGCCTCCCCCGAAGACATGCTCCCAGCCATGCCGTACCTGCAGAGGACTGGGACTGGGGACTCTATGAGAAGCACAGACATGAACCACATGCGTTCTGGCTCAAATTCTTCATATGGTCAGCCGCGTTCTCAAAGCCCTCCAAGCAATGGTCCTCGGCTGGATATGAGCCACATGCGGACTGGCTCAAACTCATATCGACAGCCATTCTCTGAAAGCCCCGCGAGCATGGGTCCGGCGGCTGCATCGTCAATGTACGCGCCGTCGACAAGGTCAATTCCGTCGCGTGTCCCCGACCAGTATGGCAATCGTCAGCAGATGCAAGACGATGCCCAATCTTTCCGAGGTCCGCCACCCAGGTCATATACTTTCAATAATGAAATGCAAGACGATGCCCAATCTTTCCGAGGTCCACCACCCAGGTCGTATACCTTCAACAATGAAGGTCGATCCAGCCCAGCACCATCCGCGGCAGGGTCATCTTACTCAAGAGCCCCTCAGCAACCCGTGAGAAGCGCGACAAGTCAAGTGCCCTTGCGTGGGATGCGATTCACTCCTCAGAGGGTGATGACTGAGCCAATGTCTAGCCGTGCACCGGGAGACAATTCCTACAGCGGAAATGGATCACGGATGCCGCAACCCAGACAGCCGCTTCGTCAAAATTCCCAGGACTTTTACAATCCACAAGCTCAAGCTCAAGGTCAATCTGGATCAACATATGGGTCAGCATATGGATCAGCATACGGATCAGCATATGCATACGATGTTGAGGCGCAGAACAATGGTAGATATTAGAGATAGACTGCCTTTTAATCTGTTTGACCGGTTCGGAACCAAAACTATTTTCTTTTCAACCGCGATTTGCATCATGAACTACGATACACGTAAAGGCGCAAGGATGAGCTGAGAGGGACAGCCGTGGGATCTGTACTATTAAGGAAATATACCCAAAATATCATGACTGGGTTCGAGGGATAGGTATTAGGATAATTGAGGATGAAAGATGAACAAACATTGATGTATTGTGTCCATCGTGAAAGGCATGAATGAGATAACAAGACACGTCTTCACTCACCGGTCACCGCAACACAATCCGATCTCAATACATACTTGCACAAGAACAGCGAAGACAAGATACTAATCGACTCGACATAAATGCGGGGGTCGCATCTCTTGATTTTAACCTTTGCATGAATTGTCAGCGCTAACATCTAGCAGACGAATGAGGGAAATGCGGCGCTTTTGCCGCACAATGATTTGTCACCGTTGCAGACTCCGATTCCGTTGAGCCAATCTCGATGCGTATGGAATCTCGTCAAAGGTGAGGAGGTACATGAGGCGATTGTCTGTCTAGTCGGGCGTCTGCCTTTCTAGAAGTCTCAAGTCGTTGCTCTCAAAGTTTCGACCCCTCAAACTCACTTCTTCTTCTTTCTCATGATCTTAGCTGCCATGACAAGGCATGCTACTCAGCCAAATCATCTCGTATAACATCTCACAGCTGCTATTCTTGCCAAACGCCCCTCTCAGCGTATTCACCACCAACGCATCCATCGTAGTCGACGCCACAATGCCGTCCCTCGTGTCAACTTGGCATCCGGGCGAGGTCGCCATGCATCGTGAGCTGCGGACGCCTCGCTTTGAGAACCCCACGTCGGCGGGATGCCCAATGCCGTATGCCGTAAGAGTGATGCACTCGCAGCTCCTTGCGCTTGGAACCCTGGACGATGAAGGCAGGCCGTGGACGACTATTTGGGGCGGAGAGAGAGGCTTTGCTAGGCCGGTAGCCGAGGGTGTGCTCGGTGTTAAGAGTGCTGTGGACAAGCAGTACGATCCTGTGTATAATGCTTTCTGGAAGTCTTCCGATGGTAAAAATGGCGGTGCCGACGAAGAGGGTATAGTGAGGCCTGAAGGAGGCAAGATGATGTCCGGTCTGTCTATTGATCTCGAGACTCGCGATCGCGTTAAGCTCGCAGGTCGACTCATTGCCGGCGCCGACATTAGCGGTGCGGAAAGCGAAGTCCAGCTTGCATTTCATGTGCAGGAGAGTCTCGGCAACTGCCCCAAGTATATCAATAAGAAGGCCCTTGAGAAGACGGTGCCTCAGCCTGAATTAGTACCCGGAGGTCCTGGAGGGATATTACCGCCTGAGGCAATTGCTTTGATTGAAAAGGCGGACATGTTTTTCTTATCGAGCACCAATGGAGAGAGCATGGACACCAATCACAGAGGTGGACCGAGGGGATTCATCAGAGTGTTGAAGAATGACGAGGACGGAGTTGAGCTAGTGTATCCAGAGTGTAAGTGCTTTTCACCCACCATTCAATATGACTGAGAACTAACAAGAGCGTGACAACAACAGATTCTGGAAACAGATTATACCAATCACTAGGAAACCTCAAAGTGAATCCCCTCATTGGCGTCGTCATCCCCGACTACGACACCTCCAATGCCCTCTATCTCACTGGCCAATCCACCATCCTCCTCGGCAAGCAAGCCTCCGACCTCATCTCCCGCTCCAACGTAGCCGTCAAAATCACAATCTCCGCCTCCCACCTCGTCAAATCCAGCCTCCCCTTCCGCGGAACCCCCAACGAGCCATCTCCCTACAACCCTCCAGTACGATATCTCCTCTCCGAGAAAGCTCCAGCTCTAGCTCCCACAGACCGGCCCGATGTCAACGCTACTCTCGTCGCAAGGGACATTCTCACACCTACAATCGCCGTCTTCACATTCAAGCTCGAAACAAGAGACGTAAAGGGCCTTCCCCAATGGCAACCCGGCCACCATGTCACCATCAACTTTGAAATGGAAGTCAGTGGTGGTTACGCCCACATGAATGACCAAGATCCCCAAAGCCTCAACGACGACTACGTCCGCACATTCACCGTCTCCAGCCCTCCAAATTCTCTCCCCCAAAAGGACCATTTCCAAGTCACCGCGCGTCTCCACGGTCCAGTGACGAACTTCCTCTGGAGGCATAATCTCCGCGTCCCTCTCGACCTCTCAGTCATGGGCTTCGGCGGCAAAGAATCCTTTGCGCTACCCGTTTCCACAACCACCACGACGCCATTCAAGGAGCCCATCTACATTGCCGGCGGTGTAGGCATCACACCCATTCTCGCGCAAGCAAAGGTTGTCCTCGATGCTTCTGTTCCATTGAAGTTGCTATGGACACTACGCGTCGAGGATCTCCCTCTTGCGATCCATACTTTCAATAAAATCCCTGGTTTGGCGGAGAAGACCACTCTATTCGCTACGGGATCGCTTTCTGAGGAAGATACGGAGAAGATGCTTGAGAAGATTCGTGAACGGGGAGCGACGGTGCACGATCGACGGATTAAAGCTGATGATTTGGGAGAGTTGAAAAATGGAGGGAAGAAGTTCTATCTATGTACGGGACCGGGGCTGTTGACGTCGTTGAGGAGTTGGTTGGATGGCGAAGACGTCGTCTGGGAGGATTTTGGATATTAAATGGATTGAGATGTAGGGAAAAGTTCAGTGTTGGTCTTCAAAATACAATTTTTGTAGCATTATTGAACAACAACAGCTCTCACTATCGTCACTTGATTGAGCATATATGCTACCTTCGCCGTATAAGTCTAGATTCATCTTGCTGGATGTAGAGGGGGACCTTGTCATCCTCCTATTATTCATTCGCTCGTTATGGCTCTCTCTAAGGAGATGGAAGATGTATCTCGATCGCTTTGTCATAGTAGCGGATGGCATGCATTCGAAGGATAGCCTAGCAAAAGGATAAATTCAGCGTGTATCTTTAAAAATCTGGTAATTTGTTTCAATGGATATAAAAAGAGAGAGTATCTGTGTGGCCTCATGGATAACCTCCGAGCATATGACTAGAGGAATAATCGAGGAAATATGTTATTAGGATAGTTGCGAGAAAAATGGAGGAATAGAGGTTCCGTAGCCCATGATGTCTCTGTAATTCGGGGACGCTGAAGCTATGATTGCAGATTCATGCGTGGTATGAGTAAAGAGATAGAAAATCGATGATGGGAGTTCTCCTGGCAGACAGATATGGTTAAGGTACCGAGAGTCCCGGGCCGCCATATCACAGCCAGTCGCTCCGACAATTAAGAGAGGGGGATAATACAAATCTTCCACGTTCTCAAACGTCATGATGGTGTTATTCTTCTTGTAGACGGACCCCACAGCTCCTCGTCATTGTAAGTGAAGAGTGGTTTCGATTACCGGGCTGTGAATTAGCCTTGTAGTTATGAAGACAAACGGCAATGGCAATAGGATAAACAAGCTGAAATGATGATAAATCGTAAGGCAGAAATGAAGAGAGTCTAGAATGGCCCAAGAAATAAGGTGAATGTATCTAATCTGTCTACCGAGGAAGCTAAACGATTAAGATGATTGTTGGCTTGCATAGGAGAACCTGACTTAGCATGGGGAAGACCCTCCTCATGCTGACCACTGTGGAGAAGCCTTCTGAATCCTCCTACATGATTACGACTTTGAGAGTAACATCACGATGAGAGAAATACTTAATCTCTACAGTGTGTGTACAAACATAGGCTCGAGTAATTGTGGTACAAAACATGACTCACTGGAGATGCCGATTCATTTTCTCGCAAACAGCAATCTCAACTCATAACGGCTAAAGTACAGCGTATATCAGAAAGGGGGATACAAAATTCTTGCCACCTAGCACAGAACACAATTAGAGCTTGTCGTAGATACGTCTACTAATGCCGAGAGATGGATAGCCGCTCACCGTCTCACTGGTGGAAGTGGTGCAATAAAATTACGCGTATTTAGAACCATCACACACCCTCATGCAGGGAAATTTAAAATGACTTGAAACAGATCATTAGAGGGGCCGTTGATACCGATTGTCTCCTTGTGGCATCTTCCCCGTATGGCTTGCTTTCAACAACGAGGCTTTATCAGCTTTGACCGCCGTAGCGACCCAAAGAAGCGCCATCTTGACTGCATATACGCGTATTCCTTGGTGCAGTCGCTAACCAATACGACCCGTACTTGCTAGAATCTTGGAACATTTTGTCAATTTTTTAAATAATGAAGCAATTGATTGGACAAGGCCTAGTTCGGCATTGAGGGAGTTGATGTGGGTGTTGGTGAATACGCGTATATGCGGGTGCCGCATTCGTATTCGGAAGGGCGCCTGTGCTTGACTTGACACAACGGCTGGGTAACGTTATCCGGCTATGTGTACATAGATCTAGATGGTTGATAATGTAAGCAGGTAGATATCCAGAAGATGGAAGCAAATGTCTACAAGTATAAGAGACTGCACTTCTGTTTGCTCTGATTCTCATCATACTCGGGCCTTCTATTCAATACCATTCTCTCCTTGCAGCCTTCCATCCCTTCTTCACTTACCAATACCAAAACCACCCGCCAAAATGGTCGACTCAACAAGCCGGGCTCTTCTTCCGGCCGACCAGGCCAGAAACATGGCCTTTGACAAGATCCTGCACAAAAACTCGTCGGCATCTCAGGGTGGTCTTCGTGCCATGATCAACAAAGACAACGAAGCACACAAGGCAGCTGTCGTTGAATACTTTCAACACTGGGATGACAAAAAGGCCGAAGACGAGACTGAAGCCGTTCGACAATCCCGAGTCATTGATTATGCAAGCTTGACAAGACAGTATGGAAGCATCTTTCTTTACGTCTTCTTCTACTCTGAGTGGCAGGTTTACTAACTCGAGACACACTGACAGATACTACAACTTGGCGACCGACCTTTACGAATATGGCTGGGGCGAGGCATTCCACTTTTGTAGATTTGCCTATGGAGAGGCCTTCAAGTCGGCCGTAAACCGACATGAACATTATCTGGCAAGCAGCATTGGCATCAAGCCTGGAATGCGGGTGCTGGATGTCGGATGTGGTGTTGGCGGACCGGCACGAGAAATTGTCAAGTTCACAGGATGCCACGTCACCGGCTTAAACATCAACAACTACCAAATCAGCCGAGCCAAGCAATACGCTGTAAAGGAAGGGCTTACCCACAAGCTGGATTTCGTTCAAGGAGATTTCATGGTTAGTATTTCAATTTCTAGGAAAATCAGATGGAGTCAACTTGGACTAACAATAACCACGACAGAACTTGCCGTTCCCCGACGACTCATTCGATGCTGTATACGTAATCGAAGCCACTGTCCACGCGCCTTCGCTGGAGAGTGCCTACAGAGAAATATTCCGTGTGCTCAAGCCAGGAGGCGTCTTTGGCGTCTATGAATGGTTCATGACAGACGCCTACAACAACGATGATTTGGCCCATCGTCAGATCCGTCTCGACATTGAGCAAGGCGACGGCATTGCCCAGATGCTCAAAGTCGAAGACGGCCTCGCCGCCATCCAAGCCGCAGGATTCACTCTTGAAACCCACTACGATCTCGCTGAGGACGACAGCAACGATACAAGTGTTGCTCCGTGGTATTGGCCTCTAGGAACAGATCTTCGTTATGCCCAGTCGCTTTCGGACGTACTGACTGTCTTGAGAATGAACCGGTTTGGCAGAGTGGTATCTCATGCTTTCATCTTTATTCTGGAGTTGCTTCAGATTGCTCCGGCAGGTACCGGAAAGACGGCTGAGAGTCTTGCAAAGGCAGCTGATGCGTTGGTTGAGGGAGGGAAGAAAAAGTTGTTTACGCCGATGTATCTCATGGTTGGCCGCAAGCCTGAGTTTTAATTTATTTGCTAAAAGGCTGGGTAGTATCGTTATCTTTTACTCAGGATATATTTATTAATTGACAATTGTATTTTCGCAACTGTACGTTCATAACTGTCGAGTGCCGTCAATTGAGACTTTATAGTACTACGACCCCCAACGCAACGTAACTCATGAGAGTGTCAACCATTGGAACATGGTGTAAATGAATATTAATCGCAAAATTTGTATAGCAGAGTTGTGTAACCTCTTCAGCTCCGTGCTACCAAAGATCGCCAATCGCATCAACTTACAAGCGCACATGACTTGGCATCTCGTTTTAGATTAACCCCTTGCATATTTTCTAGCGCGGACGCGTGCCTAATCGCGCGTTCTATTTCAGACCAAACTTCAATTTTTGCGGTCACTTCACTTCTCATATCTGTTGCTACCAGATTGCTGTATGGCAGATTGGTAGCAAAAAACATTGGAACCCCACGTATAAGCCGAGAGTCCCCGCGATACATGCATTCACCGCGACTCTTTTCGCATAGCCACATGAGCACAGCACAATTATTTTCCTACCCTCGGTCTCCTAGATTCCATACATCAGCCCGCATTACCCAGCACCATGCGTTTGTTAAAGACTGATACGCTTGAGTTTCGAGATTTCGACTATGGCAACATTCCGCAGTACGCCATCTTGTCACATCGATGGGGCAGCGAGGAGCTTACGCTCCAGGAGATGGAAGCAGGCGTGACTAATAAGCAAGGTTACAAAAAAGTGCAGCAGTTCTGCTCAAGGGCCAAAGCCGACGGGTTCGATTATGGCTGGGTTGACACGTGCTGCATAAATAAGACGAGCAGCGCAGAGCTATCAGAAGCCATCAATTCCATGTACCTCTGGTATTATCAAGCTGAGAGATGTTATGCCTATCTTGTGGATGTCCCATCAAAGTCCAATCTTGAAGATAGCGAATGGTTTGCCAGAGGATGGACTCTGCAAGAGCTTGTTGCGCCCTCAGAGGTTTACTTTGTTGATGAGCATTGGAACGACCTAGGAACTAAGAAAGACCTGCAACAAGTCGTGTCTAAATGCACTGGTATACCAATCAGCATCCTCTCGGGCGATGAAGATCTTGAAACAGCCAGCATCGCACAGAGAATGTCATGGGCCGCCAACAGAAAGACTCAGAGACTTGAAGATCGGGCTTACAGTTTGATGGGGATTTTTGGCATCAACATGCCCTTGCTTTATGGAGAAGGCGAGCGGGCCTTCATTAGGCTCCAAGAGGAGATTATGAAAGTCTCGGATGATCATAGCATTTTTGCATGGGAGTCTTCCGACAGTTGTGGCGGAATATTGGCAACTTCTCCCGAGGCGTTCAAAGACTCCAAGAACATCATTCCGTTCAATCACTTCAATGATCCCAACGATTCCTCGACCGTAAGTAGTCGAGGAGTCCATTTAAGTGCTCGATTCATGGGTAGAGGGCCTCGTGGATTGGGTGTCGCGATTCTTCATTGCAAACAGCAAGGTGTAGAAGATAGGCCGATTGCCATCTATGTCAGAGACTTATTTGGCACAATGCAGACATTTGAAAGAGTCAGAAGCGAAAAGCTGGAACAGCTTGATCTAAGAAAATTCAGATCTTCACAGTATCCAATGAGAAAACTATGCGTTCAAACGGGAAGAATGACGCCTACTCGGAGATCCAAGAACCTTGGGAAAGATGGCAGTACTACACAGTACGACGTTTACGATAATGACACCCTGGAGCAACTAATAAGTCTTTCAGATCCAAAAGCTTTGTTACGCGCAGCCGAATCCGGATTTGAAGACCGTGTATGGCTATTACTGACACGAGATGACATTATGATCGATTGGATGGATGAACATAGGGAGTATGCCTTATTACGCGCAATAGATGGAGGTCATGAGAATATCGTCAAGATACTACTTGCTCGTGGCGCCAATTCTGGCTATATTGCCGGCACATTTAGGACACCCTTGTTATTCGCAGTCCAAAGGGGACACAAGTCCATAGTCAAGTTACTACTTGATAATGGGGCCAAAGTCGACTTCAGAGATGAAAAGCTTGTGGAGACACCGTTGCTAACAGCGGCCGAAAAGGGGCTTGAGGATATTGTTGAACTTTTGCTGGACAAGGGGGCCGACATCAACTCTTTTGATCGACCCAGTGATACGCCGTTACGGGTCGCTTCCAAGGCAGGGCATTATGGTACCGCCAAGTTGTTGCTTGATAACGGCGCCAGAGTTGACTTGACACATTACCGCTCCCAACACACGCCATTACAAGAAGCTGCCGCGTGGGGACATGAGAGCGTTGTCGAGCTGCTGCTGGATTGGGGCGCCGATATTAATTTACGAGACTTCAGTGGTCGATCACCGCTCTACTTGGCCTCTTCAAGTGGACATGAAAATATTGTTAGGTTACTCTTTGAAAGGGGAGCTGAGGTCGACGAGAAAGTCCGAATACTACCACCCTCGGGATACAAGACTGTTGACAAGGTATTGCAAGATAAAGCTGCTGAGGCTAAACCCAAAGAAAAGAAATCAGGAAACTTTTCCATTAACCTCTTCAAGAAGACTTGAAAGAGTGTTGCTAAATCATAGCTTGTTAGAGTACAGTCTAGCTAAATGGTGGAACATATGGAGCAGATTGGATAGCAAGACGCAATTTCAGGTGATACTCAATCGGCTCCTCATCGTGCAAGTCATCCTGATTCCAACACGCCTCCACAAGCTCCCGTAACAACCTCATGTTGAAATTCCGTGGCTCCTCTCCAGCTCTGTTCAATATTTCCAAAGCCGTCATCCGCTGAGCATCGTCCCTAGCCTCGCAAGATATCATGAAGACCGGCCATGGAGGGATATAAGTCAACTCGCCGCATAGCATATTGAGTCCTCTGTTTACGAGATTTTTGTGGCGAAATTCCTCGCCAGAATAGCCCAGTGCCGCTCGGTTAAGGTAGATCAAGGCGGCAATTCGGTACAGTTCCGTGGTCTTGTCGCGGTTTCGGGTGAGTGCAGTCGAGGGAGCATCGTATGGAGGGGACTCCATAAGACCAGCTCGTAATTTCGCTTCCAATACGTAGAGCTCCTGCATTTGTGGAGGGGCAAGATCGGTGTATTCGACGATTTTCTGCATCAGCGCGGAGAATATAGCTGACGTGTATTCAAGAACTTTGCTATCGCACCCGAAATCGTTCTATCATGAATTAGCATCTGACCGAAGTATAATATATGTTTGGATCTGGCAAACGTACCCGCGGAACATAAATCCGTGCAGCCACAGGATCCATTGCACACAGTCTCATTCCTCGCATGGCCGCTTCCGGTTTCCAGTACACTATGCCAAACCTAGCAAAGATCTCATGATAAGCAACCCAGTCAAAGAGTAGAGAAATATCGCCGCGGACTTCTTGGGCTAATACGCCCGAAACAATGATTTGCTTAGCACCGCATAGGTATTCGGCCCAATCTTTAGTAGTGCTGGATATTTGAAACGTCTATTCACACCGTGAATCAGTAAACAACCTGATTTTCATTTGGGTCAAGGTGCTCTTCTTACCTCGCAAAGATACAAGAGCATACTAGCCATGAGATGTTGAGCAGTCCGATGGCCAAAGTTCCCTAGGCGCAATGACTGTTGGAGATATGACAGTGCCTTTATTTTCAATACCATAGCTGCACCAGTTCGGCCTATATTTAAAGACGACAATGCCAGTATGCTGTATAATATCGCATTCGAGGCCGGCGTAGCGTCGTAGAAAGCAAGTCGTAGAATGTAATCGGTCAATTGGCCCAGGTTATCCAATATCAAAAGACGAGAACCCGTGTCTATAACTAGACCAATTATTAATAAATGTGCACAATAAGACCTTCTCATCTACCTACAGTACTGCAATAATCCGGATTCACTCTCGTGTATCCTCATAGAATGGATAGAAGGAAGGGCCGGCGGAATGCTCATTTTGGCAAAAGTGATTTCTTTTCGATAGGAGTTAGCAAACAACTACTAAAGGGGCGAAAGATTCTTACGGTTCGATTTGGCCTCCGATAACTCATAAAACTTTTCCACATCCCAACTAGTCATATTGAGAAAAAGACTGTGCTGATACAGCGCGGCGAGTATATGCTTCTTTTGCTTTGCGGTCGATTTAAGCTCAACAGCTCGCCGTTTATCTCCGCTCCGGGGCCATGAGAGCCTCATGCCGTACCCCTGACACTGCACATCCTTATACCGGCAATTGGCGCATGTCGGGAGTGCTCGATCACACTTAATTTTGCGATCTACCGATTTCTTAGCCTATGATGAATCTTGAAGGTAATGAGCCGATTGGCCATCTACCTCGACAAGTCCAGCAGCCTTTAAGAGCCATGTCGACACTTGTGGGGTTCGTTCAGAGTAGCTTGCGTATGATAGGATAGATGTATGTTTCCCACGTTGCAATCCTCTTGTGCGTATGTGAATCCTACGACTTTAGGGTTAAGAAGCTCGTCGCGAATAGTTGCCTTGAAGCATAGGAAACGGGGGGCGAAAGTTGCCGTTGCTCTCAAACAGGCGAATGAAGCACCATATAAGTTATTCAGCGGAGCAAACGGCTCAACTTTGTGATCCGTAAGCGGTGTAACAAGGGGTTCTGGAATCGAGTGGCTCAATTACCGGTATTCAGCTTTGTCTCAGAGCATTTGGCTATATTTAGACTTTGACTATTTGGTATTAGTTGCGGAAATTCTTGCCTTGAGAGATTAACTACCAATCATGATTGATTATTAACGTTCGGTGTACATTCCACCCCAGCAGACATACACCTAATACGAATGTAGCTTACATTAGTAAGCGATTAATTAGGTATATTGCCTCGACGACACGCTGTTTTTCTATCATTATTACACAGACTTCTCTGTCTTTTCCGTACAAGGAAGTTACAGGGTTCAATTCGAAAGTGGGATGATTCAAATCAAGCCGCGAAAGGTTGTCAAATGATGAGCGTTACCAAACTCTCTTTCATCTTCATCGTTGAAAGTAGATATGAATATGTCACGAAAAGAGGCACTTGTGCTTCGCATTCGAACTGATGAAGTAAATCAGCTATGGAAGAGCTTTTACTCTTACTCGTATCTTTGGGTAATAGGGGCTCGCACAGAGGAAACGGTTATTCCAGAAGGGTTCGGGACAAATACTATCCGAGAGATATAGCTAGCTGGTAGGCTTGCCTCATGGAGTATTTATTCCACCTATTCGGCTAGCCTTTGTTATGCTTGTCAACCAGCAGTGCATATGATATTTTCCACCAAAGAGCGTGACTGAAACTACAGTATATAAATGAAGGATGAGAAAAAAGGCAAAGAAGAATGCCAGTAATTGTCTCGATTCAACTCAATGAATATGCATTTGTTCTCTCAGCTAGTGCCGTTCAGTGATTGCCCATAAGAGCTGTATACCATGACTGCGTTTTCTTTTGCAGTTTTTAGAATAGTATGCACGGTCAAAACTACAACGCATTGACTATAACTTGATGAAAAGTATGTCAATTGGCCTGACTCTATTGCTATGAGTTGCTGGGTGTAGACCTCCTCCTTTTGCCCGGTGGTTGGACTGACCCCTGTTCAATCAAGTAGCGATACCTAAGTCGGTGCCCCTATTTTCAACATAACTAACTAAATTCCAATCTCGTATCCAGACTATATATAGCTTCGCTACCTATGCCATTGACTCTAGAGTCCACATATCTCTAACGTTCAAAAGTTCTCTACAATTTTGAGAACCATGGACTTTAGTACTATCAACTAGTTGAACTGAATATTAAGTTGATAACGTATTAGTGTCTGTTGAATGTATAATGTTGTGCCTATATGGAACTCTTTCTCAAGTGGACTCAACGAAGCCAACACAACACCCAATTCATGCGCTATACAATCAAGCCCTGTAATGCACATATCCCATCGTCATATATACTGTTTATGCAACTCTTCATCTTTATGCCGCCTTGAAAACTTATAAACCTTTGCATTATGGATTGCGGAGAATATATGCATGTGTCAGTACTCGTATCAGTAGCGTACTATGTATCATCAACCAGACTTCAATTTTCTGACTCGTCTAATCAGTGCTGTTATATCGCTGATCTTAGTTTCTTCAATTATTCGTTTAATAACACTTTTCTTTTATTTCTCATATCCGACCCTCGCTTCGCGAAGTGAATGCACAACCTCGGATATGATTCCGTTTTGCCGAATATTCCTGAGGTAATATCCGTAGTATTTCCTCAAATGTCGAAAACAGTATTAGCCGTTGTTGAAGATTGATGACTAATGCGGGGCTGATGAGGGGCAGCCAATATTGGAGCTGTGACGTTGAATAAGCTGAGCTACTTCATAAAATCTCACAACTCACAAACACCAGGTTCGCCCTTTTTTTTCTTATTTCCTATTTCCATGAGAATCTCAGAAGCAAGTTGCTGATTTAGTTCTCATATAAAACTACAGAATCTCCTTTGTGATTAAGGAGATCTTTTTTGCCTTCATCATTCTGCTCAAATCTCTTCATTGTTTACCCCGCCATCTCTTTCTCGGGGCATCGCGAGGGGCAAAAAGCGTGCACACTTCTTTTCGTGTAAGACAGCAGCAAAATTTCGCAACAATGGCGGCCACCACGGATCTGAACACCTACAAGTTCAACCACTCGATGTATGCTGCCTCATATTGTTCTGCATTTGCCGTGTCAATTTTGGTTACTGATGAGCTCCCCAGGATTCGAGTCAAGGACCCCAAGGAGTCTGGTAAGTGAATCCCATCGTACTGTATCACAGTATTACCTATGGCGTGTTAAAGCCTCATGCTTACCCTGGTGTTCAATCAAGTGAAATTCTACGAGTTTCTTGGCATGAGCGTCATCCGCAAGGCCGAGTTCCCTGAAGCCAAGTTTGATCTTTACTTCATGGGATATAACAGCAAGGGCGCGACTTCATTCGGAAACTCTTCGCTTGACCGTGAGGGAGTCATTGAGCTCACCCACAACTACGGCACTGAGAGCGACCCCAACTACACCATCAACAATGGAAACAAGGATCCTCACCGCGGATTTGGTCACACCTGCATTTCCGTCGACAACCTCCAGGCCGCTTGCCAACGCATCGAGGACGCCGGTTACAAGTTCCAGAAGAAGCTGACCGAGGGACGAATGAACCACATTGCTTTTGCTTTGGATCCCGATGGGTACTGGGTGGAGATTATTGGACAGAAGCCCCTCGAGGAGACTGCCAGCATCAAGGAGACTGACGTCGCTACCTATCGCATGGTAAGAATCACCCACGCCTGCAGCTCAGTAGATTTGAGTTACTAAGTCTCACCAGAACCACACCATGATTCGTGTCAAGGATCCTCAAAAGTCTCTCAAGTTTTACCAGGAGGTCTTGGGCATGTCCCTCTTCAGAACCAGCGAGGCTCCCAGCGCAGGTTTTAACCTCTACTTCCTTGGCTATCCCGGAACCCAGGGCGTCCCCCAAGAAGGCAAGACGAGCGATCGTGAAGGCCTCCTTGAATTGACCTGGAACTATGGCACCGAAAAGGACGAGGCTTTCTCTTACCACAATGGCAACAGCGAACCTCAAGGCTTCGGCCACATCTGTAAGCAATTTTTCCTGACTCACTACTAAAAGTGTCATCAGCTAACCTTTATTCTTTTAGGCGTCTCTGTGGATGATCTGGACGCTGCTTGCCAGCGTTTTGAGGACCTCAAGTGCAACTGGAAGAAGAGACTGACGGATGGCCGCATGCACAACGTTGCTTTCTTGCTGGACCCCGATGGATACTGGGTAGAGGTTGTCCAGAACGACAGATACAGCAACAAGTATGCTGTTTAAAGTTGGAATTGCCATGATAGCTAGCCTTTGATGAATTGAGATTCAACAAGTTAAGCATAACATAGTTGCCATGATGAGTAGACGATGCAACGCAATTGAGCCATATTTGACCCCAAATGGGCAATTGCACGTAGTATCGACTTGCATATGCATGACCCACTAAGGCTGAACGAAGGAGCTAAATGCGCATTAAATACATGTAGGCAGACGCTCGACGCCTCCAGACGAAGTTCTTTGTCAAATTAATATCTATTGTACTCGTTTCTATTCAGGAAATACCAAATGAGGCTGTTAAACACAAAGTCGCTTAACCTCGAGATATTTCCTACCAATGAGGACATACGTTATGCCATACTGTCCCATACTTGGCGGGAGGGGGAAGTGACATTTGCAGACCTCCACCAACACGAGAATCGAACGGAAGCCCGAGGGTGGGACAAGATACGTCGAAGTTGTGAAATAGCTTCTGAGCTGGGGTTCGACTATATATGGGTTGACACGTGCTGCATTGACAAGACAAGCAGCGCGGAGCTGTCGGAAGCCATCAACTCAATGTTCCATTGGTACGAGAAGGCCGAAGTGTGCATCGCCTATCTAGATGACTTGACCCTCGCAGCAGATTCAGCAGCGGTGGACTCCGATTTCGAGCAATGTCGCTGGTTTTTCAGAGGCTGGACGCTCCAGGAACTTATCGCTCCCCCAGAGTTGCGATTCTACTCCAAGGAATGGAACTTTGTCGGCACAAGGACGTCTCTCAAAGCCATCATTGCGAAAACCTCGCGTGTCCCCGACATGATGCTCGAGGCGCACGTGCATGGCCAAAGACAAAGGCTCGACAATTTTTCGGTGGCGGAAAAGATGAGCTGGGCTGCCAACCGCAGGACGACTCGACCGGAGGACATGTCCTACTGTTTGCTTGGAATCTTCGATATCAACATGCCTTTACTTTATGGAGAGGGCCAGGGCAAAGCTTTTAGGAGACTTCAAGAAGAGATTATCAAATCTACAAACGATGATTCTATTTACGCCTGGAGCTATTCCGAAGAACAGTCCAAGAAGCAGCATTTCTGGGGCCTCTTGGCTGACACTCCATCTGCCTTTGGACAGCACAGGGAGGGCTTCGTGGTAAAACGATCAAGGTATGTATTTACAAGTAGTCTCTAACGTGATGAGATATCCTCGTTATTGACCCCCTGTCTCAACTATCTAGATATCTAGCACGGCGCTCAAATCACGTAGCCACAGTCTCCAACCGCGGCCTCAACGTAGAGTTCGCGCTGGCGCCTCTTCTAAACGATAAATCGGACACCATCTTCATCGCCATGCTGGACTGCGACATGCAGAAAGAAAACTCATCGCACTCGCTGACGCCGGCCATAATCCTCCAAAAGATGTCGTGGCACAGCGATTCCGAGTTTGTCCGCATACGACCAGACTTCTTGCTCGTTCAGCTAATGAATCGCATAATATTGCCCACAGCCGACGACCTCGCTCAAATGCGTGACGGCCTCCGTCTCCCAGAAGCCGTGCCGCGACAGATATTTGTCCCGCATAACTTATCCGCCCTGCGTGCTCCGCGGGGCATCTTGTTTCATCCTGCAGTCAAGGAACAGTCTCAATCTATGAAGCCTCAAGATTCGCTTGTAGTGGATGTACTCACGCAACCTTCTGAATGGCTTTATTTCGACGAAAGATCGCACGACGGAAGCATAGCAAGCCCCGGGCAAGCGAACCACGACTTCTTTGACATCTTATCATCATTACAAAGAGTGCAGTCATATGTATTGAATTTTAAACCCTTCTCTGATCTAGGAGTTACAGAGCCCACGCAGGCAATGATCCTTGGGTCGTTAGAACTCGAAATTAAGCAACAAAGTGGATGGAACAGCTGGCATGTGTGCTTGGTAACGGGACTGGAGCCGCTCCCGCCAAACCCCTTTGGCACGCCATCTCTGTATACTGTACCGTGGTATGCATTTGAGACAAAGGCCAAGGTCATGGCGGGAGAGCTCGATGCGGTGTTGGACAAGAAGACGAGGCGGGGGTGGCATAGACTGCTGGATGATATGGTGATGAGAGTCGATTTCGATCTCGAGAGTCGGCACTCGAGGTTGTATTACAATGCGGTGTTGAAGGTGATTACGCCGTCAGAGAGATATGGTGGGACGAATAACTCCAGGCCAAGTACATGAACTGTGATGATTCACAGAGAAGTATTATACAATTCAATAGAATATGCTCATAAATATCATCATCATAGCTCTTCCACACCCAAGACAGTCATCTCCAGCCTTTCCAAAATCTCATCCGGGACGTCCAATGGCTTCTCCTCCGGCACCAAGCCTTTGCTCACCAATTCATCCAAAGTAATATCAGGCTGTTCTTCTACCGCTTTCTTGAGCGCCCTCGCCCTCTCCGTAACATCCTCAATAGAAACAATCCATTCATTCGCCCACTTCGTACTCAGAGTTCCCGGTATACCAATCTGGATACTCCGATAATGCAACTGCTCGAGCTTTGCGTTCCTTTCCGGATCCCACTGGATCCTCACGTCAGAAGGCCTCTCATGCGCCGTCTTGTTAGTGCTCTCTTTGTCCACTCGTGCGTGTTCCGCTGGATGAGTTGATAAGACGCCTTGCTTCAGTAGTCCAAGGAAATCTTCTTTTTTCATCTTGAGGGCGAGGATGCGACTTTGGCCGTCGTCCTTGTAAGAGTATCCGGAGCGGTACATTATCCAGCACCAGCTTGGCTTAATCCAAGTCATGCGGCCGGGACTGAAATCCGGCGAGGCGTTGAGTTTTTGGGCTCTGACGGCGGCATCGGCGATGGATGCTTTGTAGGCCTGGTAGACGATGATGTGGTCGTTGTCGTACGAGGCGCGGATTTGGCGGTAGGGGATTTGCGAAGGATAAGACATGGTTGATGTTTTCAAGTTATTTTGTTGCTCGCATGTATTTATGTAATTCTCATTTGCAGAAAGTAGGATTTGAGTGACTGGCTAATTATAGTAGGCATTGTGTAGATGTTAGGACGATGAGAAGCTTTTATTTTATAAGCTGCTGCAGCTATACAGTGCAGGATGCGGAGTTGAGGCTGATTGATGACTCTGGCATGACGACGGACGGCGATGAGTCTTTTGCCGATGCCTTTTTTGGTCGTTTTGTTTGGTCGAGTCTAGACCGAGATACATGCACGTTTGTCTTTTGTACTGTATGAAACATTCTATTAACTATGAGTTGCATCTTTTTACGATAATACAAATAGGCATAATAACGAAGAGTTAATATACATGAAGCCGTCAAGTGGTGCTCCTTGTTGAATCCATCTCACCTTATAAGATTCAATGCAACAAATGTCCGCTTTGGGCCATCCCATTGTTTTAGGCAGACCCCCCCCCCTTCTAGGCCTAAGGCCCACTCAAAGTATCACTAAAAACCTGAGACAGGCGTGACGCAACGGGCCTGTGCAGCTCCATCGAACAAAGAATGCCGAACCGAGCCTTTTGGCCGCGATTTTTATTTTTGACTTTTGCAACATTTCTTAAAATCTATTGATACTTCTTATTTGATATACAAAGAACGACATATACTTTTTTCTTTTTTTCTCTCATCTCTTCTCTTATACTTTCACCCTGCCTCTTTTGTTTTTTCTGTACCTCATAAATCCATGCATCCACCTACGTAGCCCCCCCCAACGTTTCCGACTCAGGTACCCGATTCAAACCTCTGCAGCGCCCACAGCAGTAACCGCCAGCTACTACAGAGCTCTTCTCTCCTCTCCTCTTCTTTTCTCCCTCTTCCTCCTCCTCCTATTTTTTCTCTCTCCTTCAACCACCTGACCTCTCTCTCCCGCCTCTTCCTCCTGGATCCACGTGCATGTCGCCACCGGAAGCACCCGCAAGCCCAGCGCTTCCCGGCCCTGGATCTGAGCCTAGAGGCGCGGATGCCTCCGAGGTGACATGCATCCAAGACCCCTCGGTGGGGTTGGAGCCTGTTGCTGAGCCCGACAAAATCAAGGACGAGAACACGGGCGAGAACAAGAATAGCTCGACAACTCCGGCTCAAACTCATGCTGCTGCTGAGTCTGACTCTGGCGCAGCCGACGCGAATACAAGCGCCGGTGCGAACGAGGATCACGGCGACGACGACAAGCAAGACGCTGAGACTCGAGCCATGACGACAGAACCAGACACAACGACACCTCCCGCCAACCCTCCCTTCGGCGATTCCCCCAAAGAAGCAGCCGCTGATATCCATCTCCATACAAGCACCCCTAGCGCACCCGGCGCAGACAACAACGAGCCTCCTCAGCACTCTCCAGACTCACCGCTGGACATGGCCAGCGACGGGGCCAGCAGCAGACCGACAAATGCGGAGCTCGAGCAGGGCTCTGTCTCTGTCTCTGTCTCCGACGCTGGCTCGGCATCAGGCACTGCCGAAGCCAAAGACAGCTCCAGTTCCAGCTCCAGAGCCAAAGAGAAAGCTCCTGCACACGAGATTCACTATACACACGAGACCATGGCCGAGCCTACAGACGACATCTCCTCCTCCGTCCTGACCATCAAGGCCACCGTTGCGAGCCCGTCTTCGCCGTCTTCTCCCATGCAGCCCGACTACCCAACCACGCAGCTTCTCGTGCCCGAGCATCCTAACTATGTCGACCCAACGCCGCCCACGCCCATGGCCTCCCGCCCTCCCTCCCGCGCCCTCTCCACAGCCCGAAGCGACGACGCATCTCCCACCAGATCCGGTCCCGAATCGGACGATAAGAGCGAGGATGACCAGGAAGGTTCACGGTCCGAGATTCAGAGCATCATGGAGCAGTTTAGCGAGTATGGAGGTGGTCCTGATGCCGATGAAGTCATGAGCCCGCGCCTGGAGATTGCTTCGCCCATGCTGGGATCTTCTCTGCAGCATCCGCCTCGAAAATCCAGCCTCGAGCCTCTGTCGCCCTCGCTTGCCAGCCAGCTTCAGGGACTCAACGCCCTACACATCTCGACGCCTGGTGACGACGACCATGGACCTCCTGTGCCCCCTAAAGATGGATCCATGGGTACACCTCCGAGACCCAAAGACGCACGACCTCTGCCCAACAATGTCGCATCCCCAGCATCTCCTACTATGTCCATGCACAGGCCGCCGCCTCCAGAGCCCGAACCCGAACCGTCCCTACCCTTCGACTTCCACAGATTTCTAGAACAGTTGCGGAACAAAAAGGCGGATCCTGTAGCGAGATATCTCAAGTCATTCCTCTTCGAGTTCGGGAAACGCCAGTGGATGGTTCACGAGCAGGTCAAGATCATTAGCGATTTCCTAGCCTTCATTGCCAACAAGATGTCGCTGTGTGAGGTATGGCGGGACGTCTCGGATGCAGAGTTTGATAATGCTAGGGAAGGCATGGAAAAGCTCGTCATGAATAGGCTCTACACACAAACCTTTTCACCAGCCATTCCGCCGCCCAAGCCAATACCTGGAGCAAAGCCTAGGAGGAGAGGAGGCGATCCGCCACTGGGTCCTGGTCGGAGAGGTCAGCACCAGGAGGACGTCGAGCGGGACGACATTGTGACGCAGAAAATCAACATTTACGGCTGGGTCAAAGAAGACCATCTAGATATACCACAAGTCGGGGAGAGCGGCAGGCGTTTTCTGAAACTAGCGCAACAAGGTGAGTGCCTTTACATACACATATGGCACACTCATCTATATACTAGATCTCATTGCTGACCATTCCATCAACCAGAACTCTTAAAGATCAAGTCATATAGAGCCCCCAGAGACAAGATTATTTGCGTCTTGAACTGCTGCAAAGTCATATTTGGTGAGTCTATCCTTTCCCATTCAGTCACGTCTCTTAACTGACGTCCCAAGGCCTTCTGAAACACAACAAGTCCGACTCGTCAGCCGACTCCTTCATGCCACTGCTCATCTACGTAGTGCTCCAGTCGAATCCCGAGCATCTGGTTTCCAATGTGCAGTATATTCTGCGATTCAGAAATCAGGAGAAGCTCGGTGGCGAGGCCGGCTACTACCTCTCCTCTCTTGTAAGTAAACTGTTAGCTTGAAGTCTCCCTCATCACCATGCAGATTCTTACCCCATGACAGATGGGCGCAGTCCAGTTCATCGAAAACATGGATCGAACCTCTCTCACCATCACCGATGACGAGTTTGAGAAAAACGTTGAAGCAGCCGTCTCCGCAATTGCAGAGAAGCACCAAGCAATGTCTCCAACAGGATCACGCCCACCGCAGCAGATATTCAACGAAAAATCCTCATATGCTGAGGCTCGTTCCTCTCTCGATGGCGCAAGCTCGTCCGCGCCACGTCGTTCAACAGACCAGAATGAAGTCGACCTCACCGCGCCAATCACTGGGCTCCTGCGGACTATTCAGAATCCCCTCACCACCATCGGCCGCATGTTTTCAGACGATGGTGCATCATCAGCACCTCGGCCACCCCCGCCGCCACCCATCGGCCGTCCCTTGGGGTTCCCCGATTCAGTTCCTCTGAGGACCAGCACAGACGACCAAAGAGACAGCGGTCGGCGCGATTCAAGATACGCTCTCCCCGCAGAGGAAGCAGCAGCTCGTCAAGCAAGCGCCGAGGTGGCCGAAGCACAACGCTTACACCGCGCTGAGCATGCCAACGTCGTAGAGACGCTGGCTGGCATGTTCCCAGATCTGGATAAGGACATAATTAGCGATGTGGTCTACCAGAAGGAGGGAAGGTATGTTTTCACCCCCTATTGCTCTCCCTTTCCATCTTTTACTATGCTAACCTGGTGTGCTCCTATGTGTAGAGTTGGTTTGGCAGTCGATGCGTGCCTTGCTTTATCCTCGTAGCATATATATATCCCGAGAAAGGCGAAAGACCTCTACACCTTTAATTAGATAGGTATGGGGCTTGGTTTTTGCACCATTGTACAACGGTATACATCGATTATGTGACATACTTTTATTTCTACCCTGTAATCTACCTTACCTTACCTTTACCTTCACCTTTATTTGCCGGTATATGCATCGTAGAGAGAGAAGCTAAGGAATTGTTTGCCATGATATCAACCATCATCCCCAATTTATAATCATTCATTCCATGTCTCCATAACACGAGCAACCTAAATTATTAAGGATGAAAAGCACAACATCTTACTGCATGATAATTCAAGAAAGATGAACAGTATATAATAATAATCTTGATAAAGAAAAGCAAATATATTCATCTCATTTAGTCCTCATGCATACAATGCCCCTCCCATCCCTCTATTCCTAACGATCCATTTTTCTATCTCACCACTCGCTGCCTAACACAGCCTTCTATACACAACATGGGGCTGCGCATACACGATAGCCCACACTTTCCGGGGAGGTGACACAAACGAAGGAGTAAAGCGAATGAATTATAAATACATAAAAGATGCTGCGGCTGATGTGACTCAAAAAACACAAAAAAAAAGTACGACCCCGTAACCCTCCCCATCCCCATGACCCTCGCCTCCGTCTCACAAGATAGTTGTAGATACCCTGCATAGGATGGTGAAAGTAGTCTAGTATCCAGAGTATTTCTGGTGGCCTACAAAGTCATAGGGGGATACTCCATCTCGTCCATCAGAGCTGTTGCCCCTGTAGTGCGCATGGCCATCATCAGAAGCGAAGCCTTGCGTGTAGTTGGGAGACGCGTCCCCGGGCTGTCGGGAGCCAGTCAGGTCGCGAGACATGGCGTTTGGCGAAGGTCCCGAAGACAGAGCCGGGTGGTATGTCGACTCTGGTATGCTAGGGGCGTAATACCGATCTCCAGCCTTCGAATACGGGGGAAGGTTCTCCTCGTGATCATGTTCGGAGGGGTAGGATGCCTCAAGATCTGCCTTTGATTTGATCATCATCGTGTTGCGAGCGTCAAGGGGGGTCAGATCATCCTGGTCTCCACGGAGTTTCTCTGCAAGCAGCTTGTTAGTCTGACAAAAAGGTACCACTCAAAGTAGGAAAAAATCAAAAGAGACAGAAGAGAAAACTTACCCAGCTCCTTTCTACGCTTGCGGTGAGGGTTCATCTTGATGGCCGCGTTGATAGCGTTCCATCCGACAAGGAGTGCAAGCGCAACTGTCAACGTGGACTGTATAGCAATCATGACGACGCCCATAACAGTCTGGGTCGTCTGCTGAACATTGAACTCCTCGACAAAGACAAAGACGCAAATGACGGATAGCACACGAACAATAGCAATGAAGATGTTGATGATGTTGCTGGAGCGACGCTCAAAAGGACGGGTGAACACCAAGAGTGCCAGCATAGCTAGCTCGACAACAAAGCTGACAGCGGTCTGAGCCATACCATTGCCATCGCCCGCCGCCACAACGCAGCCTTTGACAAATGTATAGAGAATGACGGGGATAAACAGCCACCAATAGGACTTTTTGTAGGCTTCGTAGAACATGGAGTACTTGAGCCAATTCTGCTTATCCTCATACAACTTGGCGGCGTCACCATGCTGGGACTTGAGCCTGTGCGCTGTCATCCAGATTTTGAAACCAAAGTACATGAGAACACCAGTGAAGATGCCAAGGGAGAGACCAGCAAGCAGCTTGGCCGCCCACGAGTCACCAAGCGTGAATTGAAACACGCAGTACAAAACCCAGATTCCGTAGAGGAGCAGGATAAGAGTCGTGATTGTTCGAGCAATGGATCTCCAGTAGTGCTTTCGGAACCCAGTAAGAGACTCTGGGAACTTGCCATATAGAGACCAGACTTCAAGAATGACTTTGATAAGCAGAATACCTGTGACAACCGAGGCAATGACGATAGCAACAATAAGAAGTGCCGTCATGAAGACATCCGACTTGGGAACGCTCACTGATTCGGCAAAGTTTTTGATGCCCGAGATTGTCTGGGTGAGTTGGCCCGAAATACCCTCTGTGCCATCGTCTCGACGAACGAGCCTTGAAAGGCTGAGCTCAGTCGAGTTGCCCGTGTCGTCATCTTGTTCGAGTTGCCTGGTAAGATTTCGTAGGTAGGCAACGCTGTCTTCAGTCAGATTGCCACCAGTCTTGGCTCGAAAGTCATCAATGGAGTTCAGCAGGCCATTCCACGGAATGAGACCAACGGAGAATGCAAAGTTCTTTGCGAAGCTGCGGTAGATGGGTGGGTAGTTGACCGAGAGCATACCGCTCATGGCCATGCCTTGGAACCAGCCAGCTACATCCGTAAAGCTGGGACCAGCGACCGCAACTCCCGCAGCACTGCTTCCAGACATGGCACCACCAACTGCAGACATGCCAGTGGCAACGAGGGAGACGCCAGCAATGCCCACGGCCACATATGAGACAGCAGGCACGTTCATAGTCTTGCCGTTGGTGACCTGAGCCTGAATACAAGCCACCACGCTGTTATCATCGAGGCTGTTGAGCTTCATAACTGCCTCTGCAGAAATGTCTGGAACACTGAAAGCGATTCCCGGGATCATTGACGCATATTGAGCTGGAACCTGCTGAGTTCCACGAGCAACGAATTTGCCATTGGGCAAAGGGCACAGTTGTTCCACCAAGGTCTTTGGGTCACAGGGGTTGAATGTGTTTGTGAATGCGCTGATGCCATAGGCTGTGACATCGAGAGTTGCCGTAACATTCTGGCTGTTCGTGCTAGTGCCCTCGATGTCGAATGTGATGGTCTGGGCGTTATTGTCGTAGGTCATGCTCAGTTCGCTAATCGTGATGGAAGGCAAGCTTCCACAGTCGACATAACCAGTCGTCGTTAGGATCTGGTCGCCCATGACTCCCGTCATCAACATTGCGCCCATGCATAACGCCTTCCGCGTCGTCGATTTTAATGCTGTCCGAGCCATGTTTCGTAATCTTTGTCCAATGGAATCAATAATGCGAATAGTTCCAGTTCAACTTTGAAATTCCACCACTATGATTCGCTTTATGAAATGCAGCCCTGTCGATGTAGTAATGTACCCAAATCCAGTATCGAGAGTTTCCAGCTAGATTCGTTTCGCCAATCGTCTCCGTTTATCGGTGTTCAATCTATATGGTAAAATCGGTTGTAGAAGTAAATTATAAGAGAAAAACTCCAAGGAATGGTCGAGTATTCCGGTATATAAGTAAAGGAAAGTTGCTGAAAGGAATGCCAGCTAATTCAATAAAATGAGTTGATCGAGAACAAAAGTCACGGCAACCTCACGGATATGCAGAAAAGAAAAAGCGCCCACAGGGCGAGATATCCAAAATGGTCAGGATCAACCCGACAAGAATCGAAGAAACAAGACAAGAAAACGAGCGGCCAATGCTGTTCACAGCGCTATAACTCAGGGCGCTTTCCAACAGTCACCAAACGTCTTCTTCACGGCGGGATATTCATCAAGGAATGGAGGCGATGTCTATAAAATCGCAATCGTAGAATCGGGAATTCGGTTTTCGTTCTGCAACGGCTTCGATATCAGATGAGATGGGGGTTGGCGCTATGTGAAACGGGTCTGCCCCAGGAGCGTCACCGGAAGCGGTTTGAAGGAGAGAAAAGACACGAAATAATGAATGACAAAATTCAAAAATCGAGCAGTGGCTGTTAAAGAAAGAGATCAAGCAAGAACACAAACAAAATTGAATTGACAAGACTAGAATTATGGAAGAAGAGAGAGAGAAAAGAGAGAGAAGGGGAAAACGAGGCCCAAGCTGCGATGTTGAAACATGCCGAAAGGGGACAGCACCTGCACCTGCACCTTCCTCGCAGCCAGGGTTCAATTTCCCCCACTGCCTGCCTGACACTGCTGGGTCTGCACTTAAGCGGTGCACCAGGGTGTATTTGTTACCGAGCGATACCTGCGGCCAAGCCCTGTCGCAGCACTGCCACCAGGTCACGGCCAAGTCACTGTTCCTGGAAACCTGCAAGGCCACTGGCAAGGACCCTGTCCATCCATTGTCTTAGGGGCAGATCCAGTGGAAGGGGGTCGAAGTTGGTACTTGCGCAGCGCCCTGATTGGCGCGCCATGGGCCGAGGCTGCTGAGGCTTTGCTGCAAGATGCGCTGAAACTGGGCGCTCAAACAGCCTGACACAACCATTGAAGTACTAAACGGCGATCTTGTAACAACAATCGCATATTGACAGCCTACTAATTGATTGATATCCAATTGGAATTCCTATCAATCTACACAACATATGCAAAGAGAAACCCCAAATCTCAAATCATACAATAAATTACCTCGTTATCAAAAACATCAAATCTCATGCAAGGACACATCAGACCAAAAAGACTCGCTTTGCACGGGGCACCCAGACTAGCCCATTTGCAAGATTTCAGGGATCAACCAGCGAAATTAACTCTTCCCAAGCAACGAGATTGAGCATCATTCGGCTCGCCCACTCTCTCGCACGCACCACTGAAATAAATAAAAACAAGCACATTTTAAAAATAAATAACAAAAAAAAAAAAAAAAAAAATGGAGCGTGAAATAGACGAGAGGCAGCCTATCGTGAGTTTTACTCCATCCTGCTGCCCGTCGTTCTTGATTGCGGAGTGCCGAGGCCAGCTGCCCTCGCTGATGGTGTCTGGTCTGGTCCCTTTGAGATAATCTTCAAGGGACGATCCCAAGGACCTTTTTTTTGTCTCATCATCACTTTTCATTAAAGATCTACAGCGAGTCATGCCAATCTGCTGAACACAAAACTTGGCTACCTACCTATTAGGTGCCTAATCCACCCAAAGCTCCTCAACTCTGCTATCGTACAATTAAAGGCATCCGACTGACTGTAACAATATTGGATTGGATGCCTCCATACCTCAGGTGCACTAACTAACAAGCCTCCATCCATCCCATACTTACTCGCTGCAAGCCTCGCGCCATGATCGACATCGCACAGGCCCTCTCCTCGCCTCGCTCACACAGCCCCAATGAGAGAGAGAAAACCATACTCGTACCAAACCTATTCATAGACACAAAAGAAAAGAAAAGAAAACACAGCCAATCGAGCCACTCCGAATACGGTCTTTCCATTCTTGCATTCTCTCTCTACGAGATCCAATCAGTAACAATCCATTCCTCGTACAGCTACCTAATTCTTCTCCCCTGATGAGGGCACTAATACGAGCTCTCATCAACCCCAGACTCCTACTTTTACAGCCCAGTCTCCACCATCGTTGCACCCTTCCTCAGGTACCGGAACGGAATTGTATGGAAGTACATGTGCGTATCCTCGTATATCGTACATAATCGCCAATGCATGTCTCATCTAGCATATTATCCGCCGGCTGCGCGGCTAGATTGTGCTGAGCCAGATGCATTCGGCCTAGGCATTTTCCTCACTTAGTAGCATCGAAGACAGAGAATATCAGGCGCGGATATGTATTCGTAGTATTTCAATTCAGCTGATGCCGTTATCAAAAAGTCTATGCGACATAACTCGTACGGTTATTCCCCCTTAGCCGCGACATGCGCCCGCAACTCTCATCCCACAGCCATTGCCATGCATACGGTAGTACCTAGGCAATTCAGGAAACGGAAATAAAAGAGAAGAAAGAAACATAAAAGAGATGCTCCGTTTTATACATTGGTCTCTAATATAGCCCAACTTGCATCCGAAAATAAAAGAATCGAAAAGAGCAAAACAAAGAAAGGCTAGAATAGCAACTAAACGCAGGGGAATCATGTTCATATACTACTGCCCGTTACTGGACCTTCCAGAATAACAAATTGTCGCCAGAATCCATCCCCGGATGATGTCCAACTCTAAAAAAGGCCCCCCATAAATTCAGTATCCAAGAGAATTGAAAGGAAAAAGAACATTTCAGAAAGCGAAAAAGAAAGAAAAAGAAGGAAAGAAGAGAAGAAGAGAAAACCCCCGTGGCAATGCGCAACTCAACGCTTCAATAATATCCAGAGGCTTGTCTATCATCCCAGCTCTTGGTATCTAGATGAATGGCGCCCTGGTGAGGAGAGTGTGAATAAGTCGATAATGTTTCATGCCCGCTAAACGGGCTGCCGTGCACGCTTGAAGGGTCCATCATGTTGTCGTATGCCATCTGCGCGCCCATAGGGGGCACAGCGTTTACCGGGACGGGCACGTTTTGCAGACCCAGCGCATTCAGGGGTGGGAATGGCTCCACCTCATTTGCCATTGTCATGGCGGTATACGGGTTCGACCCCTGCACATACGGAGCCGAAGTGACGGGCAGGTCCTGAACCCGCCGGCCGGGGTCGTAGGCGAGCGGGCTGGGGGCCATTGACTGGGTCGAGTGCAGGCTTTGGCCTATGCTTTCGAATTGAGGAGGAGAATAGAAGGGTTGATACGGTTGTCCCGGGGGCATCAAGGGATAAAACTGGTTAGGAGCCTGTGCATACTGCATTGCCTGCTGAGGAGCCATTGGCGGCGCTGGCGAAAGCTGATGTTGCTGCTGGCCATTTTCTGGATACCGAATGGCTGCAGGTGATTTTTGCTCTGACATGAGTGGAATGTCATGCCGTGGAGGGGGGTCCTGGACTGGGCTGATGATGGTATCCGCCGCCAGTTCCTTTGCCTTGGCCGCCACCAAGCGCAGCACAGGAAGCGAGATTTGCTCCATATGCTTGGCCAGGTGGACAGTCAACTTCTTCCACGTCGGAAAGACCTTGCCGCAGAACCTGCACGCTTCTTCGTGTGGTTGCTTGCTCGTTTCCACGTGACACTGCTCAACTTTGTGCCATGTCGGATCAATTGCGCCGGCCTTCTTCATGGCCGCCTTGGTCTTCACCTTGGGCTCCTGGAACTTGTGCTCACGGACAAGGTGCTGCAGGAAATTGTCGCGGCGGTAGCATGTGTGCCGGCAGTCCTCGACATCGCACGTCCACCACTCCAAGTGACGATGGCCCTCATTTTCATGACGGACCCAGTCGGCCTTGCGCTTGAAGATCTTGGGATCCCGGCACTTGTCCCACGTGCACGTAAAGGGCTGCACGTCTTCATGCACGTGCTTGGTCCAGTCGGACGGCTTAAGGAACTTCTTCTTCTGATAGCATAACTGACATTCGAACTCGGCCGGCAGGTGCTGCGTAGGCGGCATGGGAATGTCGGTGGGGAAGCTTTCCTGGTTAATGGCACCCTCAGTCGGTGTGACATCGTCGTCGTCGTCGTAATGAGCCGACAAGGTGTCCAGTCCCTTGGTGCCATTGCTGTCTCCCTTTCCGGTCAGTACATTGGCTGAGCCGCCAAGTGCTAAGCAGAGAGAGCCGCAAGGGCAGTTGGCACCGAGGCCAAGATGCTTGACCTTATTGTTGAGCAGCTGCTTGTATCTGATAATTTGCTGGTGAGCAATGCGATCTACGAGGTAGCCATGAGTTGGTGGTAGTCCCGGGTTCAAAGTCTGGATGTGCTGTTGGAAGCCGGCAAAGTTGGGCGCAATATCGTCAATGATGTTGGGGTTCATCTTCATGTCGTTGTCTTCGTAGAAATCGTCGTCGTCGTCGTCATCCTCGTCTGGATCGACGGGAGCCTGTCTGAGAACCGCCACAGGTGGTCCGCCCGACTTCCTCCACATGTCGGCGAGGCTAGAGTGCGCACCACCGGCGTTGTCATTGTTGTTGGCAGAGGAGGATGGCGATGGCTTGGGCAAGTCTGATTTGCTTCGCGGCCGCCTCAATGAATTCCTGACACTGAGGCCGGACAGAGGACCTTTGGAGGAGGGCGCAGTCGGAATCGTGCTGATAGACCCAGCGCGCGAGTGCGTGGTACCAATGGAGGCAAAGTTCTGGCCCATTGAGACTAAGGCGGTGTTAATACTGGGAGTCTGGTGCTTCTTGCCCCAGCTGGACGTGCGTGTCATGGGAGATAGATGCGGCATGCTATCGCGCTTATTCTGGGTTGGCGAAGGCTCAGGCTGCTCCTCCACAGCCTCGCCTTGTCCACCGCGAGAGCGCTTTCGCATGTGAGAGCCGCTAGGGCGCCGGACGAGGCCGCGAAGGTCTTTCAAGAGACTGCCGGATCTGTTGCTTTTATCGCCACCTCGACTAAGGGAGAGCTTCTTCAAGAAGTTACCACTAGTGATGCCCTCAATATCGAGGTCGACGACGCTGGGCAAGCTGCGTCGGCGTGTGCCCCAGGTTGCGGCTCGGGAGATGATGGAATCATTGTCACGGCACATCCTCTCAAAGCGGTCAATGGCAGCTTGTGAGCTCTGGGGTTGATGGCGGCTCTGGCCACCACTTCTGATGGAGTGTAGAATGGGAGCATCAGCCCATCCGCGATTGGCATAGATGATATCATAGTCTTCGTCCGACATCTGTCCAGCCCCATTGGGGGAATAATAGGTTTGCCCGGGAATGTATTTGTTCTCAGTCTGGTCACCAAGAGGTATGCCATCGTTGCTGTTACGGTTCTCTTCTTCTGTGGCGCTGATATCTGCGGACTTGTCTGGGAGGCTAGTCTCATCGAGGTTGCCAGTAAGCCATTTGCCGACTTCCTGGTTCTTCTCTTCAATCTCACGGCGATTGATAATCTCATTGATGCTCGCAATCTCCTCTCCAGGCCGCCTCTTTGGGTCCAAGCCAGCGAGGCCGGTGGCAGGGTCACGCCGCCATTGGCCCATGGAATCTCTAGTAGCAGTGGCAGCCATAGCAGCTTGGCTTTGCCCTTGGTTTACAGACGATGTGATCAAGTCTCCTGCGGATTCGAGACCGCCACGCACCGTGGAGGGGCTATCTTCAAAAGAACGCTCAACAGTGTGGACAGGTCCGTTGTTGTCCTTGTCCCAGACTGAGATGGTGACACGAGGACTCTGACACCGCATATCGACAGGAGCGGGGGCCAGGCCGTCCTCGCTGGATCGTCCACTGTCTGTCTGGCTTGGGGTCAACTGAGGCGGCGGGATGACGAGGGGGTTGGGTTTGAAGGCTTTCTGGAGCTCCTGCGGTGAGATGGAGCTTGGTAGCTGATGCTGATCGGGTCGCGTGAGTGTCGTTCTCTCTTCACTTCGCGGCGACAGTGTGTGGACAGAGGCAGTTTGGTCCGGTGTTAGAGGATAAGAGTCGTCGTTGGCATTGTGTTCCTGCTGAGGCTCAACTGGTGGGGTGTTGTTGAGTGAGAGGTCCCATACGCTCTGGTCGTCGAGGAAAGACGGCGTGCCGACGTCGGGATTGGTAAAGTTGGCACCGAAAAAAGGGTCGTCGTCAAAGTCACTGAAGTCGCTGGACTGGTAGATGCTCAAGGTTGAGGTGGACCCGGCAGGCGTTTCTGAAGGGTTCGCGGGCGAGAGAGAGTCGCTGTTGACGCGGGATAGGAAAGGCGACAGCAGGTTGGAGTCGATGGATGAGCGCTGCTGTTGTTGATGCTGCTGCTGGTACTGTCGCTGCTGGCCGGCAGCGGGATTGCGGGGTTCAGGGTCGAAGGAGAAGTCGTTGTCGAGGGCCAGAGGGTTGTCGGTGTCGAGAGGCACGGAGAAGCCTTGGGCGGTGGCCGATGCGGAAGACATGATTGTTCCCAGCTGGGGCCAGGCGAAAGGGGATGCCCGAGGATAAGTAGTCGGTATATGAGATGTACGGGGAGATGAGAGGGACTGGAGGATAGGAGCGGTGGCTTCCGGGAAGAGGTCCCAAGCAGTCGACAGGACAGGCAGCCGGGGCCCAAAACTGAACTGGTGCGCTCTGGAGATGCGCAGCGTCACGTCACTGGCCAGGGATCATGACCATGTTCCTGAGCGGACGGGAGAGCAACGGGGCGGCGTGGGTTGAGGTGAAAGCTTAGGCAGGACTCGAGCTCGGGAGGCGCAGTCGGCGAGAGAGAGGCTTGCGGCGTCTTGCTAGGAACTGGGCTACAAAGTTAGGATGACAAAAACGGTGGTGTCGGACGAGAGAAAAAAGGGCAGCGGGCGGCCAGAGAGCTGATGATGGGATGGAACGTGGGACATGGGCGGCCAGTTTGTGTGGGGTGCGGCTGGCGGATCTAAAGCGCTTACCACCTTGATTAGGCTGGACGGCACCCCCTGCTAAGCGACCCTGCCCGTTTCTGATGCTCTGATGCCACTGCTTTTGTGTCCGCGATACGTGTATTTCCTGTCGAGTACGACGTGCCAAGGTCCAGCTGCTTAGGCCGGGAGCGTCATGGAGGTGCTGCCAGGTGCTACCTGGTGCTGGGCTCTTGGGCTTCAAGCTGGTTCCCAGGGCCCCAATCAGAGAGGCCGGCGGTCGAGATATGGGGGGGGTGGATTTGGTGATGGTGATGGATAGTTTTGGTGGTGGTGTGGTGGGGGGCGAATTGCGGGAGGAGGCGTGCTAAGTTTGGCACAAGGGCTTTTGGTGGCGGCGAGATCTGAATCAATTGTTGCTGGACTGTATCTTTTATTTTGTACGTAGTAGCATGTGAGAGAAAGAGTGAAGAAGAGAGAGGATGACGATGCTGATGCTGATTGTATTGGTGAAGATCTGATGTGAAGGAGACAGAGAGTTACAGACAATCAAGGCCTCCAATACTTGCTTGGGTTTTGGTGGGCAGAAAAGTGAGGGAGGGGGTTCGGAGCTGAACATTGATCAATGCTCTGGTGCCACTGCTACAGTACCATTTAGTGAGCGGTAGGTGGCATTAGGTCCAAAGTTGGTACGCAGTGACGGCATCACAGCAACCCTAATCCTAATCCCAGGTAGCTTCAAATTGAGTCCAACCAAAGCATAGATCTCAGTCCATTGTATCAGCTATGAGTTTTCGTTTGCTTTGCTTGTAGAAATCACATCATGGATTGCAAACAATACTGTACAAGCACAATATCGGCATTCTACTAGGCCGAGTAACTTGTACGTACCCGGGGCTCAAAGAGGCGCGCGGTTGCAAGAGACTCTAGCGATAACCAACCTCTCCAGGTTAGACCTTATCCAGCCTAGAGCTCAGGACATGCTAGTTCTACTCCTCACCTCCACAACAAACAACCTCGGAGACTCAACAACAACAACCACAACCCGAGAGAAAAATACACAACCCGAGAAGAAAAAAAAAAGAAAAATACAGGTACAGAGCTAGGCAAGTGGCTACCGCGCTAATGCCCTCGTCTCTCATCAACGGTCTGGCTGCTGTCAAACTCACCATCTCGTCTCCATAGCCTCCACCACGCGAAAAAGCCTAACTGGACAGCATCAACACTAGCGGCCAGCGTTTCACACACAAGGAGCATGTCGAGTGGGGCTGCCCTGCGAGAATATGCCCAGCTCTGGGGTCGAAAAGCCTTGCGGACGGACAGCTAAGCATGGTAGCGCGGTACCGGCCGTCTGCCCGTCGACGTCACCCTGGGCCAGGTACCCGGGCATCAAGAGCCGCCTGACCCCTGGCAGCCAACGGTGGGCACGAGGCTTGCGGCCTCTAATTCCGTGGCTCCCCAAACGGGCCATGGCGCGCTCTGGGGCCCTGTGAGGCTATCTAGCACAAGGGCCAAAGTCAGGTGGTGCCAGCCCCCGAGGCGTTCTTGTAGCCAGCAACACCGCCTCATGAGCTCAGGGCTGGTCACCACTCTATCTCGTTTGCTTCTGCTTCTGGGAGATCGAAGGCGACGCTGGAAGGGCAGGGCAACAAGGCAGCAGCAGGCAGGATGCGAACCGCAGCACGTCACGATAGACTGAGACATCCAGATGACATCAGGGAATCTGTCCAACGGTCCCCCTAGGGAGTGGCACAGCAGTCCACAGCATGGTCTGGGATGATGCAGGAAATGTACAAAGTGCTCCGTTACTCCATACCACACACGGAAAGGGGCGTATGTGTAGATATCTATGACCTTGCCTCACACCTTAGATTCGGCCGGCAGGATCAGGACCTTGGCTCTTTTTGGCCACGGCAGCCGGGCTCGATCGTCCAAACAAGAGGTATTGGTAAGACGAAGCTTGTTCTATAAGCGTCTCAAACCATGTAGACTTTCGGGCTTCTGGACGAATGCAACCCCTTGTGCATACAGCAGGATCAAGCAGCAACAGACATATTATTGAGCTTGGTTGCTTACATGGCGCTAGCCACGGAGCAGATACTGGATATATTCCCATTATTCTCACCAGGTGGCAGTCTTTGTGCCTGTCTGAGCGGCAAACGGTTAATTTCCCGGCTGGCTCGGCTCTCGTCAGAATCCTATTGCCGTTGTTGCTGTTGCTGTTGCTACTACTGGTCATCTTGCTCGGTGCAGGTAGCACGAATACCTCGGCTTTATCCTCGTACGAGAGCTAGATACAGGGACTCGTCCGTGCCCTTGGCGGAGATTGAGCAGAATCTCGGGCCACGGATTTCGCAGTCGGAGTCTTGGCACGGGCTTTTCCCTTTTCTATCAAGGCACAGATAACTTGTTTGATGCAATATTCAACGGCATTCCGATTATCTGCAATATAACGCCAATTACGAGGAAACCAATAGGTCTACAATCTAATCTCAAAGGGGGGGCGGCAACACTGCCCCATGTCCCACCGTGCGGCTGAAGCATCCGGCACCTGTCTCACAGAGTCGATTAGCCTCAACAATGCTAAAGATCTGTCTGCTCCGCCTCACTCTAGCATCGATAAACCTCAAGCGAGGACATCGTCTGGGCGCGTCCTGGAACATTCTAAAGAAGCTTCACAGTCCAACATGCCCGTGCGCTCCCGAGGCCTGCATGCTCGATTGAATCCTGCATGTATGTAACCTGCATGAGAAGGCTTAGTGCACCATCTATCGAAGAGAGTCCGCCCTACTTGGGCAATAGACCAAAACCTTCCGCGGTCGACAAGGCCCTATAAGGCAGACTCGACGTATAGACTAGGCGTCTTGCAGTTTGAACGTTGTAGGGCTTGAAGCTTGAAATGCAGCACATAGGCAGGGTAGGGTAGGATCCCACGGGGGGCCTCCCGCCTCACCCAAAGCTTCGCCCCGATTTCAACAACCTACGAGCGCCACTGATTCGGTCAACTCGATTTGGACACCGCGAGTGCCGGCAAAGCAACCATCGAGTCTTGCCCAGCACAGGCAAATGCGCAGAGAGATAAGCGCGCTGCCGCATCGATAACCGCCATTTCGCGGCTGTCTGTACGGAGTAGCATTTGCTGGTCTTTGATGTCGCTGCTATACTTGCGATGCGATAATCATCCAGTTAAGCCTTTCGATATTGATGGTCTTCAGAGGATCAATCTTTATCAATCACGTTACATCAAATGATGCATGAATTTCTTACCAGATGGGATGATTTATCGACTGCATAATGGCAGCCTGAACTTCAATCATCCTTTGCACTCCGTATTCTGTAGAGACAACTGCAGGGAGACAAAAAAACAACCCCACGTCATTTCATCCCACCAAAGCTGGGGCGCTCGCCACGTGATGCCTCAGACGACCAACTTCAGCCACCAACTCAGTCTAAAGTGACGGTCATGGAATTTATTATCGCATCTGTATCTTCTCTCTTACTCGAGTCGGCTCTGCTCAACTAAATTCATCAAATAGATCTGGCACCTTCCGCCTAGATCGCAGGAAGAAGAGGCGACAAGAATCCGCTTCCCCGTACAGGCATCTTGATCCTTTTGCCGGTCTGCTCGCCCATCATGTTCCGGGTTTGTCAACGCCTTGCCCCATCATTCTCGCCTCACTTTTCGCGTTGATAACTGCGGCTAACGTTTAGATCCTTTTCCCTGCACATAGCCCCATCCAGAGGAGAGCATGCACCTTCGGCTCCATAGGGCTCGGTCCGTGGTGCTGACAAGTGAAGAGTGAGTGTCGCCACAAGCCAGTCTCAGTCTCCAGCCTTAGATAGACGGCAACCAACTATATGTCCTTTGCATGGATTTCAAGTCTATAGTTGCTCCACCTATCTATTAGAAACAAACACTCATCTCATCTGTCTCTACAGACTCGTTGAAATCCGCGCCGCCCAGCGTACCTTTGAAGGCGCTTACATGCGCACCGCCTTGGGCCTCTTCTCCTTCTCCCTCGTCATCCTCAAGGTCTTCACCGAAGAGTTTTATCCCATCGGCGCCCTCTTCGCCGCCTTTGGTACTGCCATTCTCCTCGTCTCCATGTACCGCCGGTACCAGGGCCACCGCCAGTTCTTTGTCGCCGAGTCGGAGGACGGCGTCCTGCGCCGGAAATTTCGGACCAGCGGCGACACGGTCCTTCTATTGACGGCGCTGAGCCTCTGCGCGTATTCTACGCTGTTGGCGTTGACTTGGCGCCTCAAGGATGTTTGAAAACGTGTTGACAGGGATCTGATACATGTTTGGTTATTGAGATCTCATCGGATGACTGATTTACCTACGACAAATACAGCAATCCTTTCTTGACATTTGACTCGAGTTACCTGCTCAAGTATCTTGGCCGGTTTCTTGAATATCTTGTCGAATTATTCTCTCTTGCTTTTTGCTCTTATCACTCCAGCATTTGTTCGATCCGAAGAAGGCCTCCTATTTGCATGAGGAGTAGCCTACAGTGATTTTCACCTCGCTGCATTATATCTGGCGCTGGATGGGGTTCTTTTTTTTCTTTTGTTTCTGTTAAGGGCTCATAGTTGACCTTGGTTTCTTGCTCACGCCAATGGCTCTAATGGAGTCGATATATATAGACTTGGCTATTAATACTGAATACCCATTTGATCTTTTATGCAAGACTAGTATAACATTGCTCTAACAGTGCTTGCATACCTGTGACTTTGCAGCCTGCCTAGGGGTCTCTGGTGAATAATGCAAGACAATGATGTCCTACAAACGCAAGGGAGCAAAGCGATAGTCATAGATATACCTATATGTGCAATAGTGCAACTCGAAAACTCTCTTATCATAATGAATATTTAGATTACTGATCTCCAATGCGTAAAAATTGGGCTCAATAAGATGCGTTCGGTAACCTCACTATTAATCGGTGAGGCTTAGAGAACCATATTATATGTGGAAAATCCAAGTTTGGGCCAATGAATTGGCATAGTTGCCTAATGAATATGCTATACTTAGGCTGAAGAAACGAAATTTACTCTTATCATTGATAACCACCAGTATTCACGCAAGTGTCTTCATTGCCCGTCCATCCCGTAGATCATTATGCCTCATCTCGAAAGGCACGAAACAATATTCCGCTTCTTGCATAGATTACACGCATCTCATAAAAAGATTCATCCCGAACACAATCCTTATATAGTGATCACTGTACTTTATACTCAGACTATAGAGAAAAGTAGTGAAAAAGAAGCGGAATCAATGACATCCGATGACAGACCAGCACACACACCAAGACAAACAAACTAGAAGCTAGTTAAATGTCAGACTTTAATTATAATACACACAACTCAATAAAGCATGGATTCTCAACAACCGAGTCCCTCATCATTGCATCATCAACAGCAAATAATGACCACATATTTCGAAAACGAAAAAAAATAGTACGACAAGAAACACCAAGAAGAAACCCCAGAACCAAAATAGTTCGCCCGTTGTTGTGAAACAACAATTCATCCCATAGTTCTAATCAACATCAACCAAGCTGGCCTAATTCATTCCTACTTCGACCTACAACCCCCTTTTTACTATTCTCGCAAAAATCGTCCCTCCAAAACAGAATTATCAACTCCACACCAGCTATGAAACAAAGTAACCATCAAGTCCTTTACGTGTCTCACTTCCCCTCCCTTATCACAATTCCAACTTACTCCTACTATCCGTCTCGCGAATGACTCACAACTCATCCAACAACAAAACAACAAAGAACTCAAGAAATCTACCCAAACACTCCCCAAATACGTTCAAATCACCTTAAACAGGGGGTGGAAAGTAAAAACGAGAGAAATCTTCTAACAAGTGAAAAAAAAGAACGGCCTTAAACAAAGACCTCAACCATATTTCCCTAAACAAAAACTCAAATATGCTTCATTGAATGCCTTGCAATTTGTAACACACACACAAAAACACACACAAAAACACAAAAAACACCAAGAAAAATTCCCCCATGCCCAAAACTTGATTAAGGCAGCCAAAAAGGTCCGCCTTCAAGCCTTCCCGTCCACCAACCGCCGCCCACCCCGAAACTTTTTACCCAGCTTCGCACCCCTTGAACCAACAAAAATAAAGCCCAAATAGAAAAATGTCAAAAAAGGGAGAAATTGGAAAAATCTAAATCCGCTAATTCCGCTGTGTGAGTCGAGAAGCTCACCGTTTAATGATCCCCCCTCCAGTTCTAAAAGTTTGTTTCGGCCGTTCAAAACATCCGTTGAGACCCCCACAGTATATACACGTCGTCGAGAAAACCCGTAACCCTCCATCCCAAATCCCGTGGTATTATCGCCGTTCGTACTCGTCCAATGTTGAATGTTGAAATGATAAGAAATATGCAAAGCCCCGTTACGAAATTCGAACGTTACGTGGTGGAAATCCAAGTTCGAATGGAGGTATAATGCTGAGCTGAATCTTCGTGAGAGCCCCACCCTAGTTGTTAGCCCTCTTCTCAGCAGTAGAACGAATGGTCGGCTAGTTCTGAATACTGCCAAGGTACAGGTTGTAGGTTCGTAGCACATTGGCATAGGCGGCCGCTTTTCTTGCCAAGTGGTCGAGTTTCGGTTAATTAGTGGTATCCAAATCTCTCGTTCCAAAAGCATAAAGCCCTCAGCCAAGTTTCTCCCTTAGGCCATCCCAGCTTAGTTAAAGGCCCATCTCTTGCTCCAATCCAAAGCCCAGTGAAATCAGTATCCAGTCATTCTCCATACTCCCGCTTCTTGTAGTTCCCATTGGCCGTAGGGATTTTCGAATGCCGTGCTCTATTTCTTGGTATTCAATCCAGTGGGAAAACTCGATCAAGTGGCTGCTTTCATATCAAATTGTTGGAAGCTTTCCTGGATGATGGTGGGATGGGTATTTCCATATACATGACCCAGAGAATTCCTTCTAGTCGGAACAAAGGTTTCCTGTCCATATCTGTAGTTCCAAGACTTATATAGACTTAGCCCAAGGCCCCAATGTCATCAAAGCTAATTAAAGCCCTTTTCTTTCCAGATTGGCTACTTTGGTATGCTTCAGGCACTTTGATTTTAGTAGGAAGAAACGACTTGCCGGTAGCCCCAAGGCATTTACCACCTCTTACCGTGACATGTTTCCGCCAGTTTCAGCCAGGACGGGATGAAGGGAACCGGTTACACCATCGACCACTTTCCCTACATGTGTTGTGATCTGTCACCTCCACCGTACTCTCCCCATGTACGATAAACACCCGCTTGAGTATCTGCTATTTGGTGCTGTTGATGCTGTGGTATGAGCTGTTGCGGCTGCTGCTGTGCTTGTTGTTGCCAAGCCATTGGTGCTGCTGAGGGGACAGCACTTCCCATTATTGCAGGGTCAATGGCCTGCTCTATGCCTTCATCCGCCTCACCCACAGGCACTCCTCCGCTGTACATAGGAGGGAAATGTTGAGAATGCCTTTCATAAATTTGATTTTGCTGGGGCACAGGATAGTACTGCGGTGTGTGATGGCTTCCCAGCATCTCTCCGCTGAAGGACATGGAGCGAGGAGGCGGTGGCATACTACTATTCCATCCCATTTCGTTGGCAGACGCGTAATTTGAGCCCGCCCAAGCGGTCGAGGAAGCTGATGGATCAGCATATGGGGAAAGTTGCCCGCCCATATTTGGTGGAAACGACGGTCGCCAAATCGCGTTCGGGTCGCGAGGTTTCGCCATTGCGTCGCTATCTGTATCCGTGGACATCCATCCTGGTGAAGACGAATCTCCTATAGCATATGATGGTCCAGATGATATGGTGTTAGACGAAGCTTTTTCAGGCTAGCAGTTAGCATGGATAACGACAGAGAAAGAAAAAAAACCTCCTACGAAGCCTTTCAGCTACCCACCTTCCATGTCTTGCGGAAAGAATTCGCTTTGAGGTGTCTGAATTGTTGGAGTGCCCATGCTGGGCAACGGCGCGACAGGTATGGAAGAATAATGTTGTCGTTGCGGTCCTTGATCGACAGAGCTGCCACGAGATATGGCGGGCGATGAAGATGCCGTCACAGTATTGGAACCCCCAGGCGTCTGGGGTGGCTGCTGCTTTTGGTCGTACGGCTGCTGCTGGTCCACAGGGTGAAAGCTGCATTCTTTCTTGAGCCGTATGCAGTTTACACACCGATTTTGGTCCTCCGTGGATATAATGCAGCGTATCTTACGTCGACGGCAGTGACCTGGCATTCGTTAGAATCTCAGCAGGGCCGGGAGAACCGGGCCTTGAACTCTCAGGCGGAGTAAAAGAAAGGCGAGACTCACCGCAGGCGATTGATGTTCGATGATAACCAAGCTTATTCCTCTTCTTTTCACCCATCGGTGGCGCCAAGGATTGTGATTCCAAGTACGATGATGGGGTTGCACCACCCACAGAAGGCGTCGAAAAGGATCGTTTCAAGAAATGAGTGGGATTGCCTCGAATGTTGGACGCCATTGCAGAATCCTGTATCCCCCTTAGACTGCCGGCGGGTGATTTGGGAGGTGGCATCGCAGATTGGCCGTGGTGCATCTACTCCTGTTGTGACGGGGTATAGCATAGGACATTTGATGACTGGAGGCAGTGGCGGCGTCGATAGCTGGTGAAACGGGGGTACGAGGGTCTTAGATGAGCGCAAGATCGCAAAGGCCTGGGATTCGATTGAGCAGGGAGGGAACGACAGGGCGGTCACAGCCATGAACAGCAGATGGCAGAGCTGTGCAGAGCCGTGCTGGTGGCGTTGGATTTGCCAATACTCGTGATGCCAATGAGCCAAAACCAAAACCAGAGCACGCTGAACCTCTCTGGTGGCAAAAGTATAGCTGACCTAAGACAGCTGATTGTGAATGTGAGCTAAAGGGGATTCCATTACCAGCTCTTGGCCAGACCCGATCTGGTAATCTATGAAATCTCTTTTGACTCCTTGGTACCGGACGGGCAGATCGAGATGGGTGGCTTTGACGAGGGCCGGACGATGGGAAGGTTGATGGGAAAGAACACAGAGCGGGAAGACGCTCAGTGAGAACCAGGTAGGTTACTCTAGCAGCCAGCCTTTGTGACACCCTATGTAATGCACTCTGCCCCAGTAACCATGCTCCGGGGTCCTCCATAGGGCTATTATGCCTGTCGATGGGCTACGGAGCCTGCCAATGGCTGGAGCAGCAGCAAGGGTGATGCACACTCTCGACCACCCAGCCCTTTTGGTGTGGGGAGGGCGATATTGAGTTGTTAAAACAAGAGGAGCCGTACGTACATGACACCCCTACGTCGACACCACTTTTGGTACATCTACGACAACCACCAGGCGTACAGCTAAGTACTTATAAGTATGGGTCCACTTGATGAGAATCAAAACGGCGCATTTCCCGCTGGGCCTCACCCACAAAGGGTTGTGTGGCATGTGCCAAGCGGCGCAGCCGTCGACCGTCAGAGGTGAAAGGCGGATGCTTGGCTGACAGGTCAGCAGCGACGCGGCTTCACATGAAATGCAAAGAAACGGAGCCGGGCTGTGGGAAGCAAGAAAACTGAAGAAAAAAATATACTAGCTTGTAGTTATTTGGTTGTTTAAACAGTCGTCATCTTACTACAACCGATGTGGAGACGTGCTCCCACATGAAGTATCATTGTCGGCCACTGAGCGTCTGGGCCAGGATTTGTCACTTGTGAGCGGAATCGGCATGATGATGACAAAATGTATGGAGGCGATGTTTTTGGCAGTAGCTGTTGCATTCTAGCCAGGCAGCAATTTGCAGGTCCGAATATGCGTATCCTTTTTTTTTCCTGTGTGATTATGAGACAAAGGGGAAAGCTGCCGAGCGGCCTTGCCGGAGAGGGTGGCACACGGTGTTGTTCTGGGCGTGTATATAAAAGAAGAGTGCCGGCGGCCTCGGCTCGCTCGAAGATATAGAGGGGCCTCTTTTAACGAGGACTCCATCAGAGCAAAGTACAAACATGTATGAGCATGTACTTGTTGATATTGTCTGCTTACCACCTGCCCGTGGCAAGCTCATCGCGATGCTCCACGAAAACTGGTGCAAATCCCCATCCTGGGACACATAGGGTTTGCCGCTAAAGGCCTGTCTGTCATTTTTAACAAACCTTGGGGAAGTTTGATTTGCGGTAAGATTCATGTCGCACAACCAATAGCGTTGCCGTAAACGGGCGGAATAGAAAAAGCAAAAAGAAGGCTTCGAGAACCGGGAGGCAGGGCCGGGTGAGACTTGATCCAGCTGATGGCTCACCCTCTCGTACGCCTGTGTGGCGGCATCGTAGGGCATCGTACGAAGGAGGATAATACAAGCTACCTAGTTAGAAGTGTAGTACATGTCTTGCTAGGTCATAGCATGAGAAACCTTGGCAAGGGTGAGACTAGTGAACCAATGATTAGCTGCACTAAAACCAGGAAAAGTAGCGAGAGGGGCCGAGATGGAGAAGGAAAAGAAGAAAAAAGGAAAAGAAAAGAGAAAAAGGTACAAACCTAGTCCGACGCAAGGGAGACGAGGGCGAAAAAGGGCTGGCAGTGACCATCCCAAAAGCAGGATCCCCTGTCCAGCCATCTGCCGGACTCCAACTCTTCAGCTCAAGCCGTATACTGGAGACCCGGTCGTACAGGTAAGTGGCCATCTGCAGGGCTGGAACAGAGGATAAGAAAGAAAAAAAATGGCGATGCGGGCACCTCCGTACCTATTCCGTTTTGATGGAATGCGCCGGCATATGCAAGCAGTACGTGATACACGTACTATAACGCTACTACCTACCTTGAGTGGCAATAGTCGTGTCTTTTTCAGCTCTTCCAGGGCACGGACTTAAGCGGTATGGCGGTGCAAAGTCAGCTCGAGTTGCCCAAGTCGCACATGAGTTGTTCAACTTGTGAGCAGGACGACACGTATCTTGCAGCTGGAAATTGTCCGAAAGAGTTTCATTTAGTCCCAGGCCCTCGATCCCACTTTGCTGGTTTGTTACCCGCAGGCGAGCCCTCGGAGAGACGCATCGAACTTTGCAATCCCCACGTTTCCGCCTTAGGGAGGCGACCAAAGCAAAAGAGGCCAAAGGCAATCAATTAGCTCCATGAGATCAATCTTGTTCGCCGCCGGCCAACCGATCCCGAGAAAGCAAGACTAAGCGACCACGGTAAGCATTTGAGACCTTGACGCCTCCCAGAGAAGAAGTCAGCAGGCATACTGTACAAGTGAGCCATGCATACAACAGGTTGCACTCTGACGGAATCTTCTGGTCAGGTATAAGATGCTCCAATTGAAGCACCCCCCCTAATCAGCAAACTTTTGAGATTATTTTTTCTTCCCTTCCTTGATTTTTTCTCAGCCTTGACGGCCAACATTCTGTCGGCTAAAGCCGCTTGAACGGTCAAATCCACAGAGGCGGAGTATAGGACCGAGCACTAGTATCAATTCTCCGCATACCAGTATGCACAAGCAGTGTCGGCCATATCGTGGGTTCCTCGTAAATCGTCGGTTCTGTGCCTGATCCACGCTTGTGGAAGACCAATGACCCAGCTTATTCATACCGACAACGTTTCATCCGGGCAGCTCTCCACCCGAATCCACCACTTGCAATTCTGCTCTGCAATCTAAACTTAGCGGGTGGGTTGATACTCGCAACCAGAGCAGTTTGCGGCGGCGGCTGCCACCGGCGACCAATGTATGCGTCATAAGTGATCCCCGGCTGGTCAAAATGTCCCCAATGGCATTACGGAGCAAGCTAGCGCTGGGAGAAATTGTCTCGGCTGAGATTTGAATCGAGGCCGTTGTTAGCGCTGTGTCAATCAACGGTGAAGCAAGGGAGAGAAATACGCGACAGGAGCGAATTCGCTGCTAGTCCGAGTGACGGCGACTTCTCTTTCGCTTTACATGTGCCAACCACGCCTCCGGACTAATCCAAACAACGACGTGCGAAGTACACACGGCGCAGACCCGAAGGATTCGGGTTGTGGTTCTTGAGTGGGGACGTTCGCACGCTTCCGCCCTTCCTGGTAGCATAATTCGCGTGATAAGGCTTAGACTTGTGGTGTACCCCCAAAACGTCCGGATGGAAATGTCGCTGATGAATAACTGCTATTAGTTGGTAAATCCATCTCCGAGGTCAGATTCCTCTCCATTGGATTCCATCGTATATCGTACTGTTCCCCGTTGCCGTTCAGTTCTTGTACGAATACTTGTACTCGTACTGTAGGCGATTGATCCACATCCTGATGGATGGTTACTGGGTACTTTACCCACCCCCTCCTCTTCCATCTTGGTGCAATCGAGGATGGGTTGACAGCAGATCTCACCACGAAGGCTACATATGCCGGCTCTCTGTGCTAAATACTTGCCTTGGCAACTTCAGGTGCTGCGCACTCCGTAACGTGCATACGAGCATACCCATTCGTACACAGGCCATGGCAGTGCGGATACAGCAGCTCGAGTATGTACCTGTGGTGTGTGCTGTTACACAAGTGGACCTTGCGAGGCGGGAGTCCTAGCATGGCGCGCCGTACTCCGTAATAGCCCCTCGGCAGGTCCCATTCAAGGCCAGTCCCTGTCAAGGCGCTGCGCTTGTTCTGACGCCGCTCTGCCCGTCTAGTGGGCGTGGCAGAGGTGGCATAAATTCGATTCCTCACAGAAAACAGGCCCATACGATTTGCCACGGCCAGCTCCGTCTGCACCTAACAGCATGTTAGATAGACCTACTCCCACAAGCAACCCGAGCGTGAACAGCGGGCGGCGAGGGTGATTGATGAGAAGGCAAGCCGGACACCGCAAAGACGGCACAGCGAACCCCAGCTAGGCGGGATTTCGGGTACAACCGAAGTTGCTATGGCCACGAGATATTTGATTGTTGGGGTTGATAGGGGGGCTATTATACCGGCAAAAGAAACGGACAACGTGGGGAATAGACGAGCAGTCTCTTGATCCTGGCGGCCTGGTAATGGTCATTCGAGGTACGATGTGTTCCGTAAGGCACATACAGGCCACCACGCAAGAGAGCCGATCGCGATCGCCTTGACGTACGGCTGTCCCTGCGGTTTGCGGCGAGGAGATGGCCTTTTCCCTGCTGTAACGAAAGACCCTCACAAGGCTGATGGGCAAACAAAAATTCCCCATTAGCGCGGCGGCCGAAGTAACTTTGCCAAACGTCTTCTATCCCTAACGGCGTTAATCTCCTGAGGGTGGGCCACACAGGTTGAAGGTTTTTAGTCTTGGCGAGCACGGATCAGAAGCCGACTCCCCCGTCAAGCGACGCTGGGATGATATTTGATATTTGGCAGCGCTCGATAGGTACAGAGGACCGGGTGATTCGTGGCTGGGCCAAGATGCGACGCAAGATGCGCGCCACGCGTTTGTGCGGATCTCAGCCGCTCCAGGTTCTGGCGCCTCGTGCGAAATCGGTGAGGGCTCCTTGCATGCAAGGGACGACAGGACGAAGTCGTTGTTGCTCGAGCTCGGACAGCGGCCAATCCGCACCGGCGCCAGACATTTTGAGGGCTAGCTGCGTCGATTCGAAAACTCGGCTCAGCTGCTGGGCACTTTGCCGTCCAATGGCTGGATGCTGGAATGAAGCAAAAAGAGGACGAGTTTGATGAGTCTTTGCAACTGGAGACGTGAAGCTGAAGACCAGGAAGCTGTGGGTACTTTTGGGGGAGCGGCAAGGTACCTCGCCGAACATGCGCCAAGCCCCAGGACGACAGGTACAGCGCGCGTACCTCGAGGCGATTCTGGACGACTATCGGAGGCACAGGCCGGTAGCACAATCGTCTTCTCCAGTTCTCCCTGCTAGTACTTTAGCCCTTAGGTCGAAAATCGCTCGAGCGACGGCATGTGGCAGCGGTTCCCGAGCAAGGCTCCGCAGTGTTGGTTCGGCTCAAATGCAGAGAAAACTGCTAAAAGCCTTGAATGGGAATTTAGGCGCTACAAAACGCACTAGGCCAGCGCCTATCACCATCTCAGGCACAAAGCAGCAACTGCCTCTACGAGTCGTACGAGTGACCTACTTAGTGGTCGGCCATGATGGAGTACATGGAGTACTCACCTGTACCTTGGAGGTACCGGCTCTTTGCATCTGCCTTAGTAGCAGCATCAAGGACGGCAGGGACTCCGCAGCAGCTCATGTGCAACTGCTTCCCCGGTTATTGCGCTGTTTGCGCTGGTGCGGCTTAGATGCCTCAATCTATGAGAAACTGATTGGCTCGTATCCACGCAAATCCCTAATTACTGTATGTGTCGTGCCTGCTAGCAGCTCGCTTGCAGCTGCCATTATTAAGACATACAGGAAGAAAGTGCTACCTTGGCTAAGGTGGGAAAGGTAGGTAGGACCCAGGTACAGTATTTCCGGCGAAATTGGATTCGCCTCAGGACAGGTTTCAGTTAGGGAGGTGCATGTACATGAGTTGGTTGCTGCTACCTTAAAGCAGGCACTGCCTCTTATGGAACTTTTTTCTCAATTTCGTGACATGTGCTTATACAGCAATGGCCCTCTCTCTCTCCTGTCCCTTTCCATCTCCATCTTCTCCTCCATCCACGCCCTACCTTGCCTTGGCCTCTTAACTGCTGTTGGTTAGTATTCACGCCAGCGCCATGCATGTTAGTCGAGACAATTAGACACAATTAGCCGTTGATCAGATCAAAAGCCCCTTCCTTTGGCGTCCAAGCCTCAAAGAGGCATCAGCATCACATGCGGCGTGCCAGAATCAATTTGTAATGACGATCTCGCTCGTATCATCAATCATGCCACCATCCATTGGAGCCGCTCTCTCTCACTCTCAGACTTGTTCAGCTGGAGCATTTCAGGCCTGCTTTGCGAGAGCGTTGGAATCATCTCGGACGCCCAGCCAGAGAGGATCCCACCGGTTTCCTTGGCCTTCTAGGCCTCTCCAGGGGGGGTTCTTACTGGTAGGCGGAGGCGGAGCTACCTCCGATGGACGTCGGATGTATGCACCCATGGCCCTGTTTTGAGACTCTGCCCCTACATACACTGTGTCATCCCATGTCACCCAAAGGTGCAGATGGCCATACACCAAGCTGCAGCTAAGAAATAGGATGATTTGATATTTGACAAGTTTCAGAGTACATGGCTGATACTTGCCACCGCATCTCGAAGCTACTTGGCAAGATTCAATTGTCCATGTCTAACGGACCCCGTAGACGGCGATTTCCCGTTCGGCTCGGCCCTGGCCGTGTAAGCACCTAGACTTTGGTTAAGTCCGAATCGTGATGCTCGACCTCGTGGATGATGGATAGTGCTAACTTTATACTCTGGATAGCATCCATTCTCGCAACTCATTATCGACTAGTCGCCTGCCTTTGCATGCATACGGGGTACCAGATAGGCAGAGACCGAGTTGCACGTATCGATGACCTGCAGGGAGAGCGGCCACAACGCCTCAAAGGGTCTTACTGCGCTGCACTAAGACTGCGTGTCTTGGGGGATCAGTTGGCTGGCTGTGAGAAGCAGTTATTATTGGGAGCAGATGAAACAGCAGCTCCGAGGGTTCTCATTTGGAGAACATTGTCTCAAATTCTACCCCAACGACCGTTGCCTACCATTGCCTACCGGATGAAAGCCTCCGAAGCCCTCTCGCCTACTCGGATATCCCATTGCAAGCGATTGGCTCACGATGAATGCAATATCTTTCATACAAAGGCTACAAAGAACACATCCGAGAGGGGCGATCAGCATCCCAATGGAGGTCTGAGACACGGCTGCTGTGTTTGCCACTCATGTGAGGACCCCCCTGCCATTCAGGCAATAGTTACACATCGAGAGAAATTGATACTGGCATTAGCCGGCACTACGATATGAGATCTTGGTTCCGTGCCGCTGGGTCCATATCCATGTTTTGGGAACATGCGGTGTGATCCCCGGGATTATTGTCTTAGACACTGGTGGATTTTATACGTCAGCGCCGTGTCTCTAACAAAATGACTTTGCCTAGTCGTTTGACGTGGCGGCTATTGCATATCAACAGACACTTTTGAGCCATTGGACGAGCCGTGTCAGAGCGGATGAATGTCAGCAGAAGAATGAATGAATGAATGAATGAATGAACGACGATTCCAGGGGCCGTGCAGAACTGGCGACACGACGCAAACAAAACTGAGAAGAGATTATAACATGGCATCGGCGATCTCAGCGGCTATCAATGTAGGAGGCTCGACTCAATACTGCACGCAGATTGTGTAACCTTGTTACCCAAAAGAGCTGGCTACAAGCGCCTCCCTGCATGCTGACTTGAAATATTCACTGCTAGTGCCGAAATTGCATATCCCTTGATGGAATTATTTGCTCCTACGGGCTACCGAGTGAACGTATGAGCGTCTGAATGGATCGCTTAGGTTGAACCACGACGCAAGGGACTGTTTTTCATGTCATGCACTGCAGCCAAGCGATCTACCAAGCGTTTATTCCCAAGTTTGATTCAGGCACTGCCCTGGCGAGCTAGTAAACGCCTGATATGTGAGGGACCAACATACTGCTATGAATATTGGACTAAAATATTACGCGCCATTTGACGACGATCGAGGTGTGACAGAGACATCGGATGAGACTGTGTAAGCGCGTCCAGGAAAGTTTCCCTTGCTTAAGAGGTATGCGAGATGAGATTGATAGTAGACCAAGCTAAGAATTACAGCCGGCTTAGGGGTAAGGTGGGCTTGTGTAACGCTTAATTGACGACTTCCATATCGTATTTGTTTGCCTAGCCAACACTACGAGGAGGATCGTGATGTTGTGTTGAAGGTGTTTCTCACCTTTGTCCTTTTATCGAAGTCAAGAAGAGTCGAACAGAACAACACTTGCACAGGCACGGCCCGAAGAGTGTTCTCTCCTCTCATTAGAACAAATTGGAGGATGTTGGAAAGGTAAAAATTCTGGCCAAATAGTGTGCCTTCTGTGGCTGCTCACCTCATCATTCCTTAGCTTTTGGCCGTTGTCGTCAAGCTTGAGGATGGCCAAATGATGAGTAAACAATATGTGAATCCTCCAAGAGCGCATTGAATAGATACAAAATGAGGAAAAGCAAAACATAAAGGTTTATAACATTGGTTTGAATTTCTGTTTAAATAAATTAGGAATCTTTTCTCCCCCATTTGATGTCTTATCAAATACACCAGCCAAGTTTTTCCTACCATATGCTGCTTGAAGTGAGTGCAAGGCTCCAATTTCCGCACTGTCTATTTGGTCAACTTCTCCATACATTTCACAGTGTGCATCAAGGCTAGCCCCACTCCGGCCAGCCTATTGACCGACTTCCTTTGTGTGATTTCGTAACAATGAGGTACATACATGGCCTGTACATGGTTTTTGGTCAAAGACCCAACCATAGAAGGCTGCGATAATCCCACACCATCTCAAGGCTATCCAAGACAGATTGCGACCGCTTGACGCTTACCAGCGATATTCGAACTGAGCAGCGGCTGAAGTCGTCAATTGAGTCCCCACGGATCATCCAAACCCCCGCATCTGCGAATGGCTGGACCTTGATCAGCTCACATCACCTGCTGTGCTCCAGCAATACGGCGCCATCATGAGCGACCTCCAGCGAGCTTGGGCAAAATCCAAGCTTGGGCTTGCCCCCGAGCCCTTTGAGGAGCTGGACGAGGCTGAGGAAGACCAGGTGCCGGAGCTGCCAGAGGGGCTGGACGACGACTCGTCCTCGGCCTCTTCGGTCTCCTCCACGGGAACGATTATCCCGACGCCGAGCCAGAAGCTCTTTGCTCGCCCCCAAGGGTAACTACATCTGAGCTGGACAATGGCCAAGCACTTGAATTTATGGGCTGTCGGGCTGACGGTACGCAGCGTAGCGAGGGGCCGGACGCTGGAGCAGATTCCATGGACAACCTACTTTGAACGAGAGCTGTTTCTCAAGTCGGATACCAACCCGGAGGTTACTTACCATGTATACCTCAACTCGCCGGTGGATAAGGGGCCATTGTACGTGATGCATCATGGTGCTGGATCTTCGGGATTGTCCTTTGCTCTGGTAGGCTCTGAGATACGGAAACGACTGCCGAATGCTGGCATCCTGGCAGTCGACTGCAGAGGCCACGGCTCTACTACTGCGCCTGATGGTGCGGCTCTGGATTTGAGACTTGATACGCTGTCATCTGATCTATTTGCCATGCTGGAGGCAACAAAAACACAAATGAGCTGGCCAGAGTTGCCCCCAATAGTCCTCGTGGGTCACTCATTGGGCGGCGCTGTCGTCACCGACCTGGCCATGTCTGGGAAGCTGGGCACCTCCCTCCTAGCATATGCGGTCCTAGATGTCGTCGAGGGCTCTGCAATGGATGCACTTCAGAGCATGCAGACGTACCTGTCCACGCGACCAGGGGGGTTTGCAACTGTCGAGTCGGGCATCGACTGGCATATCAGAACCCGGACTATCAGAAACTCAGTCTCCGCTAGAGCCTCGGTGCCAGCGCTACTGGTTTGGGATGAGAGCAAAGATGTATCTCGCCCCTGGAGATGGAGAACAAATCTCGCGGCTACGCAGCCGTTTTGGGAAGATTGGTTTGTGGGTTTGAGCAAGAAGTTTCTGGGGGCTCGTGGGGGAAAGCTGTTGCTGCTTGCTGGCACGGATCGACTGGACACTGAGTTGACAATTGGGCAGATGCAAGGTATGTTTATATATGTTTAGGACTTGTATACGAATACGGGAGTGAAGCTTCCTGCGGCTAATGCCTTGATACGAAATAGGAAAATACGCTCTCCAAGTATTCCCCGATGCTGGGCATTTTATTCACGAAGATAAACCAGAGCAGACGGCCATCTCTCTGGTTGACTTCTATCGGCGAAATGACAGGAGTGCGTTGGTCCTGCCACCAAAGGTCTCTGAGCTCCTGAGGCAGGGCAAGAAAGTATAAGTCATCGACAAGATAAATGAAGAGAAGAGGATTGTACGCTTGACGGTGGAGAAATTGCTTCTAGGCGTTTGAAAAGAACTAGCAACTGCATATACTTTGGTGCTCACGCCCCCTATTTAACGCCCCCATATAGAATGTTGACGATATCAAGGGAGCAACTGAACAGTCAGTGGCATGCTGCAATTACTCGATGTGGATCTAGAATAAGGTGGCTATGAATAATGAATGTTATTGTCATTATGTGTTTCACAGAAGAATGAGTTGTTGAGCCATCATCATCATCACAAAGCAGAAGATGGCTGGATCTTAGTAGGCATGCCACTTTGATACTGCATGTGCTGAGCATCACAATAGCTTCACCCTCAAGCCCTGTCTCTGCTACGTCATCAAGTGAGGTGATCAATGGCAAAGAGGTCCAAGCGGAAGCAGAGTAACGTTGGATCCCTGCAGTCTTGCTGTTCCATTTACCCGTTTTTCGCCATGGGTATGGGCAATGGGTATCATCAGTCTCCCCACAGATCGGATACTCAGTCTTACAATGGATACTTTGCTGCACGGACGGAAATGGGTGGATGCCAGATGCATCATACATGGTATCATTTCCATGTTGATCTACCGAATGGCGATATTCCTTGTCTCCTCGTATGATGGCCAATCTATTCCTTGTCTTTGAAGCTGTCTTTGCTGGCAGCTGCCTACATGTATGTACATACACGGTCCGAGAGGTACGGAATACAGGGTACTCCGTACCGAGTATCGAAAGCAACATACGGGACGATGACTGCATCTTTCCGGCCTGGTCTGTCTTACTATCCGAGGTCTGTCAGACTAAAGCTGAGGAATTGATGCCATGTACATGCAAACTAGCCAATTACTCCTAGTCACCCTCGTATCAATTGCAAACTGTTAAAAGTGCGGGTACGAGTAAGAACGCGCTGCTGGTGTGACGGACGAATAAAAAACAACATCACAAAAAACAGCCAGCACAGCCTTTCGGGTTAGCAGAAAAGTCCATGTCCGTCACACCAGAATAGCCGATTGGCCGCATTGGCCGCAAAGACCCCTGGCTTGTCTTTGTCGGGGGCCGCATTTTTCCCACGCGGTGCAAAAGCAAACATAAGCCCCAATCAGTGGCTTCAGGGCACGTTCCGCCGTGGCTTTGGCACCATCGACTGCTAGCCAAGAGGCGGAAGCTCCCAAGCTTCAGGTGATTCGCGCGCTAGAGGCCGCTAAAGGCTGCCTTCCCCAGATACGGAACATCGCTAGCACCCAAATGGGCTGCTAATGGTGTGTTGGGTTGCAGCTTTGAGGCCATTGGATTGGGGATTCCTCGTCCTCCTCCCTTTTGCTTCTCCAACCCTTGACCTTTTCTTCTTCTTTTTTTTTTCTCTTAGCCCTTTCCCCTCATCCAAATTCACACCGGATTGCTGCTGCTTATCCCGAAAAGAACTTTACCCAACACTCTTTTCACGTGTCAATCACCTGTCAATCGTTCAAGATGAAGGCCTCCGTCCTCTCGCTCGTCTTCCTGTCCGGCCTTGCCGCCGCCCAATCCGGAGGAGGGATCCCTACCTGCGCTGTAAGTAACAACAAAAACAACAATCATAAGAACAACTCCTTGCATCCATACATGAACATGTTCCATCGCCAGGGACCATCAAGGAAGAGGCTACTCTCAGCTTGATGGAGTCTGCACTTCCACCTCGTCTTTGACAACAACCACTGTAAGAAGAAACTGTACACTGACACCATCATAGACGGGCTGCGTCACCCAGTTCACCACCGGCACCTCAATTGCTGGCTGCGGACAGCTCGACATTGCCTGCATCTGCAAGAACGCCGATTTCCTCAACGGCATCGCATGCTGCCTGGCCTCATCTTGCGACCAGGCCGCTCAGACCCAAGCCGTCAATTACGCCAAGCAGATCTGCTCCTCTGCCGGAGTCTCGACTCCCGATTCGGTTGTCTGCAACGAGAAGTCGTCCAGCAGCTCGACTGAGGCCTCCCACGAGTCTACCACTGCCAGCGAGTCCTCCTCCTCGACTGCCACGACTGGGTCCTCTGACTCGTCCACAACCGGCTCTTCCGAGTCATCCACCACCGCCGAGTCTTCTACTTCTGGCCCCGCCACCACAAACTCCGCTTCCCGAACCACTGCCACTTCCGCAGCACAGCAGACAACTTCTGCGGCTTCCACTACAAGCTCTAACGTCGCTGCTCCTCTGGCTTCTGCTGGCAGCTTCGTTGGTGCGGCCATTGCCGTGTTGGCTGCTGCCTTGTAAGCTGTCAATTGAGCCACTGAATCGAGCGGCGAGAGACTCTGGGCGCCGTCTCGGATAATATGTTTGCTTTTAGTGGAGGATTACAGATGTAACAATACACGCTGAATGTGATGGGCTGTCTGATTAGGCGAGAATGCGTTGTCTAGCGAGCTGCCAATGCCGAGATACGATACGATAATACCTGGTACTGCCTACCACTAATTGACTGATTTAATAAATATGACCTAATGAAGAGCCCTTTCATTCTCATATGCTGATATCAATGTGATGCTTGTATGTAATATTTGACTGATAAACTATATAAACGGATATTCTTAAGAATATCATTTACCCAGGTAGGTAAGCATGATGACGTTGGAGGCTTGGAGATGCACAAGTGAAGTCACATCGATAACACGCGAAAAGGTATATATACAGATCCATCTGAATTGATTAATTTGATCCAAAGGAAGACTTTACAAAATATGATTAAAAAGGAGGAAATCTCGAAAGGGTTGTACTTGTCCCGGTTCTATGTTTAGATCTTGCCATGCCAAAGTCTAAAACAGATCTTGGTCAGGGGCGCGGATGTCATAACTTTAAAAAATCGCACATCAGCGAGATTTACGCCAAGGAGCTAAGTAAAAGCATATCGAGTGGTGGGGTTGTAGATGAGATCACTCGGCTTGTGCCGTTGGGTTGGCTTTTGGGACCCTGAAAATGCATGTGAAGACTGGAGGAGACGGGAACGCCATGCAGTGGCTGCGATGCCAGATTGGGCGAGCCGCGGCTTTAGTTAGAATACAAGTCTATCAAATTTGCGACCCTGTCCTGGTATTATCGATTCAGAGATACTTGATGGGCGGCTTGGACATCTCGCGGAACATCGTGTTCGTCTTCATTATTGGTGGTGCAGAAAAGTGTATATGACTCAAATCGTGGCTCAAGATGTGGATGTTGCTGTAGAGCTTTGGGACATCCTTGAAGTGCCACTCTAGAGTATAATTTATATTGTTTACTATGTGATAAACCTGCCGTCTGTTCATAGATCTTACTCTCATTTCGTCTAATGGATTTTATCCTCGAAACCGCAATCCTATTTATGGCCTCCTCATTATAGTTCAGCTCTCTAGCTCGAATTCCCAATAACCTCATCAAGTGCACGGATAAGTCCTTTCACCTCGTCGACTGCAATAGCATGTTAGCCCGTCTTCTCCTAAACTCGCAATAGTGTAGATACTTACCTGTGTTGTAATGCACCATGCTTACTCTCACAACGCCATCTTTGCCCAAACCCAGAGCCTCTCGAACAAGTCGGTCCGAGTAAAACGTCCCCCAACGGAAAGCGTACGTAGACTTGTTTTCCACTGCTTCCACAAGATCTTTGGAATTCCACCCCTTGACGGAGAAGCTAATAGTTGCTACTCGTTCCGAGACATGCTCATTCGGGACGCCATAAATCGTAACGTTTGGTTTGTCGATGAGATAGCTTAGGAGCTCATATTGAAGGCTGGCCTCTTGAGCGATGACTTTGTCCCACTTGGAGTCTAGATACTCGACAACTTTTGGAATAGACTGAAGCAACTCGTATGAGCCAGCAGCAAGACCGAGTTTGTCTTCCAGGGTGGCAGAGGGGTTGAAGAAATGGCCCAAGGATCTGAGATGAGTCTGAGCGCTCCAACTACCGTAAAGCATAGAAATGTGAGGCCCGTAGACCTTGTACCATGAAAAGCAGTAGAAGTCAACGCCGAATGCCTTGACGTCGATGGGCCTGTGCGGAGCATATGCTACAGCATCAACGCACAGAAGGGCACCGACGCTATGGGCCGCATCCGCCACGTCTCGCACATCAGTGATTGTTCCCAAGATATTGCTTGCATGTGTACAAGTGACGAGTCTTGTCTTTGACGATAAAAGCCCAGCCAAGTCTTTAGCAAGGAGTTGAGGGTTCGGGCCAGGAGCTGGCTTCCACCACTTGAGGATGAGGTTCTGTCGCTCCGCCAGATCCACCCAAGAGGCAATGTTGGCCTCGTGATCTATACGTGAAACGACAATCTCATCACCCGGGTTAAACTTGAGGGCGTATGAGAGATTGCGGAGAAGTTGGGTGGTTGAAGCGCCAAAGACAATCTCATCAGGGTTGGCGTTGATATACTTGGCAGCGGCCTGGTATCCAGCGCTATAAGCAGCCGTTGATTTCTTGCCCACGGCGTAAGAGGCGCCAAGTTGCACATTTGTAGAGCTCAGATAGTCCCTGATTGAATCAATCACTGTATCGAGAGTCTGACTTCCTCCAGCGTTATCGAAGAAGACCTGCTCTTGCTGCAGGGCGGGGAAACGATCCCGGACATCTTTCTGATGATTGTCGAAAGCCATGGCTTCGAGTTCGACACGATGCTTATTTGAAATAGAAAGTCTAGGGGAAGAGAATATGAAAGATGAATAAATATACTAGAAACTATAAATAATTGCGTCGGAGAGTAAAATATACCAAGGAAAAGACCTTTTGTAGTTTTGTGCTGAAGAGGGGCATAAGGAATTCGGTCATGATGAAACCGAGCGCCGATTCCCCAATCTGGCAAGTCCCCGCCAAAAGTTTCCAAATCGCTGGCCAAGGCCGTTTTATTAGTCAGTTCCTTTCCGAAGGCCGAAGCAAGGCGTTGCTCAACAATTGGTGACATATGAGGGGTAATATGAGGATAAATGGAAGGGAAATGGCGAAATAGAACTCATTGATCAAAGACTGAGGATTGTTTGGAGAGGTTATGGTTAATTGCCCGATGTTTTGATTGGTTTGCAGCAAACTTGTGCTTTGTAGGGTATGTCATCTAACCTAACTAAGGGAAGCAACATTAATAGCAGCGAGTCCGGAGTTTGGAAGTGTCACATATATTAATACTACCAGTCATGAAGCTGTTCTATACAATAATATCCACTCTTCAAAAGTAAATTGGAAAGAATTGTTGCTGTCTCATTGAAGATGTTAGTAGGAGATGAGGTTGGACGAATGACCTTATGATAGATTGCATGATGAACTATCGTCATAGCTAATTGGTCAGACCAATTCGAGCAGCTCATCCGATTTAAAAAGATCAAACAATTTGACTATTCTTGATTAATTCTTGACCAATAAATACAATAAGGAATAGTCGTGCCAATGCATTTTAATGCATCTCAACAATGATTGTAGCTGGTTTTCCACATTAGGAAATCAGCAAAACTTTAGCTTGGTGGGGAAACGCAAGTGGTGCCAGAACATGACGGCGGCAGAAAAAAAAAAAGTTGGAGATGCGCAATCGGCTGATCTCGCAACTCGCCTCATGCCATTTCCCACCTCTTTGCGAAAATCTTTTCGCCCAAATCTTTTCGCCATTGACACTGCCGTAGCCAATTGCGCAGAGTCGGTCAGACACAGCTCGCAACCATGAAGAGAAAGGCGGAAAGCCATGCTTCTGGCAAAAAAGCCGGCAGCAAGAAGCCCAAGACCAGTGAGCTCTTCTCTCTCTCTAGCTTTCTCCTCCTCGTCGTCTTCTGCTGAATGCTAACCTGTGGGATGCAGCCATAAGCCCACAAGATGCGAAGAAGCGCTTTCGCAAGGGTCTTTTCGACGACTCCGTTCTAGAATCATACACGAACGAATATGCAGAGTCCTCGCCGTACAAACACGCTGTCATCCACGAGCTGGTCGATGACAAGCTGCTCCGGTCGGTTCGAAGCGAAATCCGCGACAATGTACAATTCACCCCCAAAGAGACGGATATCTACAAGATCCACCAGTCCGGCGATCTTGCCAACCTGGATGGCTTGGACGACGAGTCTCTGGCCAAGCTCCCCTCGCTGCTTTCTCTTCGCGATGCCATTTACTCCGAGACGTTCCGCAACTACGTCTCTGGCATCACCGGCTGCGGACCTCTGAGTGGCAAGAAGACGGACATGGCCATCAACATTTATACTCCCGGTTGCTACCTGCTCTGCCACGACGATGTCATTGGCAGCAGGCGAGTCAGCTACATTCTCTACCTGACCGATCCCGACACTCCTTGGAAGCCTGAATGGGGCGGCGCATTGCGTCTGTTCCCGATCCAGGAGATCAAGAACAAAGATGGCGAGATTGCCAAGACACCGCTCCCTGACGTGGTCAAGGTCATTCCTCCCGCCTGGAACCAGCTGAGCTTCTTCGCCGTCCAGCCTGGCGAGAGTTTCCACGACGTCGAAGAGGTGTACCACGCCGAGACAAAGGAGCAGCTGGAAAAGGAGGGTGGCCGCGTGCGCATGGCTATCAGCGGTTGGTTCCATATCCCCCAGATTGGAGAGGACGGATACATCGAGGGCGAGGAGGAGAGAAACGCAAAGAACAGCGGCCTCATGCAGCTCCAGGGCAATCCTGCTCAGTACGATGCGCCGCAGGCACAGCCTGTCAAGGTCGAGGATGCAAAGGGCAGCGAGGCCGAGTTTGAGGAAGCAGACTTGGAGTTTTTGCTGCAGTACATTGCGCCGACGTATCTGACGCCTGATACGTTGGAGCAAGTCTCGGAGCACTTTGAAGAGAACTCGAGCATCACGCTCGGAGACGTCTTGTCCAAGAAATTCTCCAAACGCTTACAGGATTACATCCAAGCACAAGAAAAGGCCACCCTTCCCGAGGAGAGCTCAGCCATTGAAAAGTCCACTTCATGGAAAGTGTCAAAACCGCCCCACAAGCACAGATATCTCTACCAACAGCCCTCTGCGTCAAGCAAATCTCGCAAATCGGCGGAAGAGTCACCGATTTCAGAGCTGCTGGATAAGCTCTTCCCAAGCCGTCAGTTCCGTAACTGGCTGCAAGTCGCAACAGGCTGCACCATTGAGAGCCACGACGTCATGGCCAGGCGATTCCGTCGTGGAATGGACTATACTCTTGCTACTGGCCACGACGGCAAGCCTCGTCTGGAGCTCAACCTGGGCCTCACCCCAACAACCGGCTGGGGAGACGCCGCCGACGACGAAGAAGAAGACGAAGAAGCCCAAGCTGAAAAGGAAGCCAAGACCATTGGAAAGAATAAGAAGAAGGGCAAGGGCAAGGCTAAGGCCGTGGAGGAGCCGGAAAAGGAGGTCGTCGAGGTTGGTGGTCATGAAGTGTACATGGCTGGCGACGACGACACCAACGAGGACGCGGCAGTGTACAAGTCTAGCGGAGACGACGACAACATCTTGTTCTTCCAGGCTGCGGCGTGGAATAAGATGACGCTCGTTTTGCGGGATAGCGGTGCCCTCAAGTTTGTAAAGTATGTGAGCAAGAAGGCCAATGGCGACAGGTGGGATATCTCAGGCGTGTTTGAAGTAGAGGAGCGAGAGGACGACGACGAGGATGAAGATGATGACGAAGAGGATGCAGAAGATGATGACGAGGACGAAGACGAAGACGAAGAGGTGTTTGAAGGGTTCTCGGATTAGAAAGCGTGGGCAAAATTATGACAAGTTAAGGATTTATGAAGCATCTATGCATGCTATAGAAATTGCATTTTTACATTTGGTTGATTTTCATAAGCCTCTGTATCAAGGCTGGGTATCTAAATATCTCATGTGCTTGTTCTCCGTGAATTGCGCCTTATCCATGACGGTAATAATAATACAAGTAAGTCTCCCTGTGTCCAAATAGACCCTGTCCCTTCAACTTTTAAGTCGGCGTCAAAGTCTCTGCAAATATATCTGATAATTCTGACCGCAAGATTTCTGTGATGCCTTGAGCTTCCTCGCTTCTCCCAGATTGCTTCAGATGGTTGACCGTATCGTGACCTAGAAACGCGATCCACGGTATTGTGCCCATGCCCGTGAACTTGGCCAGGTTCAATTTCTCGGGGCCCAGTGCCTGCACCAACTTGCGCAATCTCTTCTTGTCATTGAAGAACTGCAGGGCGGGAACGTGGTCGGGATGTGTTGGGTGATACAAATGCAGATGCGCAGTTTCTACCGGGAACGCCCGAGGGAGCCGTTCGGCTGTGGCCATATGTGCTTCGAACAGCTTTTCTGTTGGCATTGCCCTGCTGTATGCCTCTACAGTAGATAGCCAAGACACAGATCTCCATGGCTGAACGAGGAGTTTGGGGAGTGAAGGATTATGCTCAAAGAGCCGCTCTGCCTCAAGGATTGCCTGAATAGCCGCATCCAGGTTTCCGTAGTGAGACTGGCTCTTGATGCGGACAATCTGCGATAACAAAGAAGACGCACGAGCGATGCGCTGCTCTTCGGTGATGCCTGCGGACTCGTTCATGGTGCGTATGATCCATTCCCAGGCCACTCCCTCCAGCTCCTCAGCGACCAAGAACGGAACCAGTGCTCGAACAAAGGCCGGCTTGTCCAGGAACTGAAGGTCACCTTCCGCGCCGGATGATCGAAGCCACCGAACAACTCGGAGAGCCGTGTCCGAGGATGCGGTAGGGGAGTTTGCCTCCGCAGCAGCCTCCATCTGATGCCCCTTGGCCACCAAGCAGCCCGTGGCAGCCTTGAGCGTCATCATGCCCCTCGACACGGCATGGTCAAACACATCCATAGGGTCGCGATCCGACACCCACATCGCTTTCGGCAAGTGGGCGGCGTTTTGTTTGTTGCCGCTGTTGTCGTAGCTGAACAAAGGATTGGAGAGAATGGACTTCAGATGCAGAGTTGCGGCAGACCGGCGAGTCTGGAGCTCGGCATCCCCGGTCTTGGCGGGCACGGCGGCGCTGTCCGAGGACGAGCGGCCGTATTCGCGGTCTAGCTGGCTTCGAAAGGACGCCTTGAGGCCATCGAGCAGCTTCTGCGACTGCTGCTTGGAGATGGGCAGGGGTTCGTGATAGCCGGCGAAAAGCTTCCGGAGGGACTGCGCAGACTTGGTGGAGAACATGATGGGAGTTTGATCGGGGCGATTATTCCTTGGAAAATTAATTCAAATCGACCAAGTAGATTCGTACAAGTAGTATCCGTAAGCACTGCCCAGAAGGCAGGCTGAGCAAGGGAGACAAGCTGTGCGGTGAGCTGCAGGGAGGCTTCACTTGTCTCGAATTCGAGGCTGTTCCAATGAATCAAGCGATATGGATATCAAAAGGCAAGGCTACATTAGCCTCATCATGACATATGGCCGAGTCATGTGATACATGGGCTGAGACTGGCCCCCAATCGAGAGCTGCGGTGGAGCGTCTGGGCTCGCTAACTTGCAGTCTAAGGGCTGCTGGAAGGTACTTGTACGTGTACTCGTACAGCGACTTGCCACGTCTTGATGCTGGAGCCGTGGCTCTGTGCAAAGAGATGCGCTGGCGAGTACATGTACAGACACGGTGGCTCTTTGTCAGCCTGGGCATGCGTAAAATCGAGTTCCAAGTTGCATTCAATGACCGAAAATGTGCAGATGATTGGAAGCATTGACGGCTACTGTACATAGTAGTGGCAGTATCTGTACCTGTACTCGCACGCAAGATACTGCAGACCCAGGCTCTCTTACAGTAGCACCTGTTAGTACAGGTAAGGGTATCTCCTAGTGCAACTAACCGGTCCCTTAGTAATACTGGGCCATGGCGAGGCTGGATGAAAAGGGAAAGACAAGGCGTGCGAAGCATATGGCTGTCTCTTGTAGCTGGGCCAATTGAAAAGCCTCAGACTCATTGCCGGCAGGCCATGCAAACATTGTCTAGGTCTCACCTGTGCCCTGCCTCGCTATTCCAAGACACAATGGGCTCGCAACGGCCCAACTCTATCGAAGCTTGGGAGTGGAGGGCTGCCGAGCACAGTGTCGCCCGCACGGCCTGACAGGACTAGCCGCAAAGTTTAAGTGTGCGGGCGTCAGCTGCATCTTACGAGTCCCTGTGGGAAGCAGCACTGTGCAGATTCACTCGGCACAAGGTGCCTGTGCCAGTCGGGGTGCCCTTGCGCACGATCTGCGATTTCCAGCTCCAAGTACACAGTGCTGACAGACAGTGCGAGAGGGAGAGACACAGTAAGCCTCCATTGCCCCAGACTATTGGAAGTCGGGTGTCTTCAATGCCAGTTAGAGTTGGCGTCCATCAGCGTCAATTCAGGCGATAGAGACGAAAACAAAATAGACTGGATGCACATCAATTTCTCCGTATCATTAGGTGATCAATCACGTCAGTCAATTTGTACCTGTACATGTTACTGCATCCCGCCAAGATGACTCGACTAAGCCGTGCACGCAGCCTCGTGCTGGCCGGTGGGTGGTGGGCGACGGATCAGGCAGCGGCCAGAGCCTGCTCCTAGCCCTACCGAGCGCTGGACAGCTCGCCTACCGCCCAACTTGCCCCTCCTTTGGGGCTCCTTTGGGGGGGCGCCTTGGGCGGCTTTGGCGCTGGATCTGGCACTGTGTTGCACCGAAACAGGTACCTGCTGCTGGGCTTTCAACGCGGTCAAGGGGGGCGTCACCAGGCGCTCAAGCCAAAAAACCTTCGTGACCAGCCTTTCGTCTGCTTCCGGGCAAAACCTCGTGCCCTCCACCTTTTGACCTCCCTTTGCCACAACACCACGCACTCTCAGCATCTACGGCTCTCTCCTGAGTACGCTCGGCTCTGTTCTCTTCGTTGTTGTTTTTTTCTCCTTCTCTCCATCTTTTCTTCTATCATCTCTCTGCTCGTTGCACCGCTCTGCAGAGGCCATCTGACGGGCCACTGCACAATTGCCACTTCCTTCCCATCTCCACATACCACACCTAATCAGCTTCCCATGTCTGAGGTCATCTCACGGCCATCTGCCTCACGCGGCAGAGGCTCCGGTCGAGGCGGCAGAGGGGGTTTCGCCGGTCGAGGCGGCCGTAGGGCCAATGGCGATAAGTTGGATCACAAGACCGCCGACGACAACTTGGGCACCTTTGAGGATGAGGGGGAGTTTGCCGAGCTTCGACAGCAGTATGGCGGCAAGACCTCTGTGATTCGCGAAATGTTCCCCGACTGGTCTGAGGCCGATATCCTCTATGCTCTCAAGGAGACAAACGGCGATGAGACTGAGGCCGTGACACGAATGGCTGATGGTACGTTTTGGGAGACAAATTTTGCTGCTTGCTTCCCCCCCCCCCCCCAAGATGTTTCCCTTTCCCTTTGCTGCCTGGAAATCAAAAAGCTCGCATACAGCAGCTCAATCTCAGAGCAGCAGCTGATTTCACACGCTCGTAGCGGCTCAATTCCATGTTCAATTGCTAATGCCGATTTTTTTCTTCCCTTTCTAGGCACCATCTCCCAGTGGGGCGAAGTCTCCAAGACGAAGAAGACCGCTCGCACCAAGGCCAAGGACACATCCTCCGCACCCGTCAACACTGACTTGCCAGCCGGCGCTCGAACTGCTCGTGGTGGACGTAATGCTTCCGACGCAACTCGTGGCCGAGGCAGAGCTACCGACAGGGGTGGCCGTGGTGGACGTGCTCGATCGACTCATCCCACCAACGGATCTCGAACCAAGGAAAACCAGCCGCTGTCTGTGCCTACCGAAGAATCCTCCGCATACAAAGACGACACGGCCAACGGCCTCGAAGAGAAGCCCGTTTCTGTTGAAAAGGCCATCCCCGCCGAGCCCGTGAAGCCCGTTGCTCCCCAAGTCAAGACCTGGGCTAGCATGCTTCGGCAGTCGACAGCTCCCAAGGTTGTGCCGGCACTTCCAAAGGAAATCCCTGCCCCCAAGCCCGCCGAACCCGTAGAACCCGAACCCGTCCCCGAAATCGCCCCTGTTGAACCTGAACCTGCCAAGCCCGAACCCGAGGCGGAGCTCGAGGCCACTCCCGTTGTTGAGCAGGCCACTCCTGTTGTCCCCGCTGCCGCCGTCGAACCAGTTGCCGAAATACAGCCCTCTCAAGATGAGCTCACCGAGACCAATCTCGAACAGGTTGTTGATGTCTCTCAGCCACCCGCGACAGACACTGCTGCAAGCACTGCTGCTGACTCTTGGGACCCCCGACAGAGCCCTCCCAGCGCCAATGCCACTCCTCTTTCAGCCGCTCAGCAACAGCATCAAGCTCAGAGAACCGCCACCAGCGGTTATGCTGCTACTGCTTTGAAAGCTACCACAGAGAAGGCTGCCCCCCGCACTCCCAGCTTCCAGCGACGAGTTCTCGACCAAGAAGAGGCCGTCCGCATGCCTGGCAACCGCGAGGTGGATCGCGCTGCCGTGCAGTTCGGTGCCTTTAACCTCGAAGATGACGAAGATATCGATGGCGAGCGTGAGGAGGCAGAGACTCGAGCTCAACCCCCAGCCGACTCGCCCGTTGCCGTTCCTAGAACCTCTCTTCCTCCGGCTTCTTCTCAACCCGTTGCCGTACCGGAAACCTATGCTCCTAAACCCACGACTGCTCCTCCTCCTGGAATGACACCTATTGGTATGCAAATCTCTACCCCCCTTCTGTTTGAGTTGAAGGTTTCTTTCCCCTCTCTTGTCCTGGTTTCTGTATTTAAACTTTGTTTCCTTTGATCCTAATCATCCACGTAGCCGCTGCCGCCACCTCAATTCAAGCACCTATCCCCTTCCAGCGTATGTTTCATTTGAGGTTCAAGGTGGTTGCGAGTGTTTACTAACAATTTTCTCTTTCAGCTGCTCAACAGCCTATCCCCAACGCTCAACAATTCGGTCGATTCGGTCAGGCCGGTCCTCAGGACATCTCGGCAGCTCAGCAGAAGCCGCTGGATCCTTTCAACCAGGGCGCCCCCGCATCTCAACCGCCGTTCGATAACTTCGCGGCTCAAACTTCTCAGCCTCCCGCACAGCAGCCCGGTGCAGCCTTCACCTCGGCACCTAGCGACTACTCAGCCTACTACACCGCAAACCCTCAGGACCGAAACCCATACGCCTTTTACGGCCAGCACTTTGGCCAGCAGGGAGCACACGCTCAACCGGAGGGTGTTTCCTCGCAACAGCGGCCCTTTGGAGGCTACAACGCCTCTCAAACCGATAACCTGAGCCAGTACCCGCAGAGCGCTACTGGCCATAACCAGCCAAGATTTGGCGGCAGCAACGAGAACCAGAACAGCGGCCACTCCACCCCCAACCCCGTCACTCAGGCTCAGCAGCAGCAGCAGCCACAGCAGCAGGGAGTCCCTGGTTCTCAGCCTCAGGCTCACGGGCAATACCCCGGATATAGCCACCCATACTACAGCAACCCCTACTACCACCAATATTACTCTGCTGGATACGGCCAAGGAGGATTCGGGCCGTATGGCAAGGGTGGCATGTATGGACAGCCTTATGGCAATGCTCCGTATGACCACACCTCTTCACCCGGAACGTTTGGCCCCTCGTCCCTCCACAGAGAGAGCCCTCTTGGCTCCGGCCTTGGCGATTACGGCCGCGCTGGCTCTGGCCAGGCAGCCAGCCAGCCTGGCCTAGGAGGAAGCAGCTTCGGTTCCACCCACGACAGCTTCTCCCGCGGCGCCTCATCCTTCCAGTCCCAAGGACAGTCCTTCAGCAGCCAGACACAGCCAAGCACCGGATCTTCGGCCGATGATCTGAAGCCGTTTGGCGAGGCCAAGACCTCGTCTGGCCCCTCGCCCTCTCTTCCTCGACCTGGCTCTGCCACGAACACGGCACCCGGTGGACAAAGCGGCAGCCTCCCGCCTCCCCAGACGTCCCAGATGGGCGGTGCCTATGGTGGCTACCCGAGCCACCTGCAAGGCCACGGCCTTCATGGTAGCGGTGCATACGGCATGGGCGCCGGTGCCGGTGGCAACCAGCACAGCACCCCCTATGGCTCTTACGGCCAGGGCGGATTCGGCAGCGGAGCCTACTACAGCGCCGGACAGCAGCAACAGCAGCAAGGCCAACAGCAGCAGCAACGCGGCGGCTGGGGCGGAAACTACCATTAGTGGGGTAGATGCCGTGAAGGGAAACGACGAGGGCGATATCGCCGTGAGCGGGATGGGATCGCGCTCGTCATGAATCCAAGATTCGCGAAGGGGATGTGAATTTCCCCCACCCCCATCATTTTTCTTATTTTTACTCTTTTTTTTTTTTTTTTACTTACCCTTGTTCTTTATTACAAATGGACTTGTGTATGTGCGCGTGCCACTACACTAAACGCCTTATGAGAGGTTGATTTCGAGGTACGGGAGAGGGAACAGGGCAGCACCTACATGTGTGCCCCTCATGCAACTAAGGATCGGGAATGGAGGCGGAGAGAAAGAAAGGAAGTCTTGCTCAAGTCTCTTACTCGTTGATGCAAACGTGTACGATTGTTTCTTTTAATTTCATTTTTTCGAGAATCACCTAGAAGAAAGCAGGGTGGGCGGCTTGGGCAAAATGGAAAGAAAGGGCTACGAGGATGGATGGGGAGCACGGATTTGTTTGATTGTCGTTCCCGCTCATTTGTTCCCCCTTGGGGACTCTCGAGGGCAACCGAAAAAAATTGACTGGTTTTGTTGTGATTTGACGCATGGGTCTCATTCACTTTTTTTTGGGAGGCCTTTTTTTTTCTTTTTTTCCCGCCTGGGTATATTAAGTCGGCGGTGGTTTTACGGATAGGGCAGGTCATTGAAGAAGCAAATCACCATGGGAGGGGATTGAGATGCTTAAGTGGACACGGCGAATAGGCAGTCAACAAAAAAATGCAAACGTTTGATGAGTGCACGAACAAGATATGCGTTCCAATGGCAAGCAGCCAGGGGTTTTTTTGTGATGTTTTGTTTTGTCTTGATTTTGCCGTAGATCGGTGTCATGTGCAGACTTGCTGAACAAGATATGCCAGCCAGCAGAATGAGCGACAATCCGCGATTTTGGTATGGAGACGGGCAGGAGAATACGGCCGAGGTGGATGGATTGATGCAGTGCCCAGTTGGTTGCGCGCGTAGTGAAGGCCCGATGACTCTTGGGGGATCAAGACAAAATAAGGACAGCTCGGAAGCTGAGTTGCATTGCTAGCTGCTAGCTTATTCTTGAGAGAGAGCCGACGGATAGATGTATGTAATGTTGATGCAGTTTGTTTGTGTCAGTCATTGAAGCTGATAAGACGCCGGTAGTGTCTTTACCCGAATTGTTGGAGTTGAAGCAACGTTTATGTAGAGCTTCACTAAAATGCGGCCCCTTGGCTTTTACTAACTTGGGAATAATACCGATCTGACCATCTGCCGATTCTAGCAGTTAAACTTACGAGTTGTAAGAGAGAGGAGGGGTCACCCTTGTATCATTCTTTTTTTATCTTACCGGCATGAAAAGTCGGGGAAGCTGGAGTCCGTATGTATCTGTATAATGTCCTATTTGCCGTGTTTGTTTTCCAAGGTTTTGGATGGCCGGGAGCCGGGGGTTGTATGCCTTGCGGGCCTTGTGCTTGGCCTGTGGAGAGAAGATGGTAGATGGGGATTTACCTCTGTACACGTAAAGCAATACGGCATATCGCTGCGCTTGGCCCGGTCCGAGATTGTGGGATCTTTCACGTATGCAGATGGGTCGTAGTGACAAGGTTCTCTTTTTTTGTCCTGGTCCTGGGGAGTTGATGTCATATGATGTAGGAATGATATATGAAGAGTGTCATTTCTCCTTTTTTTTTATTCCCCGTTTGAACCTTGGATTGGTGTTTGCATTTTTGGTGCAGCACGCAATACGCTTGGGATACTTCGTATGGGGGCCGCCGTTTGCAATTGATCCCGCCGAGAGATTTTTTCTTTCTTTATCTTCCCTCCCCTGTGTATGCCCACGGACTTATCAGGAAGCAAGAGGGGAGAAGATAAGCTGGATTGTCTTTCTTAATTGAGATTCAATCTTTTATTCTTCCCTTCCTTACATCTTGGTGCCTCCTATTTTGTTCAATTGACAGCCGCCCACCGGGGGTAACACTCAAACCGGCGCCGGATCTTCTAAACATTTTTCACGTTGTTTTTTTTAGGGGCTCCGGTTCCGCTCCGCTCCCGCGCCGACGGCAGGAACGACGCAGGTCTCGGTGACACATGGCGGCTCTTGCCAAAGAATTGGGGATGAAGGCGGGGGTGGAAAAGGACGAAGATGAAGAAGTGAAATCTTCATCTTCAATTACAATTCGATCAATCGGCGATGGTGATGATGGGGATATTGAGGACGACAAACAGGCGGTAGTTGCGACGAGTCGGCGTGTATCGTCGAGTTTGAGCAGAGAAGGAGAAGATGAACGAGATGGAGAGGGAAATGGAGATGAGCCAAAGAATGATGCTGATCATCATGTCTTGACGCTATCGAGGGCACGATGCATTGCGCTGGTGGCCACTGTCACGGGCGCTGCGTTTCTCAATGTAAGTCAAAGGGATGAAGCCTGCATTGATGACAAACTCTATACTCTGTCAACTCTAGCATCTCAACTCTACAACTTACACTATCTATGCCATCAATGACTGACTAAATCATCATAGACCCTCTCCCTCCAAAGCGTCGTCATTATCCTCCCCACCATCGGTCGCCATCTTTCCATCCCCGAGAGTCGACAGCAATGGATCGTCTCCTCCTACTCGCTCACCTTTGGCTGCTTCCTGTTGTTCTGGGGCCGCGTCGCCGACTTGTACGGGAAGCGCCTCATCTTCGTGCTGGGTTCCATCTGGGTGACGGCGGTCATGGCTGCGAATCCGTTTGTGCCCAATGAGATTGGGTTCAACTTATTCCGAGGTCTTCACGGCTTGGTAAGGGTTTTCCGCATTCCTTTTTGTACTTTGATCATAGCTAATCATCTCCTGTAACTCAAGGGGGCTGCTGCCAATGTGCCCACTGCGATTGGCATCTTGGGTGTCACGTTTCCTCCAGGCAAGGCGAAAAACTATGCCTTTGTTGCATACGGTATGAATACTTATCACTCATTCTTTGTAGTATGCTTGTATGAGCTGTACTGACCTTCTTCATTCATCTCTCAGGCGCCGGTGCCCCTCTCGGAAGCGTCTTTGGAAACATACTGTCCGGCTTCATCGCCGAGTACTCCGACTGGAAATGGGTCTTCGGCACTCTCGCCATCATGGGCGCCGTCGTTTCGATCTGTGGCATCCTTTTCATACCTGCTCCTCCACCGTCAGCATCCAATTCGAACAGAAAAGGCCCGGCTTCAATTGACTGGATCGGTGCTACGCTCGTTACTGTTGGCCTCCTTGCTCTCATGTTTGCTCTTACCGAGGGCAACGTTGTAGGGTGGAATACTCCCTGGGTCCCCGTCCTCATCGTCGTTTCTGTACTCATCATCGCTGCCTTTGCCGTCTGGCAGTGGTATTTGGAACGCAGATTAACGTCCGCTGTTCAAGCCGAATTGGATGCTAGTATTGTCGAACAAGGAGATGCCGTCTCGTCACCATCGGATTCCCGCCGCCCTTTGCCGCCAGCTTCGTCTCTCACTCCGCCGCTAATCAAAATCTCCATATTCCGCAACCTCCAATTCAGCGCTGTAATGGTCATCATGTGCGTCTTTTTCGCCTCCTTCAACAACTATCTCATCTACGCCACCTACTACTTTCAAGAATTCCAGGGTCTATCGCCCCTACAAACTATGCTGCGGTTTATCCCAACAGGCGTGGGCGGTGCTACCGTTGCCATCATCGTTTCTCAGATCCTCGACCGCGTGCCCACCGTCTTCATCCTCATAACCGGCAACCTCTCGGTCTCAATTGCATGTCTCCTGTATGCTGTGCCTATCCCCCCGACGACTTCGTACTTCGCTTGGGGCCTTCCTGCTATGGTCCTCTCCGTCGTTGGCGCAGACACTACGTGGCCATGCCTCACTCTCTTCACCTCACGTGCTCTCCCGAGAGAACATCAAGCCGTCGGCGGTGCGCTCATCAACGCCGTTGGACAATTTGGTCGATCTATCGGCCTCGCGCTCAGCACGGCAACTCAAACCGCCGTCATGGCCAACGCCCGTGGTGTTCCTGTCAAGGATGTCGGCAGCATAAAGGCGTGGGAACCGGAATCTCTCAAAGGCCTGCGTGCGGCTTCGTGGATGAATTTCGCCTTGGGAGTTGCGTCTCTGGTCGTCGTCTTGATAGCCTTTCCAACGCTGGAGATTGTGGGCAAGGCGGAGCCTACGCCAACCAAGAAGCAGAGCGAAGGGGTTATTCGCAATACGAGGAGCGAAAAGCAGGAGGAGGCTGGCGACTCTGAACGTAACAGAGCATGAGTCCCTTTTTATTTCACGTTCTTTTATTTTCTCTCTCTAACCATTTTTCGCATTTTGCATATTAGAATGACGACTTAGAGCCTTAAGAGCATCGCGATGAGACATGAGATATTTATTCATTGGAGTAAACAGATGCATTTACGATTAGAATGACTTTGTATATATGAAAAGAAATAAGAAATTCTTTAATATGCGTCTATGCAGTAGTATCTATTATGATGCCTTATTTGCTGGTATCGTCCCCCTTGTTTCCAACTCTACTCCTCTGGGTATCATGCTGTATCATAAAGGAGCGTAAAAAAAAATCAATGGAGAATGAGCGACCAGGACAAATGAAATCTTTCTCCCCCCAAACCCAATGAATTTGCTCAAACCGGTGAAAAAAAAAAAAACGCCCAAATTACTGCAAAGAAATCTTCCATCTCCCTTTACTCCCCCCTCTTCACTGCCTTCTGGAGATGTCAATTTCGATTTGGTCGAAAATGTCGTCTTCATCCTCCTCCTCCTCCCCGTCAAGATCCAGCTCATCGTGATCCCTCGCCATCTTCGCAAGTTTCTTCTTCACAACAGGATCCTGCTCCATCTCCTGCCACAGCTCAAGATCCCACTCCTCGACATTGTCGCCGAGCCGCTTCTTCTGCCAGGGCGGCCAGTGCCACAGGCCGGCGACGAGCATGGCGCGCTTGGCCGCCTTGAAGAGCAGCTCAATCATGCCCATGAAGGAGAGGACGATGAAGACGGTGGACCACCACACGGCGTCGGCGCCCCAGAGCTTGGTGAAGGTGTGGCGGATGTCGTAGACGCCGGAGGGGGTGGCTCCGTAGACGCCGTCGAGGAAGGCTAGCCATGCGAACCAGCCGGCTGTGGTGACGAAGAAGCAGGCCATTACTACGGCGGATTTGTAGTGGGTTTCAAAGATGCTGCTCGATTGTTAGCTTTGTTTTCTTGTTTTGGTGATATATGTAGGTAGAGAGGAAAAGACAACACTTACAATAGCTTCCAGTTGATCCACAAGACACCGACCGTAAACACGAGGGATCCAATGGCATATAGGTTTTCATCTTTGGGCGCAGGTGACACCCATCCGTAGCCAGCCCAGATGCCGTTCCAGGTAATCACGCCTTCAATGGCAGCGAGCACCATCCATCGCATGTACTTCCAAAAGTTGAGCCCCATGTTGCGCTGGCCGTAGATGTAGAGCTCAGGTATAGCCAGCAGTGTTTCCGCGGAGAGATCCTGTTCCCAAATACCCATGCAAATCGTGCACAAGCTGGTAAACAGCGTATTGAAGACAGTCAAACTAGCCGATTGGTAGAGTGAAGTGCCGGTATAGCCATTGTATCGCTGATACTGCGCCGCCGGGAGGTAAAAGAACATTTCTTTCCAAAACGTGCAGATGATAAACTTGGCAGTACGGATATAGTTCCATCTTCCATGGACGAGAAGCAGCCTCTGCAAGAAGCGAAACTGCGCAATGGCGTAATCTGCCACTCGGGCGGCCTGGAGTCCCTCTTTTCCTGAAATACCAATACCGACGTGACTGGCCTGAATCATGGCGAGATCGTTGGCACCGTCTCCAATTGCAAGTGTAAGACCTCGACGATTCTTGCCTCTGTACTTCTTAAGTTTACCCCGGACAGTTTGAACCAAAAGAGCCTTTTGGGCAGGTGATGCGCGGCAGCAAATGACTGAATCTACCTTGAGCATGATGGCAAAGAACTGCACCGAAAGGGCTTCCGATTTTTCAACAACAGCCAGGGTTTGACCATCTATGACGACGACACTGTGGATTGAGCCGGCGTGCAAATCTTCAGCCATGGCCGAGAGCTGCGTCTTGAGAGATCCCTTTGTGACGTCCAAGATGTACAGGTCGGAGCCTGGGCGGCAAATACGAGCGGAATGAGCAATATTGATGGCCGTTTCTCGCTTGTCTCCTGTCAACATCCAGATCTTGATGTTGGCCCGTCTCAGCCTGTCGATAGTTTCTGGCACGCCCTTCTGCAGCTTGTCCTCGATCGCGCTGCCACCAACGAGCTCAAAGGCTTGTTCAATCATCTCACCGGCGGCTTCGATTTTGTCCTGTCGATCGGTAAGACTGGTTGTGGCATCGTCGTAAAGCTTCTTCCAGGACCTGTATTCTTGTTCCGAGACGAATTTCTGGGCAAACAGAAGAGTTCGGAGACCCTCAGTTGCGAAATCATCTAGATGCTTGAAACACTTTGTAAACACCTCAGATTCGTCAAAAATCCCAGAGTCTTCCAAAAACGAGAGACGAGGATCCAGTGGCGGCGGTGCGTGAGGAGACATCGGGCCGAGAAGATGGCGATTTGAAATATCAAATGAAGCTCCGCGTGAATTCACATTGAAGGATGGGCGTGGTCGTTCCTCGGATCGACGAGTAAGCTTGTTCAGTTCGAAAGACTTGCTTCGGTTCATTGACGGCCGGTGTACACTTCGTTCCCTAGTAATGGTAGGATTACGACGAACACTGAAACTAGGCCGTCCACCAAAGCTGTTTCGGGGCTCGAGCTGCTCGCTGCGGCGGAATCTTTCGTGCTCAAGATCAGCGCTCTGGCGAACCTCGGTTGCTTTTTGCATGGCAAGCGAGGACAGCCTCAGGCGAGGCAGGATGGCTGAGTCGGCGCCCTTGCAAATGACTGAGATGCGACCATCGGGATATCGGACGACAATGGACATCCTCTTGCGGGCACTGCTAAATTCGACAATGTCCAGGATATCATACTTTAAGCGCTCAACACTCCCATCGGTCTGAGTCACTTGAACCGTGATTTGTTTCGAATTTCGTTGAACAACCGAATATCCCATTTCTTGAGCGGCCCTTACCAAAGCGAGTTCATCCGGAGAGGCAGCTTGAAAGTCCATTTTCCCGTCCTTATTTTCTGGCAAGCATGAGTGGCATAGTGCCATGGCAAGCAGATACTCCTTTGTTTTCCTGGTAAAAGCTGAATGGGGCCGCGATTTCATGTACTCGAGCAAGTCTGTGGTGTTGACATCAGGCTGAACATGGTCTGGTCGGCCCGTTGATCGCCATTGAGATGAAGATCGCCTTCCTCCCATTGACGGCCTTGGAGACATTGGTGTGTCCATAGCCTCAGGGCCATCCTCGTGAATTACAACAGAGAGGCGGTCCCTCCGATACACCGAAGGGGACCGGCTTGGGAATTCAGGCTCCTTAACAATCGACGAAGCACTATCAGACCCATCCACCTGTGGCTGAGGCTCCAAATCCATCTCATGAAGCCAGACAGTACCAGCAACGCTGATTTTGCGGAACTTCATGACATTGTCCGTGAGTGTGCCCGTTTTGTCTGAAAAGATGTAACCGACCTGGCCCAGGTTCTCGAGGATAGTGTTTGTGTTGCATCGTGCTGGTGTATCCGACTCCTCGTCGTACATGTCGATATCCGAATTCAAAAGAAGCAACTGTCCAATCTTGACGATTTCCAGACTTACATATAACGATAGAGGAATAACATTGTTGAACATGATGATAAAGGCGATGATAATCTCATGGAAGGGAACACTAGCATCGTTCAAGTACCAGGAATGTCGCTCGGTACTTTTTTGCCAGCGAATATAGCCCATTGACACCCCAACGGAAAGGATGACGACGTAGAAAGCGAGTGTGATGACAATTCGGTTCACCACTCTCTCCAGAGCAGGCTTCTTCGCCTTTGGGTGCCTGTTTGAGTTCATGCGTAGCTTACACTCCTCTCCGGTGTTGAGAACGATTCCGATGGCACACGTTGTGTTACGAAGTACGCTGCCACGATACACTATTTCGTTAAGTGTCAAAGGCATCGCTTTTTCGTTGACAGTGACTTTTCCATTAAAGTTGAAGAGATCCGGATTTGGGTCCTCGGCAACGAATTCGGCAGCACACTTGGCAATGCCCTCGATGGTGTCACATCCCTCGAGCGCGTGGCACACTTGCTTGCTCTTGAGGTTCGTCTCGCCATCAAGTGCCATAGTATCAACGTAAGCCAGGTTGTTTTCACCATCGCTGTAGAGAAGCGCAATATCGGCGGGTACAGGCTCGTCGCGCGCAAGTCGAATAACATCTCCAACTTTGATATCGGCCCATCTCGTCGGCACCCATCGAACACCTTGGAACTCTTCGTCGGGAACAGGCAGAGGCTCGCTAGTCGTTTTCGTATGGAAAGGGTTATATCGATCCAGAAAGTGCGCTGGCCTAGACTTGCCAGTGTACTTGTCCTCCTTACCGAGTATCGTCGCAAAGTTTGCGTTTTCAACCTTGTCCAGCCGGTGTCTTCGATAGTCGTCGTAGCCTTCCTTAAACATGGTCAAGCAAACGAAGAACAGGAGAGGAAGAATCGTCGTGTAGGAACCGGTCGTCGAGAGGCCAGGAATCTGCAGCCAGCTAATTAGGTACAGAAGCAGAAGAAATAGAGTGATAGGCAGAACATACCATTTGAGGAATTCCAACGCAGAGGAAATAAAAGTTACCGACACGGGTAAACTGGAAGAAGAGCTGCTTGGGAACAAAATTCCACAGAGTATAGCGAGAAGTGCGAATGCTGTTGGAAATGTACGCCTGCCCGCGCCGAGTATCGATCAAGGGCTCGTCATTGTCGAGTCGCAAGGGTATCTTCCTGCCATCCTTTGAGGCGGCCAGCTGGCCTCGCTTCAAGATGGGCTCGACGACGGCCTTCTGATAGACCGAATTGGCGACATGGCGAACGCGCTGGACGACGGAGGTCTTGGTAGGAGGAATTGCAGCCTCGGCGCAGCTTCGAGGGTATTCGGCGACGCTGCTGGCCTCGTTGGACGGGGATTGTTTTAGCCCATCGGCCATGATGGCGCGATGTGATTAAAGAGATCGTGGTCAGTCCCCAGGAAACCTCCTTTTCCACCCCAGATAAATCGATAAGCGAGAGGAAGGTTTGCGACGCTAGAACCCGACTCAGTCGACACAAGCAACAGCTGATGTTCTCATGCCGAGAAAATGCCCGGCTTGCGACTTGCGGATCGGGTCACGCAACGGCGTGGTCTGAGCGACGGCTAAAAAAGAAAGTGGACGCAAAATTCAACACAAGCAACAGCAGCAACAGCAAGGGCGTGCTGTGTGCTGGGTGTAATATTATAACGAGGTGAACCTGAACGGCACGCTGTAAACAATTCCTTAAACGACTGACGAACGGCACAAATGCTAAAGGCAAAGCAAAAGGCCAAATTAGGAGCGATCAAGCGTTTGACGCGGTTAACGAGTGAGGTGGATTTTTTCCGATACGGCCAGCGTCGTCGCAATACGAAGAACGACAACAATGAATGCACCACGACACCATCTCTTGGTGATGGGCTCGTCTTGGTGGCAACTTGGAAAAGGCTAGCGGTCGGGCTACTGTACTCGTACAAGGGGGCTGACCAAGTTACCGGACGCAAGCAGAGACGGCCAGCAGGTTACTGGACGACGTGCCGCTAGCACTGCTAGACTAGCAAGCCACAGGTACTAGCATCCACTGTAAAGGCCCGGCTGGTGGTTGCAGTAGCGTCACAGGCCCTTCTGAAGGAATTTCCACCACGTGGGGCGCTGGGGGGTTTATTGGACGGGCCTTTTGTGACGGCGTCATGCAAGTTGAGATTTCTGGGGGCTATGCAAGAATTGACTCGGAGGGAGACCATTTAGAGGCACCAGACAGCAGTAGTTTTCCCGCGATAGGTTGATTCGATGTTAGTCCTGCAGCATAGGTGTGAGTGTTGTATCTATGTATTATGACCCAAACTATACATCATCGATTTGGACACGAATAGCCTCGACGAGAGTTATCTGTAAGGTTTGCACCATGGGAAACTCCGTGCCGCCTCTTATTTCGTATCGGCCCTCGGGTTCGCTGACGCGTAACCTTCTCCATTAGCCATAATCAGAAGTTGTCCGTGTCTCCATAGCCCAACGTCAAACCATGTCTCGTTCCCCACAAGTCTTATGTGTCAGAAACAACCGCCACGCAACATACCAGAGGAGATCCGGGAATAAACACATGGCGATGAAATAACGAGCGTTACGGAGTATTTTATCCAGTATACTCCGTACGGGGTAATTGATCTGCACACTTCCAAGTACCTGGCGATCCAACGTACAATTACTGTGCAGCCTCACTCCGTCGTCGTGGCAAGTATTACCCAACACTGTCTCAGCTTCACCGTGTGATCCAGATTTTGTCTGAGCATGCCATAATATGTTCCACCATTATAATTACTTATCCATTGCCCATTACGTGTACCAACAAAAGACATCAAATTAGAACAGGTAGGCCGCCGTTTCCAGAAAAATCACGGCCGTGACGTCACCCGTTAGACAGTATCAAAACGGAATGGCGAAGAATTGGCCTGCATGCCGCTTTCGGCGTTCATCAAGGTTCTCTTCCGCCTGGGCTACGATGCACGCAAACAGCCGACCGGGAGAGAAATCACTAGATATATAAACCTTCATCCGCATATTTGTTCCAAACATTGTGGATACTATTATGATCTATACAACCTAGAATATCTGTTGCTATAACTAAAAGAAACCCACTGCCGGATCGATCAAGACGAAAGAATCTGCCCATTCCGAAATTCAAAACCCACTATTGTTTCCCTTACTACCATCTAGTAAGAGAGATAATTCGTTTGCCGTTCTCAAATCTCTAAGTAAAAGCATCAGACAGCGCAAAAGCAGATAGCCAGTTCAGCTAGCTCTGCCCGGAGGCGGGTTTTCTTGCCCCAGCAACAGTATAAAAATTTCCATTGTACAACGGCCGTAAGAAAGCAACAAAACAAAACAGATCGGCGGTGTGCCCCCAAGCATATATGATATCGTTTGCCCCAAGACGCGAAGACTCCGCTCACACTTGGACTTGCGGAATGTTTTCCATCTTGCCACCCTCCTCGAGCCATTCTTTCTTTATCAAAGTATCGCGGTAGGCGAAGAGGAACTTGTAAGCCGTCTTGACCGTTCCATCGCTCACGCCAGTTTGCTTAGCGATAGGAGCAGAGGGCCGTGGCTCTCCCATAAGGTGGCAGGCCATGTAGATGCAAGCAGCAGCAACGGACAGCGGTGATCGGCCGGCCAGAGCAGAGATGTCGGTAGCCTGCTCTGCGAGATCTCGAGAGATTTTGGATATCTTTTGCTGGTTCTTGAAACCAAGCTGAGACACATAACGACCGCAGAGATCCTCAGCGCCAACAGACGTGTTTTCGTAGTTGGTGACGGTGTTCAATCCAGTAGCGCCCTCGCCTTCGGTGTCTTGGATCTTTTGCAGGAAGTTCTGTAATTGCTTAAAGACTCTGCCAACCTCCTTCTTACTAACGCTAGTAAGGTTGAAGATTTCCCTAAACGTTCGAGGCACGTTGTTTTGTCGACATGCGATGAAGATGCACCCAGCAATGACAGCCTCCTGGGGTTTGCCCTTCATGAACTTGTGCTTGTCAACAAGCTTGAAGATGTGCTTAGCCGCATTGGAGACATTTGCTCCCATATTGATAGTCTCGCAAAGCGCAACAATCTCCTTGTATGCCTGCATCAGACCCTTCTGAGCCTTGTCTGCGTTGGCGTTGTTTTGGGTACGGGACAGGGCCTTGTGAGCCTTGGATTCGGAAAAGGCGACAGTCGTGGCCAAATGCTGACCCTCGACGAATTCATCCTGAGGTCCACCGACACGGCTTGGATCATCACCTCCTTGGTCGTCATTGGCAAACGTACGCCACTCAGACCGAGTATCGATGATGCGAGTGCCAACGACGACACCGCAGCTTTGGCAGACCATGTCTCCGCTGGAAAACTCCTCGATCAGGTTCGGGGGGTATTCTTTGCAGTCGGGGCAGCAAAGCACATTGTTCAGGTCTTCTTGGAACCCGGCGCCATTTGCAGCACCAGCTCCATTGGCATTTGCGCTCGGCAGCGGCGGAGGAAACATTTTGGACTTGTAGGCCCTCGGCTGGTAGATGTTGGTGATCTCGTCAAAGACTTTTCGTGCTCTCTTCGCTTCCTTTCTTCGACGCCGCAGCTGCTGCCTCTTCTTCTCTACTGTGATTCTTACGGGGGAGTTTGTTTTGAAAAAGGATCCTCTAATCCAGAGTTGATCGTTGAGGACTTGGACAAAGAGCGGTGAATGCAGTTTGACGGTCGCGAGCCTCGTTGGCTTGAGAGTGAGAGAGAAATTGACGGTAGCCTCCGACTTGACAGCAGAAGCTTTTGTCGCCGGTGGCTAGAGAGAATATATTCTTCTCTTCGTCCTTATTTGGGGATTTTTTCTTCTTATTTTTATTATTTTTTTTCTTCGTTCGAGGCGCTAGACGCGGCGAACACCGTCCCTTTCCTGAGGACCTGCTGATGGCAAGGAAGCAACAAAAAGCGCGACGGTTTTTTCTTCTTTTCTTTTTTAACTATGGAAAGGGGACCTTTTCTTCGGCCCAAAAACACCCTGTAGCGCTCGTGCCGTCGGGTGATGGAGCGAAAAAAAAAAAAAAAAGGACGTGAAACTTGGATGCGTAAACAAATGGACTCTGCCGGCCGACCTTTCGGAACCAGTGAAGGCGTCTGAGGTTGTATCGACCGAAAAAACTCAGAGCATCGATTAGTCGGCAGAAGAAGCGGCTGAATTTGCTCCTATCAATAGGCTTTGAAGGGCAGTGAGCGTGGTGAGGGAGCGTGGTCCAGCTTCTGGCGGCGAGAGAGTGCGAGAAAAAGAGGTTGTTTGGGAGGAGAAAGATTTGAATGAGCGGCTAGGTGACGAAGGCGTTGTATTGTAGGTCAGGCTGGAGCAAACTTTCCGCCTGGTTGATCAGGTAGCCAGGGAACCTTCTGGAGGGTGACTCAGCGCAATTATTATGTAATACCGTGTAAAGTCAAAAGATTTTGTAGTTCATACGGAGCGACTCTGCCTTGCCATATAAACGGGAAAATATTATTCCAGACGTGGGGGAATGGCCGACCCCCCAATGACCGCATAAAGCAGCCCGTATTTGGGGCAATTGGATGAGCCCGCAGGAGAGCTATCGCGGGGCCTTGATATCACGAGAGCTTCTTCAACATTGTTCTTCCATATTGCCTTAGCATAAAGACAAACATGGCTCCTAAAACGCTCATTGCGCCGTCAATCCTGTCGGCTGACTTTGCACAGCTCGGTGCAGAGTGCGCCCGCACCATTGAGCAGGGTGCCGATTGGCTGCACGTTGATATCATGTTAGTTGTGATGCAGATACCCGATGTCGAATCACAGCACCATTATCTGTGCTTCGCCAAGTTCTAGGCTGACAACAAGTATACAGGGACGGCCATTTCGTACCAAACATCACATTCGGAGCTCCCGTTGTGGCAAAGGTCCGACCGCACGTCGAGAAGCCGGCGCAACCCGCCGGTCGAGGGACATTCGACTGCCACATGATGATTGCAGAGGTACATCAGATCCCGTTTCCGCATTGACGTATACACAAACTACTCTCCCTGGAAAGAATGGGAATTTCATTGGCTTTCAAGCTGACACTTTACGTCAAACCAATAGCCTAAGAAATGGGTCAAGGAATTCAAGAACGCCGGCTGTGACCTCTACTGCTTCCATTACGAGGCTGCCTTTTCCTCTGCCGCAGAGTCTCCTGAACAAACGACCGATAAGAAGACCAACCCCAAGGAGCTGATCCGATATATCCACGACCAGGGACTGCTTGCAGGCATTGCCATTAAGCCTGACACATCCGTCGACGTGCTTTGGGACATTCTCGAGACCTCGGATCCCAAGGAAAGACCTGATGTAAGCTCTATTGCGCACAGCTCTTCTATACGGCCTGCTACAGGCTGAAATGTGGCAACTGAAAGCTAATTTGTATGGCAATGAAGATGGTTCTAGTCATGACAGTCTACCCCGGCTTTGGAGGACAGAAATTCATGGCCTCGGAGCTGCCCAAGGTGCAGGAGCTGCGAAAGCGATACCCCGAGCTGAACATTGAGGTTGACGGAGGACTCGGCCCCAGCACCATTGACCAGGCCGCCGACGCGGGAGCCAATGTCATTGTTGCAGGCAGCGCCGTCTTTGGAGCCAAGGACCCGGCCGAGGTCATTTCGCTGCTGCGGAGGTCCGTCGACACCAAGGGAGGCAAGTTGTAAGTGGGGAGAGAGTTGGATATAGACCAAATAGCTGCATGAAATAGAAATAGCGATTGCTTCCTCATGTTTAAGCCGTCGACAACAATTCAGTCGTGCATGTCTCGGCTATTTTACACGTGAACTTAGGCGTATCGAAGTAATGTCTCGGATCCCAATGGATAGAACTGCCTACCTAGGTACCAACTACCTACGTCAAGTGTGTAGAAGCGATCTTGTGTGGGTACCGAAATCGGCCAATGGCCAGCCACACTTGACCCATGGGAAGAGCCAATCCGCAGTTCTGGTGCTGAGTCATAGCAAAATGGCAACGTCCTTCTCCATTGAGTCTCTTGCTGTGACGCAGATGCGGAATAGTGTGGGTGGTTCAACATTTATCCCATGTGTCAACGGACATAAGACTTGTCTCTGCATCACTCTTCATTCCTTTCATTTCATTTCACTGCATCAGTGCCTGCGCTTAGACTCATCTCATTTTCATCTTTTATCAATCTTCACCCCCCCGCCAATCAAAATCCTTCGCAATGGCCTCAAGCGCAGGCACAGGCCAAGAAGGCCTTCCACCAGTCAACCTCAAGCCCTTGTTGACCAAGCTCTGGCCGACTGACAATGAAGTCACTCCCGATGAGATCGCAGAGGCAATCTCCCATTTCTTCACAAACCAGGTGACCGAGGCTCAGACCGCGTCTCTCCTCATGGCGCTCCACTTCACCAAGCTCGACTTCAAGGCCGATGTCTTGGAGCGCTGCGCCTATGTCATGCGAAAAGCTGCGGCACCGATCCCGGTCAAGGACCTACAGAGTGTCATCCAGGCGCGGGGAAGAAAAGAGGGCACGTATCAAGGCGGCTTGGTAAGATTATTTACAATTCCGATTAAATATTATTAGTTGGGGGACATTGAGTCCTATATACTTTGAAAAAGAAAAATTATGTTCTAACTATTTTCAAAACGCAGTGCGATATTGTCGGCACTGGAGGTGATTCACACGACACCTTCAATGTCAGCACAACTTCATCCATTCTTGCCTCGTCGCTGCTTCTGGTTTCCAAGCACGGTAACAAGGCCAGCACGTCAAAATCGGGCAGTGCTGACATGGTCAACTGCATGAAGCCTCGGCCGCCCATTATCAGCGCCGTCAAGCCCGACACCCTGGTCAAGGTCTACTCCAACACAAACTACAGCTTCCTCTTTGCGCCAGTTTTCCACACCGGCATGCGCTATGTGGCGCCTATCCGAAAGCAGCTCCCCTGGAGGACAATTTTCAACAACCTAGGTCCATTGGCTAATCCAGTCGAAGATGTACTGGAGGCTCGGGTCATCGGTGTTGGAAGACGGGATCTTGGTCCGGCCTTTGCTGAAGCCCTGAGGGTTGCCGGGTGCAAAAAGGCACTGATTGTCTGCGGAGAGGAGGAGTTGGATGAAATTAGCTGTGCAGGCAACTCGCTATGCTGGATGTTGAAAGAGAAATCCCCTGGAGGCGAGTCCGAAGTCGAACATTTCAAAGTCCACCCCAACGACTTTGGCATCACCCCCCACGCCCTAAAAGACGTGTCTTCTGGAAAGGAGCCAGAGGAGAATGCCGAGATTCTAGCTCGCATCTTGCAAAACCAACTTCCCCTGGATGATCCGGTGGTCGAATTCGTGTTAATCAATACTGCGGCCCTTCTTGTGGCATCTGGCATCTGTGAGGCGGATACCAGCGACATGGGCCATGGCGATGATGGGAATGTCATTAAAGAACGAGGCCCTGGCGGCCAACGTTGGAAGGAAGGTGTACGAAGAGCCAAGTGGGCCATCACAAGTGGTGAGGCCTGGAGACAGTGGCAAGCATTTGTCGAGGTTACCAACGAGATTGGTGCCTGAGTGCTCTGCAGGGCAGTGCGAGAAAAGCTTTCTTTTTTTCCGTAGAATCTCATTGGCTTGGAGATATGTGTAAAACCAAGAGAAAATATCTGTTCATGTCCTTTGACTCGATGGCGATCGTTTTAAGAGGCCGTCCACGAATGTTGTAGTTGATGAGGAGAGCGTGTGTCTCGTCTAACATCGTACTTCATAGGCAGCGATCTATTAGATTTGACAGAAACAACTGAATTTGGCCGACTCATGGGTGGTTCTGAGCGCCGGTCGAGCTCAGACGTGATAAGGCTGAGGTGGGCTCGAGTGGGCGGACCATTGGCCAGACGATATTCTCCGTTGGAGCCATTGGAGCCGGTAGAATCCTTTCGCTCGGGTGCTATAGCTGGATGAAGGTCGAGCGAAAGGGATTGGTTCTCGTGTAGCCTCGCTTCCCACTCCTTCCAGTCAGCCTTGAGGCCGATCAGTGATTCCTCATCTCGCGATTCCTCATCTCGCGACGGAGGAGGATGGGGTTCCTGAGTTTCCGGTGTGGTCTCTGCAACAGCTGCTGCAGAGGTTTCTGTAGGTGTTTCTGTGGCGGCTTCTGTGATGGCTTCCTCCAACGGATGAGAGACTGGACGGTATAAGAAATGAGAGGCGGTGCGATCCAGCGGATGAGGCGCGGTATACACCGAGCTTGAGTCCATATTCAACGTCATCATAGTGTTCAACGTCATCATAGAGCTTCGCGTCGCCAGCGATTTCCGAATCATGGCCTGCCTCTGGGCGTCGTCCACCTCGGAAACAGTCGACATGATGCTTTTCCTGTAAGACTCTCGGTTGTTGTTCGTGGTGGCAGTTGTGCTCCTGTTCCTCAGTTGGCTGTACTTTTGACCTTTGCGATGTCTAATCACCAGAAACACAATGACCCCAACAGTGCAAGTTAGGCCGACGACAACGCCGACGATGATGTATATCATGGTTGTCTTTGGCAGCTCGCGCCGCGATAGTGTCGTAGGCTTGTCCATGGCGACGGCCATCTGTAAGACCCGAACGATCAAGTTTTAGACGCTGCGTACCTGAATTGGATGAAAAGAGAGCACGGGGAGAGGCAAAATTTCCACAAAGTTCCGGAGCGCCGTATATATGAGTTACGCTCGCACCAACAGAGAGTTTATCAAAAAACGGGTCGCAATTCGTATCGTGGTGGTACCAGTTACTGTAGCGCATTTCGCAAACGAGCCACATTCAAATTTACAGACCCCGTAACGCCATGGTCATGGTGTAACGCATGTCATTCCCAGCCTGCCGGCGGCTCTTCGATCGACGGATCGCCTTTGGGGGCCTTGCCTTGGGTGGGCGCCTGCTTGCACAGCCCTCGAAAAGAAACGGTTTTATTATGTCAAAGAGTTGCGTCTCGCTCGCGGGCGAGGCTGGCGGGAACACCTCCAGTTTTGAAGTAACAGAACGGGCAAGCATCTGCGAGCATTTGCGTCACTGACGGTGAGACTAAACCGCTTTGTGCACTGGGTGATATTGGCATAGCAACAGCGCGCGACAGTATTAATAGAAACGGGACTGCCAGGCCAGGGGGGAGGGCAAAGGGAAAAAAGACGCCAGGCCAGGCCACTACGGGGACAGTTGCAGGTCCGGGCCAGAAGGGGGCGGATGCGACGTTTGACGGGCTTTTGCGCATCTTGATCATCCCACAGCCAAGTGGGGACCGCCCTGAGTTGCTGAGCAGCAGGATGGATCCCTGTTGGCTTCTTTCTCTGTATGCTGTGGGCTGCTCTGTGCTGCTGCTGCTGCTGCTGCTGCTGCTGCTGAGAACTGAGAGAACTACGACGATATCAGTAAGCACTGCGGCCGGGGATGGTGGTTGCGAGAAGCCTGTTTGGGAATCGCCTCGACTAGAAGAGCGAATAGCCGGCAGCCTGCGAGGCGTCCGTGTCACCAGAAGCGTCGAGCTTAGCCTCTGGGACAGGGCCAAGCGTCACATCAGCAACGGCGGATGCAACACACTGTGTGGCCGTGCTCGCAGAGAGGCTTGATTTGGAATACCCCGGGCTAAAAGGCTCGCATATCGTTGCGTTGGCTGACAGAAGTTGTTAATTTGGGGTCGAGATACCGTCGACAATGGAACTTGAAGTTTAAAGAAAGAAGATGCCAAGAGGGCATTGAGGCCGGAAATCAATAGCTCAGGCTTTGTTTACTTCGTCCGGCGGCAATACTTTGTACGAAGTACCTCGTATCACCAGAACGGGCTCCATCAAGGTCAATATTTCCTCTCTTAGCAATTACGTTATCAACAAGAGTATTTACTAGCCCACAAGCAGCTACAAGCAAACCGCTATAAAGTGTGGATGTATACATGTAATCTTCAGCAGATAGATGCTGTCAATTATCCCGTCTTATTGATCTTCACGCCGTTATACCAAGACGGCAGCTACTGTAGCTCTTAGGTCAGCCGTCAACTTTGGCATGGAAAGAAACAGGGTTTTGTCGATAGTTTGTCCGGCGCTTCGTATCGACACTAGCACCGGCAAATGATCATTACCACAGTTACCAGCTGCGCTAGTCCACTGATGCATTAATTTGTTCTGCAGTGATATTTCGGGTCTGTCATCCATGGATCCCATTTACTATCTCGGATGACTAACGTGAAACTCAATGGCTTTCATAGCTCTCAGTTGTCTTGAGCCAGCAAAATCCCACTAAACTGCATTCGCCCACTAATATGAGCCGAATCCAGCCGACCCCATGGGGGGTTTGCTCAAAACAGCAGTAAACGGGCAATTGCCAGGCGAACAACTCCACCATTAGCCACTCACAGCCAGGTGTTCGCGATCCATCCCAGGCGATACCGGCCGGTAAATGCAATCGACAACGCCTGATCGGTAGTTGACCTGTTTCTTCTCTCCTCTCTTCATTCTCTCTGATGATACGAGCCCTCCCCAAGACGCACCCACTATAACCATCACAATGTCCCAGATCTGGGGCAAGGCTGTTTCAGGCCTCGCCAGACTCTCTCGCTCCGGCCCTTCTCCAGCCCAATGGCTTAATGCAGCAGCACATGGCATCCGCCGTTACTCTGCGGCTGCCGTCAGCGGTGCTCCTTTGCCTCTCGAAGGTTATCGCGTGCTAGACATGACCCGAGTGCTGGCTGGTGTAAGTTGGCGTCTCACTCGTGTGTGCACTGCATGCATCTACCTGTGTGCATATAAATAGATGCACCCACCAATGCCTAGGTAATCCCTGGCTAACCTGCCTCAGCCGTACTGCACTCAAATTCTCGGAGATCTTGGGTAAGCTTGTCCAACGTCACAGTCTGCCTCGTGCGGCTAAGCGATTGGCATGCATTGATGTTAATTTGTCAAATTTCCAGCGCTGAAGTCATCAAAATCGAGCATCCAACGCGGGGAGACGACACCCGAGCATGGGGTCCTCCATATGCAAAGTACAAGCCGGAATCTGGGAGAGAAGGCCCCGGTGAATCTGCTTACTTTCTAGGGGTATGAGCCAACTTTGACGATTTTGGACTGACAACTGCCGTGACCAATGGAAGCTAACCTTGTAAACTCTTCATCTCTTTTTTTAGGCAAATCGCAATAAGAAATCTCTGGGACTATCATTCCAGCACCAGGGTGGAGTTGACATCCTGCATAAGCTAGCAGCAAAATGTGATATCCTGGTTGAAAACTACCTCCCAGGCACGCTGAAGAAGTACTCAATGGACTATGAGAGTCTACGAAAGATTAACCCTGGACTCATCTACGCCTCCATTACAGGCTATGGCCAGACAGGCCCTTATTCTAACCGTGCTGGTTACGACGTCATGGTCGAGGCTGAGTTTGGCCTCATGCACATCACAGGCTCGCGAGATGGCCCGCCAGTCAAGGTGGGCGTGGCTGTTACTGATCTAACCACGGGGCTCTACACTAGCAACAGCATCATGGCCGCACTCTTGTCAAGGGCTAGGACTGGCAAGGGCCAACATATTGACGTGGCGCTGAGTGATTGTCAAACGGCCACCTTGGCCAACATTGCAAGCAGCAGTCTGATAAGCGGCAAAAAGGACAGCGGTAGATGGGGCACTGCTCATCGTAAGTCAAGTGCACATTGGCAGATGTTGGATTCCAATGTGCTAAAAGCATTGCAGCTTCTATCGTCCCATACAGAGCGTTCAAGACAAAGGACGGAGATATTCTCATTGGCGGTGGCAACGACCGACTATTTGGTGTCCTTTGTGACGGCATTGGCAAGCCGCACTGGAAGGACGACGCCAAGTTCAAAACAAATGCCGATAGAGTTGCGCATCGAAACGAACTAGAGGCCGAAATCGAAGCCATCACCCAACAGAAAACAACACAGGAGTGGCTCGAAGTATTTGAGGGCTCAGGAATGCCTTATGCCGCCATCAATGACGTTCAGGGAACGCTCAACCACAGTCACACCAAGGCCCGTGACATGGTCATTGAGATTGATCATGAATACTGCGGACCAATCAAAATGGTCAACACGCCCGTCAAATGGTCAGAAACCCAGCCTATTGTCAGGACTCCTCCTCCGGTGCTGGGCCAGCATACAGATGAGATTCTCAGCGAGCATCTTGGACTGAGTGAGGCGGATATTGCTGCACTCAAGGATCAGGGAGTGGTGCGATGAGATGCATGAGATTTTATGAGAACAATGAGAATCATATAGGATTGCATTAGACACCTCCTAGATTATGAGTAATGAATAAGACTCATTTCTATACAGGATCTTATGTCACTTCGATTGTTTGTTTGTTTAATGTTAACGAGCAAACAGTTATGAGCACGGACGATATGAGTGAGACACTGTGTACAAGCCCGACTTCTTTTGGTGATGCGCATCATGTGACCCATCACATGACTTCTCCTTCTGTCTTTTCCAGCCTCTCGCGCTTTCCGAAAATGATCCCCCTTGACATCGTAAGATAATAATACATCATCGCAATCATGTTTTAACTTCATCGGGGGAGTTCTTTTCTTTTTCTTTCTTCTTTCTCATTCTTCCAATTTTCATGGGTCGTTATGCGTGCGGGTACTCAGTTTCTCACGTCATCTTATAAGTGCAATGTCATGAGAACAGCGATTCCCGCTTCACACGCAATAAGCCTGTCGCATCACACGGGCAATCCCTAAAATGGAACGCAAAATGGAGACGCCATTGCCGATTAATTTACCAATTGGGCCAAACGATGAGGATGTCACAATGCGGGACTTACCAGCGGCCGCTGTTGTAGATCCCGAACCCATTGTCAATGCCGATACGGAGAATGAATGTCCTCCAAGCTCAACACCACGGCCTTCGTATACACCACAGTTTTCATCTGCGTCATGGATCCTTGATCTTATTAAAAATAATGAAGAACCATCACGTTCAAGTTTATCGAATGAGCCAGAGGCGGTTCCACAAACCGGCGATGAAAGCAAAGGTGTTTCAAATGGACATGATGGTTCAAGCATACACGACACGATGACAATGCCTATATCGCCAACTCATCAGCCGTTAGATAGTGCGGCGAATATTATTGCGACATCTCAGCTTGTTGGAATGAAGAGGAAGCGAGAGCAGGATGAAGAAGCCGATGATTTCACTCAAAACACAATGTCGCTTCCCCTCCCTCCTCCAACACCAGTGTCAACGCCATCAGCAACACAAATACTGAGTTTTATGCCATTAGGCACTGATATAAGGTGCTCTGAATGCGATGGAAATTCATCGGGCTCAGATAATCCGTTCATTCTTTGCAACAGTTGTTCAAGGCTATGGCACCAAGGATGTGTGTCATTAACAATAGAAGAGGGGGGTACACAGTGGGCTTCAAGATTCATGTGCCCTTCATGCTTAAGCATGAGTGAAAGCGATGTGATAGATCGTCGCACGGGATTTTCTCAACAGCAGAATGAAATAGAGAGACGGCGAGCAAAGAACTTGGCGGCTCTCCCAAATGATGTTGTTCCAGCCAAAGAAGAACTCGTTGGTTTTTGGCCAGGCCATGCATCAGACGCGGCAGTAAGTTTATGCACAAGCATTATTGCCAAGAGAAATAAATGAGAGTGAGCTAACTCTATATCTACAGTTAACAGAGTACTTTTATGGAAAGACAAAAACTGATGTATTAAATATTCTCTCATTTTGCGATCAGCTCAAGCCACAGTTGTTAGTTGACATCATGGTTTCTGTCGCAAAGAAACACCCCGATCTGCCCATATTCGACTCTCCAAGTTGGAATGCCAAAGCTATGAGCTCCATTTCGGGCAGAGCAAAGCATTCACATCAGAGCTCTCGGTCTACAACGAAGCTACGACACGGACACACGGTGCTGGAATCCAGGGTGAAGCACAAACACAAGACTTCTAAAAAGACTATCAAGATAGCACCAATCCCCTTGGAAGAAGAATCACCGTTGATGGATTATGGAGATTCTCTTCCGCCCATGTGGCCCAAGGCTGGCGAGGGCCTATATGCAAAACTTTCTCCAGAGGATGAAGATCGGAAGTTCTTGTTGGATGAGAATGACGAGGAGGCGTTTAGTCATTTCGGGGTGGATAAATTTGGCAAGCAGATTGCGATTCCTGTAAGTGCTTGAACGAATGGAGTTTATCACGGGTTCTTGGGTGTTTCCATGGGTAATTTAGCAGACTGTAATACCATCATCTTACAACATTGTAACAACACAGCAGTTTATCAAAGAGTCGCTGCTCGGCATAATTATTATCGAAAGGCAGAACATTGGGCATCAATAAGCAAGGAGAGAAGAGTAAAATCTACTAGATCGATTCTATTATTCCAAACTAACTATACATTATATTACCAGTTGCCTCTAAACTCTAGAATAGGATTGCTTCACTCGTTAGCACCATCTTGACATTGATCCAATTCGTCTTTTCCCCCGTCTACCAACACCGCGCTCTTTTATGCAAAAATACCCATATTCCCTCCCGCTCCAAAAGCAGGACTCTCTATCTACAAACACGCTTCTTCTGAAAGGAACCCGCCAGCCAAACTCCTCCACTCACCACAACTCACAGCTGCTAATTTAGCAAGTGAACTTGTACTCGGAAACGAGAGGAGTGTTGAGCTTGGTGCTGGTGCACAGCATGTCCTGGACGTGGAGGGTGCTGACAACCTTGGTGGAGCTGACAGAGAGGACGGTGTCGGAGAGGATGGTGACACCAACGAGGCCAGAAATGCGGCCACCGAGGGCACCGACAACGTCGATGTAGTTGTGGCAGCCCTTGGTGCTGAAGGAGACGCAGTCGAACTGGCAGGTTCCGAGGCCGAGCAGGCAGGCGGTGGCCTTGAGCTGGGCGAAGAGGCCGGTGGTCAGGGAAGCCTCGACGTCAGCGGCGACAGAAACGAGGCCGAAGGCGTTGGTGTTGAAGATGACGACGGCCTCAGCAAGAGTCTCGACGAAGAAGCCAGCGAGGGCGGCAGAGGTGGCACGGAGGGTGGCGCTGATCTTGGAGGTCAGGGAGATGTCGAGCTCGACGTCCAGGTTGATGCCCAGACCCAAGGCGGTGATCTCAGCCTCGATCTCGGCCTCGGCGCAGAAGGTAAAGGTCTCGACGGTGGCCTGGCACCAGGCGTGCGTGGCATCGTACTTTGTGAACTTGACGGGCGAGATGGCGCAGAAGGCGCTGAGGGCGACGGTCGAGCCCGAGGCGGAGCACTTGGGCATGGGCCAGGCGCCGACGAGGGCGGTGCCGGAGCAGGCCTTGCTGTTGGCGTCGTAGCTCTGGCCGGGCAGGCACGAGCAGGCCTTTGTCCAGGGGCTGTAGGCCATGGGGGCCGGGCACTTGAAGCCGGCGGCGAGGCTGAGGGCGGCGTCGATGTCGGTGGCGGCCTCGGCGACGATCTTGTTGGCCAGCTGGACGTTGGAGGTGGTTGCCGAGCAGGCTGGGCCGGTGGCGGAGGCGGCCATGGCGATGGAGGCCAGGGAGGCGACGGTGGCGAGGAAATGCATTGTGAATGATATTATGTTGTATGTGCTGTTTAAGCGGAAAGGACTGACTTGGGTGTGATTGAGGGGGGGAGTCGAAGGGAATGACTGAAGCTGAAGAGCTTTGGAGGGGATCTAAGAGAGAGTTGTGGATGGGGATGAGAAGAAGAACGGGAATGGGAGATGATCAACAGTCTTTATATACGCAAGAGAATGTCATGGCGATGCTCCTTTTTTCTTATTAACTGTATAATACTACGACTCTTCCAAGCTGGCGTTGGTCCCCCTTGTTGCCTTAACCCCTAATGAGGCGAAGACAGAGCTAGACAATGTCATCCCAGAGAAGAGAGGAGGTTTGCTTCTTTCGCTTGTGCGATCGCTTGGTAGTGGCTCTGGATAGAGTTGCTGCTAGGACGGTAGTTGGATGGCTTGGGGCCGGAGTGCCGGTGACAGGGGGAGCATGTTAGACCGCCATGAGCTGGGAATATGCCGAGTCCGAGGGGCAAGTACAGGTTCCATGATCATTGACCGATGGTGCGGAGATGTCATGTAGTTGGTTTGTGCTTTGGGGGGAGTATTCGAATAGAATCGTCTGGGTAAACTATTGATTATCTGTTGTCTTGATATATGCACCTCTTGTATTGAATTGATGTTTTATACTGCGTCAGATTCTGTGTTGTTGAGTAATCACCATTATAAGGAAGTTGAAGTACGAATATTATGTACGTGGTCTGTTACTATACTTGTCTTCCTAGTCAAGGTATGATGATGATAATCAGGGTATATGCCGATGGCAATCTGACGCTTCTCTCACGAAAAGACAGTGACAGCTCGAGTCAACGGGCGAAATTGCTTGACACGCGGCTTTGCGTATAAGCCCCCCTTCCTATCCTGTCGGGCGTATCCACCGGCTTCTTTCTCTCTTCGAGCAGCAATCTCGCTCAATACTGAGATGTGACAGACTTGGATGCTCGTCCGCTTGGCATCTGCGGTAGTACATGTGCTGTTATGAAGCTACGTGAGAAGGACGAGTTAGGCTGAGTCCACCATATTGTCTCGGTTGTTGGTTCAGACACTGCATTCATATAAATGTTGGGTGCTACCTAGAAGTTGATGCGCTATCATGTCTCAGTTGGGCATTTAGAGGACCAGACTATTATCAGAGACATGCATATTGCCGGACTCGTGGCTAGGCCATAGTAATTACAAAATCGCGCGACATCTCATCTGATTCATTTTCTAGCGTTGACTTACATCAAAATAGGCCACACAAGGAGGCTCAACAATATCCCAGCAAGAGCAAGAAAAAAGAAAAGAACAAGAACAAGAATAAGACGATAAAAAAAAACAAAGCTCTTTCCTCTCCCTTGTCCACTAACCAGGGTTCTGCCATGTCCCCCCTCGCTTGAATTTTCGGGGCCATGCACAAGGGGTCGGAAAAATAGAAGTGTCAAAATAAAGCCCCGGACTTAGACTCCGGGATTCAAAGCACAGAGTTGCGTCCTTACAGCCCCGAAATAGCGTATTCTTATCAAATAGTATTCCATCAAATACGATGCAACGGTGCATTGCACAATGAGACGCGCGTTTTTCTCTCTCTTTTGCTAATTTCCCTTGCACGCGAGTAATGGCGGTATCCTTCCTGAGCCAGAAATGACAGCTCATGAATATCCCACACCAAGACGGCAATGTTCACGAGCATGATGATCAGTTGACTTTTTCTCGCACAGACTCTCCCTCGCGATATCATGACCGGCAAAAGATGAAACTCCCAGCCCGATGAGCCGAAGTGCAGATCACTTCTAGAGTACCAGAAACTTTTGATCAATGACGTGCACAATCCCGGCATTATCCATACATATGATATAGTACAGCTCCACTCATGTATGTATGATTACCGCATGCGATCAGCGTGTCAATGCTTCAGAATATGTCTATCAATACAACATACTGTACGAGTAGCAATACCAATTACGAGGACAGAGGACTAGACGAGAGATACCAGGAATCAGGTGCTCTACCATTCCATTCCATCGCTAACCAAGATTTTGATCGACGCTCCCCCCTTCGCTTCGTATTCCGCTTCTCCGGTACGATCCTGGGTCGTTTTTAACGATCCTTGTTCAACGTGCTATCACCGAGTTCGCTCTCCCGCACATCCGATTAGGGGGGATTGACCCATGTCGAGTCACGTCAAGTTGAGGACTTGGGTCTAGTGTGGGGATGTTAAAAGAAGGAGTGAGAGACACTTGGGGTTCGCTGAAGTAAGAGAGTGTATATTTAGATAGAAAATGTGCTAAGCATCATGAATTGGGACATAAGATGCATGAGGTAAAGCATATCAGATTAAACTTTATCACTAAGATCTAAACTTCACTATCAAAACTGGAAGAGGGAATCATGCATGCATTCACAGCTACGTTTCTAACAAATGCTTTCTTTCAACCCAGTATTCTATTCTTACTCCAAGCTTAGTAAAATCTAGGGTAGGAACTGGACAGAAGAAAAAGGGTGAAACATCTCGGCTCAGACTTGCCTTTAACAACGTCACTGCTACCGGCTCTTTAGAATAGACAGGCATCCAGACAAAGGGGTTAGCTGCAAGCAGCAAACGCACAGTTGTTCCGTTGACTCCGCCTGTGGCCGTTGTAGCTCGGAAGTATCTGTTTTCATCATCACCGCCGAGAGCTTCCCTTTCTGTCTCATACGCTGTGCATATATCTATGCATATGCATCTCCTTGCGTTGGTACAGTTACTTCGTATGCGTAAACGCAATCTCATATACCTCAAGGAAGAAGCAGAGTAGTACCCTTGACCTTGCCGCTTTCCATCTTGGCAGTTCGCGCTCCAAATTGTATCTATAAAAATAGATGATTAGTCACAGTCTACAGGCTTCAGTACTTGATTGAGCCCGCCACTTACCGCTCGTTTCTTCTCTGCTGCCACAGAGCGCATACCCAGGCTGTCAGCAAGGAGACGCAGGACCCTTTTCTCGGGTTCCAAATCACTCCCGGTTCCCGGGTTGTCAAAGTCACACTTCTCCCATGCAGGCAGCTCAATGGCCCACTTCACGAGGCTCTCGTCAAGGTATGGAAACCTCACCTCTCTGCTCCAATGAGCCAAGACCCTGTCGTCTCGCCCCAAGTTTCTCTTGCCTAGCCGGCCGACGTCCAGCTTCAGTTCGTCTATTAGACCTGGATATCCGCTTCGTGTAAAAGCGGTAGCGTGCCGGACATATCCGCCAAATAACTCGTCCGCGCCAAGCCCCGACAGCAATACCCGGGCTGTCGTACTATATGGTTCAGCCGCCTCTAACTCCGAGCTCAGCTGTCCCATCCCCTGTCCTCTTGAAGCAAAGTACAGGGCACAAGCAATCGAGAGATCCATTTCAGTGTTATGGGGGTATATGAGGTCTATCAGCTCTGCTCGATGAGCGCTGGTTTCTTCATATGGAACATTTACCTAGACACGTGTTAATATGTGAGATTTGCCGCTGTTTTGTCTAGTCCTTACAGTAACGAATCGCCACTGTCTGCCTGGGCAGACAGCTAGCAGCTCCGCAAATGACTTTCTCCCAGTCATCCTGTCGGGACAGAGCTCATACAACTCAGCTGTGGACAGGTTTTTGTTTTGCGAAGCAATCCTAGGATTCTCAAATGCCACGTTGATCAGATCAATAGCTTGTCCCGGTGGAATTATGTCACTGGAAAGTCGGGCCAGGACCGTGCAATCTAGCCCTCCTGAGAATAACACGCCAACGCGCGCGTCTGACGTTTCCGCCATTGGAGGTCTTGGAACGTTTAGAACTCTAAGTTGGAGTGACTCCATCAGATGATCCCGCAGCTGCTTTACTGAGAGAGACTGGCTGGTTAGGGGAGTCGTCGGGGTAGTAGGAATAGAGGCGTTGAAAATGCCAATACTTGATACCTGAAGACATGAGTAGCACGAATTGCGGTTGGCATGTTTTTACTCCTAGTGGCCTGCGAAAGCGCTTCTAAGCGGACTTACCAAGTCTTTGTTCTGGTCCCAATCATGGCGAATAGGCATCAGCTCCGCCGGAGAGTTTTCTCCATCCAGCGGAATAGTATAACAGCCATCTGCTTCAACTTCGGCCCATCCCACGGCAGGGGCTTCCGCTATGCTGGAGAGCAGAAACTCGTCTCCCCTTTTCAGCAGTAGTGAACGACGTCCAAGGCGGTCACGCCCGTAGTACAGCTTCTTTGCTCTCTTATCCAGGAAGATGAAGGCAAAGGGTCCCTCGATGGTTCGTAGGGCGTCGAGGACACTATCCTCGCTACTGGTGTTACGACTCGCAGTCGTCAGCAGGGCTAAGACAGCCTCGCCATCGTTGCCCTCAACAGGCTTTCCGCCAAGTTTCCAGGCTTCGCCGTTCCAACAAAGCACAGATCCGGATTCCGCGTCCTCCAGGGGTTGTTTTGCAAGATGGTCTCCGCGCAGCGACAGAACCGTCGAGGTCAGGGTTAAATGAAGGGCGCTCTCGCCTGAACAGAGCTGCACCTCTACGGCTCCAAGATGGTCAGGCCCACGGTTCCGAAGCCTTCGCTCGAGGCCTGGGGCCAACTGGTGACGACCTGCATCCGCTGATATGGCGGCATGGATGCCGCACATTGTAAGGCGCGTGAGGTCTTGATAGTGACAAGGATCAAGTCGAGTCGCGATAAAACTCGGGCTAACAGACGCAAAAGGATTGGCTGGTGCGTGCGCCACACGCTGCCGTTGACGCTAAGGTGGCAGCGCCACACATCCTTGATCCTTCAATGTTCCCACGGCATGTCCTCGATAGTGATTTACTTCCAAATCCCTCCACTATCTCAATACTGTTTGACAATAAACATTTGATCTTAGCTGTGTACGGCTCTTAAATACTGAATGAATGGTGGCAGTCGGATCGGGTATGGTTTTTATGAGCAAGAGGTTACATAGGTACCAACACCCTCTATTGATAAGCATAGCCCTGGTTCACGATGGGGTTCGACATTAGCTACAGACTTTGGTGTAACCAACTTCATGCTAATCATCGGATCAATATATCATTTGACAGCCCTTGCGGTACCAAAAAAGAGAATAACATGCTTCGTATTACATCTATGTACACTTTCTGACATCTACAGCTTAGACGGTGTGCTGTTGGTCTCTGCCAGATATTTCTTTGCCTGAGTTTACAACATATTAGCTTCACATTTGACCGAGGATATGCAAACAATGGAAAGACAGATGGACTCACCTCGCCAATGGCATCATAATCCGCATTCCACTTCCAAAACTCCAGACTACTGAAGTCAGCGTTCTTATCCGGCACAACCTTCTCCAGCACACTATCCGCGTGAGAAACGCCAATCGCATGCTCCGTCTTTCCCGACAGGTGCTTCGTGTTCCATCGCGAAAACGCCTTCACCCGCTCCGCCCTAGGCTTGCAAATAGCCTGCCAGGCATTCACAACCTGCGGCACGGAGGCCGTAGAGCCAGCGGACAAGAGCAACTGCAGCACGCCAATGTCTTCGATAATGGTCGAATACCCCTGCGCGGCGTTGGGGTGCATCGCGTGAGCAGCGTCGCCCAACAGCACAATCCTGCCGGCCTTGCTCGACCAGCGTGGCAGGTCGGGCACTTCGGCAACTCGCCAGCGGTCGCAAGACTTTGCAATTCCCAGGGCCTTGACCATGTCGCTGCATGCGTCCTTGAAGAAGCGGCGCACAAACTCTATGTCGCCCTTTTCGTCCCAAAGGCTCTTCTGGTCTGTCTCTCCTTGGATGGCAAAGAGGAGGCCGATCCTGCCGAACTTGGAGCTGTATCGGGTCACGACGAAGCCGCCCTCGCCCTTCCAGGTGGTGATGTTTGAGTTTTCCGTCAGCTTCATCGATCTCGGGTCGACGGTCAGCTCGGAGACGGCCATATCAAAGCTGTAAAAGGTGGTCTGGTCGATAATAGGATCCCATTTCTCGGGAGGCCCAAGGTCTGATAGTACCGCCCGGCGAGTGTGTGACTTGATGCCGTCTGCCGCTATGAGAATATCACACACAAGTTCCTCCCCGCCTTCCAGCGTCACAGTAGCCTTTGTCTCATCATCAAAAACTTTGACCACGTTTGCGCCGAATCGAATCTGTGCTCCGGCCTGAGCTGCTTGGTACTGGAGCAGCTTGACAAAGGCCCTTCTCGTAGAACCCCAGTCGGCATGTTCGGGAGCATCAACGACGGTGGTCCGGATCTCTCCGGTGTTTAGCTCGCGGTATGTGACGGATGGTGATCTGTCGCAGATTTGCTCCAGGGTCGACTGGAATCCCCAGCTCTGAATGACCTTGCTTGCGCTTGGCCTGATGCTGATGCCTCCTCCTGTGGGGTTTAGCTTGGGGCTCCGCTCAAGGACTTGGACTTCATGACCGCTCTTTGCAAAGGCGGAAGCAGCAGTGAGACCGCCTAGACCAGCACCAATGATAATGACCTTCATGGTGGTGAAACTTCGGTGTGAGGATGTGTTCAGTTTGTGATGGTGCCTGGAAGAGCTACACCGAGAATTGGGGGTTCAGAACACTTGACCTTAGTGTCAGTGATATCCGTATTAGGAAGGACCCGAACGCGTATAAATACGAAACAACTCGGTATTGGAGAAAGCGATTTACAAGAGTTGTTTGCGGTGTTGTTTGTCGCATTCTGCTTGATACTTATATTGAAGTCTCATTGCTGGGGTCAGACCATTGCCAACGTTGCTACTTCCTCGGCTCTCCGCTGCTACGTCGCAGTTTGGATTATCTCCGTTCATCGCTGACATCCGAGGTTTCGACATTTCAATAGTTGCCAAAGCACAGCTTGGAGCTTACATATGGGTCGAGTTTGAGTTTTACACAAGTTCTAAAGCTAAAGCATTTCTACCAAGCCGTAGCTTTATAGAAGAAAAAAATCCATCCAATAATTACGCTCCGTAAGCGAGAATTACCCCAGATAAAGATTCAATCCTTCAGCTGGTTCCATGTACCCTTCATGTGACAGGTGCGGCTTCAGGCCGAGGCTACAGGCTATTCACGCCGACGGAGAATACATGGGAAGTACTTGGGTACCCGAGATTACTCATCCCAGAAACCCTCTGCTTTCAAGTTGCAACTCAAGTTCAATGTCAAGTTAGTAAGCTATGCTGAGTCAAGTTGACAAGCATTGACAGTTCATCTTAGAGCAGATGGAACAATTACATAACCTGCCGAGTCGGGTTGAAGCACCAGTCATGAACCTGTCTGCACTGGGCTCCTTTATATACTGAGCTCGTACACTAAACCAGACAAAATAACCAACCAACAGCGTCCAAGATCTCACGTCAGCGTCTTGCAGCAGTCTAGCAGCTCTAGCAGCTCCAACCAACGAGCTTCAACTGGTTAATTCCGTCGTTGGTCGAATCTAGCTGCGGTGGCTAGAAATAGCCTCTGGTGACTAAGTGGATTTATGGCTGTGCTCAATGCCAGCACCGTAACGGCTAGCCTGGCTCCGAAAAACGTGCGGCGTCGCTGCATCCCGTCCTATTTTTGGTGGTTTTTAAGCTTGATAAACCACGCCTAATTATAGCTGGGCGCACTTTGGGCATAACGACCAAACAACAAGTCAGATTATAGTTGACAAATGGCCGTTGGGCGTTCCCCCAAAGCTTTGGGTAGAATATAAAGTACTTGGTTTCTGTTCCTGCTTTGTGAAGATCTTGATCCCTTTGAGTTTATCAGCGCTAGCCATACCCTCACGTCCCCTCCTTTTCTTGCAACACGCCTCTCTCTGAAGCATAGTATCCAGCTTCTTGTATTTCCAAAAAGCCAAGAAAATCTACAATCCAAGATGCGGTCCTCAGTCTACGCTGCTCTCTTCTCCCTCGTCGCCGTCGGCTTGGCTGTCGAGTGCCACCCCAAGGTCGATCCCATCCCAACCTTTTCCCTCTCTGATGGACGAAACCTGCAGAACGACATCCACGGCAACCAGTTCACTCCTCCTCTGAACTTCCCGCTCACCATCGATCCCGCACATACCGCTTCCTTCGCCGTCGGCAGCGCCATTGCCTGCATCGAGAACGCCTATTCGTTTGAGAGCACACGCATTGGCCAGACTGACCTGGCCAACGCCATCCAAGCCATCATGGACGAGTGCGACCACGGTAATGGCGTTACCAAGGGGTAAGTCTGGACAACTAGGCACGCACTTTATTAATCATTGATTATGAGGCTAATTGATTCGCTTCTACAGTGGCAAGGTCGACATTATTGGCGACAACGGACTTCCTCTAGAGGTCCTGATTCAGGACCGCGCGCTCGGCTGCGAGAACTAAAGCCGAGTGACGAAATTTTGTATCACGATATTATACCCTTTTCTTTTCTTTTCTTCTTTATGGGATTATTCGGCGGTTCTCCTAGCATGGGCGCAGGTGGTTATAGAGCGGGAGCCATATATTTCTACAAAACTTGATTCTCATTACAGTAGACCAATGAAGATACAAACTTGCTACTGCGACTTCTTGACTCATTTTGTGATTTGGTTTGGTATTATACAGAGTAGGAAGTATAGACTTTGAATTCTTAGGTCGTACTTCTTATGCTGATCCGTATTATTATGCTTTAGAACCTACCCTACACCGGTAGAAATTGAGTAACTTTAGATGAATACGACTACCGAGACTACTATGGCCAGGGAACAGTCGAAACATAATTCTTTCTCTCTTCTTTCGTTGATTATTGCCCGTAGGTTCAAATCATGGCCGTACTTATTTTCTCTGAAAGAGTTGAGGTTCGCCCGCTCATTTGTTGATTATCCCCTCCTGTCTCCATGTATCTGTGTCTATGATCCCTTTACCAGAATGATCCTATAGTGGTGGGTAATTCATATACATCCAATATAACTGCACTTGAAAATGATTCGCTAAAGTAAAACAGTGTCAATATCATGCAGGAAGCCTTCCATCATACTTGTAGAAACGAAAGGTTGAGTGGAGCCAATGCCATCTACATGTGCTGTCGCAATGTCTCGAGACACATAAATTGAACACCCTCGGCTGCTCACTGTTACTCTTCTTTTTCTCTCTTATTCTTCCTCTCATTTGCGCCAAATTTCTATGAGCAATCCAATCTATGTATGAACCACCATTGTGTTGGCTACTCTATACCGTATTGCAACTTTCGCTACCGACTAGAATTCCCTTCGCAATCTCTCATGGCGGCTAAACCCAGCAATCTTCCAGTTGTGGCTATGAAGGTGGCACCGCGATGCGGGAAATGGATTCCTCCTCATCTTCGAACTTCCGATACTATGAGAGCACAGATTGCCGTAGATGCTCTCGATAACGTCGAGGCTGATTTGGAGCAAACCAAATCTCAAGCTTTGGCAATGGAGGTAGCACTACAATCCGTATATCGCAATAGATGGATTCATCCTCATCTTCGACATTCCAATACTATGGAAGTACAGACTACCACAGACGCTCTCGATAATGCCGAGATCAGTTCGGAGCAAACCAACACTCGTCTCTCTCAAGGAATGGACTTGGAGACCCAAGATGCTGTTGTTTACAGAATGGACAGACTGGTGCAAGATTTGATAGCCGCCCGCAAGAGTCTGGAAGACGAAAAGAAAAAGACGAAAGACAAGGATGCTCAGATCGCTCAACTGAAGCAAGAAGTGGCTTACCTTCGGAACAAAGCCCGCGAGGGAGGCCGAAAACATGAGGCTGCGGGGGCGGAAGTATGGAAACTCGAGCGAGCGAGTGTGCTGGCCTCAGCAAGCAGCGAGGAGGTGAATGAGCTGCAGCGGCTGTTGGCATTTCACAAGACCAACGGGGAGCAGGTATCAAGGCAGCTCAGAGACTTGCAAGCTACCAACAAGGATCTTGAGACCCAGCTGCAGGCCACCGAAACTGTACTTCGGGAGCAGATGTCACTTTTGTCAGGATTGGGTATATGTGCGCAACCAGGTGCTGGAAGTGACTCACAGGAGGAGAAGCAAGTAGCCCCTGGTCGCTTGGAGGATGCCACTCTTCAGGTCGATTGAATATGTAGTAGCGGTATGATCTGTCATTACATGCAGCGGCACAGTTGTAAATAAAGTAGCCAATTCGATGATTTTTCTCATATGTAGGGCACTCATGACTGAAACTGTGTTATGACTGGCGCGATGTTGGTTAAACACATTGGCGGGGGATGATGCATGTCGAGAACCGGATTGTGGTGATTGGCTCACGGAATCAGGCTGCCTTGAAGGCCTCCCGCAGTATGCATTGGGGTTGCCAAATAGTGGACGAATGGTGGTGAGATAGATGTAACCGATATGCATGAGACAAAATGTGGCCAACACCATGGTTTTTATTCTACACAGCCCCTGTTACTGAAACGGCATTGGTTGGGTGTAAATGTTCAATGCCGTGCTACATGTCAAGTAACATGACAGATTGTTATCAGGCTGTGTTGAAGGCCTCCCGCAGCATGTCTCGAGGCAGCCGGAAGTCCGGATAACTCACCGCGCGATTCGAGCCCAACGATTCTCTTACATGCAAGGGAAAAGCAGGATTCCATCTGTATGCAATATGTGTTGAGTTTTGGCTGGTTGCCAGCATCGAGTCAATTCGGGAGGCCCGCCAACATCAGGGAATCATTGAGCGCTTAGCTACATGTAACGTGCGTGTAACACACATGTAATGTCGCTTCTTTGTAGCCCTCCAGAGCAGTCCCTGAACGGATCCTTTATTTCGATTTCCCAGTCTATATCTTACCAAAATTACTAGAGCAATACTCAATGTCCGATACCCAGTCTGATACACAGTCCGTTTTCTGGATGGACATCAAACCGAATATGGCGGATGATAAACTCATTCAAAGTTTGATGAAGAGGTGTGGCTGTTCTAGAAAGAGAGCAATTACTCTGTTAAAGGTAAAAAGCATAATTCAAGATTGCTTCAATTGTCAAGTTGTCACTTTTTCCTGATGGACTTTTAGATTTGCAACAATAATGTTGATGAGGCCGAGAAGCATCATCGTCTTGTGGAATCATACACTCAAGACTTGACGGACGAATCACCATCATCAACGCCGGAATTTTTGGAGCTTGCACAAAGCAATCCACCATCCAAGGGTCCTTTTAGTTCACGATCTAATTCCGCCATGTCCTATAGAACATCCTCCGATATGGGATACCAGAGTGACGCCCAAGAGTCCATACATGATACAGCCAGAGACAGCGCTCCTCAAGAATGGGATTTCACTTTGCCTCGTCTTCCTTGGTTGGAAATCTCCACGGAGGATGACTTTAGCCCCGATAGCCTTGCCGCAGCCATTCAGCATGGGGTCAAGGCCTATCGTCTCCGAAGCTATCTGAACACTTACGATCCAAGACTTCTTGGGCAAGATATCAATGCCAACGTCATGGGATTTCCTCTCATATTCTACGCCGTTGAGTCAAATGACGAGAATATGGTACGCCTCTTGACCGAGTTTGGAGCTAGTGTGAGTGCTGTATATGAGGCTTTCCAAGTCCCTTTATTAGCATTTGCCATCATGTGTGGAGAGACGCTGCAGCTTGATACAACAAACATGGTATGTGTTCTTCTCAGCATAGGTGCTTCCCCTCATTCCATTCCAATGGACTTATTCGCACCGTATCTACGAGACGAAGCCACAAGCGTCGAGGAGAAAGGCAAGAATGTGATTGCAGCTGCTTCAGAGACTGCGTGGTGCTCTCCGTTCACAAAGACTAGGCTCGCAAGGAACATCAATCTCACACAGAGGTACTTTTTGGAAAAGTCCACGAAGATGAAGCCACCCTCAAAGAAAATGCGGCAGATCGCTCAGATTAAAAATTGTCAGGGGTTGCTGGGCATCCCGTATTTCCTTGTTGGCCAAACCGTTGCCAGCGAGCTCCTCATCCAGAGGTTGCTCACTCACCTCATGATGCCCGCGAAACAGCCATTGGTTCTGTGCTTCGCCGGCCCCAGTGGCCACGGAAAGACCGAGTTGGCACGGCAGCTTGGTCATCTTCTATCGCTAGACTTGGAAGTGGTTGATTGTACCACCTTCACTCATGAGATGGAGCTATTTGGGCCCAGGGCGCCTTACCATGGCTACCAAAGAGGATCAGCAGTCAACAACTTTCTCGTGGAGCATTCCGGTAGACAGTGTATTGTTTTCTTGGATGAATTTGAGAAGACGACGTCAGAGATCCACCAAAGTTTGCTACTTCCATTTGACAATGGTATGACACCTGATAGACGATGACTGTTACGGGGGCTAATCTGTGAGATAGGCGAATACAGAGACAGACGAACGGGTGATAGGATTAATTGCTCTAATACAATTTGGATAATGGCCACAAACGCCCTTGACGACACCATTCTTGACTTTTATGACCACAACGACGCCATTGCCGGTGATGATGCAGATGAGAGAGCTCGGCTGCGAGGGAAGCTTTGCCAGCAGTTACAAGAAGGGTTTCTTCAGAAATTCGGTGTAAGCCTCTTCTATTTACGCTTGAATGATGCTTCCAGCTGCTGCTGATGGCTAACTTGGATACTCAGGCGCCCGTGACAGGGCGCATCTCTGATTTCATTCCCCTGCTCCCCTTCTCTGCTGGCGAACAAGCCGTCATCACCCACAAATGTTTATTAGAATTGGCACAAGAACTGCGTTTGCCTATAAGCCTAATCAAGGGCCCAGCTGAGCGGCTTATCGGTGACATCAGGTTACTGATTCGAAGGGATGGTACCGTGTGCTCAACTCTTGCAAAGGCACATTATCACAACAAGTTGGGAGCACGCAGTCTGAAGGCAGGCGCGGAAAAGGTCAAGCGGATTGTTCTGGATGCATACCTTGACGACGATGAGGAGATTGAGGAACAGAATACTTTGCGAGATGTTGTCATTAACGTGGATGGTGGGGAGATTGTTGGCAAGATGTTGCCGGTTACGAAGGCAGCTGCTTAAGCATGATAGTAGATTTGCATTTAGTCGTCACCAAAAATGTTTTTTTTTTTTTTTTTTTTTTTTTCAGTTTACAGTAAGACTTGCTTAAGAAATAAGGGATGGTGTTGTTCATTGCTCTTACATGTCAGGTCTTTCAACCCAGATCTGTCACTCAGTAGAGGAAACAACAAGGCTTGTGCACATTGGGCAAGGCAGTTTTTTGTACTACGTGGTTCTGGTGGCTACATGAATTCAATGAGCAGATTTCACGATGCTCACCCAAAAAGATAAAGGGTACGTCAAAGCGTTACACATATTGTGATACGCAGTAAGGCAAGACACATCGGCAACTATGCTGATCAGGCGGTCAGAAATTTCAAGATAGTGAACAAGCAGATACTATTCACTTTGACGTATCTGCATACATATTTGTTGGGGATATATAACATTTTGAAGGATTTCTGCATTTATCACGGCATGTAACCGTCATGGCTACTGCTGGGGGCCTACCTGAAATACATGTGAATTTGAGGGATAGAACATGCCTATGCACTTACACGTAACAAGAGAGAGAGATGGTCCTCGAATTTGGCAAATTGTGAGTGATTCGGCAAGAGAGTTTTCAGGCCGCTATGCAGACTTAGTACATGCATCCAATACATCGTTGGCCGGCAATTCATTGACCTACCCAATCCGCTTATGCAGGCATGCGATTAATGGGAAGCGGGAGGCCTGCAAGTAGCATTCACATGCGATCTAGGCTTGCCTACGCGTGTTGTGCAGTCTCCAATTATAGTGGCCTCTTGATGAAAGTTCCCTGCATACCACTCATATCTTCTTCAACGTTGAAATAAGTACGTGTGTTGTCACAAGTATATATAGTGATACAATTCACACCCATCTTGGGTTGAATGGAGAGAAATACTAATCTTCTTGAGGTTATCCAAGACAAATCATCGAACCATGGAAGATCAAGTGGTTCCGGCTCTCAGAAGAGTTGCAGAAATCGGAACTTTGTACGATGCAAAAACAGACAGATTTCTGAATGCTTCAGTTTTATCTCGAGGTCCGTCGGATAATTATGTGTCAACAAAGCAAACTCCTCAGACAGATATCACCATCTCGAGATGTGCTTCGTATGGAGATGTATTTAAAGATCTCCATATCGACGACGCCACTGCGGTCAATATTCTTTCTGGAATTATTGAGCTCCAAGGCGCTGCAGTCTTTCTTCGTGACTTTGTGCCAAGCAATGGAGGGCGTGCCGCTATTATCCATCAATTCTCAACCGTGGTGCAGACACTGGTCAATTTAACCGAAGCCTTCCACTCGAGCGGTGGTTCAGCTCCTTTGCAGACCAGCGACTGCACTCATGTGGTGATTGGAATCAAGTGGGGATTACGGACAATCGTCGCAGCTTGTTGTCCCACGTCCAGCACATCAGGACTGTCTGAAGGCGAAGAGGCGACTTTTAATCGGGACCTGGAGGTTTTAACATCTTCCATTGAGGCTGGCTACATCACACCGCAGTCACCATCGACAGTGAGCCATGAAATGGAATTTTGCAATAACCTCCTTTTATACAGCGACGTGTTTGAAAAAGAAGGTCTGGTAATGCAGGATGTGGCTGAAGTATGCGATTTCATTCGCATTGTGCCAGACCATATCCGACAAGAAAGCGGCGGAAAGGGATGGCCAATCGAATACACCATGATTCCTGTCAATATGCTTTCGTATATTCTGCCTTCTCCCCAGGTGTTTCGGTACAACTTGAGACCGGTCAGAATGGATCATCTTACCAATTTCATACACTTCTTCGACGATTTAGAAACTGCCATTGTTGCGCTTCAAAACTACTATGCCTATCTGGCGAGTCATTTCATGCATGTATCCAAAGAGCATATCAATGAGGTCTCACAATCCATCAACCACTTGGATGAGGCTAAGAAGTGGGCATCTAATGAGCTTTTCCACGTCTTGCTGGGTGTGCGACAGGGGAAGAAAGACCATTCATTGCTATTGGATTTGTATCGCCATATTGTCTCGAAAAATCCTCCACCAAAGCAAGTCTCTACTATTGTCGGGCGAGAAACTGACAAACTCGAATTCATCGCCAGTGCCGTTGCTCAGGGCTCACACTACATCGGCCACAATGGGCTTTCCCTCGAGATGGTAAAAAAGGCCCACAAAGATACTAGCTACTATATCTTTCACTTTGATTCCGTCGCAATGGACCAGAAACAGGAATGGAATGACAATTTTACCCTACTTCTGGAGTTACTTGGCCAACGAGATGAGCGGATGCCTGTCTACATCATGGACCATGACGCAACAGACTCCCATATGTGTCAAGGAATGTCACGCATTGCTCAGTACAAGGGCGAAAAAGAGAGTATCTTTGATTTGCTCGGACACCGCCAATTTATCGCTTCAATGTGCTTCGCTCAATGCTCTGCCGGCAATCTGGATAAGAGCAATGACCAACGACCAGTCAAAAGGCGTATTGTTAAGATACCCTGCCCGAGCCCGGGGTGCAATTCAGGTCATTTAGAATGGACCTGCCCACAATGCTTCGCAGCAATCGAATACGGATACAGTGACGACTTTTTCTATTGTGATTGCGGCCGTGGTCTCTTCAGCACTTATGAGTTTAAGTGCAATAACCCCAAGCATGGGGCTGACTACAAGACATACGAGGTGGACGAGCTTCGCAAGCTTTTGGGCCAATTGAGCGAGGACAACTACATCAATATTCTCATCCTTGGAGAGACTGGAGTGGGAAAGTCGACATTCATCAACGCTTTTGTCAACTATCTAACTTATTCTACATTGGATGAAGCAAAAGAAGCCGACAAGCTCGAGTCTGTCATTCCTTGCTCGTTCTCTCTCCAAACCATGGATAGGGAGAATACAGCAACAGACATTCAGGTACACAACGTCAAAATTGGTGGGCGTGATGATGAAGCAGATGGATCGACGGGGAACTCGGCAACGCAAAAATCGGTTGTTCATTCGGTCATGATTGGAGCAAGAACTTATCGATTGATCGATACACCCGGCATTGGAGATACCAGAGGTCAATCCTATGATAAAGAAAATATGGCTGATATTCTCCAAACGATTAGCCCCTATGACAAACTGCACGGTATCTTGGTGCTGGTCAAGTCCAACAATGCACGCCTCACCATCACATTCAAATACTGCGTCAAAGAACTCCTCACTCATCTTCACCGCAGTGCGGCCAAGAATATGGCTTTTGGCTTCACTAACACCCGCATTTCCAACTATACGCCGGGTGACACGTTCAAGCCCCTCAAAGCTTTGCTCGATGGACATGCCGATATACCCATCACGCTCTCGACGTCAACTACGTATTGTTTCGACTCGGAGAGCTTCCGATACCTTGCAGCATATAAGCAGGGCATTCCGATGGCCAACGAAGAAGATTTCCGTCGAAGCTGGGAACACTCGAGCAAAGAGACGCATAGACTTCTAAACTACTTTGCATCAACTCCGCCTCATCCCGTCACCAGCACGTCAAGCTTGAACGGAGCACGCAAGTTGATAATGGAGCTGACGAAACCCATGGCCACCATCTCGGAGTCTATCCGGAAGAACATTCAACTGTGCGAAAATAAGAGGGCTGAGCTGAATGACACGCAGCTGACGGCTAGCAATCTTCGCAAGAAGTTGCGCTTGGAGAAAATCCAGTTCAAGGCTACCAAGTTGAACAGGCCTCGCACGGTTTGCAAGAATCCCGACTGCTGTGACTTTAAAGATAGTGGCCTTGATGACGGAGTGGTTGTCACTATCTACAAAACGCACTGCCATCCTGTGTGCTCTCTTAACAATGTCAAGGAAGATGTCGTCGCCGATCCTGGTCTCATCAACTGTGCAGCTTTTCGTCGTACAAGTAATTGCTTGCGTTGCCGCCACCGCTGGCAAGAGCACCTACACATCCTCTATGAACTATCAGAGGTCAAAGTCCAGGTTGTAGATACCGAGATAGAAAGGCAGTTGAAGGCCAAGGTTGACGACTTGACGCTGCGTCAGACACTCCTCGCCCGATTGGACCGGGATATCAAGGAGTACAACGAGGAGCTCGACGAGATTCGACGTGCTGCTGCTCGCTTCTGTCTTTTCTTGAGACAAAACTCCATCTCCGTCATCAACGATGCCACGCTGGATTACCTTGACCTGCTCATCCAGGACGAGACCGGTGTCATCGAAGCTGGCCGACAGCGAGGCCTTTCCATGGACCCAAATAAGAAGCGGCTCCAGGCACTGAAAGATGACAGACAGATTCATCTGGAACTGGTTGAAACTTTCAAGCAGAACATTGATGATCCTGCCTGCCCCGAAGACACGTTGCTGGACCAGCGAGGAGTCGGCGCGTTGGTGGAGAAGCTGTATCAGTTGAAGCATTTTGGGGAGAACTTGGAGCACATCAAGTATGTCATAGATTCTTCACTCGAAGACACCTATCGTGAGCGGCCATATCGCGTGCCGATAGTCAGCTCTCGCAAACGCAACGCGCATAAAGCAAAAGGCGAAGCGGCTTCTAATCAGTCAACAAAAGCATCGAAGAAGAAACATGATCATCGGTCATCTTATTCGGTTGATGGGGATGACAGAGCGAGAACAGAGAAAAGTGGTGAGGGTTTAAGACCCATGAAGGGTCCTGCGAATGCGTCACAAAAAGTTACTTATGCTGAAGTGGCCGGATCGGGTTATTCTCACCAACACTCATCGAAGTCGTTGCTTGATCGCTTTCTACCCTGGAAAAGGTAGAGGGAATAGAGGCATTACTATCATTGTAAGGATAATATCTAGCTAGATTGGTAGACGTAGCGCAGATTCAACGAGTTTATCATAAACATCATACATGGAAATCGTATTTATATCTCTTTTAACCTTTTTTTCTCTGATTTGTAAACAAGCTGCCTGTAGTTTAGTCTACCTCCTTTAATACCACTTCGTTCATTCCTCCTTTCATTCGTTGCTGAAGCATATCCCTCATCAATCTGATCAAATCCTTCCTAGTGATGCATAACCCTCTGCCTTGCCACTGATCAAAACCATCTATATTTCCATACACGTATTCCGTTACTACACCAGCAAGTGTCTGCATATCTCGTCCGTTTGACCAGCCTTTTGTCTTTGCCAGCATCTCGAACAGGCTCATCATGATTCCAGTTTCTTGGACATTCGAGCCGTCCTCAGCTTCCAAAAGCTGGATATCCTGCTTGGCTATCAGGTTGCAAAGATGCTTCAAAGCAGACTCGGAGCCCATGGGAGTGAACATTATCTCCGTGGCAAACCGTCCCCGGAGTCCGGCATTAACTTTCATGAGACGGTCCATATCGTGAGTATATCCGGCCATGACAATAACCATTTTTCGGTAATAGCGTGGCTTGGTCATGCAATCGACAATTTCTCCAACTGCTTCATTCGTAAAATTACCCTCGCCGCCAAATCCTAGGCGGTATGCCTCGTCGATGAACAGGACTTTTCCCAACGACCGCTCAAACAGCTCAACCACCTTGGGCCCGGTATGGCCGACATACTTTCCAATGAGATGCGTCGCAGAGCACTCAATCACCTCATTGGTAGAGAGGAATCCCATGTCATAAAAGATTTGGCCAATGATGCGAGCAGTGTGCGTTTTTCCAGTGCCCGGAGGACCCTTGAAGATGTATGTGAACGGAATGATGCCCCGAGGATCCTTATCGTTGCGTCTCAGGTTCTCAGCTATACGCTGGTAAGTCTGGAATCGCTGGATAGTGTCTTCAAATCCAATTAGTCCATTGAAGAGCGCTCGGCATCTATCAGCAGCGGTAGCGCCTCTGTTGTATTCAGGATCAAAGTCTTCGGGCTCAAGCACAATATCCATCGCATCAACATCCGTGATCTTCGACATCCTCTCCCTGTGCCTGACTTTGGCCTGGTTCAAGAAATTGACGACATCACCGCCGTTGCCAAAGTTTGGCCTATCTCTTGCCCGGCACAGTAATTCTGCTGCGACCTTCATTGCTTCTGGCGAGGCTCTAATTCCGTCCTCCTCCATCTTGATGTCGAGAATCTCTTGGAGCCGGTTGTCATCATAGTCATGGAATCGGAAGGCTTCTTCAAGCGGGAATCGCCGTCGTAACCCTGGGTTACACTTTTGGAGCATCTCTTCCATCCTATCTGGGTATCCGACGAGGAGCACACAACGGTCTTCACCAGGCTTGTTGTGGATCTTGGAGACGAGAATGTCAATGCAACCCAGTCGAAACTCGTCTGTTTCGTTGGATCCAAGTTCACTGCCATGGTAAAACATGTGCGCATCGTCTATGATCAAGATCTTGCCTTTGGTCGAATCAAGAATTGCGCTGGTCTTGGTTTCTGATTCGCCGATATACTGGCCGATGAAGTCGCCCGGGGTCTTGTAGATGACTTTTCGGCTGGAGACCAGACCAATGTCAGCCAGAATTTGGCCATAGAGCTTGGCCACGGTAGTCTTTCCTGTGCCAGGAGGTCCAATGAAAATCCGGTTAAGAGACGTCTTTAGCAGCTTCATGCCGTTAATCTCCCTTTGATAGTTGATCTTTGACCGGCTGAGGAGCTGATTGACGGCTGTCTTGATCTCTTCCAGCCCGGCCATCTTCTGAAGTTCTTGCCATGCCTTGCTCTTTGTTCGGACGTCCTCAGGCTCAGGGCCGATGATGTCTTGTCCCGTTAACAAGTGTTCATCCGGCAACGTCTCAGTCCACGAGTCCTCGATTTCCGACACCCTTTGTCGAATGCGGGTCGAGTGTCGCTCCAGTATCTTTCCATATGCCAGACGAAGCTCGTGTACGTTTCCGAATCCATGTTCCTCGCGGCTACGACCGACGCGTTGAGCCACTATGCGCGGAAATGGCCCCAGGGATCCTTGCTCTATCTTGAACGAGTTTTGCCCGACCATTTGAACAAATATTCTTCGAAGCTCATCGTCATTATAGTCTTCAAAGTGTAGTTGGCGTGGGAATAGCCATCTGGCTGCTGGAGAGCTTCCTAGAACTTCTGGAATGCGGTTGAAAGAACCTGAAAGGACAACGACAACCTTTTCAGATATGTCCTTTAACATCTCCATTAGGTATGCGCGTGAGTCGCTATCTGCAAACTCCACATCGCTGATATAAAGTACCTATTACAAATTCAGTAAACCGTTAAGATGCCTAGCAAACACAGGGCCGATGACTTACTCCTTTTGACAGAGCATCCTTGAGTTCCCTCATGTACGATCTCGAGCTGAGCGTGTGACCTGATTTTTCTACAAAAACGTGGGAAGTCGAGTTTCGACCCCAGACATGGCAATCACGAAGAAACTCGTAATAAAGGTTTGCCAACGTTCGCTTTCCTAAAACATTATCAGTTCACAGCTCTTCTCTGTCTGCTGCCATGATGAAAAGGAGAGGACGAATTGGTCGCCTTACCGGTTCCTGGGTTTCCCACCAGAACGAGGTTAAGATCTTGTCGTCTCAACTTCCCCTGTCGACTGCGCGACGCATCAATCATGGCTTTGACCTCTAAGAAAGCCATCTTAGATGACTCAAGTCCCACCATTTCCATCACCTTATCGAGGGCTTCATTCTTTTCGCCCAGCTTCTCTTTCTGACGCATCCAGTCCTCCTTTGCAAATGACTCCACAGGAGGCTCGTCATTTGCTGACGTATCATCTAGAGGAGGAATGTTGTCAATGGATCCACGACGCGAAGGTACCTTATTATCAAAGGGGTTGAAATATGGCGATTCGGGCAAGGATATGGTAGCAGGATCAACCTCTTGTTCGGTTTTAGGACTAGAATCAGATTGGTCTTCATCTACGTTCTCCTTTTGAGATTGGTTTTGATCTGTTTCTTCAAGGGGTGGGAAATTGTCGGCCTCCTCGTTGCCGGGCTTGGTCTCCTCTTCATCGTTGCTGGCCTTGGTTTCATCTTCGTTGTTGCTAGGGTTGGTCTCATCTTCGTTGTTGGTGGGCTTGGTCTGGTCTTCATCTTCTCCGTCAATGGCATCTTGGGGTTTGCTCTCTGTTGATTCGACGTCTTTGGTTTCATCTTTATCAACGGTTGTAGGGGTTGTTGACTCTGATTCGGTTTTAGTAACAGGTGTCTCATTGGGATCCTGACTTTTTTCGTCACTGCGGGCGCTCTCTGCAACCGGTTCTGGTGAAGAAGATTTATCATCCGCTACCGGAGAGATATCAGCTATTTCTCGGCCATCCCCTTCAGGGCAAGCAATAGATTCCAAGTCGGTCTTTCTTTCATCTGCGTCTTCAGATGAGGTAGTCACAGGTGTCACACATGGAAGCTCGTTGTCTGTGTCATCGGTTTCGTCTGAAGCATTAGACGGGAGGGCTTCATCGTTTGGAGTACCCTCTTTAGTAATATTGGAGTCTTTGTCGCCATGGGATTCCGGGTGTGGCTGTTGGTCAAGGACCTCTTCCACGTTGCCGTCCATAATAGCAAAACCACTATGATAGGATTTGGAACGATACAGCCGAGATTCAACGTCAATTTACAAACAAGCACACAGAGCATCTATAAATGAGGAGAAAAGAATAAAAAGCACCTAGATTTATACTTCTTCCCCGGATCGATTATTAAATCGGTGACTACATCCAGCCGAAGGAGCTTGTTAACCAAACGAGCATCTAAGTTCAGGCATATCAGTAGTATGCCTAGCTTTACTGAGACTAGAGGAGCTGCTGCCTAGTTATATGTATTTCTATTCACGGCACTTGATGCAAAATGGATAGTAAAGAAGTTATAAGCACGAGGTGGCTGGGGTAACAAGGATCTCAAGACAGGGCCCAATCACCTGTGACTATTAATCTGTAGGGAGGAGTGATATGTGAAATTGTGCGATAAATGCGCTGCACAGCCCGCCAACGCATGCCAGGTCAATTGGCTGTTCTAAGTTGCCAATGCAATGCTATGCAGTTCGCCTAGGAAGGATTGATATGAGGGTGCTGATGCTGCCTAAATGCTTGGGGAGTGGGCGACCAATCGTCGCTTACTATTCTCCACATGAAGAGGAAATAGATGCAAATAAGACAGGGAACAGCAAGCTCTGGCACTTTCAGTCCTGATATGAGAATGCCTTTGATTGGACTCTTGTAATCTACTCTGTAGCTGAAAAAAAGATGGCGCTGTGTCTTAACATGAACGAATTAAAGCAAGTCGAGGCCGGATGACTCTTCGGAAATGATTCGAGCGTAAGGGAGGGGGCGCAGAATGCCATTGATGACTGTGTCTCCAAGCCCGGATGTAACTGCGCCGAGGTCACTTACACAGGAAAGAATTCGCATACTCCTATAAACTTGGCTCTAAAATGCGCTTCGAACATGTAGACTCGACCTCTATGATGATCAGTATAGCTCATTGCATACGAGATAAAATTAGTCTCGCCTCAAAGTAGATAGGATATGAAACTAAACCTAGATTTAGACTTGTAGAGTAAATTTGCGGCTGCGTTACGTAGAAATTCTTTTCCTCAGAAATTTTCTGTGGCGTTGTATATTTTGTGCTCTTCATGTCAATCACTGAACTGACATGGTGAAGAAGAAAGGGTCATCAAAGAGGCAGCTTCGCTGAGCTCCGCGCATAGATTTTCTGGGCGAGTTCAAGTACAAAATATACATTCTTGGAGTTACATAAAGTCACAAAAATAATGATAATCATCCATACTTACTGCTAGTAACAAGCAAGAATTAGATGCTAATGCACAGCACAGCTCATATTGTCATATGCCATCTCACGATATGGAAAACACATATGTATAGATGTATAAATGTTATTCGATTAATATACATTTCAAATATAGCTCACCATAGATGTTATATAAAACATCTCGGCAAGGGTATATGTGTGAGTATATATGCCAAATGAGTATAAATCATCTATACTCCGTGACTTAATAAGTTCAGCTTGCCCACGAGCAGGGTCTCGAATGTTCAACCAAACAAGCATGTGATTATATTCCACTGAAACCTTTCTGCCTTAACTAATAACTAATCGCTATAAATTGCCTCGTCACATACCATGCCCCTCAAAAGAGCTGCATATGTGAAAGTACACGACGACTTTTAGCCAAAACGGAATGAGGCCTATTACAGCAACCCCGATTTATCATGGCTTTTTACCCAGATTGCGGACGCACCTGTATCTTTCACTCTTGTATAAACATGCATTTAGGCAATTATTGAGTAGATCTAGATCCCACCAAGTTGCCTGTACTAGGCTAGGTCGTGAATCGTATTGAGGGCCTGTAAGGCTTGGCTTTACTTATTCATACAACGTGCAGCTTACATGCAGCATACTCACCGGATGCAGCACATCGTCAAATTCCCATCCAGTTACCGTCTTTACAAGAATTAATTAAATCGTACCACTCGTCACAAGCTATTAAAGCTCGCAGGCATCTAAAAATATCACTGATTGGTAATACATCTAAAATCCCCGTTGAGAGTCCAGAATTGCCTTGCGATTTCGTCTTGCGGAGACATATTCGTGCAACTATGTGTGTTTTCGAATCAGCTGATGGGCATATATGATGCGGATAAAATAGTTTCTAGGCTCAATTTTGAATATATTCTCTCGTATCATGTCAAGGGACGAACGAATATCTACATGTAGCCAATAGTCAAAAATTCACTTGCCAGAGTACCGCTACTACTACCATCCATAAAGCCTCCTCCGGGAATAGGATCCCCCAGATATGATCTGTAATACAGGTTTGTACATCGACTGCTCGCTAAGATACAGAGCTGGACCTTAAACAACATAAGCTTGATGCAACCTTCCTCGTATAGGTAATATACACAGGACAGCAAATATCGAAACTCTTCCACCCATTAGCCCGAGGTATGTCACTATTTGGGAACGTCAGTAATTGCTATTATATGTACTTGTAGTCACCGAAACCTTCCAGCGTCAACAGAGTATCTATATATAGATAGATAGCTTCCACCAGTTTATCTCAGTCAACCAAACCATCACTCTCGCCCTTTTCATTACCTTCTTTTCAATCTCAAGTAACAGCCAAACGCCATCTCCACCATGCGGTTGACAACAGCCATCCTCACCACTCTATGCCTCGTCCTCCCTGCGACAGCCGATGTGCGATACTGCTACCCCATACCAGGAACAGAAAGCACCCCCATCCCTCAGTCCATCCTCGATCTCGATTACCAGGTCAAGGTAGACTGGGGAAATAAACTCTGCACCCAGTCCACCTTTCCATCTGAGGCACTGCAGATCTCCCAGACCGCCCTCGAAGACGGAATCTTGGCAGAAGATGGCAAAATCTATGGCGTCGAGCTTGTACGTGACTTACACGTTAGTCCATTGCCCAGCATAATACTAACCTTTTGAGCAATAGGCCCTTCGTTTCATCACGTCCGAACTCATCTGTCTTGTACGCTTCAGCCTTTCTTTTGAGAATTTTGGCCAATACTGACACGACATTACAAATATAGAATAATGTCAATGCCCTCCTCGGCGTCGGAGCTTGTGAACAGGGCGGTTTCATGACTCTCGCCGGCCCCTTTGAGCAATGGACATACATTATCCCTCTCAACTAGAATATTGGCGGTTCACAATTCAATACACATGCAATCAGTTCCGTATTTCTATCCCGCCATTGATAATAACGGTACAAGGTCATTACTTCATGACTAGTATGGAACGCAGTTGAAGAACAGGTTTAGCTTGAAGTCATGTATCTCTATGCTCTCGCTTATTGTATGAACTATGCGGTAATTTGCTCTATATTGATCAATATTGCGAAAAGTTTTCTATTCCATCCTTAGTAGGAGTTTCTCCATTGGCCAGTATAAAAGCATATAAATCGCCCAAAGGGTTTACAAAAAGGAGGGAATCGACAATTATTAGCACAGAAACAGGCAATCTGCACACACCGAACGCATTAAACCCATCCTGAATAGTCCTCTCACTATCCCTATATATGCACATTTTTATTTTGTGCAATATTTTCTCTTTTCTGCGTATAGATGACATTTCGAAGGGGGGGTCTGTGTTTGTTCAAGGCGGCTCGTGTCATTATTTAATTGGTCGCTCCCGATGTTTGAAAATTTCACAGCATTTTTAACTCCCCCCCAAGACCTGTGAGAAGAGAGTCTGAATCGACCACAGTTCAATACATGTATCTACCTTACCTAGTACCTACCAAGGTACCATAATAGGCAGTGCAGTCTACTAAGCACACATATAGAGTACATTTATAATAGGCAGGGAGTTATGTGAGCGGATGGTATCAAGCACCTCCGCATTTCTCCACGGAATCAGTTATGTACTTAGGGAGTAAGGCATGTCGGCCTGATGCTTCTCAAGGCAACCACGCTAAAGATGATAGGACTCACTCGTAGCCACGAACAATAATACGAATATCAAAAAATTTTGACGGTATCAGTGTTGGACTGTGAATATATCCTTGCAAAGGCGGCACAATGAAGTCCTATGCGAAGTCCAATTCCGCATCCAAACCAATCTATACACAAATATCTCGTTCACCTTCATCAAACACATCCGATATGGTGTAGTGGCTAACATCGCTCGCTCTCATCCCAGAACCGAGCAGCCCTGGGTTCGATTCCCAGTATCGGAGTCAAATTCTCTTTTTGCTCTTTTTTACCCTCCATTATCTCGTCTATCTAGTCCACATCCTTCACACAACCAACTACTCTTCTTTTCGCCACCCCGATCCATTCTTAGCGTATCACGCGATTCATTCATCTTTTTTCCCTAATAGTCTATTTACTAACTGACTCGGACTAGATTCCACGAAAGGGTTATCATCTACTTCACGTTCCTCGCCGTCCAATGAGTCAAGTGACAAACCATCTGCTTGATCTTGATGTCCGATATGGTGTAGTGGCTAACATCGCTCGCTCTCATCCCAGAACCGAGCAGCCCTGGGTTCGATTCCCAGTATCGGAGAATTATCTTTTTGGCATTCAAGAGCAGTACGATCCTTGAGCTTATAATACCTTGGGTTTCTTTTTTGTCTACGAACCAAGCAAGGCAACATGTAGGCAACATATTCATATCACTATACCAGATCGAATCACAATGGCACAGATGGAATAAATCTTCTATCATTCTTATGGAGTTGAAAAAAGTCAAACTTTACCCCTGCAAGCCAAATTTCAGCGTCTTAATAGATCGCAATATTTGTCCATACCCATATCCAAACCAGCTGTTTTTCCTCCTCTACGACCCATACGGTCAAACATGCAGCTATGTTTCAGGGCTTCCTTTCCCCATGAAGCACCCACCCAAGTGGAATGAGATTGAGAAAGAGAAAATAGAAAAATAATCTTTAATACACAAGGCAATCCTTTTATCATTAAAACTGCCGAACCCTTCTCATAAAGTCGTTAAAAAAACAAAAGTGTAGTGGTGAATGAGTAAAGTATTGGTAACGTCTTGTACAATGGCAAAGATATCACCGGGAAGTTTCTGTCAATCTTTCATCTGGGAATTTTTTTTTTTTTTTTGTTTAGATGTCAAGGTTGCTCCAATCTATTTGTTGGAAAATATCTGGCTGCGTGGTTTGAGAGAAGCCAAGGTTTGCGCTTGGCATCTCGGTAAACAGGGACTGGAAAACATCCGTTGTCTTGTCCACTGTTGCCGGGAAAAGCTGAAAGTCAGCGCCTTCTGAGGCATAGGACTCGTCAAAGCCTTCATCGACCTCGCGCAGTGAGGTCGGTGTGTATAGTACTGCATTCTGCTGCGCATTGGGGGAGAACTGCGGCTGGCCGATGATGGGAACAGTGGCGCAGGGTTGAGGCTGGGCGTGATAGACCGGCATCTGCTGAGGCATCATTTTGCTGTAAACCTGCTCAGGAGTAGGGAGCTGGGAAGGAATCTGTACGTGGGCAGCGTAGATGTCCTCATCGTTGATGATAAAGGTAGAGCCATTCTGGTAGGGAGGGTACTGCTCGTAGGAGGATGTGGCAGAGACGGGAGAGGGGTTCTCGAGAATCAGGTCCATAGCATCAATGGCTTCAGGCTGAGCGCCGTAAGTGGCGAACCAGTCGGCATTGGTGGGGTAGAGAGGGAAGTCGCTGGTCATGCTCTGGTCTTGCGGAGGTGTAGGCACGCTGTAGCTGGGCGTGGTTGAAGGAGTAGAGACAGTGCCAAGAGGGGGAGTCTGCTGAGCGACAGATCCGTTCTGGCTGGGCGCCTTCTTGCCGTTGGTCTTGGTGCGAACATAGGTCCAGCCGTGAGCCTTCTCCATGTGCTGCTTGCAATTGGACTCACGCTTCGACTTGTACGGGCAAGGCTTGAACAGACACTCAAACATGGCCGGGGCATCCGAGTGCTTGTCGTTGATGTGGCGGTCCATTTCCTTCTCGGTGGGCCAACCGTAGTCGTGGTACTTGCAAGTAGGGATGGGGCACTTCCAAGGACGAGAGTGAGTCTTCTCGTGCTTGGTGAGGTCGCAGGGGCGCTTGAACTCCTTGGTGCAGCCAGGCTCGCGGCACTTCTTGGGAGCCAGCTCCTCAGGGCTGGCATTCTTCTTTCGGCGGGCCATGGATCGCATAATCTCTTCCTCGTCCTCACGCTGCTCGCTCAGGGAGCGCTTGAGAGGTGTGGGGGATTCGCCCATGTCAATCACTTTACCAGTGGCCATTGAGATGGCAGTGCCGTCCTTCTTGACGCGGACAAGCTCGGCAGGACGGCCGTTCTCAGCGATACCGCCATAGAGACGGACCTCGTCAGATCTTGACGGGGTATTAGCAGGGCTCTCCAGGTCTACGAGAGGTATAAAGCGCGGTACGTACTGGTCAATGTCCATGTCGTCGGCAAGGCTGCCCTTTTCCTTGATGGCAGCGAGTTGCTTGCCGTACTGGTAAATCTGCTCCTTAAGGTCGATAAAGTATCCGTTAGTGTAAGGTCGGTCGCCGGGGCGAATTTGTTCGCGGTCGGTGAGATATTCGACTGTGGCCTGAATGCAGCGGACGGACGTGAGGCAGAAATCAAGGTATAAGGCGGCGGACTTGGCCTTTTCCTTTTGACGTAACATCCGATAAGCATCACCCCAAACTCCATCATCGGTGAGAAGTCGACTTACCGGTGCCATAAAGATCAAGGTCTTCTCAAGATCTCGCAGGCAAATAATTTCCTTGGATCGGATGCGTCGGGGCACATCCAGAACAATGGGCTCAAAATCCTTGAGTGTGGGCTTCTCCAGGAGGGGGCGGAGAGTGTGTTCGCGGATGCGGTTGACAGCGCGGTGGCTGAGGCTGGGAAGCATCGCGGTGGTGCTCGAGGCGGCCGACCTTGTCAGGGCGGAGGCCTGGGGCTTCTTTGTTGAGTCGGCGGCAGACTTGTCGTTTACAGAAACGACTGAGCTGCCAATGCCACTGTCGGAGGCATGGTTTCTTGTGCGTCGAACGGAGCGAGGGCGGAGAACCCGTCGCTCAGACTCGGCCTTGTTCATGGCGGGGTCGACGACGGGAGGGGCGAGGAAACCGCGAGGGACGGGCAGGCTTGTATCCCGAAGTGTCTTGGTCCTAGGACTCTTGTCGGACAGCGAGAGGTCTTGAGCTTTGGAGAGGGCCTCGTCGATATCGTTCAGAGTCATAGCAATACGACGGCGGCCAGCGTCGACGACATCATCAAAGTCAGACTGGGACCTCGTAAGCCGAGGAGGGACGAAGTCGTCGTCTGAAGATGTAGCGTTGGGAGATGTAGGAGAGTGGAAGGTGGCACCCTTTCGGAGGACCATGGCCGTCTTAAGAGACAAGTTCAGTTCGCAGTCGGTTCCGGGACGAGTCACCGGAGTCCTTCTGCGGGGGTTCGTTGAGAAGGACATGGCGGGCTTAGATCTGGATTGTTTTTTTTCCTTCCCTAGGTGGGGAAGATGTATGAGATATGCCACAAGAGTCCTAACAACGTAGCAACAAGCGGTTAGCTTCCTTGTCGATACAGCAGATGTTGCAGTGAGGCTCTTTAGGAGGGTCGATAGAGGTGTGAGTCACAGGGCCGAGATAGACGAGGGCTATGCAAACACCGAAAAGGAAACGGCGAGTTTTGAGGCGTCAAGGCCAGCAGGGAAGGGGACAGGACAGATATATGAATAAAGAGAAGAAGTAACCCGTACCAATTAGTAGGCTCAATGTGAATGGGCGGTCGGAATCCACAATGCTGGACGGGCAAGCGAACCAGTGGCGGCTGTCAATGGAAAGCAGACGGTGGTCCAGACGATCAATCTCGAGTAGGAACAGGCCCAATTGTATTTCGTTGATTGGAGGCGATGTTCGCTGAGAGTAGGCTGTGCTCGTAAGGATGCCGGGAGCAGGAGCAATAAACGTCTCGAGATGAGATCTGATGAGAAAGGAGAGATGCGAAGCAGGCGGAGAGTTGCGAAAAAAAAAGCCTCGACGGAAGACGGGGCGTAAATTGGATATATGAACGCAAGGACTCCGGCACAAACGGGGGGAGGGTAGCCAAGAGAGGACCCGAGACACTCGAGGGAGTGGAATGGAAAGCGGAGAGCCGGGGGGCGTGTGCGAGAGAAGAGGAGTGCAGGGCACGAGCAGCGGTACGAAGAGCAGCGAGTACAAACAAAAGTGACGAGGGAAAAGAGACGACAGGCTCTCTATCTGTATGTGTACACCGCGAGAGGCCGCTGGAATATGCTGAGAGACGAGCGTCGAGGGATGAGAAGACAAGAAAAGCAGCCAGAATGCGGCGGATTAGAAACCAGGCGGACTCAGCCCACCGCAGGCTGCTGCCTAACACGCCGGCCCGTTTGGGCATAGCGCGTGTGTGGGCTGAGGCGTAAGCGCTGCGGAGGAGGCGTATCCCTGTCTCTAAGGTTTTCTGAGATAGAGAGAGCCGCAACAGTACCTGGAGCACTAACAGAACTCCGCCGGCGCAGCGCCGTCTCAGCACCATCGATCAGTAGCATGCCTCTAGCGGCGTCGCTGCAGGCGGCTGTCAGTGGTTGCGGGTGGCCATTTGGGGGCCGGCACCTGCACTGGCGCAAGGGAGCCGGCAGAGGACGCAGCTACCCGTGATAGTGACCCAGGTCTCGCAGCTATCGCGAGCAACAAGACGCCATCTTTGCTCCCGTGTATTCCGGTTCGGAAATCAGCAGTGCGACCTTGGCCGTCCGGACTGGTTCCCCGGCTCTCGAGGGCCAGAAAGCCAGACCAAAACTCGTCCGCCCAATGTATGAGGTCAGTCATCAGAGCGAACTTGCTAGCAGCTCGTGCTAGTTACTGCGCTGACAAAAAAGGAGACAATGGACGTGCGATTACTACGAAGTACTCGCTTCCGACACTACAGTATGCATTGCTGTTACTGCTATTAATAATTGAGAGCTAAGTAATAACTGCATCCTCTTGGCGGTGGAAGGATTCGGTTCTTGTCGTAACCAGTTTCACGAGACGATGAGTTGCGAAAACACCAAGCAAGAAGCTGCAAAAATGCCACCCACAGCGCGATGACGGTGCAAAACGCAAAAACGAAAAAACAAGGGACCTCGACCTCGCACTCGCACTCGTGTGACCGTTGGTGACGTGCCGACAGTGCGAGCTCGAGCAGCGCCTTGAGCCTATCGTGGAGCCTCGCGCAGGCGCAGGGATCACTTTCATCTATGTTGGACCTTGCTGGAGTGTGGCTTGCTGCTTCGACCCGCAGGAAAAGGCCAACAATGCCCTCTTGGCTCGTCCTATTGCTTCACACTCAGATCCCCCCTGCTTCCATTTTGTTTGCTGCTTCTTCGTCTTTTTTCTCTTGCTCGAACTTGTCTCGTCTGGGCCTCCCTTGCATCTGCGCCACTAGGATTAGTTCCAATGCTCCCCTGCCACAAGCGACTGAGCCACCGCTTGAATGATCAAAGTGCATGAAGTATTAGAATGAGAGGGCGCCACCCGGGGACTTTTTTGCTCTCCAAAAGTGGCCCCGAGCAGAGTACAAGCAGCGGAGAGCGACAGCCAGCAAAGCAGTGCCGCTGCATTAGTACTGGAGTGTGTACATGCAGCAACGAATGAGAATGAATGGACTCGTTTGTATGGAGAAGAGCAGCTTTGAGTGAGTGATGCAAATGAGTCCATCTGGCTTTTGGCTCGTGCCATGCCGCTTTAGGCAATCACCGAAAATGCCCAAAGCACAGACGCCCAGCCATGGCTCGACGGCCCGCCTATCACAACGGCCGCCCAAGTTGCGTGCTGTTGGCAGGTTTCTGCGACCTGCTGTTTTGTGTGTTTCGAATTCTATTTTTTATTATTTTATATATATTTGTCTTTTATTTTGATTGATGATAGCACTCCTCGTTCGGTGGCCGCTTTTGGGGTGGCTAGTGCCGGCTTGTTGAAGCGGCTCAACCCACTGTCCGTACTCATGTAACATGTGTCCAGTGATGGATGCTTGGCCTCTATTCGTTGATTGTCGTCGCCGTCAGGACCATCCGGGTGCGAGCCGTATGTCTTGGACGCTATCTGAAGCATACGATCCACTCATCTCCAAGTCTTTGTGTATGTACGACCATGACTGGCTCTGGCTGCTTCATCTGCCACATCCGAGTCCCCTGACGCCTAGACTAATGTAGTATTACCTCTTACTGCTGGACGTCTCTGTATACTGTACATGTAGCCCGTCGGACATGTTAGTTGAGAGACTCTCCATCTCAACTGATGGGCAGTAATACATACCTCCATCATGCATGGGCTCGCACTTTTTCGCCCTTCCTGTCCATGGGTTCACTCATTCACGCTGTCAGGCTCGCGTAGATGCGGCTCTGTCTTAGCAGCCTGTACTGCCCGGTGCTGTACAGTACCGTAGCAGCATCTAAGAGACATGGAGTTGCAAATCTCAAGCCCCCTCCCCCCCTGTGCATCATGTAGGACCGTGACAATGTGCTGTGCTGTGCTGTCTGATGCATGTCAAATCCGGCCAATGCCACTTGTTCCTCTCGATCCACACATAGGGCTGGACAGCCAAGACGAGGTTGGGAAGATGCATCTTTACGGGCTTGACTCATCCCCTGCCGCCAACCAAACGCAGATCGAATCGCCTCCGGCCAATGACTACGCCCGGCAACAGCATCACGGTATCAGCAAGTCTGCTTCAGGTATTGGCCGCTGCCCGTCACAAGCGCTGCCGGTGCTATGCTGTCCCATGTCCATGTCGGCATAATACATTGGACGTACATGTACATGTAATGCATACAGGCCCAAGAGTATGCGAGAAACAGGCCATCATTTGCTCCCCCTCTCGTTCTTCTTCGGTCTGTCTATTCTGCTTAGCATGCCCAAGCCACACATGATCCAAAAATCTGCCGGGGAATGGTCGTAATGGTGCATGTAGTCCGTATCCGTTGCTTTTCTTCTTTTTGCTTTTCCGGCCAATCACGCAGCTTCATATCGAGCAGCCTGCCAAGGCACCCAAATTCTAAGCACCATCCCCCCCGTATTTGCTCTCACGGGCAGTATGACATACAGCAAGATTGGGTCGTTTGGAAAGCGGGGGATGGAGACTTGGGTCAAAATCCGGCTGCCTTGACAAGCTTTTGCATGGGAGCGCGGCCCCTTTGGCTCGAGTTTGCGGCTCTGCGCAGTCGATTTTGGGTCTTTTGCAGCTCCCGCTTGTCCGTTCTAACGCCAAGTTGTGGGCTTGCGTTGGCTGGTGATGCAATCATTGGTGTTTTTTTCTTCTCTTGGTATTTACTAGCACTTTACTCCATACTCTATTTGCTGCTCTGTAGTACTTTTTTGTGTTTAGCCTACCTAGCCGAGGAGCGGCAACGTCGACGTTGACGAAATCTGGCGCGCAAGGGGTTGCGCGTACTATCCATGTCTGTGCGACTCCATTCCTCAGGCAGTCGAATTAAATTCTGGAAATAGCATCAGTTCTAGTAACCATATTCACACGCCCCCTTTATACGCAAGGCACCGAAATTATTTCCAGGCAGCTTCATAATTCCCTGAACATTTGCGATACGAGAAATGAAACCATTCAAAGCTGAAACTAAAGTTTTTTTTTGTGTTTCTTGTTCATAGCGGAGCTGAAGCGTTGTGATGCGCCCTGGTTGCTGACGATCTGGCTAACCTACACGTACCCTTGGTTATCTAGATCGATGGTCAAACCTCATGACCAGCCTCTATTTTTGGCCGTAAAGGGGTTAAACTAAACCAGGATAAGCCTTGTAGATATTCTTGTGCACCAACTGTTGTCAATTTTGAAATGCTCAAGTAATATAGTCTCTAGAGTTGGCTGTTTGACAAGCAGATTCTGTGTGGCTTACAAAAGTTCAAAACACCATGGATGCAGTTTGTAGCTGTTCAGCTATTGTTCTCATGCCCAAACAATGATGCCTGTACTCATCGTCCTGTTCATACCTACAAACACCAGCATCTCCTACGTAGTGATTGAACTTCAAATTCATCCCCAGATTCTCAAGACGTTCATCACATCCTAGGCACATTACAATGCTGTTCAACTTGAAACATGTCTGAACACGCTTCATATATCGTAGATATAAGACCATCTGCCATTCTTCCATTATGGAACCATGTGATCACCCGGTAACGACTCAACATATCCAAAAGCCTCTTTGGAACTGCTCGAGCCACATATGCCTCTCTTCAATCGACCTCGGTCTTCCAGTGAGCCCCTGATTCGACGTATCTCAACCGGCCTCCGCCGCAGGCTATCCACCACCATGCCTGGCCAACGATCTTCATCTGGCGCACCAGCCGCAGCTTCGGGTAACAATACATCTTCTACATCAGCAGCTGACTCCCAAGTAGAGCCAACCCCAGACGCCACGCCCCTGGAAGCATCTTCCATCTTCAACCCCAGTGAGGCTTACACTGAGATCATTGAATGGGGATCATATCCACATGCCATAGAGCTTCATGACGATCCCATCGATGATGATATCTTACTCCCACCAGAATGTCGCTCTCCATCCCCGCCCTCTCCAACTCAGCCCTCACCAGCATTCACCTTCGCAGTCCTCGACTCTCCTTCTCCTCCTACCCCTTCTTCCCCGATCACCAGTGCCCGCCAGTTCACCTACCCAGTGTTCATCTACATGCCCATCGAAGAAAGACTCCAAAGACGCGAAGAATGCTTCTTACACCTCCAACAGTTCCGTCAAGGCCTCGTCAAAGACCCCTTCGGCGAATGGGCCGACCTTGCCAACGACTTATACGGCGGCAACATGCCTCCCGAGTTCTACCTCACCTCCGCCCCCTTCGACCTCCACTCCCTGCGCGGCCGCGTCCGCCTGCGCTACATCCGCACCGCTTTCTGCATGCCCATCGACTCCACCAGCTATGAGATTGAATCCTTCCTTAGCCGCAACCCGTCTCTCGTCCGGTACCTCCTTTACAACACCGTGCCTGACCCAGATCATGCTTACCTTTACCAGAAATATGTGAATAATCCCGCAAGTCGGCAACATAACTGGCATATCTTGTGTGCCATCAAGCAGCTGAACTGGATAGATGAGACGGTCGACTGGATGGCAGAAGCGGCCAGGTCGGAAGATGAGGGAGCTTTATCTGAATTGCACAAGGTGAGAGAAACCGAGATACTGCCTACGGTGTGGAAGAAGATGCAGGAGATGGAGGAGAGCAAGGAGAAGTGGAAGGAGATGCCAATGGAGAAGTTACACGTGCGGGCTGTCCAAAAGATGCGAAAGAATCGTCCAAATAGCCTGCTTAGAAACGTCGTGACGTCTCAAGATGTCATGAAGAGTCGCTGTAGGTTTATGTAGGGACCAAGGGGATAAGTGTTACATCTAGACCATTGACAAACAAACAATTTCAAATTTAGAGACATGAAATGCGTTCAATAATAGATAGTAGATGATTTGCTATTCGCTAAAAAACAATATTAAAAAAAGACTAGTTGCCCATACCGATTTCTAATTCTCCTCGAAACCCGTCAGCTTGACAATCCCTCAAACATGAGCCCACCCATTCTCAACCAACACCTGCATCTCGTTAATCAAACAAAACTCCCCAGGCTCCCGATTCCCACTCTTCTCCTTCTCCCACCGCCCCACCCTCGACCTCACCACCCACCCGTCAAAGCTCCATAGCGTCCATCTCCTGATCCTGTTCACCCACAGGCCGGTGAAAATATCCCAGCTAGACACCCACGACTTGGCCGGGGGGTGAGTCGCAACGTAGGCAGGGTAGTTATAGCCGACCCTGACTCGCGGGTTGAGATACACGCCTTTGGTCTTGGACAGCGGGTTGTCGGCGTGGATGAGGCAGCATTCTGAGCCTTCGAGGTGGTGAGCGGCGAGGGAGTCGGGGACGGCGCGGAAGCGAAGCTTGGTTGACGATACAAAGGGCTCGGCAGGCATGACAACTAGTAGATGATTAGTTTCCTGGAGACATCTTCTAAGTAAATCACCACCAACCTATGCCATTCCAGCAACTGGTGACAGGAACTGCGTCCATATGGTTCACCAGAGCATTTCTCGAATCCCTAGCCTCAAAGTACGGCCAGGTCTGCATGTTGTGCGCCCTTCCTTCAATGTCGCGCAGAGCAAAGGTATCGTAATACAACGGCGGCTTCGAAAAGTCCAGAGAGCAGGCTGCAGCGTAGTTTCCGTGATTGGTATCCAGCAACGTCAACACGTCCTCGACCTATCCACAAGTTTAGCCCATGTCATCTTCTCCGCCTTCCTCAGCCATCTTCATATAATTACCGTAAACACCACGTCGTTTAGAAACAACACCTTGTCAAATGTGATTCCCTTCTTGCTCAGTTCAACCAGGTCCTGTATCGTCTTGTTCCTCAGCTTCGCCAGATAGGGAATCCTTCTCAGTTCCCTCTTCCCCCGCGCCGTATCAATCCACCCTTCCCCTCTGTCCTTCTCCGCCTTGGATATCTCATCGTAGTGCGTCGTATCCGATACCTCGACCCGCCTCGGCACATTCCTCTTCTCGAGCTCACTGTCCAATTCTCGCAGCGCCTCCTTGCTATCATCCCAGCTGCCGCTCTCGAAAACGCTCACAAACACATTGTCGGCGCCAAAAGTCTCCGTAAGCTGAATCACCGCATCGTTCCAATGATCTTTCAGCACCTTTGCGTTGTTCCAGTGCATGCTCGCAATGTATATCCTCTCGCGTGGTCGCGCAGCCCCGCGGCCGCTGCGCAGGAGGTGTTCTCGGTCACCATGGACGATTCTGTTGTGGATTCGGAGTATATCGAGGAAGTTGATCATGAGTAGAAGGAATAGCACTACTCTTGTCGTTCGCCAGCGAATCAATCGACGGAGATACAGCCTGTTGGCTTCTGAGAGCAGCATCGTTGCCTGCAGACGTGCTGATCAAAGATGAAAGAACGACAAGCACATGCACGAGTTCAGATGCTCGCTAATACAATGACACAATGGCAATTATGCCAGCCCATCGCGCCAATTCACAGGCGCGACGCGGCGATTGGTTTGTCTCGACTTGCAGCTTGACAAGCTTCCCTTGATAACGATGATATGCAGTTGTGATGGTTCCGAGCTCCAGTAAGCGGGATACTTGTCGCAGCTTACGTAACAAAGGGTGAATAGAACATCTACAGAGTCCCAGTCAACGACGGATATCTATTACTCGAGCTGATGTAAACGGAAATGGATTTGTCTAAAAAAAAAAGTACTTGGATTATTCTTATTTAATAAGACGCGAAATACTACGTCTTGTTTTCTTCTTTACCAACTCCATGCTCTTCCCTAACCTCCCCCTTTTATTGTACACAGTCAAGCATATTGCATCATAACATACCCCTTCCACATGACTTTTACTACAACAGTCGACAGCACCTCACAGGGAACATTCTCGGTTTGACATCAATCTGTCTAATCCTGAACCAATATTCCTTCTTCAACACCGTGGCTAGCCCTTTGAGAGCTGTACCTTTTTATTTGGCAAAGTGAAGGTCATATCCAAGCCACTTTCTCCGGTTAACTTCGTCGACGGTCAGGCCGGGATAACCATATGTCAAAGGCAAGAAGAAGAACCAGCTGGCAGCCGCGACGGCGAGAATCACAAAACAAGCAATCCAGGCACCGGCCATGCTCTTGCCAGCAAACCGCTCGCGAGCTGTGATATGTCTCTTGGGGCCGGAAGCTTTGCCTTTAGAGGGCTCCTCATCTGCTGGATCTGTGTTAAAGATGAATTCAACAAGGGATCCCGTGACCAGGCAAGACGCCAAATGAGCAGGAAGGTAGTGGTGGAGGAAGAGCTGACGTCCCATAAGGTAGAATGGGAAGTAATGAGTAGCCCAAGCCAGCCAGAAGAAACCAGTGGAGTTGTACAACCTGGAACGAGTGCCTTTTATCAAGAGTTAGTACGCCGACATAGGTTAATTGATAATAGATAGAGAAAGTATGAAAGCACTTACGGTGGTCTAGGGCATCGATGCCTCGACGCAGAGAGACTTGGTCTGCTCCAATAATGCCGGCAAACACGGCCAAAAGACCGCTGGCAAGCCACCAGCCAATGGGGTTGCCAACAAAGTAGATTTGCTGACGCGTATCATTCTGTGTCCAGAAGCTCACACCTCGGAGAAGGAATGGCCAGTGGTAAGGCTGGCTGGCGTACGGGTGGCTGCTCGTCAGCTTGCTGTTGTGGTAGAACATGGACCTCTGCAGCTCAAACCACTTGCGGAGGAACGGCAGCGACTTGACCTTGCGCTGCTCCTTCTGGCGACGAGAGTGGTCTTCAGGCAGCGACGGGATGTCTTCAGCAATCCACACGTTGGAGCTGGGAGTGATTTGCTTATTGCCGTTGACTTCTTGCTGTCTGTAGGCCCACTCGGGAAGAGGGTTGGTGTGAGTCCACATAGCAACCTTGCTGGGGAAGTGAATGAGCTTGAAGTGGCTGGCAACAGTCTTGAAGTCCTGGTTGGGCTTGCCTCCCTCGATTCGAATCTCGAAGAGAGTGTCGTTTTGGCGATCGCCATATGCTTCTTCAGCGGACACAGCGGTGAATTCCTGGTTGGTGGGATAGTACGGAGAAGCAACATCGTGGGAGAGCAGAATCTTGTCCGTGACGATGTGTCGAAGTCGAACCAGCTCCTGGTTTCTTACGATGCGGCCGAGCTTCTGATCGTTGCTGGCAGGGATGATTTGCCAGTAGTTGTTTGTGTCGTTGTGAGGGTAGCCAGTGACCTGCTGGCCTTGGCTGGAAATACGACCATCGTCATATCGCAGAGGGTAAGTGTCAGGGTGGCTGTGAAGGTACGCCTTGGTCTCCTTGTGCCTGATGGTAATGGTGTCATAGTACTGGATATCGACAGCGCTTGCCAGCATAACATTGTCGCTCAAAGTCTCCTGGAACTCTGGAGACATGAAGTCGTCGCCGGGACCAGATCGAGTCAAGACCGCAAAATGCACCTGGAACCAGAAAAGGTAGAACAGGAAAGGCAGGATAATCAGACCAATGGCGCGGGCCGCAAAGTGCTTTCCAAACAGCGGAAGGCTGATGGGCCCATTGGGTCGCTTGATATCCAAAAGCTCCCACAGATCAATGATGACAGCAGAGCCAATGGTGACGAAGGCGAAGAGACCAACGTACTTGGTCGAGATGTCGCAAGACAGCGCGAAGCCAGTCAGGACAAGCCACTTCCACCACTTCCTGCTAAAGGGCTCGTGGCGCAGCTTGTAAAACTTGATGTAGAACAAGAGACTGCAGGCCATGGCAAGCACCAGCGTAGCGTCGAGGAGAATGAGACGAGTCTGGCCAATGTGCGCATTGTCCAAAAGGATCAATCCGGCAGCGACGAGGCAAGCGGGTACACTATAGCCCGATTCCCACATGATCAAATACGTGACAGACACAGTCAATGCGCCAAGGAAGGCGGGCAAGGCTCGGAACGCGACATAGGGGACTTTGTTGGCAATGTAGGAGTCGCCGATGTTTTCGAAGTGGAAGTGGCCGTCATATCCAACCGCCCAGCCAACAAAGGCAAAGAGCAGCTTGGCAAAAGGGGGATGGACATCAAAAAAGTAGGTTCGCTCAAGGTAGTAGGAGGCAAACTATGAGAGCAGTCAGCTGTGTGCCGTTGAGTATGGATTATACCAATACGACATCCCCTACCTTTCCAAAGTGCACTTCGTCAAAGACAACCTCGTCGGGGTGGCTGATTCCCCAGAATCGAGTGACGAAGCCGAGAATAGTCACCAGAGTCAGAGCAAGCTTGTGCTCAATTTCACCCCTCTGAATGTTCTGGCGCGAGGAAGCTGCCGCCTTGGACAGCTTGTCGAGCTCGACCTCGGGGGCAAAGGTAGATTCGGAAACGGGCTGCTTGGACGCAACGTTCCGCTGCCGCAGGCTAGGCGGCTGCGGCGTTGGAGATCGAGCCATGGCTCTAGGAGGCTTCACAGACGAGCAATTAGCAATTCTGCATCAAGGCCAGATGTTGGAAACGTTCAAATCTCCATGCTGAGAAGCTAGGGCCTGTGCAAATGGGCTGCATGTCTCGGCAAGACAGTGAACTGGAGCTGGAACTTACAACAATGCAAAGGTGGCCTCACGCCGGATTGAAGAGAATTGAAGGGTTGAAAAACGAGTCAAAGAGAGAAGAGAATGGAAGAGAAAAAAAAGAGACTCGCGATGCGTCGTGCAGCGGAGTCCCGAGTGCGATGGTTGAGCCTCCCGTAAGTTGGATTGGCCCAAGAGCTGAGGCGAACGTGTCTTTGTTCCCTCGACTCGAGGCTGGAGCCACTAAGCTGCAGGGGTCAGCCACGCCACTAAATCTGTAGCAGTGCCTCGTTTTTTTGAGCCACCTGGCAGTATTGATTTTTAGCAGATTAAAGAATCTGGATGGAGAGATGCTCGTTGGCTACATTTTGATGCATGCACTCGGTATTTATTCATTCATAGCATTTTTGCTGTAACGGTTAATAGTAAATAGCCGCCAAAATGCATCTTATCTTGAACATGGTGCACATCCATTTGCATCTTTCTCAACCCTTTGTCTTTCTCTCCATCACATGCCGGGTCTACGGGAGCTATTAATACACGGCACTGTCCTTTATTACCCACTCCGGATTTGGTATTGCGACGCCGCAAAGGGGGAGCTACAGCCGTTGGCCCTATGAATGATGGATCAAGATGACGCGCCAGCTCGACACCCCTGAGACACTTCCGCTATTGGCAGCTAGGAGCCGGTAGCGTTGATTTGCAATTTGCACTGGGATTCATCAAAGTGAAACGATCACAATCATGGCTCTCTTTCTCTCTCTTTTCGACCAGACACGTTGTGCCCCTCGCTTACTCACTTTGATTTGAGCCACTTGTTGAAGCTGATTCTTCTTACCTGCGTATCATGTATGAGTCTATCGCGGGCGGAATGGGCGTCGAAGCCAAGATGCAGACCTGTAAGCCAACATGTAAGAAAACACTGTTACCTACCTATCTAGTAGTGGATTAGATACTAAGTGATGGGAACCCGAGATTATATACCTAGGTTGGCATTTCTACAACTCATGCTTGGCTCAATGATTAGATCATTCCTGTGTATTAGACCCTTGAAATGGGAACAGAATCTCAATGCTACTAAGGCAATTGATATGAAGAGAGACTACTCAAACATGACTTGATGTAATGCCCAAAACGTCCAACATGCGCCCTACAAGCCCATAGCGCGCGCCCTACAGCAACAATTACCATCCATCCATAGTAAACCATTGGTAAGATGCCCACCGCGCCTCTTCTTTTTACCTCGTTGGGCCGGTAAAAACCGCTACAGCAATCGAGAGGCGGGGTGAGCCAAAGCTTCCGGCCTTCGGAGGGGCGGCCCCGGCCCAAGCTCAGCAAGCTTTACTACTAAATACACTCATAAAACAAACAAAACTTCAACTCAATTCTTCTTGTAACACTCTTCTCCCAAACCCCAGCAATCCAGCCGGAATCAATCTTTCTCCTAACACACTTGTAGGTTGCCCAATGTCGCTGTCAATCTCTCGCAGCCTTGCCCGGCCCTTTGCTAGAAGCCTAGCTGCGGCTCCTCCTCCAGCCTTGTTCGCTGCTGCAAGACCCAAGTTTACACTCGTCACAGCTTTTGTCAGATCAAAGTCCACAATGGCCGACCAGACTATCGTCTACACCAAGGATGCTCCCTTCCGTAAGTTCAATTCACCGTCCGCATGATTCCAATTGGTTTGAACTGATCATTGACGCAACATAGCCCTGGGCCCTTACGTAAGTTCTCATGTACAGATATTAAATGAACAACCTCACCTCATGTGTAATGAAACCTAGTCCCAAGCCATCAAGACCCCCACGGCCATCTACTGCTCAGGCCAGATCCCTCTCACCGCCGAGGGCACCCTGATTGAGGGCACCATCGCCGAAAAGACCAAGAAGTGCTGCGAAAACCTCGATGCCGTCCTCAAGGAAGCTGGCTCTTCCATCTCCAAGGTCGTCAAGACCACAATCTTCATCTCCGACATGGCTCACTTTGCCGTAAGTCACTGCTATCAATACCTATTGAAGTTGAAGAGCTCCCGATCTCATTGCTCATTGTTTGTAGGAAATGAACGGAGAATACGAAAAGTTCTTCTCTCACAAGCCCGCACGAAGCTGCGTTGCTGTCAAGACGCTCCCCAAGAACGTCGACGTTGAGATTGAGGCCATTGCCCTGCCATAGAGGTCTGGGGAAGGAATAGTGTAAAAGTTTGATATATAAATATTCTTACACGCTATTACAATCCAATGAGTTAAATACACCTGGGCCAGTTATTTATATCTTGACATGGAGCTCTAGTAGGCAGTAACCGCCACGACCACCGATTGGTACTGGACAGCTATTGTACAAAGAAGACGTATCATGTAACCCCTCGCCATCATTGACTCTAAGCGTTCCAAACCACCACTCGTCCATCAACACCGCTTGCTAAAAGTAATTGTCAGCAATCCAATTGCCATTCGGGTACCGAGAGAAAAGGAGAAAGTTAGTGTTACTTACAGCTAAACTTGGTAACTCTGCCGCCAGACACCTCATAGGGTCTAATGGTGGAAACTGTGTTCTGGTGAATCGTCTTCAGTTGCGTGTCATCCTTGACTTTTCCCTTGAGATCCATCTGCCTGAACATGTTCAAGGCAGACTCCTCGCGCTGCTCACCGTGGCCGGCACTGCCCTTGGACTCGACAGTTCCAACAAGCTGCCAGCCCCCCTCGCCTCCTTGGAAGCGGAACGCCTCGCAATCGTATCCGGCGGCGATGATCTCATCTTCAGCCTTCCAGATCAAGCTCTTGAAGGGAAGAAGCTGGGTGGGAACGCTCAAAACGGCTCTAGGGGGCTGCTCTGGACCACTGGGGTAGACAACCGTGATGCTGCTATCGTGGGCAGCAAATGCAAGGGCGTTTCCGCTAGGAGAAAAGGACACGGAGTGGACCCAACCGGCAGAGTTGTTCAGATATTCTCCGCAGACGGTGTTGAAAGGCAATCGCTCGCCCCAGACACCAGGCTCGGGACGCTCGTCGACACCCTTGACAAAGGCAGAGAACACTCGGGCATGAGCGTCGGTAGAGCCAGCAGCCAAGAGCACGGAGTTGGGGTGCCAGGCAACGCTGGTGATGGTGCTGCGAATCGGCTTCTTCAGGTGCTTCGAAACCCACCAGTCGTTTTCTTCCTCAAAGTAGCAGACCGCAATCACGCGGTCGCCGGAGCCCACGGCAAACTTGGTCTCGGAAGGCGACCATCGAACAAACGTAGCAGCGCGGCTGATTCGAAGAAGGACAAGGGTGGGCTTGTATCCGGTAGGAGAGGGCTCCCAGACCAGCGCATTTCGATCTGCGAAGCATCAGTCAGGAGGAGTTCACAGGAGGCCGGCAAGGGGACGCAGAAAGGACGAACCCTGAGAGCAAGACACAATACGGCCACTGTTTGGGGCAATGTCGACACTGGTGACGGTCTTATCGTGGCCCTTGAGCACATCCTTCAGCTTGAAGGCATTTCCAGCTTTGCCGTACAGCTCGACGGTTGAGTCGCGAGCAACAGCAAGAGTTGCGTGGTCGGCCGAGAAGGAGTGGTCGGCAATGGGGTTGTGGAACAAGTGGTGAACTTCGGGAGCAGCCATTGTGTCGATAGGAGTAGCTCTCTACTATCGCAGACGAAGAGGTCGAAACTGGAGTGGATTGGGGGAAGAGGATTTGCTTGTATGAGTTGGAGAGGTCGAGGTTGTAGTAATAGCGACGAGATGGCGGGGTGACGTTGCTGCTGCGAGTACGTACATGGAGCCCCTGGCTGTAAGCAAGTGGCAGCTAAAGTCGAGGTACCTGGTACTTGTACTTGTAGCAACGGGGAAGCTTGGGCCACTCGTCGCTCGCAAGACCACCGGCCTAGGAACCAAAAAAACTCCACGCTTAAATCAATCAGTTCAATCATCAATACAAACAACGACACGGCAATTTCTCGACACGACAACGAGCCACAGGGACGCTGTTATACATCTCGAGACGAAGAGCCTTTCTACTCCCTTCTTTTAGAAACCCTTGGGTCCTCCTGAACTGCACAATGGCGTCGGCTGCTGCTCCTCGCGGTCTCGCGCCAAACGCCTCTCTACCCGCCAAAGTGCAACCGATTCCTCCAAATCAGACGTGAGTTGCTCTCGGACAATCCGAGTGTATCATGTTGTTAATTAAGATGTGTCTAGTCTATATGTCACAAATCTTCCATCAGCCAAGATACAAAAACCTGACCTGCGAACGGCACTCTACATGCTCTTCTCGACCTTTGGCCCGGTTCTCGACATCGTCGCCCTCAAGACAATGGAAATGCGTGGCCAGGCACACATTGTGTTTCGCGATATCCAGGCAGCAACTCAGGCAATGAGGTCATTGGATGGACAGACTTTCTTGGGTCGCCCAATGGTGCGTTTTCCCCGGTTTTACATGGCCTGTTGACGACTTGGCGATTAACCCTCTTTAGAAAATCCAATATGCCAAGTCCAAATCGCATTTCGTGGCCAAGCTCGACGGCACGTTCAAGATTCCCACGACGTCAGCCGGCGCTGCCACTGTGGAACAGACCGAACTACAGCAAAGCATCTTCAACGCACCGCTACCCGGAACAGCCCCCGAGAAACCCACAGGCCCAGCTGCCAGCCAAGCTGCGAAGAGTGCAGAAGATGAAAATCGCGGTCAGAAGAGAACGCGCGACGAGGAGGAAGAGGAGAGCGAGGAGGATGTGGCCATGGAAGAGGACAGCGATGACGAATGATTTATGCCTACTCACGACGAGGCCACCCCAATCAAGGACGAGGGTTCCTCCGTCCAAACAGTGCCGTTATTGGGTGGCCATTTCCTTGGGCACCCACAAGCCGACGCACCCCCCAACCAGGCCGAACCAGATCATGAGATAATTCTCCCTTGAACATTGGAAGCTGGATATAGCGTCTCCTAATAGGCACGGATGGAGAAAGAAAGAGGGGACCCCGGTGATGGGGTGATGCTATAGGCAAGCTGTTAGTGCGGCCGGACCGACACTAGATCTTTTGGATACCATAATTAACTTGTGCAAATAGAAATGGAAACTCACGTCTGCTGAGATGCCTCCGATGCCTCCTACTCCTCGACGGAGACCATCTTTATAGCTGTCAGGAACCAGGCGGCGGAAGACGGTGTCGATATTGAAAGCAGGCTCGTCTGAGGGGAGATCGTGAAGGCTGAACCAGAGACACGGAACTCTATATGTGGGGTGTAGGTGAATCTCGTATGCTACATAGCCGAATCCCGGCCTCGCCTTGTGTTGTATGAGGCCCTGATAGAAAAATGTGTGAGCACAGTCGAGATGTAACAGCAGTAGCAGCTGCTGCAGCAGCGGTATCAAGCTAGCATACATACCGCATCAGACTCTTCAGCATCAATCATGTCATCGTCCCCTTGAAGGAACCTGTCGTCTGCATTGCGATCTGAAATTGAAAAACTACCCAAATCGAGTGATATGTCTTCAGGGTCCACCGTCTCTTCCAAAGGGCGGATTATTTGAAGGTATGTTGTGTAACCACTTGAAGCTGAGTATGTGAGATCCAGAGAGTTGCACAGTCTGAGCTTCCATTTCTTCCTCATGGGCCCCAAAGTTGCTCTGCAATAGCGGCTATCAAAATGATGGCATGCTTCGGAGAATTCTTCCGGGCTTAGGAAGGGAAATTCTTTGATGTCCATGTTTCTACACCTGATTCGCCGAGCAGATATAACAGCCGTAGTCAGAATACTCGTTACGGGATGTACCGTTGATAAAACTTTATTATCTCCTTTGAGATCTTCAACAATCCTTAGAGATCTTCGACAATAAGTAGATGCAGGGGGAGGCTGAGATGTGTGAGATGTGCGACTAATTATGGGTCGAATCCCGCTCTTGCTTAAAGTAAAACATATGCTAGGCTGCAGTGCAAGTGTATATAGAATAAGAATTAATCTTCGAGAGAGACATTTAAACACCTTGTATGTCGGAATATGTCGCTGAGAAAAAACTGTAGAATATGTGAGGCTTGATTTGGAGTTTGTAGCGTGGAATGTTCCCCCATGGGCGCAAGTCCACATTTTTGGCTGGGATCAAACCTCGGACTAACAAACCGGCGATACAACCTTATCGATTGGAGGTGACATGTCCTTTTACCATCCCCAGGAGTCCGCTCTTATAATAGCCAGGACCCCTAGATGGGCTCGTGTGCGTGACGGGCCATTGCTTCTTTTCCCAGTTTCTTATTTTGTTGAAGCAGCAGTTTGAATTGCGAGTTTGCTTCTTTCTTTCTTTTTCAGTGTGTTGGCCGCCTCCAATCGCTCCCCTCCGGCCAAAATACATCGCGTTCCTCCTCGACATGACCCCGTCGACCCAATGATCCGCGACCCGTTCGGCATACACAGCAAAAACATATTCAAAGACACAGCGTTGCGAGCGGCGCAGAACATCCGAGAGGCAGCGACGCAGGCGAGCGCAAATGCACTAGAAATGTCTTTTTCCATGCCCAAACACGTGCCCGACTTTGGGGATCCCAGTCGAGCACTCGAAGATCGCGCCTGGGCCGCTCTGTCGCGGAGAGGCGGGCCGGGAGTTCTCAAGAGCAGTTTGTTCGAGTCGGATACACTACCAATGTACAAAGACAAGCCGTATGCCTATGCACCGTCAATGCGACTGCGGCCTTGGTGGCGGCGCAAGAAGGTGCTGGGGACGTTGACGGCGGCGGTGGTGTTTCTGCTATATATCATGGGCTTCTTCTCGGGACACCCCGAGGCCAAGTCTTCCGGGTCGGCGTTCTCTTGGCTGCGCATGTCTCAGGACAGAGACCATGTCGACTGGGACGAGCGGCGGCAGAGCGTGGTCGAAGCCTTCGAGGTGAGCTGGGATGCCTACGAACGCTATGCATGGGGTATGTGATATTGGTGGCTCGACATCTGCCATGGAAGAGTTCTGTTTTGCTAATTACTTTATGTGATGACACCAGGCAAGGATGAATTTCACCCGGTTTCGAAGAGTGGCAGGAATATGGCTAAGAAGGGTCTTGGATGGATCATCATAGACGCTCTGGACACGATGATACTGATGAACTCGACATCACGCCTGCAACATGCACGAGAATGGCTTTCTACATCACTGACCTGGGACCAAGACCAAGACGTCAATACTTTTGAGACCACCATCCGTATGCTGGGTGGGCTGCTCTCCGCCCACTATCTATCTACCGAATATCCTACCCTTGCGCCCCTGGCCGAGGACGACGAAGGGGCCCCTGGAGAAGATTTATATCTCGAGAAAGCTAGAGATCTGGCCGACAGGCTGCTTTCTGCCTTTGACTCTGACTCTGGTGTCCCGTATGCTAGCGTCAATCTGGCAGAGTACAAGGGCCTCCCGTCTCATTCCGACAATGGAGCTTCTTCCACGGCTGAGGCCACGACTCTTCAGCTAGAGTTCAAGTATCTGGCTAAGCTCACTGGCGAAAAGAATTTCTGGGACAAGGTTGAAAAGGTGATGGAGGTTATCGATGACAATCATCCGGAAGATGGTCTCGTTCCCATCTACATTTACGCAGATTCGGGCGAATTCCGAGGCTCGAATATTCGACTGGGAAGCAGGGGGGACTCTTATTATGAGTACCTCATTAAGCAATATCTTCAGACGAACAAGCAGGAGCCCATCTATGAAGAGATGTGGAATGAAGCTCTTGCGGGCGTGCGAAAGCACCTGGTGACCTATACGGAGCCTTCCGGCTTCACCATCATCGCTGAGCGCCCAGACGGCTTGGAGTATCCAATGTCGCCAAAGATGGATCACTTGGTTTGCTTCATGCCTGGGACCATTGCCTTGGCGGCCACCGGTGGCCTCACCGAGGCTGAGGCGCGCAAACTGCCCACTTGGACCAAGAAGCAGGACGACGACATGCAGCTGGCAAGAGAGCTCATGCAAACCTGCTGGGGCATGTACAAGTACATGAAGACGGGCCTGGCCGCTGAAATCACCTACTTTAACATTCCTAACCCACCGCTGGAGGAATCGGCGCCTCATCAAGCGCCGGCCGACTTTGACGAGGATCCGCATGCCCAGTGGCGCAAGGACTTTGTGGTACACTCTAACGACGTGCACAACCTGCAACGCCCAGAGACTGTTGAGAGTCTATTCTATATGTGGAGGATAACCGGCGATGTCAAGTACCGCGAATGGGGCTGGGACATGTTTAGATCATTCGCCAACTATACTGCGGTGGAGGACCAAGGGGGCTTCACGAGCTTGCTTGATGCCAACACCATCCCGCCAACGGTCAAGGATAATATGGAAAGTTTCTGGCTGGTAAGTCGCGTAGTTTCTCATCTTTTTTTTATGCCCCCTTTTCCTCATCATGAGCTTATGGTCACTAACGCGTGCATGCTCTCTGTTCAGGCTGAGACACTCAAGTACATGTATCTCCTCTTCTCGCCAAACGACTTGTTGCCACTGGACAAGATTGTGCTGAACACGGAAGCTCATCCGTTCCCCAGGTTTGACATGGGACCGTTGTTCTCCACTGGATGGAAGCGAAAGCCTCCGGGTTCGATCGCCAGGACGCCCAAGACGACTGACCAAAGAGTTGGATGAATGTGAATGAAGATGGGGTGGGAGTGGGCATCAATGATATTATATTGAGCATAACTACTAAGTACTGTAGTGTTTGGCGTTGCAGCATCGGTTTATGTTGGCGTTGAATATGTATAGACGCGTATCTCTATAACCTACCTGAGGCATCTAGGTATATAAAGTACGACATGTATGACCTTGATTATCCTTTGCTTACCATCTATCATGTGTCAGTCTCTGTAATTTGATGACTGCTGCAACATAGGTCACCGGCTAGGATGACTGCAGGATTGGTAGCAGTAGCACTTCCTGTAGTCTCTCATATGTTATCGATGGCGGAATCGGAATATCGAGGCCTGGTCCCTGAATGTTCTCATTAAAATGAGGCGGGGAAGAGCGTTCCTTGCCACGTGGAGGAATGCTGACAGCAGGCGGTTTAGGGGCCACGGATCAAGGCCTGTAAGCCCGGACCGCTACTGGTGGCTTTCACCCGTTGATTGGGATCAGGCGTTATCGCGTGCTGGATTTAGCGAACGAGGCGTTTGGATTATGAGGCGAATTTCTTGGGGCGAGTCAGTGGGGGCTGCTGGACTGCAAGTTACTGATCACACGCTGTGATGATGGGTATAGGCTAAGTAGTTGCTACAAATGTGATGATTGAACTGCGCTGTCAGATGGATGGATGAGTGAGGCTCAACGATACAGCACTTGCGATACTCTGCACGTTTTACTTGAGTGTCTCTGGTCCCTTGTTGCCGGCTAATTTGAAGCCATTGGTGGTCCCCTTATCGGCGTCTCCACCCCACCTGATTCCAGCGCTCGCCCCAGTTTCGACCCTGGCAGATGCAACGCCATGCTTCCCCGTTTTGCTCTGGAGTCACATCGCATGGCATCGCGCACGAGCATCAGCTGTTGGCGCTACCACAAGTCTCTTTTTGTTTATTTTACCGTGCATGGATAGGCATTGGATTGGGTGTATGATAGGCCGTGGAGATGATAGCAAAGTGTCTGTCATTTGGGCTACAGTATTGGCAGCAGATAACAGCCGCTCGACAAACGACATCCGTGGGAATCGCATTGCTGCAGTAGCGCTGCATCCTTGCACTCTCGACTGGCACGGTAACCGAGGCAGCCCAACGTCGCATCCCGCTGGGTTGGGAAGCCGATTAGCATCAGATCTATCTGCCTGTTACCTGTTACTCGTACTCGCGCATGCATCCGTCAACACAAAGGCCGATGCCGTGCAGCAACCTTTCAGCCCTCCCATCTCTTTGTCGCACTTCCAACGCTGAATGTCAAGTAGCTGTACATCTGTCGTGTTAGTAGAGCCGTGGCAGGATCAACAGCGCCACGGCCAGCCCTGATGTGAGCGCCATCTCTCACCATGTACTACGAGTACAGTATTCCAGGCCTTGTCTCGTCTGCGCCACCCCTTGTCCGACAAGATAAAAAAGGCACCACCATTAATTCCTCTAGCCATTTCCATGGCCGTTATCCACCTCTTCTCTGATTCTTACTATTCCCTTCCCATTGCTAGGCCGTTTTATTAATTTACAAGTTCCCCCCAAGTGTCAAACTCTCTCTTTTCTTTCTTGTCACTGCTACTGTACTGCTACACTACCGGGAACAACCTTGCCGCTCCCATTGGTGACGACCATCCATGCGTGTGACGCTGCCCATGCAGACTCACGCACTCAACTCTTGAGCTTCTGCATCTGCATGTGCATGGCAGGGAAACTCAACACCCTGGCTCTGCGAGTCGGTATCTCGAGCCGAGGCGACGACACCCCGAATTAACTCGAGACACACGCCGGTTTTCTCTCCCCTTCTCTCCTCGACTCGACCTCGTAACATAGCAAACGACTACGACGACTTACGGTATTACCAGTTGGAGGTCACTGCTTATATTACCACATACCTTACTCCCTACCTTAGTTACAAATACACACAAAGACAAACGCCTCTCTCACACCCCCGGAAACGCTTTGATCGCATCGTCATCCTTCGCCGCCGGTCTTATCGATTGCCGGCGACCCGCTCCCTTTTACCCTCGCGCGCAAAAAGGGCAGCGATGGCGCCGCCGCGAGACATTGAGCTCAACCCGTTTGGCAACTACAAGATCAAGGAGGAGTCGCTGACTCACGGAAGCTCCTACAGCATGCGGGAGCCAAACTACGACGATGTCAAGGAGCCGCGGATGGACCGCTTCATCAACAGCTTCAGACGCGACCCGAATTCAAAGTTCTTCCCCAGCAGAGACCTCGACGACATTGGCCCGCTCGAGAGCGTCAGGAGACACAACAATGGCTCGCCGTTTTACGACTTGCGCCGGGCTGCGCTGGCGACGGCGCATTCCAACGGACTGTCGAGGAAGCTCAAGGGCCGCCATTTGCAGATGATTGCTATAGGGGGCTCTATAGGTGCGCAACCATTCATTTCAACCCCTTCGTGCCGTTACGGTCATTATCTACAAAGTAGCCTTGCTAACCCGCGTCTAGGTACCGGTTTGTTTGTGGCATCCGGCAAAGCGCTGGCTGCGGGTGGCCCGGCGTCCCTATTGCTGGCCTTTTCCATCGTCGGCGGAATGCTGTACTGCACATGTCAGGCGCTGGGTGAACTCGCAGTCATATACCCTCTTGCCGGTTCATTCTCTTCATGGGCTACCCGTTTCCTTGACCCCTCTTGGGGATTCGCTTTGGGCTGGAAGTAGGTCATCCTCCTATGTTCTTGATGATGATGTCCAACAGCTGCTAACTATTGCCTCTTTCCAGCTACGCCATGCAGTGGCTGACGATCCTGCCCTTGGAGATTATTGCAGCATCTCTAACCATTGGCTTCTGGGATAGTCATCTCACAAGGGCCATTTTCGTCACCGTATTCATCGTCTGCATCATCACCATCAATATGTTTGGCGTTAAAGGTTATGGTGAAGCCGAGTTTACATTTTCCCTCATCAAGATTGTTGCCGTCATTGGTTTCATGTAAGTTGAGCAAAGCCTGACAGCACGTCGTATCGTCCATTCGCTAACCAACAATGCCATAGCCTCCTCGGCATCGTTTTAAACCTCGGCGGAACTCCTACAAGCGGATACATCGGCGGCAAGTATTGGGACAATCCCGGCGCTTTCCACAACGGCTTCAAGGGTCTCTGCAGCGTCTTCGTCACGGCGGCGTTTGCTTTCACCGGGACCGAGCTCATCGGATTGGCGGCGGCCGAAACGGCAAACCCGAGAAAGTCGCTCCCGACAGCCATCAAGCAGGTGTTTTGGCGCATCAGCCTCTTCTACATTGTCGCCCTGACGCTGGTTGGCTTGCTCGTGCCGTACAATGACCCAGATCTGATGGGCTCCAGCAACGCGGACGCCCACGCCTCGCCGTTCGTCATTGCCATCGAGTCAGCCGGCATCGACGTCCTCCCCTCGGTGATGAACGCCGTCATCCTCGTCGCCGTCTTGTCTGTCGGCAACTCGGCCGTCTTCGGTTCCTCACGAACCCTCGCCGCCCTCGCCAATCTCGGCCAGGCCCCTGAGATTCTCGGCTACGTCGACCAGCGGGGACGACCCCTTGTTGCCATCATGGTGGCTGGAGCTTTCGGCCTGCTGGCCTACCTCGCCGATCTCAAGCAGCAAAACTCGGTCCTCGACTGGCTCCTGGCCATCTCGGGCCTTTCATCCATCTTCACCTGGGGTTCCATCTGCCTCTGCCACATCCGTTTCCGACGCACTTGGCATGCCCGCGGCCACGTCCCCAGCGACCTCCCCTTCCAGTCCCAGGTCGGCGTCATGGGCTCCTACGTCGGCCTCGCCCTCAACATCAGCGTCCTGGCAGCCCAGTTCTGGGTCGGCGCCTTTCCCATCCCCTCGCAGGGTAAGACCGGTTCACCGGCGTCGCAAGCCGAAAACTTCTTTTTGAAGTGGATGGGCGCTCCCATCGTCCTCATCTTCTTCTTAGGCCATAAGATTTACTACCGCACGAACTACGTGAAGATCAAAGACATGGACATTGATACCGGTAGAAGAGACTTTAACGTCCCCATCCTCGTGCAGCAGGAGAAGGAAGAGTGGGAGACTTGGCCCAAGTGGAAGAGGTTCTACAAATGGCTGTGTTAAAATCTTGGCATTTTATTCCCCTTTCTTGCAACAGTGCCTACCTATCTAAGTGATATGGGGGACTTGTTTATTCTTGTTCGAGGGTTTTACAGTTTGATCTATCTAGCAAGGCGTTTTGGAATTTCGTCAGAGACCGAAAATGTGTGTTCAATTTTGAGTATATCTACCTTATATCAAATATAATCCGTCAATATTACGATGTAAAACATGCTTTCATCTACTCTAAAACTCGTAACATGATTGAACTGTGGCAAATGTATACTGGAGACAATTATTCTGTCTAGAACAGTCTTGTATACACTTTGATCTGGCAGGTGAAATAAATAGCTAGGGCCGTTTTTAAGGGGCACCAAGACGAGCAACATGTACGGAAAGAAACAGATCAACGAAAGAACAACAATCCCTGGCGATAGTCATCAGGGAGGAAAGACAAGAAGAGCGTAGAGAAGCAAGTTAAAGACATAAAACAATATATATAATATGTAAAAAAAGACTCATGAATCATAAGCTGCGTCCTGCAGGGCATTAAATCATACATACTAGCGCCCAGGGTATCGCAAACTCTTTTGTTTCTCTTTCTTCCATCAAACGCACTCTCTCTCCACTCTAACAACTTTAAAAAGGAAAACAAGGGGGGAAACAGTAACAATCTTTGTCGCAGAATCAAGAAAATGAAATGTATGATTTACTAGTTCCAGAAGTTGCTCCTCTGCGCGCCCTGGGGGGCTCCTCCTTTCCGAGAAATTTGCTTGGGCGGCTCAGGCTCCTCGTCGCCCCCAAACAAAAAGTCCCTGCGGGTGCCCTGCCTGCCTCCCATGCCATCGCCGGCAATGTGAATCTTGGAGCTGGTTGGGTCCTCGCCTCCGTACAAAAAGTCTCGCTGGGCACCCTTCTTGCCTCCCATGCCGTCGCCGGCAATGTGAATCTTGGTATCGGGCTGCGGCGACTTGCCGACTGGCTTGTTTTCCTTCTGCACGGCGGGTGATTCGTCCGTAAGGGACCAGTTCGCGTTCATCGTCTTGACGGCCTTCTGGCGGTGCTCGGGAACGGGCTGGCGCTCCGCAGCGGGAGCGGGAGCATCGTCCGTCATGGTGAAGTGAGGGTCAAAATCCTTGCCCCGGTCCTTGCTGACATTGGTGATGTTGCCAAGGGGACGGTTGGAGGGATCTTCCGCTTCCCGTTCAAAGACATTGTTCTTGGCGTTCTCGTTGCGAACCGCGCCTCTGGTCCTAATGGCGATGCGTCGCTCTTCGGGGGGAAGTTCACCGTCATCCTGCAACTCGAAATGGGTCTCAGCATCGCGTCGGGCCTTTCCAACCGGGGCCTTGACTGGCTCAGAAGTCTCCCCTGCATCCCAGTTGCGCGCATCGGGGTTAGTTCCTTGACCACGGCCGGGTTTCGACTTGACAGGGGTGGTGAAGTCGTCAAAGGACCAAGTGCTGTCATGCTTAGACTTGGGTCTCGGGGCCTTAGCGGCGGGCTTTGTCGAACTGACTTGGCTCGCTTGGGTGCCTTCACTCTCTTCAGAGCCATCAGCCAAGGCGAAGTGCTGGTATTTCGCCGGGTGGGCGCGAATGTATCTCTCAGGCTTTTCATCATCCTCAGAGTCATCCTCGGGGTGTTGCTGTCCTTCAAAAATGCGAATGGGTTGGACATTCTTGCCGGCATTCATCTTGTGGGGCGACATCGAGCGTCTTTGGTGGTCATCCCAGTGCTGGGGTTCGTCGGTCAAAATGTCGGTAAAGGCACGCTGCTTGGGCTTTGCGCCGGCATAGGGAGAGACAACACCCGCAGGCTCGGCATTCTCAGCTTCTTCTCTGGAACCAAAGAGATGCAGAGAAGCATGAGGGTCGCGCATAATGTTGGTCGAGCTGTTGCGGTTCTTGTTATGGCCGTTGCTGCTTTGAGCTGGAGCTGAAGCTTGAGCAGGGGCTGCAAAACCGGACGACTTGACACAAGATTCAATCAGTCTGACCTGCTCCTTGCCATCCCTGATAGGCCAGTTGCGTCCGCTTTTTCCGATGATCTCCATCTGCTTGAGAAGCGAACCTTGGTCCCACTGCTGGCGGATTTGGACAATCTTGCCATCGTCATCGAACGACACAATATGCATCTGTTGATTGCGCCAAGAGCAATGGAATTAGCCACGAAACGCACACCTTGGTGTCGATACCAGAGGAGAGTGGCTAGGTAAAGTGCGACGGTGGTTATGCTGGACTTGGAGACTCACAATGGGCAGAAAAGCCTCGCGATCGGAGAGGAAGTTGTCGTCTAGACCTGGCAGGTAGGCCCCGCCGCTGGTGACGAACTCGATACAAGTATCAACTTCGACAGCGATGACATTTTGGCCGTCAATCAGGCTGAGGACGTCCTCCTGCTTCTTCTTGACCTGCTTCTGCAAGGTGTTGAGGTGCTTGATGATCTCGGTGGCGCCAACGAAGGACGTGAGCGTGGTCACATAGTGAAGAGAGGCATTGTTGGCCAGCAGGGACGAGCTGGGCGAGGCCAGGAACTGCTTGTAAGTGGCAGCCATTGGGCGCGAGAGCAACGCGAGAAGAGGAAGAGCGGGAGGGCAGGTAAGAAGAGAAGAAGAGGTGAGATACGGTGTCGAGAATGTGATACGATGCGCTTGAGGCAACGAAGGACTGCGCTGTCTATGATGGTGCTGTGTCCAGATCACTCGCGGCAAGGACGCTGATGGCGCGAGAGATGCAAACGAGCGAAGCAGTCAGTCGAGACGAGCCGTCAAGGAAAAGAGAGAAAGAAACGAAACGAAGCTCTCTCCAGACCAGACGGGACAGGTAAGGGTACAAGTACGATTTGAATCTGCAGGCCGGAGGGAGCAGAGCAGATCAAAACAAGCTACCGCTAAGTCGGCGGGGGTTCATGTGGCTTGTCTCGATTGAGGAGGACACAATGCGGTCCAGTTTGGTTTGGTTTGGTTTGGGGTCAGTTTGAATCAGTGAAGCGCGCCCCAGTCCTGCAGCGCTGTTGCTTCTAGCCGTCTAGGGTGAAGGCCCCTGTAGAAACGGCTGTAGCAAGTAAATGAAATGAAAGGACGCATGGCGACCGCGAACTTGCGGCAACAAGGGGAGGGGCCTCCCAGAAGCCTTTTCTCTAGGCCCGGCTTGGGGCTGTTACTTTCATGCTCTTTGCGTGGATGCGAGGACTTGTCAATTGATTGCAGCGATACCCATACCATACCCGCGGATATTGAATTACAAGAATGCTTATGGATGTCTCTGTACGAGGGTCTTACAATGACAAGGCAAGGTATACATCATGGAGGTGCTGCTTCGTCCATCTCACTTGTATGTGGTTAGTCCTTCCAGGTACTTTTTTTCTCTCTCAAACCCCATGCGCATGTACTGTACCTACCTCAGTGCTTTATGTTGTTCTTCAGGTCCCGTCTCATCCACGGATTGATCCAACGGCGACACGCATAAAGCATGGACGGTCACTCGGACAAACAAGTCCAGCGTCAGCATCAATCAGGAGGGCTCACGCAGGTACGCACGTCTACTTGACTCTGCCCGCCGTCTCATTGGTGAATCTGCCGGCGAACCGTGGTCACGGCGCGATTGACGCGCAGCAAAGCGAGGGGCAAAGCGCGGGTTGAATGGAGGGGCAGGTCCATGCAGGTACCTCGCGATACTTGTGCGGTACCAGCACGTGTGACGGGGCGTTGATTCATTCAATCTCACCAACTCCCCCAGATAAGACCCTTCAATGTAGGCTCTCACCACCTCACCTTGGCTCTGAATACTGCAATCTGCAATATCAAACAATGGTTGAAATGAATCTTTCCTTTGGCGACATCACAGGATCAGCAAGCGACTTTTTCGCTTCGATACCCCAGCCCAGTTCTCCATCCGTATTTGTCCCCAGCCGCGCATCCGTCACTGGGAACAAGTGCAATAGACGAGGTTGGCACGGAGCTCCAAGAGGGCCTGAGCTTTAACAAGCTATGGGTTTGGCAACTAAAGCTGCTCTCGCGACCGACCTCGATCATCACGTTTTGTTTGCTACTTCTAGTTTATATGAAGAGCCAACTACAGACCACAGGTACCAGGCCATCGATGATAGCCACCACCTCGAATTCGAGTGCCATACCATACATGTATCCATGCTTATTCTTCGCCTGTCATATCAGACAGGACGAGCACGGCAACCCATTGCGACTATTTTATACTCCATAACATGAATTGCTATTGTACAGAGGACAGAGTAAGTACACCAACGCGACAATCGCAACCAAGGCCAGTTCACGATAGATGCGAAATGCCCCATGCTCAAGCACCAAGTAATACGGAATATGCGGACCCCTGGCGATGGATCTTCGCTCCACCCGTGTTTCACCTTATCTGCAGCGCCCAAAGAAACGCGTCTTGCTGTGGTAGACTCTAAGCACTACAGGTCAGAACGCATGAATGGATGGGACAGAAAGCAGCTTAGACTGCCTCAATTGGCTGCATCGTCGACATCCGGTGTGTTGTGAATGCGGCCGCGGTACAAAAGTCTACAAACACTGTACAGAGCACCAGACATCAATCACTTCATGTAGGCACCTCAGGCTACGAAACACGGCCTGCCAATTTGAGTGCCGAACACTTCGGAGTTTCGCACCCTGCCTTCGGTGTAGTGTACAGACCGGACCAAGTAGTACAAAGCAATCAAACACTTGTCCCCATGCTGCAAACGGCGATTGCAACAAGGTAGCAAGCCCCAGCAGGCCAGTATTTCGTACCCGTACGAGTTACCGTATGAGAATGAGGCCGCAGTCCCTGTAACTTGGCACTTGGCGCTTGCATCTGTCGAGTCGTGCTCCCGTGCCTCTCGCATCCATGTACAAATAAGTACAGGCTCCATATCGATAGGGCAGCGCCGAGACACCGATGCAGCTGTTTAGATCCTCGATTTAGCGCGGGCTGGTTCACTTGCCCATGGAGTGGCAAGTACGGAGTAATACTTCCTTGCATTGACTTTGCATTGTCATACTTAACCATGTACCAAGGCCTACGGAGTGATGAAATTACCTAAGGTATTAAATAAATAAATAAGTTTTTAACATGAACAAATATGCTTTCTCCCGCCTGTAGTCAGACACAATGCACAGGGCGATATTTGCTTTGTATGACAGGTGTGGCTGAAGCTTGTACAAGCTCCGGGCAAGCCACAGCTCGAGCTTTGTATTGATTGACGTGGCCGGCCGGAAGAGGCACCGCGGCATCAGATGTGGCGACTCAGCCCCAGCCAAAAATGCGCGGCGCCACAGCTGGAGCCTACATGTAAGCGTTCATCCACAAGCTGACGAATGGCCCAAACGACGATTCGCAACCAGCCCGAAACACGCAACTCTTGGATCCAGGAGCTTCAAGGAGAGCGCGAGCCTGTTGCATAGCGATTGCTGCTTCATTCCCTTGGCTATTTCCATCTGCAGCGCACTCTTGCGGGGATTCATCACAGCCATTCGGCCAGCCGTTTACACCCCGATTGACAAGGCCCCTCGTACAAACCCCTCGACGAAGACGTCTAGCTTCATGACATCTCCAAGCACCGCACCGACAATATGATGAGGCTCACAGCCAAGGCTGCGGCGCCGTCATGGCACTTGCTGCTGCTGTCCCTTCTATGGGTATTGGCGCTGGCAAAGGACGGGCCGAAGCTCTCAGTCACAAAGTTCGACCACCCTCCATTGGGCCTTGCCTACTTCGAAGACAGCGACATTGTTGTCTTCCACGACGTCGATGCAGGCATCATATATCGGTCCAGTGATGCCGGTGCCAATTGGTCCAAGGTTAAAGCAATTCCCGAAGGCGATGCCTTTTTGCTCACTACGCATCCTTACGATTCCAAAATCGCCTATGCCCTGACATTGGGCAAGACGCACTATAAGACAGAGGACCAGGGCGAGACCTGGTCCAAGTTCGAGACCCCAGCCGTTCCCAGCCGATTTCAGTCCGAGATCTTGGTATTCCATGCAGAAGATCCGAAGCGAGTCATCTTCAACGGCATGGAGTGCGACGGCATCTTTTGCGACGAGCAAGCCTCTTACACTACAGACAACTTCAAGTCGGTCGAACTGCTCCGTGCCTTCACAGCTGGCTGTTGGTGGGCGAAGCTATCTCCCGAGTTCACCACCGGCGATAAGGATTTAGATAAGAAGAGGGTGCTCTGTATCATCAAGGATCCCTTCTCCCTCTTTGTGGAAGACCAGAGACTCGTCATCTCCGACGATTTCTTCGCCGTGGTGAACAAAGAGGTTCAGGAATTCGAGCCCAACATGGACACCAACAAGGGAGTGGGCGGTGTGGCAAACATTGCTGTCGTCAAGAGCTACCTCCTTGTTGCTACCTCGTCCTTCCAGAGCGACGAGATGGCCTTGTACGTCACCGACGACACTCTCAAATGGCACCGCGCCATGTTCCCGACCAGCGACAACCACGACCACTCACACCAGATCAACCAAGAGGCATACACTGTTCTAGAAAGCACAAACTACAGTATCCAGATTGACGTCTTGACCTCCTCACCCTCAAATCCCATGGGTGTTCTTTTCACAAGTAACTCCAATGGCACATACTTCACCGAGAACGTCCCTTACACCAATCGTAACGGTAAAGGACATGTCGACTTTGAGAAAGTCCATGGCATCCAGGGGGTATTCATCGTCAATGTGGTAGAGAATGGCCCTGATGTCGACAAGAAGGGTGCCGAGAAACAGGTCGTTACCCAGATTTCCTTTGACGATGGCAGGACCTTTGAGTCCCTCAAAGCCGATGGCGACAAGATCCACCTCCACTCAGTCACCGAAATGGATAACACTGGGAGGGTCTTCACAAGCCCAGCCCCCGGCCTTGTCATGGGCAACGGAAATACAGGCAAGGCTCTCGGCAAGTTTGCAGATGCCAATCTGTATGTCTCAGATGATGCTGGTATCACGTGGAAGGAGGCCTTGAAAGGACCTCACAAGTACGAATTCGGCGACCAGGGATCGATTCTTCTTGCCGTCAAGGATTCCAGAAAGGATGATATTTCTGAAATATCGTATTCCCTGGACCATGGCGAGCACTGGGAATCAGTCGCTCTGCCAGACAAGCTCGCTGTCAAACCAGCGATCCTTACAACGACGCAAGACTCTACCAGTCTCAAGTTTCTCCTCATTGGCGAAAAGGACAGAGCCTACCATATGATCGCTATTGACTTTGGGGCTATGGACAAGCGGACTTGCGAAGATAAAGATCTCGAGGACTGGCATGCCCGCGAGGACGACGATGGGAAGCCAACTTGTATCATGGGACACAAGCAGACGTACCGCCGCAGAAAGAAGTCGGCTGATTGCTTCATCAAGAGTAACTTCAAGGATCCCGTTCCCATCACTGAGGACTGCGAGTGCTCCGATGCGGACTTTGAGTGTGATTACAACTTTAGGAGGGACCCGGAGGATAACAAAGTATGCAAGAAAGTCGGACCACTGCCGGCTCCAGATGGTGCCTGCAAAGACAAGTCCGGAACCTTCAAGGGCTCTTCTGGCTGGAGGCTCATCCCGGGTAACACTTGCAAGCGGACCAAGGGCGAACAGAAGGACGATCCGGTCGAGCGCAAGTGCGAGGATGCCACCGTTCCGTCGGTTCCAGGAACCCCGGCAAATGGAGGAGAAGTGACTCACAAACAATTCATTTTCGACACCAAGCTTCAGGACTTCCAGAAGATCTACCTCGACAGGAGTGATTCTAGTCAGTCCGATGACGAAACCGTGATTGTCAGACCCGCTGAGGACGAAGGAAACGGCCGATTGAAAATTGAGCAAAAGCTGTGGCTATCTAGTGATCATGGCAAGAGCTTCAAACGCATCCTGGAGGGCGAGAAGATCCAGGGCATTTATCCCCACCTATATCTCAAAGATCTGGTTTACTTCACTACCGGCAGCGACAAGGTCATTTATACTCTTGACCGTGGCAAGAGCTTCCACAGCTTCAAAGCACCAACAGACCCCGGTGATAGATTCCCGCTGAGCTTCCATCCAGACAAGAGAGACTGGCTCATCTGGGTTGGCCAGACCTGCGACAAAGTTGGAGGCAAAGAAACCTGCTTCCCCGAGGCGTCCATCTCGATTGATCGCGGCGATAACTGGAAGACAATGCTCCGTTTTGCGGAGAGATGTGAGTTCACTGGCCACTCGGCATACAAATTCCGGTCGCAGAAGCAAGTCATCTGTCTTGCAAGAGAAGAAGAGAACAACGATGCGCCGTTGACCATCATGACCAGTGATGACTTTTTCCAAGAGGACAAGGCCATCTTCAAGGATTCCGTTACCAATTTCGCAACCATGAGCGAATTCATTGTTGTGGCTGGTAGAGATCCAGAAACCGAAGATATGCACGCTCTCGCCAGTCTGGACGGCAAGCACTTTGAGAGGGCTCACTTCCCGTACAACTTCCACGAAGGTCACGAGAACGAGTATACGCTTCTTGACAGCTCAACCCATGCCATTAACCTGTTTGTCCGCACCGAAGGCGGTTCTGACCGGGAGTATGGCTCAATCATCAAAAGCAATTCCAACGGCACGTCATATGTTCTCAGCGCCGCCAACGTCAACTGTAACGAGGAGACATATGTCGACTTTGAAAAGGTCGCAGGCCTCGAGGGTGTCGCCTTGATCAACATTGTAACAAATGCCAACAAGGGAGAGAAGACGAAGGACCTCCAGACCAAGATCTCTCACAATGACGGCTCCGAATGGGGTTTCTTGGCCCCGCCCGCCAAGGATGTGGATGGAAAGGCCTATCCTTGCAGTAGCTCCAAGGGAGATGAGTCTTGTGCCTTGCATCTCCATCACTATACCGAGAGAGATGACAAGAGAAAGACTTTTGCCGCGGCTACTGCCGTTGGTCTCATTTTCGGCATTGGCAACGTCGGGTCCAAGCTTGGCGAGATTAAGAACGCAGACACGTTCATGTCAACTGACGGTGGTGTTTCTTGGAAGAATGTTAAGAAGGGAAGCTGGTCATGGCAGTATGGAGATCAGGGCTCGATCATTGTCCTGGCACAAAGGTACACGCGTAACAACCCCGTCAAGTCCCGCTCTATCTCGTACTCGACAGACGAAGGCAATACTTGGAAGAATTTGGAGTTTGCCGACTCGGATGTGGCACTCCTTGACATCACTACCCTACGGTCCGGCACTTCGCGCAACTTTTTGCTTTGGTGCAGATCCGGTCGAGGCAAGCTTTTCTCCGTCAACCTCGACTTTAGTGGCTTGGCCGACAAGCCCTGCGAGCATACCAAAGCCAGCGACTCTGATTATTACTTGTGGTCTCCCAAGCATCCCTTGCAGGATGACGACTGTCTCTTCGGGCACGTCTCCAAGTACCTACGTAAGAAGACTGATCGCAAGTGCTACAATAAGCAGAATCTCCAGCGACTCTACGACCATGAGGATTGCGCTTGTAGCCGACGAGACTATGAATGGTAAGAGCAACCCTCTACTTATTTCGTTTACCTGTGTACATGATCTCATGACTGACCAAACATTAGTGATTTCAACTTTGAACTAGACAATCATGGCCAGTGCCAGCTGGTCAATGGCTTCACCCCCCTCACTGGAGACGACTGGTGTGAAAAGTACCCCAACGAGACATCATACTTTGAACCCACGGGTTACCGTAGAGTTCCCTTGTCCACCTGTCGTGGAGGCAACGAGCTCGACAAGACGTCAACAGAACATCCATGCAAGGGCCACGAAGAAGACTTCAAGAGGAAGCATGGCACGTCCGGCGTCGTTATTTTCTTTGCCGTTGTCATCCCGTTTACTCTGGCCGGTATTATCGGCTGGTACGTGTACCGCAACTGGAACGGCAAGTTTGGACAGATCCGCCTGGGAGAGAACTCGTCGACTTTCGACAGCGACCAGCCCTGGATCAAGTACCCCATCATCGCCGTGTCCGCCGTCGCAGCAGTTGTGGTCTCCCTGCCCGTCATGGTATCTAGCTTGGCTCGCTTGGCAAGCAGCTCTTTTGGGCGGTTCGGCCAGAGGAGCGATGGCAGCTGGTTCTCAAGAGGCGCGAGGAGGTTCACGACGCGCGACAGCTTTGCGCGTGGACGAGGAGACTACTCGATTGTGGATGATGAAGGCGAGCTCCTTGGTGAGGAGAGCGATGAGGAGGTGTAAAGGCAAGAAAGAGAGAGGCAAGCGAGGCACAACAGGGTATACGGGAAGTGTATGAAATAGGCGGCTTCTGTTGCGGGAACTTAACAAAAAGATTTACTGGTGCGGAGGAGAAATGTGTGTTGGGATTATAGCTGCTTGCTGTGATCTCTTTTAATTAGCGAGGTTCCATTGCTATTTTTAGGATACTGTACATGTTATATAGGAGAGATGCTTCAATACTTCCTATTTTATGCAAAATGAGCGGCGAATGAAGCCATGTATCCTGTTGTACAGAGTATACACAATTCGTACACAAAGACATGTTTACTCAACCAAAAGATGAACCAATCATCCATTCACCCATCTATCCTTTGATCCATCTACCTACCGCCAAACAACAGTCCCTAAATTGCAATTCAAACGCATCTCAAGCTGGCAATTGCAATTCATCCCTTATCCAAGACATCCACAGAGGCATACATATACAAACCACCACATCCACATCACATAACTCTCATCTTCACAACTCAATAAAAAACTAGAAACAAAAAGCAAGGCGTAAATAAAAGGCACACACGCAAAAGACCCCGGAATTCCAAATGCCGCCCCTTGTTATCCCTTCAAACCTCCCCTTACATCCCCTTCCCGCTCGTCCCATCTTCTTACATACGTAGGACTCAAAGCTAGGACTCCAAATCGGCGATCGATCGAGAAAGTAAAAAAAGGAGCATGGGCATTATTAGCGTATCTGGCAACGTGTACTCGTATGTAATAAGATAAGAGAGCGTCAAAAATAAGGCGCACATGGGCTTCAACGCGTGTGTTGCTCGTGTTTGTCTTCTCCCTTGCATTGGGCTAAAAGTCCTAGTCCATGTAAATCTCAGCAACGAAACAAGACCGATCGTCATGTGGACGAACTGAAAAACTCAAAAAAACAAGCGCATTTGGAAAATAGGTCATACGAGTACACGAGGGAGCAAAAGTCACTTGTAGAGCAAGGGGAAAGTGAAAAAAGACCATTGGTGATTGTTCGACAACAGCATCAATAATAAGGACGCAATATATTATATCAGCCCTCGCCAAGGCTCCTCATGAGTTTTACAATTCCATCCCATCGCTCGTCAATAACAAAGATCCTCGCGCTCGGCAAATTGCTTTCCGTCCAAGTAATTCAATCAATCCAGTAGTCCTAATCCTAAAACGCCAGCCAGAAATAGAGCGCTTCTTGTTATGCCAGATAAAGTAAAATGAGTGTGTGGTCGTGACTTGCTTTTCCTTCCGCAGATTACAGCCAAACAAGATTTGGCTCCCCCCAGTATATGTTCTCATACTAAACGACAAAGAGAATGACAAAATTTGTAAGAGAATATATTGTAAATGAACGACAAAAAGGACAGTGGGGTATATGTGATGCATGCTGTATGCTATAATGAGAGGTATAATTTTGGAGGTAATGGCATGTTGTAGTGAGTGAGTGAAAAGGCGAATCACAGCTTTCTTCTTGATGAAATGCTTTCTTCGCCTGTAATTCGAGAACTGAGTTATAGAGTGAATCCAACCCAGTCAACGTAACATTAATAAGTGCCCTCATGAACGGCGGACTCGGTTCCAGAAGCGTTTTACCATGTTGTCATCGCTGCTGGCAGCTTCTTGGTCCATGATGGCAAATTGCCTTTCAATATTGTCTTTGGGATTGGAGGCTCGAGAGTATGATCTTGGCTGAGCAGATCCGTCATGTGCTTGCCCCTTGGATGACGATGGTTTTTGCCAGCCATACATCTGCTCTTCGTCGGCTCGAAGATCAGGCCGTGTCAGGGTCATCCGCAGTGTCATCTCGCGGGATGATGCTGGCGCTTGAGCATAGTCCACCTTGGAAGGCCAGGCTCCTTCATGTGGTAGTCGCGGCGAATGCTCAACAGGCGGATGATCCAAGCTCTCTGGCGTTCTCGGAGAGACTGTTTCGACAGGTGAAGTGGGATCACTAATGAGGGACTCCGCATCATCGCCAGTTGAGCTATGCATCTTGTCATAAGACTCTTGGCGTGACCACGATCGAGTCTGAGAGGTTTCCCTCCCTTGTGTGTCGTAGAGAGATGGGAACCCAAATTCAACGGCCTCATCAAATTTGTGCGGAGACGCAAGGTACACACGGAGCTTCATGCGAGCTTCGGGATCCTGGTAGTGAGATGGAGCGGAGTCAGTGGCTCCAGAGTCATCAGGCATTTGACCCTTGTTTGGTGACATGAGAGACAGAGCTCTGGATCTCCGACGGAAGTGGCCAGAGGGGCTTGGTAGAGAAGGCACTACAAATTGCTCGCTCAATGCGGGAGAGGCCATGGTTCCCTTGGTCGGTGGACGGTTCAGTTGAGAAGATGGGCGTCCAAAAGACAGCTTTGATATAGATAGATGGCGAGGGAAAGGCATTCGCTTCTTCTTTCCTTGTTTGGGACTCGACTGGTAGTCATCTAGACGAAGATCCAAGTCATCACTCTCATCAAGCCATCGGAAGTTCTCCATGATTGAATCCGGTGTGGCCTCAGCGGCCATGGCCTGTGTAAATTCGTTGTTGGGCGAGCTACTCATGATGGGATGCAGCTCGTGATAAAAGGGTTCGTTCAGATGGCTGCTTAATTTGGGAAGTTGTGATTGCCGTTTATTTATCTTGACAAACGCTTCGTCGGTAGCATCCAGTATAATGCTCTTATGGTGTGAATTGGCCGTATTCGATTGTCTCTCTCCGTTGTCCGCTGGTCGTCCGTGAAGCGTATCTGCGTGGTTTGGGTATAGGCGAGCGGAACTCGATCGAACGCGCGGCTGTTGATGTGATCCAGAGATGGAGGGATCGAAGGCAAGTTCGAACTTGGATCCCGGCTGACAGATATCTTCGTCGCTTGCGAAAGTCGAGGTCGAATGGCCGCAGGGCTGATCGGAATGTCCAGCACAACAGGTCTGGGCAAAGCGCAGCCGTTCCAAGGTCGAAAAATACTGGAGCAAAAAAAGAGAGATGTCAGAATGCTATCGCCCAGAAATAGAATCAAATAAAATAAGAGACATCGGCCAAAGAAACAATAAAAGGGGCAGCCCAAGCAAGCATGTATATAAGAGAAATGCTATGGGTGTTATTGAGAAGCTAGTGAGGCGACTACCTGAAAGGCGTATCCGTAGTCGGATGAACTCAGAGCTGTTCTAGCTCGAACGAGGATGGCATGTCTCAACTTTGGAACGAAGAACCATGGCGAGGTGGGGAGGCTTCAAGTCCAATACGGACAAAGCAGTGATGCTAGCAGCAATGCTAGTTGGCTTGGGTGCACTCGCACATTGATCAGGGGGCTGCGGTATGAGTACAGTAAAGCGGCCTTCGCCCTGCAGACAAACTCATGCCAGGTACGGAGCCAGGTACGGAGCACATACACACACAATGTTGACTCAAAACACACTGCAGTGTCTATGCTCTCGCCAGTTTCTTGACACGACAAGACTCCCTCTTCCGGCCCATGTATGTAGGCTGGTTTCATCGTGGACTGGCACGTTGGTTGGCTGGTGACGATGCCAATATCACAATAGAGCCACGTTTGATGGATTTCAGAGGAGCTCACTCGAGCTAAACTGGCAAACCACCACCACGGATCAATCAAGCAAGCAGCTAGACATCGCTGGAAGCATTCAATTGGACGCACCGCAGACGGCCTACAAGCGCCATGGCACCCAAACGAGGTCGCTCGCGGGGCGACGCGACACTAGTGTGCTGGGATGCCAGGGACGGATTCAGCCGTTCCGACGCCATTGGCTTGTCACCGGAATTAGTGAGTGCAAGACGAAGGTGCATTGCATTGCATTGCATGATGCATCGCATCCCGCCGTCCAGGCTAAATCCCACAGTTGTGAAGGGAACAAGACGGTGACAGAGAGTGAGGCATTGGGACAGAGGATGAGACGAAGACTGAGAAGATCGCCTGCTGTTTGGTCCCAACCAACAGGTTTCTGCCAACCCATGCTCTGCTTTCGTCGGTGATCCCTTGAGATGCGAGACAGAGTTATTCCGACACTTGTCAGGCTTTCCGTCGACCAGGGAACCGTATGTGCGATACAGCCGATTGGCTAGCATTGCAATGGGCAATTCGATCATCCAAGTCAGACAACGCATGAAACCAGCCAGCTTTAAAACAGACAGAATCCGCTCTTGTTAGGCAATGCATTCTGACGTCCAGATCCAATCAACACCTTGTGCTGTTGGCCCTGTTTCTCATTCTCATTTCGTCTTTCTCTGACCTCTTTTTATGCATTCATCTGCGACACAAGCTGGCGGGTCCTGTCGCTTGCCCAACACCCCAAGAGCCTTTTGAAAACACAAGGGGGAAATGCATTCTTGGAATGAATGCAGGGACATGCCATCTTTAAAAAAAGGAAACGAAACGAAACGAAAGTCGGTGTACAAGGACATCGCTGAGACAACTTTTCACCACCCCATGGATGGATCGAAAGCAACGATAACAGCATGAACGTGAGAGAGAATAGCCACTTACTTTTCTTCGAACTGTAGGCGGCAGTGCTTCGAATTCCTCACTTGTCAGGCTCGCGGACGACGGGAGACTGCTGTAGTATTCGGGCTGGGGCTGCTGCAACAAACTGTCGGGTGGCGGCAGCTTGTTAGAAGACGAAGGGCTTCGGCTCCGTTCTCTCTGGTGATTCCAGTCTCGCATATGGCTACGGGAAGACGCGGGCCGTTGTGAGTCTGGCAGGTGCAGCATCTGCTGTCGCGGATCAATGTAGTGGCTCTGGCGGTCTCGGTGTCGATATGTCTGAAAACTGGGATGGCAAGAGGTTATCGTGTCTTCGTCTTCATCTCCGTCCCGTTGCCCTTGCATAGGCTGCAAGAACTGAGCAGGAAGCTGCTGCTGGTTTCGTGGCCGACGCTGGGTAGAAGCTCTCCTTAGGCTCATTCCCCTTTTCAAAGATTTGCCAGTACTCGAAAGAGTTGTAGATTGAGCGCCAGCGGGCGCCATTGCTGATATGGGGGCCATGACTTGAGATTTTGGAGCCAGGAGCTTAACTAAGTTCCGGCGTGAGAGGCAAAACGAAAGGCAGGCGACGAGCAGAGCTTCCGCGCTGAGTAATAATGAAAGCACACGCGTTAAGCCAGTACTCTTCTGCCTTTAAAATTCGAAAGTGAGGATGGAAAATGGGAATTGTCGGAAACCGCGTGAGGGAGGAGGAAAGAAAGATGGTCGGTTTCGTCGCCAGTTGGAGTGGCATGGCATATCGCGGGTACTCGTAGTATTAGCATATTAGCATCACCGCACACAGAAGCGCCAGCCAGTGCCAGCCAGCCAGTATCGACCGTCCAGCCATAGCCATGGATATCCATAGCCATAGCCATATTAGGCCCATAGCCATAAGCGACTCCGCGGCCCACGTTGTGTTCCTGGCTTCGGCTGCAATTCCCCCCTGTCGCTCGGCCGTTTCTAGCTCTGTCAGTTGCTGCCCCAGATGTGACGGCTGCTCGTAACCCTCTGGAGCCAGCGGCTTTTCCAACGACGAATCCTGGCGCTGGTTCTGGCTCGAGCTACCAGCTGGCCAAAGCTCTCTATCTTGGCGACCAGGGGCGAATGATTTGCAGTGGAGAGGCCGCGAGATTGTGCAGGCTGGGGTTGTGCAAATGTGTGAGTGAAGTCGGTACGGGATTGGTGGCGGATGGCGGGGGCAGTCAGTGCTAGCAGCAGCGCCTATGTAGAGTGCCCTCTTGTATCACGCACCATTGCTGGACTGTGACTGTGTCGCTCTGGATGAAAAACTCTGGCTAATACCATTGTGATGGCGCTCATGATCATGCGCGTCCGCATGAGTAATGGAGGAATCACTTGTCACATTCTCTTGCCTAGCTTAGAAGAGGGTGAATTTGGGAGTTTCATGCACTGTTGACGAAGGTTTGAAGCTTCGACCCCCAGGAGAAGGGATTAATAGTGGAGGAATAGGCAGAATAACAGGCACACCATATCACAACCACCACCAGTGTCGCCATACCTATCATCAGACAAGCATCTGGTCCTTACTCGAGGCGCTATATGACGACAAATCGGGCAATCAGAATGCTGCACCGCGCCAGGGCTCTGTGGGCGGCGCCGTATCCGCTTCAGACCTAGTCCTCCGCACCATCCATGATATCTCGAGGCTACGGCAAGCTAGAAGCGTGCTTATTTTGGTGGCTCAGGGACCTGGCGGGGGGGCAAGCATGGGAACATGGGAGCGTACGAGCAAGCGAAAGTCGTTTGTCGCCAGCCCCTGCATCCTCTTTCTCTCTTTTCGTCGGTATCCAGGAACCATCGTTCTCTTGACGAAACCCGCTCGGCTTAGACGAGGCTATAACCGCCGCTAACACACAGCCCACAGCCCAGAACACACACGATATCAAGACGGAAATTGACGAGAGATTTAGACAGTGGCCGATATGGGCCCCTTGCCCCTGGCGCAATGAATGGGAAGTGGCTGTTGTCAAACGGTCACGACTAATGGAGGGAATGCTGTGCGACAACACCTTGAGATGATATGATATGCATCCCTTGCGCGTCACGGCGTCGGGCATGATGAAATTATGCCTCTGATACTGCTCCTTTTTGCTGCAGATTGCAGATTGCAGATATCTCGCATCATTGATGGCGAACTGTCATTGTATGTCATTACCTATACGCGCGCATAGTTAGCAGCCAAATGTGAAGTACGATACAAGCCATGTGCTTCGCAACGGCTCCTCTTAAATACGCTTCGCCAGGAGGCCTTGCCTTTCCAACATGCTGCCGATCAGTGCCTCTTCTCATCAACCCCATGCACGGTTCACCGCACACACCGGCCGCTTCTGTTACCTGAAAGCTAAGCCCATCAGACGGCCCTGGTCCGACGTCTTAATGTGGGGGATCAAGCAGTGGAAGTCAGGCACTCTACTGTGTACGCTGGGCATTACAGAACATGGGAAAGTAGGTATTTCGTACCCGTATGACAATGATTGCGACGCGTCGGATTCGATATAGCTCTTTGTCCGGTTTCATTCACTTACTTGGCCATCAAAAATCCAACGAAAACGCTCACCATCAGCGCGTCTCTTCATCGTCCTCTCTATCGATGTTGGCTGCCATACTCATAACACAGCTTTCATCCTTCTCTCAAAAGGCCAAAAAGAGCATTGAGCAGATAACATAAAGAATACAGTGGGTTGAGTGCCGGGGCCGTCTCATTTGCCTTGCTGCTATATTTGTGCCACCAGTACTAGCATGGACCCTTTCCGTCTGTTGCGCCAAATTCATGCTATGACGAAGCAACGGCGTTAAACAGGCGATCACAATTACAGAGTACGGACTACGGAAGACAGGTAACACATCAGTCAGTCCAGAGTCGTCGATCCATCCGGGAATTAGCAGCATGGAGCACTTCCGGCCTTCCAGAAGTTTATCACAAGGTCCCTGCAAGCCCTGATTGTCAGATCAGCAGTCGATCAACGGCAACGCTCGTTCTCTTCCGCGTTGATGACATCTCATACGTATGAGACACCGTCACTATTACTCGTACAATCGTACTACCCTTTGTACCATCTTGACATGTGCATTAGACCCTTTTTTTCTCCCGCTCACTTTCCCTTTATCGCTCCGACATGCTAGGGCGGTTCTACTCGGATATAATGGCTTCTCGGCAAGTCTATGGAGTCCTCGTGCAGGGAGTCTAATGAGGTGCCGCAACTCGACTCGCTGGTTACGGATTCCAAGCCGGCGGCATTTGCTGTCGTCTATTTAGCGTCTACGATCCACTTGGTGTGATACGTGCATGTATGGATCGACTGACGGGGCATTCGGGCGATATGTCTCGGCATCGTGAACACGTGCGTCATGTAGTGTTGCGCATATTCATTTCCCATGATGCTCCTCAAATGGCGAGAGTAGGAGCGCCGTTGGTGAGGCAGCCCATAGATCCCGCCCCCCTATAGCGAAAACCGCATCCGAGTTCAGGGTCCTCGCTAAGCTCACCTTTCGCATCTTTTGCCACTAAAGCAAATCTTGCAATTATCTCTATCTTCTTTAGTAACAGAGGTATAGGAGTTGATGAGAAAAGGGGTCCCTGGCGGCCAAATTGAGGCATTGTGGTGGCCTTCTAGAACACAAGATATACATCACATCCAGAATAACACTGTAGTGCATAAGACACGTGTTTGACTTGCAACACAAGGAGATTGGAGGCTATAAAGAGCTTTTACAGGATTTAAATGTAGTTGTAAATTCTTTCAAAATAGCAGGAAGTCAAGATACTCTCCACACTTCGAATATCATCTTCATTATTCATCAAATACTTTTCCCGGATTTAACAACCAACTAGGTAATGTCATGTCAGCAGGATTGAAACCAAAAATAAGAACACAAAAAACGTACTGCGGATCAAGTGCATCCTTCACAGCCTTCATGACCCCGATTGTTGACGGGCCCAGCTCCTTGAGAAGACAGTCCTAATCATCTATTAGATTAGTGCAGAGAGAATTCAGATGAACGTGTTACATTACCTTCTTCCCAATGCCAATACCATGCTCGCCCTACCATGAACTGTCAGTAATGCAACAGGGGGACGAAAGACACGGTACAGTCAACTTACTGATACAGTTCCTTCCATCTCAATTGCCCTCTTCACCATAGTATCTACGCATTCTGCTACTTTGTTCTTGCCAATGGCATCGTTGGGGAGATAGAACATTGCTTGGTGAAAGTTTCCGTCTCCCACATGTCCTAGCACGCTATTCCAGAGATTGAGGCCCGTCGCTTTGGCCCTGGACTCTTCTGTCCATATGTAAAGAGAACTATAAGCGAGTTGTAATACAAGTGGATTTGTTGAACTTACCGATCAGATCAGCCATACGGGATATAGGCACAGCAACATCTGTGCCCCAAACCATGGCGCCTTTTGGCTGCTCCGCGATTGCCGCGAAAAGCGCGCGTTTTCTAGCTGACCAAAGGGAATCTATTTCTTTTTCTCCATATACACTGTCAAAAGTTCTGGCGCTGTGTGTACGACATATGGCTTGTGCCGCCTTGACACTATCCTTCATAGAGTTTTCAGTACCTGCAAATCTGATCCCACATGTCAGACATACTGATGATCTCATCAACTGTAAAGGGGATGCTGGCATAACACATACTTTAAGAAAAGGGTTGGGTTCTCTTCCTACATCCTACTAGCGGTTCTTCTGCTCTTGTTTATGCTCCGCATCTGTTGATCGTCCATCAGCTCCAAGGCGGCCAAGGGGAGGCCCGAGCGGATCATCGTGGACGCGGCTGCCACAGCCTGATGAACCGATCCGAAGGCTGCAGCGGCGGCACTGAGATTTGTCGGTATCACCGCTAACTTGAGCGTGGCTTGAGTGATGATGCCGAGAGTCCCTTCTGATCCAGTGAACAAGGAGTTGAGATTGTATCCGGCTGACGTCTTCCTTGGTCGGTGTCTTGTTTTGATAATGGTGCCATCGGCCAAGACAACTGTTAAATTGACGACATAATCCTTCATCGCACCGTATCTCATTGCATTGGCTCCGCTACAGTTAGTGGCCACCATTCCCCCGATGAGGGCGGTTGGGCCTGGGTCAGGCCGCAAGAAGAGGCCAGTGTCTTTGATCTCTTCATTCAATACCGTCCAATTGACCCCAGCCTGCACAACGATGTCCATATCTTGCGGGTGAAATTCGACTATCTTATCCATCTCGCACATGTCGATGCATATGCCCGAAAAGGGGGAGCTATAGTTCCCCTCCATGCTGGACTTGGCTCCAAAAGGCACCATTGGAACTTTATATTTGGTACATATCTTTGCGATTGCAGACACTTGCTCTGTCGACCGTGGTCGCACAACGGCAAATGGCCTTTCATCCGTATTTGACGTTGAAATTTCAGAATAGCCGTGATATTCCAGATCATCTGGATCGGTGCTCACTGCTTCATCTCCAAGTTCACGACGAAGCTCGTCAACAGCCTGCCGATATTTTGTTAGTATCTTGATTTATATATATAGATGAGATGTATCTATCCACTCAACCTACTTTCATCATTGTCTTTTTATCAGCATACTTGGATTGTAATTTAGACGGCCTGGTTGATTCACCCCATCTTGGTGCTGTATTCCCATTTGGGTTGGATACCGACGAGAGCTTTAGTGTAGACGCTGAAGCGCCTCCAAGCAGTAACCCAACCAGCAAATAGGTTAACGGTCTGTTCCTGTATCCTTGTGACTGTGTAAAGGATGATGCAGCCCGAGCGCCTTGGCTTAAAGGCCTTAGCTGTCGCAGAAACAATGTAGTTGCGGAGATGGATCTCATGATGAAGATTCGTTTGCCAATGAGATGTATATCAAAGAAGCCTATCTGTTAAACATAGGTATAGAACAACTGCATTTATAGTAGAGAAACTTGAGACGAATAACGAATAAGATACTGTACCTCGGGCCTTGGAATTTCTACGAAGCACCGAAGGACGGTAAAGCGGCAGCAACTCAAAACTTAATATTACATGTATCCAATGATTCAATGCTATGCGTGTGGCACTGTCATAGTCTCTGCTTACTTTACGCATTACGTCAACCTACCCCAAAGAGGAGTTATGAGGGAAGAGTCGGCCTCACGGAACGGCAAGGAACATCGGCAATGATAACCGTTATAATATATCACCGAGGTAGTGTAAGTTGATATATTGAAGGGTATATCAAGAAAATCAAACAGTTGGATACGAGTTTGACCCTGTTTTCTCCAGGGTAGGCAGATTGCATCTGCCCAAGGTGGGCAGCAAGGCAGGTACAAATTCAATTATACCGAAGTTCATCCGACCCAGCGCCAGTATCACCTTTCTTCACTGAAACTTGGACCTTCATGTGAGCCTCATCCTGCTTATATGCATTTTCATATTGGCCAATCTCTTCTGCGCCCGGGCTTTTGCCTGTTAGAACACTTTTCCATGCCACGCACGTATAATAGACCGTCTCGCGTTCGTGAATCATTGCTACGCCTTCTCAACGCGCCTCCCTGCCCACTGTAGGCAATTTGACCGCCCTAAGTCCGGTCGTAGGCTCTTCGCTAGCCTTCGCTTGCGCATACACGCATCGTTCCAATGACGGAGGAAAAAATGCCCCTTATGCTGGATAACGCCGTCCCGGTCGATCTAAACGACGTGGATGATCTTTTTGGCGATGGCGTCGGCCTGTCGCTTCCCGATAGATCGCATGATAGGCCGCTTTCACTCAAGGTGGATGATGTGAGAAGCCGTGGCTGCTGCCAGTGCGTATCCGTATATCCCTTCTCCCATCGCTATGTTTATGGCTGTGGCTGACAGAGAGCTTCAGGACTATAGCCTGGTCGAAATCCGGAACGGTTGCAACTATCACGCCGGACGGCCAGTTCTTGCAGCTCCGCTTCTTGCGATGCGACCCGGCTGACGGAGCGTGGGACCTTAGCAAGCCGACGACATGTGAGCTTATCAAGGGATCTTCTGGTATTCCCCTGGTTCACTTGGAGTGGGGGTCAACCAACGTCCCAGAGCTTGCAATCATTGATGCGGTGGGAAGAGTTGTGATAGTTAGCTTCTCCATATCTCTCAACCACCCTTTCATCACGAGGAAGTACGACACAGACTCTATCGACGATGCAAACGCTGTGGTGGGGGCACATTGGCTGGCAGTAGCGCCGCAGAACCAGCAGGTGAGCACACCAGGTCTGAGTATTAAGATAACTCGAGGCACTAACTCTTTGAAAGAAATCGTACAACATCATGTATGGACCAGCAACTCGAAATGGCAATAGCTATCAGTATGAGAGCTCCTTTGTTCACGCCGGCGGGCCAAGCCACCCCCATTCATCAAAGAGTGCTTTGTTTTGCGTCACAATCAGCGGCATGCTGAAAATGTTTTGGTCACAAAACAATAATCGAATGGAAGAGACTACGATGGAGCTTGAGAGTGTAAACTCACTGGACGAGCTGGTCACGCATGCGGCTCTTGCTTCCGACAAAAGTAAGGCTTGAGACTAGCATCCTTTATATTTATGGATGATTGTTGCTAACATCTTGATAGGATATCTGCTGGTTGCTGTTGCGACCTCATCAAAGCAGCTCAGGCTGCTCAAAATAGAGATTCAATGGGGCGGTCCTGGTTCGCAACCCGACAAAAACCCTCTGCCACAGAACGCTCGACTTAGCCCTTCGCTGGTCGAAAAGCATCTCGCTGCTACGACGTGGCTGCAGACGGGACCCGGGGATGCCGGCAATGATGCTTCCATGGCAGAGCTATCTCACTTGCACGTTCTCCCTTCCATCATTGATAATACTGGCAAAAGCACCGTCTCGCCCATGATTATCGCCATCAGGACGCGCACACCCACCTCTGGATCCTATCAAACCGCTCAGACCATTATTGACCGCTGGGAAGCGGTGAGCGAACAGCGCCACAACCTTCACCCAGCTTTTGAGCAGCTGGGAAATCGAAGGAACAGCGAAGTCACAGAGCAGACGGCCTATACGCGGCTGCGAAAATTGGAACCGATTACGATTAACAAGGTGTTGATTAGTTTTCAGCCCGCCCAGTTCGGAAAACTCTTGGTTTTGACCATGTCTGACGGTACCGTTGAATACCGAGATCGATTTACCTTTGAAGAAGTCTATGCGACAGAAGATACCAACAAAGTAATGAACTTGCGTCAAGTTGGCTGGAATTTTGGCGAGGAAGGATCATGCCAACAGGTCGCCTTTTCCCCAACTCACTGCTCCATGGTCCAGATGTCAGATGAAGGGAAAATCAAATGGTGCAAGCTGCAATATCCGCTTGGCGACATTGGAAATTCCTTCCAAGAGGTCCGTTACGGGGCCACAATAGCCGGCCTGACGGTAGCGGCTGCGTCTGCCCTGTGGCATCAGGCTAATTATGACGACTTGCTCGCCATTGTAGCGCCGTATACATCCAAGAGACGGTTTATTCACGACTGGATCACTGAGATCATCAAGGTCCTCAAGATTCAAGTCGATTACTCTGAAGAACTTCACCATGATTTGCTTATGAGGAACACACCGCTTCAGAGTTGCCTGAGCTTCATGAATAGCTTGGGGTTTAAAGGGGAGACACATCCCAGGACATTCCAGGGCAAGTTTGCCATGATTGACCTCAATGTGCGCAACGTCGTCGTTCTCATCACCCTCGCAATCAACACACCTGTAACAGTGCGGGAGAAGATGAGTCCCCTGGATGAACATGGTAAGTTTTCACCTCTTCGTGCCCTGAGGCAAATTATTATTGTCGGTATACTAACACGCCACGATAGAGGTTGTAGAAGCATTAGCCGGCTGCGCCAAATGGTCTCTAGATTTGCTGTCATGGCTCACTGACAGCCTATTTTCACTGATGAACGACAGTGAGTTCATAGCGAGGCTGGAGCCCAAGCGTTTTGGAGAGGTGACGCCATATCTTCAAAAACGAAACGATGTATCGCTGCACCTCCTGCTCTCGTCATCAAGCAGGAGCTTTCTTATATGTGTCTGCCGTAGGATTGCTCATCTGGAATCTCTGAGCGAACGGGCGATAGAATTCTACCGAGGCCAGTCGGCGAATATGGACCAAACAGGCGGTCCCAAGATGTCCAATCCTAAGCTCCAGCAAGCCTACCAAAAGATGCAGCATATTACAACATCTAGCCTCGTTAAAGTCGCCGATTTTGAGAAGCTGCTCAACGTCCTCGGTGGGGACGTTCGGCAGGCATACCAGGCGTTTCTGCCAAACATGATTAAAAGCTCAAGTCAAAACCCCCAGGGAAAGCAAATCGACCTGGCTGTTAAGGCAGCGCAGGTTCAGGTGGAGTTGAGTATGCTCTTGGCTGCAGGGCCGCCGGCACCCTTCTTGCCTGTCATTAAGAAGTTCTTTAGTAAAGAACTCCCTGCATTCAGGGCCCTTTGCGACCCTTCAAAGCTCTTCTTTGCAAACTACGATCTTCTCGGCGTCCAAGACGACGAGTCTAGCTTGGCGCGTAACGGCTCGAGATTTGTCTACGTCGACCTGTTCAAAAGGGTGGAGATGAAGCTCGGGGCTCAACAATGGAGAAGATGCACCCGCTGTGCCTGTGTGATGGAAGACGTGTTCGGGAGTCGTCCCGGGTACAGCTTCGTATTGGGGCAGCAGCGCAAATGTGCTTGCGGTGGGTTATGGGCATTGTTGCCAAAGGGAAAGCTGATCTTGTAAGACACGCTTGAACCATGTGAACTAACCAAGGGCATCGGTATCTTGATGGGATTCGTTTACAACTGGTCATGGGATAAAAAAACGTTCTGCTTATGGGACGAGCGGCGATCTAATCATTGGGGTTTGGAGTTTTACAGATGGAGTTTTGCCTGTTTGTCTATATGGGGCTCTAGGCGAGAGGTAGATTGATATTGATAGAAGGGATACATATACGTTTAATTATTGACTTCTTTGGGAATGTCAAGATGGTATTGTCAACATGGTTAACTGAACCAATTCCTGGCCTATTTCTTCTTGATGTACAAGTAGCACCTTGGTGTATTGGTAGACCCAGCCTCTACACTATCATCGGATGATACGGCTTGCATGCCAAACTAGAGTGTACATGATAAATGCCTCTGTACGACTCGCGCACAAAGAAAAAATGTCCCGCAACTGCCGAGAAGCGCAAGAGGTCATTTCAAGAGGCCCGATGTCTAACGGCGATCTGTGCAATCTACTGCGCATAAAGACTGGACAAGAACAGGTCTAGCACCATAACCTTGTGTCACATCGGCGCTCTTGGACTTAGTCCATGGCTGATTTACAAAGCTAGACGCAAACTAGACGTGATCATCAGGTCAAGATAAGATGAAGAGGCCAGCTGGAAGAGGAAGGGAGCAGCGGGCGTGCCGTCAGTGTGTGCCCGTTTTGAGTTGGTGATGTGACGGGCTGGATGCCCCTTTTGGGGTGATGAGATTAAATTGGGTGCCTGGGGATAGATGGAATCTGGGGGTTTTAATCTCGCAGGGTCCCTTTTTGGGTGTTCGATAGGCTTGTTTGTTCGCTCGCTGGAGATGATGCTGTTTGCTGGGGGATGGGATTTCAATGGTTCATGTTGGCTCCAGAGGTAATCTTACTTTGGGGGACTATTTTGCCCAACTGGAACCAAGATGCTACCACCTACTATACTAACCTTGCCTGAATAGACAACTAACAATCCCCGACTAAAACTCTTGTCATGACCAACGGGATTTCGTAGGAGAGTTTGGACGGACAACGCCGCTGCAGGTTGACCTGATGGAGTGCTTAGTTGGGCAACTGGCGGGCTGAGAATAGGTGAGAATCCGGCCCTTCTCACGCCCAAAGAACAGGTGGTGGTTTGTATGCACCCTTTTCATTTAGGGAGGGGAGTGTATCAGGGGATCAGTACGAAATGCGTATCCAAGAGTAGATACCTAGTAGTTAATTACAAACCTTTGCGTAAAGCTTTGGCTTCACGGAATATTATGTCGTCTTGAAATTGCGCACTGGCAAAATACTAAGCAATTACTGCCAACGTCCATCTACTGAGCTAAGGGGATGCGATCGCGCTGAGGCCACCAGGCGCGCAGTGAGGCGCCTCGAACATGGAAGATGGCTTGATTTGCCCTGGTTGTTTTTAAGTGGATGTGGATGCCCTTGTGAAGATGACCAAATCAATTCCTGAGGTTCAGGTTGAGAAAATGGCCGGGGCGGCAAAGGCTGGAGTTTGTCCCAGCCAGTCGATTGTATGGCCCGCCACCGAAGGTGAGAAGCGAAAGGGTAGCATTACCGCGGGCAGCCAATTGAATTGATTGATCCCTTTCCGCGCGCCAATACACCGATGCAACCAGGTACTAGTACTCGCCCTTGTATTGCCTGAAGATTGATGCTTGTTGCATACGCGCCACCGATTTGCTGACGGCTGGCCGCATTGACGCTGGGGAGGTTTGTAGGCGAGATAAGGCTCCCCGTGGTATTTCACAAGTTGCAACATTGAACCATCAAATGTACATCCAATTGCAATTGACGAGTTGAGAGTCGGTGCCCCATTCAGCATTTTGTCCGACTTGGTACCTGCATGCATTGCAGCTAGTGGCTCATGCAAGACAGGGCGCTAAAACACCAGCCAAAACTCTGTGTTCCATTCAGGTTGGCACTTTACCTGGACGAGTATGTGCTTGTACCTGGAACCACTGGGCAGAGAAACTCGGTGAGGTGGATCAAATTGCTTGCATGCCAGCTGCGTCCAATGTCGCTCCTTTATTATGTTCGTTCGCACGCGCATTTGGCGCAAGGGGCGGCTGAAATTGATCCGGCTCGCCTATACTTGCTGTTCTGCACATATGGACCATAGAGGACATACAGGCCCCGCCGAATCCCCAGCTGTACCTGTACCTGTACCTGCATCTGTGAAAGCTTCAACCGTTATGTACCTGGACCTTATTGCTTCAATGTTTCGCGTCAGTCAGGGCCTCTGGACAGCCAACGTTGAACTAGCGGCCGCTGTGTTCCCCTGGCCAAGGAGCGCTAGCGCAGGTACCGGGGCGAAATCATGGCCCTGGCTCAAGGAGCTCGCCAACGTGCGCAATTCGACTGGACCTCCTTATTTGCTTCTTGGAGCGCAACCTAGTGCAGAGAGACTGTGCTTGGAACATGCGAAAAATGGCATCAGGCTGTGCACACTCGGCCAATTGGGCGTTTATTTTTGGCAAAATGCTTGATTGCGCGCTTCTAGTAGCCGAAATGCCCGTCAGCTTCGGCGATTGAGGGCTGGGCGCATACGTGCATATGCTATCTGATCAGCTGGCATCGTGAGATGACGGGTCGTCGATTGCTCGCCAATCAGGACGGAGGAGTGATGAGATAGAGCATGAAGAGGCGCTAATAATGCTCATCCATCCCATATCATATACTAGACCATACCTATTACAAAAGAAACCAAAAAACCCAGACGGAATGCAGTAAAGTAACAGGTAGAAAAGCAACGGTCCTCATCAGAACCAGAACCAGGGGGGTAGATTACCCAGGCACTATCCATACTAAAGCAATCAATTGAAATGCAACCTCCACAAACCCTCGCCTGCCCCACAGCCTTGGATGCCTTTTTCGAGCCTCGCTTCTCCCCTTTCCCAGCAGCTTTTGGCTCACCGTCGCCGACTAAGACGGGCCTAACTCCAAACCCCCCCTCTTGCTCCGGGGCCCTACCACGAGTAGAGTTAGTGGCTCTGCTCTTTTCTTGGACCTGCGTCGTTGCCTCTCTTCGCCAACCGTCCCTTTCAGTCGATCCGATTCATGGGCAATTTTAACCTGCCACCGGCGTTAAGACTCGTGTCGTGAGCGTTGCTTTCTGGTGGCCGGCCCTCTTGCTTGCTCTTCGTACCTCGCTTGCTGCCCATTTCTTTCGTATACGAGTGCTGTACCAGTATAGGATTCTTGTCCGATCCGACAGCTAGCGCTCGTACTCTCGTACCCCCCACGACGGCTGTTCAATATCATGGACGTCGCATCGCAACCTGCCAGCGGGCCCGGAGCCATGGCGTCGATCCTGCCAGACTCTGATACACAATCTGCTTCATCTCGGGCCTCTCCACATCCATCGCCATTGCGGCATAGCACCATTCGCGAGGAATCAGACGACGAGGAAGACGACGAGTACTACAGGGACTACCAGGACGACTACCACCAGGACTACCAAAACGAGTACCACCAGGAGTACCACCAGGAGTACCACCAGGAGTACCACCAGGAGTACCAGCAACAAGGCTACCACCAGGACGGCCACCACCAAGAAGACCACCATCATCTCCATCTCCAGACCGACGTCGACCCCGGAACAACCATTGCAACCACTGCAACCACCACCATTGCCGCGCCTGTTCCTCCGGCTGCCATTCGCACTAGCATCTCTGCCAGTCACAGCCGTTCCCAGACGCTCGACTACGTAGATACATCTGCTCCCACCGTCATCTCTCCGGTCGTCGCCTCCTCTCTTCCCTTTCGCTTCTCCGGTCCCATCAAGCGGAAGCCCGTGTCCAGTACCGCGGCGTCGTCCTCGCTTGTCACGCAGTATCTTGCCCAGGGCTCGCCTCGGGTTAACACCACCACCATCGAGCTGCCCAAGCCCGGTCACAGATTCGCGCGGTCACCATCCGTCGATAGTCCCACCTTCTACGAGTACCCTGCCTCTGTCAAGGCCCCGGTGCAAGCTCCTCAACAGTGAGTATCTCTCCTCTCTCCCTCTCTCTTACAACACACATACACGGACACACACCTACACACACCTCACCTCACCTCCCTCTTCTCCTCTTTCTCTCTCTTGTTTTCTATTACACACACCCCTGTCTAGAATAGAAGCAGACACATCGTGCCATTGTCCAAGTAAAGAGTGCAGAATCTAACTCCAATCCCCTTCAGAGACTCCCAATCCAGAACAGCGCCGGCGCCAAGCGACGACGAAACAGTCACTGCCTCCGGAAACAATTCCACCCACGGTGGGCCTTCATTCGCTGAAACAGCTGACTCGGAGCTCTCTGATGTCCTGTCAGTGTACGACGATTTGCTCCCAGATCTGACTCCCGACGGCACTCCCGACGGTGCTTCTGTCAAAGCTCACAACCACAACCACATCACGGACGCCACCTCCGACGTCGAGTCCATTTACGACGACAACTCAAATCCTCCTTCCTCTCCCCCCATGTTAGCACCAATCAAGCACGCACCTCCGCATCTACGGCTAGAAAAAGTCGACCCCTCCGCAAGGACAGGTGAAGGGCCGGATACATACATAGACGACTCGCCACAGTCAGCTGCAATAGACGGGTCGCCCAAGCTGAACAAACCGTTACCGCGCTCACCAGGCGCAACCTCTCCACTGGCGTCTATTTTTGGTTGGGGAAATCCTTCACCTTCGGTCACGGATTTCTCGTCCCTCCCCTCCCCGTCTCCTTTGTCACCGACCGCTAAAGGCTCGGCCAATGACAACCGACGTTCAACGAACAGCTTATCATCCAGGCACACAAAGCCCAATGCAACATCAACTCTCGCCCAACAACGTGAATCGTTCTTCTCCACGCACTCACCACACATTTCCCAAAATACAGCCTTGGTCGACGAGATGGAGGAAGAGCTGAAAGCCATCAGCTCCGAGCTGGCTGCATCTATCCGCCGCGAGATCGACCTGGAAGACCTGGCTGACAGGCTCCAGGAGCAAATCAACAGCGGCCCCCAGCCGGCCGGCAGCAAGAGAACAAGCGACTACTTTTCCGACTCTGGTCATAGCACAGCCAAGCTCGGCGAGTTCGAATTGGGCCGAGAAGAAATCGAAAAGGTTCAAAGGAGGTCGGAGCAGGAGAAAGCCTCCCTTCGCCTTGAACTGACATCCAAACTACAAGAAGAGAGGGAAAAGCGGAAGGATCTCGACCAGAAGATTAGGCAGCTTCAGGAGAGAGCTTCTGAAGTGGATGTGGTCGAGATCAACAACATCGACGCCAGCGAGCGCATCAAGGAACTGGAGAACACGTGCGAGGAACTGAGGCGGAAGCTGTCAGAAGAGCGCCAATCCAAGGCCAATTTTGAAGACATTCTATCTGCCCTCAAGGGTCAGCTGCAGGAAGCCTCCGATGAGCGAGATAATCTCCGTGATGAGGTCGTTCCGGAGCTGAAGGCGCGAGTCGAAGGCTTGGAGACAGAGGCTGCCGAGTACGCTAATTTGACTTATGAGTCCTCCAGGATGCAGCAGGAGCTTCACACCCTGAAGCGTGAGAACAGCTCACTGCGCAATTCCATGGCTGGCGGCTTGGAAGACTTACCCACCAAGCGAATGTCAGTGATAGGCTTGTCAGGCCTTTCTGGCCTCGGGGGCTTGTCTAGGTCGAACTCAGTGGGCCTTGGGCGCTCAAACTCGGTTGCAAACCCTCGAAACCGGGCACCTCCCGGAGTTGGTGGTCTCAAGAGATCCGATAGCTTCAAGGCTGCTACGCAGGGAGAGTCTAGAGATACTTTGCTCGAGCGATTGAAAGACGTGGAAGAGCAGCGTGATGCTCTTCACGGCGCTCTTAAGAGTCTCTTGGAACGACACGAGTTCCAAAACCGAGAGTACCAGAAGAAGATTCGAATGCTGGAGAATGAGCGCCAGCGACTCACGAATGTCTCGCCAAGAAAAGCTGGCTTCGAAAAGGATATGTCCAAGCTGCGGACGGAAATCAATCTCCTTCGACGACGCGCCGAAGACGCTCTCGAGCAAAAATGGCAGGTTGAAAAGGGCCTTGGCGGCCTGAAGATTGATCTTGACCGAGCTGAGGAAGAGATTCAGTCTCTCCGTGGTCTCCTCGAGGAGAACGATATTCTGATTCCGCCCTCTCTTGCTCGCCAGAGCAGCTCTAGCGACTCTGCACGTGAGCCCGTTACCTCCGAGTCTCTCCGAAATGCGTACACAGAGCTACAGGCTTCATACGCCGAGTCTTTGGAGCGCATCCGCCAGCTGGAAGCGGACTCTAACTCTGACGAGGAGACTAAGGAGGCCATGGAACGCCTGGAGCGCTCACTCTCCGCCGCAGTTTTGGAGCGTGACGCAGCCAGGAGGGAGATTGACCAGCAAAAGATTCAGATCAATATCCTCGCGGCAAGTGATGCCGAATCGGTTGCAGCCGACAACACTCTGGCAGAGCAGCTCAAAGAGTCCGCCGAGCTCATCGAGCAGCTCACAGCTCAGGTTCGACAGCAGCTAGACACCAACTCCGAGCTTCGGGAGCGTCTGGAAGCTGCCGTCGCCAGGGGAGAGGCTGATCGCAAGACCAACTCGCAGCGCATTTCGGAGCTCCAGGAGCGTCTTCGTGTTCTGGAGGACCAGGTCGTCGCCGCCCAGACTGCATCAGAGGACCGTGTAGTCCGCCACGAAGAGGAGATTACCAGACTGCGTGAGGCGCACAATGAGCAGCTACGTCGCCTTCAGGCCGACCCCTCTGATCCCTCTGCGCACAAGTCCGGCCCTAAGCCGCTGCTGAGCACCAAGCCCATTCCTGCCAAGAGCCTCGAGGAAGAGGCCGATATGAAGACGCTTCGGGCGCGTGTCCTTGAGCTTGAAAAGGCCCTTGCCGAAGCCGAGGACGAGATGCAAGAGGTCGTGGCTAAGATGAACATGGCTCAAGTAGAAGTCCTCAACCTCCAGGAGGACCGCGAGGCCGCAGTTCGGGAGACTAGGCGACTTGAACAGCTGCTGAAGAAGGAGCAGTCCAAGGCTGGCTTTGGCGGATTCTTTTCTGCTCGAAGCTGAGAGGCGTGATTTGACAAACGACCTATGCTAAAGTCGCCCGGCGTTATTGCCATAATACTAATTCAAGAGGTGGAATATATGGAATAAGTCAAACAGCATTCAGCGACTGGAGTTTGCTTTGCTTTGCTTTGCATCTGCATGATGACGGCATTATTCTGACGTCTATAGAGTCGGCGGTTGTGTGAACTTGGGTTTTCTTTCTTTTCTTATCTTTTGAACAAGACTCATTCAAAATTACTGGCGCTTCAAGAAGCTATATAGGAGTTTGGAGTATTTTTTTCTTGACTTGCGTGGGACACTTGGGAACAGCCCCAAAAAAGAAACCAGCTTTACACATGTTTTATATACAACGCAACCACTCTGGATTTTGGGCACACTACAGCTCAAAAAAGCTTGAAACAGTCTTGCATTACAACATACGCCGTTGGAGAAACTGCATGGAGGGGATCTTATCTTGCATACTATCTAGAAATGCTTCTTCCTAATATTTGTTTTACTACTGCTTTGGCAGGCATGCAGGAGGGAGGGGCGACGGATTGAATTGTGTACTTGTATATAGAAGTTAGTTTTGCAGTAATAGCAGATTGCAATGTGATTATTCAAAATGAAAGTGCGAGTGATGCTACAGAATCTCAAGATTCATGTTGTCTCCTGCCATCACAGGGTGACTTACTTGTGGCATTCAACCTGGTGAACTCTCTCTCTCTCTCTTTTCTATCCTCTTCTTTTCGTCACTTCATTCAACTACTATCGCTTATTATCCAAACTATCACTTACTATCCAAACTATCGCTTACTATCCAAACTATCGCTTATTCAAACTACAGTCTATCTTTTTCTGAATATTCTATCGGCCATCATCCCCTTGAAAAAGGGTTTCAATCATGTTATCAGCACAAGCTCACCTTGTCTTTTGGGCACTCTCCTTCATCTCTCTCCTAGCGCAACCGCTCCGCCCTTCGCTCAAAGAGCATTTCGATACCAACGGCGAAGTACAAGGCGTCTTGGAGTGCGCAATCTTTTGCTACTTTGTCTGGCTATGCCTCTTCATCATCGAATTAAGGACGCGGCCCTCTCCTTACAAGCTGCCGAGCAAGCGCAAGCAAAAACGGCAACCCCAGGCGAAGGGTTAGAGACGGATTCCTCAGACGGTTGGCAGCGTGACCTTGTGGAAGAGGGATTTGTTCTTTGAAGTTGGGACGGGACTCATGTGTTTGATTGTGGGCGATGCAGCGTTATGGGCGAGCGGTGTCAAGGAAGAGGGGGTCAGGGGGAAGATTGTGAGGGTGCTGGGGGCGTATTTTTATCTTGGGACGGTTGATCCGATTTGGCGCTACGTGAGTTTTTCTTTTTCCCTCCTTTGATGCTGTTGATTCTGAACAAGTTTGGGATAACAGCAGCTGAGGCACGATATGATGCTCTTTTCGAAGGCGGTGCCGGAGCTGATGGTTCACAACGTGCTGGTTTCAACTGCATCCATCGGGGCGTTGTCTTTTACAGTGGAAGCGGCAGCGTTTGTCTATGCGGGGGAGCCACTGGACGTTCTCAAATTTTGGTTTGAAGGCACGACGAGGATGCACCAGGTCTTGGTCTTGATGTTGCTTCTGACGCCTTTCGCGGACCTGGCAGACACGGTACGAAGCAAAGGTTGATTTTCTTTGTTTGAGACAAGGCTGACTGACTCCATGTGTGTGTAGCTCGTTTATTTGTATCTCAAGAGATATAACTACAAGCAGTACTTGGCGCAGATTGCGGAGTTGACTCGACTGAGGTCTCGGTCCATGATTATAGAAAGATTGTGGGTGATGCTCTGGCTGTGGTGGATGTTCTCCGTGCTCAGGGTTTACGATTATAGGTGATGAGCCGGGTGTAGTAGATGGCTGGAGATGCTATTTTGGGGAATTTTTTGAGCTGGATTGGTATTTGTTAGGGTTTACTAGCGAGAGGTGATGATGTCTTTATTTGTATTGGCTAGGCAGCGAGTATGATAGCGAATAACAGTGAACATCATGGATTGATTCCATGACACTTTAAATTGAAGAGATCTAACAAAGCACATGTGTTGCTACAGATGGATGGCTGAGGCGCTAATAGGCTCCAGGTCATGTTTTAGGCGCTGTTGCCTAGGTAGGTAATCCGCTGTAAGTGACACAGTCAGCAGCTCTACAAAAAGGCTCAGCTTCCAAATTGATTCCGTGCACGATCAACCTTACTGAAACGTCAACACCATGTGAACGGATCAACTGTGCAAGCAACAGCCAAGAAATCGCTGCCAAACCTTTTAACCTCGATGCTTTAATCCAGTTCTCTAATAATAACCGCTATCCTCTGCAGAACTCATGGTCCAAGGCACATGCGACCTCACAGACACCCATCCCCCTTCACGCTCCTTGTTGGCGTGTAAACGCATCAGCACAAGCACAAGTGCAAGGCTATCTACCTCTTAATTCGCTTCCAAAATGGACGACATGGAATCCAAGACGGCTTATTTCAATCAACTCTCAAGCTTTTCCTTCATAAATGATGGGATGCGCGATGACGACGCTTTTGATGCGCGCGAGGAGAGACAGAGAGAGCTTCACAGGGGCTTCTTTCAGCCTGCGCCCAGCTTACATGCCCCTGATCAACAAGGCCAAACACAAGGACATGGACAAAGAGCACAGCAGAATCAACAACCTCAAAAGCAACAAGACAAATCTCTGCCTGTGAAATCAAGGCGGCTGCAGCATCTTACGCCCCGAAAAGTTATCGCAGCGCCTCGACCTGAGTCTGGAAAAGTCATCAAGGGGACTGGACCGGGGAAGCCGAGGCCAAAGGGGCGACTTGGCGCGCTGCTGGATGGCGTGACGGATGTTGTTCAAGAGACGCCTTCTGTGGACTTAGAAAAGAGAGGCAAAGAGGTGATTATGATTGAAGATGGTCCCGAGCTGCCTCGAACGTCGGCGTCGTTGAAGAGATCGTTGGACAGTGCCTCTGAGGAGTCGTCATCGCCATCTGTTAATGCCAAAGCTGGGATGGCAACAAAAGCAGCACGTGGTAATAAGAGAGGGCGTATTTCCGGACCGAATGTGCGCCCTGAGGCTGAGCAGATATTCAAGGGCTTGTCGTTCTTTTACATCCCGGACAATGACATTGCGCCGGCGAGGCGGTTGCGGATTAACAGAGCAAAGGAGTTTGGGGCGACATGGACGAGAGACCTGATGACGGCTACCCATGTCGTGGTGGAGAAGAAGCTTGAGTACAAGGATGTTGAGAAGATGTGGCCAAAGGATGGATTTGGGGGTCGAGCGCCGCCCAAGGTGGTTACGGAGGACTACCCTCTTGATTGCATACAGTTTCGTGCCATTGTGGATGCTAGCCAGCGCAGGTATCTTGTAAATGGCCAGCCAGAGGTGGATGAACAGGAAAAGGAGCCCGAGGTTCCTGTTCCTACTGCTGATTCCGGAGCCCAGGAGAAACCAAAGTCAAAATCGACAGTAGGCTCGCTGCCGCTGAAACCGCAGCATCATAACAAAGCGAAGTGGGATTATGTTCCACCGAAAGGAACGCCTTCTCAGAGCGAGGAATCGTCACTAGGCAGTCGTGTAACAAGGAGAAAGGCGGGAACGGTGGCTGTAGACTCTCAACCTGTTGTGCTTGATTTGGAAGATGGTGGCGAGCCCAAGAACGACATATCGAACAGTGATACGGGGATAGAGAACCCTAGTTTGATGAAGGATGGTGGCAAAGACAATACGCCATTATTGCAAGACGAGTTGTCAGACTACATCTTAATGCTGCAAGAGTTTAGAGATTTACCGCTAGATATTGACGAGGAGGAGGATGTTCAGTCTCCGAGTAGCGAAGCGAAAGTTCCATTGGATCGCGATCATCGTTCTGAATCGGAGACCGAATCACAGCGGACGAGGAGATCGTCCAGGAGGACTCGACCAACCAGCAAAGCAATAGCATTCGAAGACCGATTCGCTTGCAATAGAGCCGGGAGGAAAGATGCTAACCAAAACAATCCAAACGCACGCACTATTGAGATATTACAAAGGATGAACAGCTACTACGAAAGGGTCAACGATCATTGGCGGACAATTGCGTACCGAAAGGCCATCAGCATCTTGAAACAGCAGAGCGTCAAGATTACCACCGAAGAAGAGGCATATCGACTCCCGACCATCGGTCGCCGACTGGCGCAAAAGATTGAGGAGATTGTTACAACAGATAAGCTGAAGAGGCTTGAGTGTGCAGAAGAGGATCCTACAGACCACGCCTTGCAAACATTTTTAAAGATTTACGGCGTGGGTAACAAGATAGCAGAGCAGTGGATTGCGCAGGGCTGGAGAACGCTCGAGGATGTAAAGCAGAATGTGAAGTTGACGCCTAGTCAGCTGATTGGCATGGAGCATTACGATGATTTGAACACTAGGATACCGCGCAAGGAGGTGACTGCGCTGGGTGAAGTTGTCAAGAAGGCGGCAGCTCGGATCGATTCGGCGGCGCAGCTCATTATTGGGGGCAGCTACCGCCGAGGCGCGGAGAGCTCACACGACATCGACTTTATTGTGACGAAGCCAGGGACCGAGTCTGTGGCGGATCTCAAACCCTTTCTAAACAGCCTGTTGGACCAGCTGGAGAGAGACAAGTTCCTAGTCGCTCGTTTAGCATCATCTCGATCAGGCGGCGACGGCAGCAAATGGCACGGCTGCTGCGTACTACCCAAGATCAAGGGCCTCAACGACACGAACGGCGAATACCGGCCGATCTGGCGAAGGATCGATTTCCTGCTGGTCCCCGAGGTAGAGCTGGGCGCGGCGTTGATTTACTTTACCGGCAACGACATCTTCAACCGCAGCATGCGGCTTTTGGCCTCTAAGAAGGGCATGCGGCTGAACCAGCGGGGACTGTATAGGGATGTGCTGAGGGGGCCGAATCGGGCCAAGATTACGGCGGGGGAGCTGGTGGAGAGTAGGGATGAGAAGAGGATATTTGAGATTTTGGGGGTGAAGTGGCGGGAGCCGTGGGAGAGGTGGTGTTGAAGTTGGATGTTGTATGATGGCTGATTTGGTAGTCGGTACTATGTTTAGAGCTTAGAAGTGCTTGACTTGCATATAGCTGGCTAGGTTGCTGGTTCTACGATGAGCCGTTGGAAAGGAGTACTCTGGACTTAATTCATTTTCTGATGTACATGATTTAATGTATAATGTCTGTTAGCTTTACGTACAAGTGATACCATACATAGGTACACGTGGTTGGATGATATGCAGAAGTGCCTAGCACGAGGAGAAGGAATCACATGTGAAAAGGCAAAAGCGTGGGGTAAAGACCTGGAGGTGGCGTCCCGTCCAAACATCAATCCCTCAAAGTAATCTGGCATCTGAGTCTAACCAAGAGCTGAGCTACAGGCGGAGATTTTCCATCTTTCAGCAGTCTCTAGCGGGCAGCTCCAGGGGACTCTCTTCCGCTCCACCCTCCCCCCAAAAAGTGACGTATTTGACGCTTGCTGGCTCCGTCCGGGGTTCATAATCGGGTTCCCCATATTTATCTTATCGCGCCAAATCCCGACCGAGGCTCAAGTCATCAGCAGCCGACCGATCTGAGCTAAACCGAAACCCTTTTTCCTTTCTACATACGAAACGTTCAAACTCTCTCTCCTCCCGAACTCTCGATCTTACTTTGCACAACTATTCGCAGCAAAATTCTCCAATCTTCTTCTTTCTCTTTATACTATTTTAGGTCCTTCTTCGTCCTCTTTTGTGCGAGGCTTGTTGAGGATTCTCGCGCTCCCTTTCTAGCGTCCGTGTTTGGTACATTGACACGGGCGTCGATAGCCGAGGCACCATGGCTGCCTCGTGGATGTTGGAAGAGTGGAAGGTATGGATGGGCGATGCGGTTCACTCCCCTTGGGGATTTTCCCCTCCGATTGAGACGAAAGCAAATGGAGAAACAAAATGTCAAGACCGCTGGCTCACTCTTTTGCAATAGGCGTTTTTGGAGGGCATCGTAGTAGACCCGACATACCATGACGTCTTGTCGCTCCTCAAGACGGCGCGCAACGGCGCAGTCTACGGGACAAAAGTGCGCTTTCCGCACGCGCTGGTGTAAGTTGCGAATGGTGCACGGAATGGATTCGGGATGGGGTTGTGCTAATGTGTGTGATGCGACAGGATGATCTTCCTCTTCCGGTCCGGAACGTACGTATTCCCTTGTTGACGATCCCGACCCTGATGGCGATGCGATGGCGATGGGGCGAATCTATACAGACACACGCATACATGGATATCAGGTATTGACTTGAGTTTGGATGCTAGGTTCCGAGAAAAGGCGTCACTGGTCTTTCGGGCGACGAAGAAGCATGCCACGAACCTGGCCAAGTTTGCTTCTATATACAAGATTACAATGTTGGCGCTGAAACGCTATGGCGCTACACCTGGCAAGGAGGGTATGATATCTTTCTCTCCCACACGTCCTCTTCCTATCACTCTCTCCGTATGAGTATCGAATTTTACCAATCCCCCTACTCACACATTGCTGCGAACAGGCCCCTTCGACTCCTTCTTCGCCGGTCTCCTCGGCGGCTACATCGTCTTCGGCCAGCGCTCCAAGCGCTACGGCAAGATCTCGTCTGTCAACCAGCAGATTGTCATCTACATCTTCGCCCGCGTCGCCCTGGCCCTGGCGCGCATCGCCGTCAAGCCCGGCCACGGCCTGCCCGTCGTGTCGAGCGAGCCGCTGCACTCGCAAATCACCCACTACGCCTGGCCCGCGTTTGCGTCGCTGTCGTGGGGCATGGTCATGCTGCTGTTCAAGCACCACCCAGAGGATCTGCAGTCGAGTCTGAGGAGCAGCATGACTTATATCTACAAGGACTGCGACAGCTGGGATTCGCTGAGGACTTTGGTGTGGCATAACAAATAGAGCATGTGAAAGTGGTCTTGTTTAGAGCGAGCTCTTTTTCTTGGATTTAACAGGTATACTGTCGGCGTTGATGTGTACTGCCATTTGTTTCATAGTGTTTTATTGGAGGGCGTTTTTGCTATTTGGATGTCTCGAGAGTGTTAAGCGGCAACAAATACATTGCATGAGATGGGACGCGGAGAGAGAGAGCATTGGACAGGTGTTGGTCTTGGACTTGTTCTCGGGGTTCTTTGCATTATATATACAATTGAATGAATCCCAATCAACCATTTGTGAAAAGTTCCTTTCTTCTTTTCGTTCTGCAAGCTGGCATAGATTCAATAGTTCAAGTTGATCGGTTGGCAACTGGAGCACTCAAGCGGAGGACAGAAAAACCGCAACCGAGAAGATTACCAACACCCACGCGTTGAATTATGCATCTGTTCTTAAAGTATCTACTATTATATTTATATTTCTTTATTAATTGCCACTATATCTATATATTTCTAGTAACTACTGCTGTATCTATATCATTGCTACTATATCTATATTTTTATTATAACTGCTACTATGTTTATATTCTTGTAGCATTTGCCGTTATATTTATTTTTTATAGTAACTGCTACTATAAAAATATGGCCAAATTCGGGTGCTGGCTGAATAGTTACCTAGACGTTCCCTCATAAAAAAAACTACTTGGTAAGCTAAGTGAGTGCTTATATCGCTGAATGTAGGTATGCATGTATTTCGTTTTGCGGTGTCGCCTTTTCTGACCTCCGCTTGGCACTGCAGTGTAATGCAATCAACTGCTGCATCTTCTATTTTGGTGTTTTAGCGGTCTTCCGGGAGCTACCCCGCTATAGCTCGGCGCTGCCCCGCCAAAACCAGCTCCAATTCATCTTTAGGCAACACACGCATCGACTTCTCTTTCAACTCCCATCTTCACACATCTTCATCCACAATCTCCATCCCGCCATGGCTCCCAATCCGAAGCTCGCCGCTGCCCTTTCCGCCGCAGAAGCAGAGTCTGGCGAGAAAGGCGCCATCTACGAAACCATCCTCTCCGACATCCAGACTCTCGCCTCGCCAACCACGGCAGCCGATCTCGATGCCATCTTCGACTCCTTCTTCGGCCAGAGTCTCGGCCTCGTGGCCTCGCGGTCCTTCCTAACTACCTTCATCGCCACCCTCAAGAGTATCGAAAAGGAGAGCCTGTGGATCGAGGTCGGCAATCGCACGCTGAACAGACTGGCCGCCCAGCCATCATCCTTCTTCGATGCAGCTGCCACCATTTACGAGCTCGTGGCCACGGCTCACGAGAACAACGAAGACTTCCTCGATGCTGCAAAGGCCCTCGCCGAGATTCCGCTGGATAGCTCCCAGAGGAAAGTCTCAGACGCGGACAAGGCGCGCGTGTGGGTTCGCATCGTTCGGAACTACCTCGAGGTTGGCGATGACACCGCCGCCGACATGTACATCAACAAGCTCAAGAACATCATGCACACGGTCTCGGACCCGGACCTCAACCTGCACTTCCGCCTCTCGCAGGCCCGCATCCAGGACGCGAAGCGGGACTTCCTCTTCGCTGCCCAACGGTACCACGAGATCAGCTTCTTCCCCACCGTCGCCGAGGAGGAGCGCCTTCACACGCTGAGCATGGCAGTCAAGTGCGCTATCCTGGCTCCCGCCGGACCCATGAGGAGCCGCATCCTGGGCAGGCTGTACAAGGACGAGAGGTCGGCGCAGCTCGCCGAGTTTGGTATCCTGGAGAAGATGTTTTTGGACCGCCTGCTGTCGCCCGCAGAGGTGGACAAGTTTGCAGAGGGCCTGCAGCCGCACCAGTTGGCCACCACCGCCGACGGATCGACTGTTCTTGCAAAGGCCGTCGTGGAGCACAACTTGCTGGGCGTGTCGAGGCTGTACAACAACATCCAGTTCGGTGCCCTGGGAGCACTGCTTGGCCTGGACGCCGACAAGGCCGAGGAGACGACCGCACGCATGATTGAGCAGGGCCGACTAGTCGGCCGCATGGACCAGCTCGAGGGCATAGTCCGGTTCGAGGGCGGCGAGGCTTCTGGCGAGAAGGGCAGCGGCCGTGCCGAGGTTATCGCAAACAAGGAGATGCGCAGGTGGGACGCCAACGTCGAGAGTCTGGCCGAAGAGGTGGAAAATGTCATCAATTCTCTGCAAAAGGAGTTTCCCGTAACGTCTCCCCCCATCCCCCGCGTTTACGTTCTTTTTTTCGTCTTGAACTATCCACTGTATTTATGCTAACTTTTCAAATCTCGATATATAGTCCTTTGTCGCAGCGAATCTTGTGGCCTAGGATCTATCCAAGAGAGATATCGATGGGAGCGATGCAAAAATGGCACCGGCGTTCACGGAGGAGACATTCAAAGGCGTTTGGGATGATTTTAATGTGGCAATGATACGATACAACGATAAAACATCTGCAAGGAGTTTTAAATCTCTCCTTTTCTTTTTGGTTTTTGCTACCTCTTCTTTTTTTATCTTCTTAACCTTTTTCTCGCAGGCAAGCATTTAGACTACACTGTGTAAAAGAGCAAGATGTTTGTTATAAATGTGCTAGCTGCATAGCTAACATTTCAATCTCTGACGTGACGCCCTTTGTATATAATCTCGAGATGCTTCCTTCACAGGTCGCCATTTATTATACGCCTCATCTACTCGGCAGCCCACAATCCCACGTCTTCCATATGCACATCGCTTATTGTACACACATGCTCCGATTTGTTGAAAGCAGATTTAAAAAGAACGCAAATCCCATGACCCATTGTCCGTCCACTCATATGTATTGTTTCCATTGTTCATCTCAGCAATCATCAAAACGCCTTCCCGCCGTTTCATCTTTAATCTTCAATATCATCATCACTCAGAACCAGTTTCTGCTTCAGCAGGCCTGTGACTGTGCCAGTTTTTATGCCCATCCTCTTCTTCCGCGGAGTAGCCTCTTCAGATGGCTTGTCTGTCGCCCACGTCTCCCCCATAGCGACCTCTTCATTAGCATCCGACTCATCGTCCGGTGCTACGTTCACGCCAGAGAACGAAACAATCTTTTCGAGGTCTCGCTGCCGTCCCCCCGTCTTGCGGCCACGGGCAATCTGCGCCATGTACGGGAGCCGGTCAAGAAGTAATTCACGACGAGCCGTGCTACCCAGCGTAGGTATCGGAGAGCTGTCGCGCTCTTCTTCCTCTTGGTTGGCATCTTTAGACACGGGTGCTGTGCCCGCTTGCTTCTGGTTCGAGGTTCCCGAGGTCTGGGTACGGCGAAATATGCTCGCTCCGTCCATGATATTCCTCGACGGAAGATTAGCCTCGCCTCTCAAGACTTTCCCAGACCAAACATCGATGAGGCCTTCAATCTCCTCTTTTGTTCGCCAAAGCTTGAGACTGGTGGGATAAAACATCTTGAACGCATCACTACCCTTTTGCATAGTCCACGTCTTTCTTTTAACGGGATTGGGTAGGGAGAATAGCATGCCGCGCACTGCAACCTGAAACGTTATCTCATCTTGGCGAAGAACATGGCTTGCTGAATCTCCAAAGTTTCCACTGAACCCGCCACGTCCGCCGAAAAAGACATCTCGGGAAGGGCTGAGTAAGTCGGCCAACGAAAGATACTCGATACATTCGTTGACGTAGTCCATGGGAGTCGAAAGATCCATCGGATCTGTGCCTTCGCAGGATAGTACGTAGTTCTCGTGAAGAGCCGAGATGAATGTATGTGTATCGGTGCCCGTCTCATCGATTAGTGAATCGACAGACACCAGTGATGCCTTTGGACGCGAATACTGCGAAAGATAGCTCGGCAGCTTTTCTGCAGGGTCGTTGGATGGCATATCATCCCGCTTATTGTAGACCACCTTGCCGACAGCATGGAAGATGCCCAAGCTAGCTTCTCGCTGAGATATCTGTTCGAGACTCTCCTCTTCACCACGTGTGAGGGCAATGCCATCCTTTGCTCCTTTCTTCTGTTTTGTAAACGTCACTTTAGATCCCCAGTCAGCATCTTGGTCTCCTTTCAAGCAGAGAAACTCGAGCGATGATATAGCGCTACGAATGTCTCCAATTTCACCGAGCCGCTTAAGAACAAGTGGTCCTGGAGTTCGTCTGCGTCCCGACTTTCGTGACTCTTTCTGTACAACAAGTTCTAGGGCCTTTGCTAGTAACGAAGGAGCTATCGCGTTGAACTCGATCAGGCCAACCCCAGGGTGGCGCAGAATCTCCGGTCCGAGCAGGCGATGGGCAGTCAAGCTATCCGCTGAAGCGGACGTGGTCGTCAGCAGAGTCTCTGAAATGATGATAATAACAGGCGTAATTGGCTCCACTCGTCTCTGCTGTCCAAAGGCATGTAGGGACGGCGTTTGTGTTGCCAGATACTGAAGGATGCTGCGCCGAAAGGAAGAAAGCGCAGTCGAGCTCCGAGAAAATGTGTTTGGAAATTCTTCAATAAGAATCATCTTCTTCCCGTTGTTATTGGGGGGTTGTGAGGCATTGTTTGAGCTTGCCGGCGTGGACGACGGCTCGGGTTCTTCCAAGTCTAAAGCCCCAAACTTGCCTCCTCGCCCGAGGAAATCCTCAAACTGCGCGGATGCCGACACAAACCCAGTTGTTGAGTTTCCGGCAGGATTCTTCCACTCCAAAATCTCAGATCCCATGTCGTTTGCCAAGAGGCGAACTGTCGTGGTCTTCCCAGTGCCGGCAGCGCCTTTCAATATCAGCAATCGCTGTCTCATCCGTCCTCCCATGACATCTTCAATCCACTTCCTAACGTCAGACACCTTTTTCTTGTGTACAGCAAGCTCATCTAGATTCCGCGGGCCGAATCGTTCCGACCAAGGCCGTAAATCATCGTTCAGTGTATCCGCAGACGCAGGTCGACTAGGCTTTAGGAATCTTTGGCTCATGCTCAGTGAGCTACTGGGCACGGAATGGGCAGCGCCGCTAGCGCCTTTCAATCGTTTCCTCACATGCTGCCCAACGACACTGGAAGAACTAGCTTTGAGCTCTGATATTTCGTCGTCGTCGGAAATAGGATCGGTAATGAGATCGTCTATCGGTTCCGTCGTTCTGTCGGTTCCCAAGCCTGGCCTTGCCACTTTCTGTGCCTGCTTGGAGAAGAGCGTCTTCAAGTCTGCCGTCTTTGCCTTGTCGTCAACCTTGCTTGCAGCCCTGGTCTTCTTAGGGCTGCTGAAACTCGTGCCATTCTTTAGCGATCGCGACGGCCGAAGAGGGCTGCCATTGCTAGAGGATTGGCCATTGGCCGTCCTTTTCTTCACGGGACTTGGAGACGAAGTGGGCGCTCGTAGCTTTGCCGGTGAGTTTGGCGAAGATAGAAGGAAATTAGTCAAGGTGTTGGCCTTTGGCTGCTCGTCTTCATCCTGGGACGCCTCAACGGTATTCCGCCGGCGACGCTTCGCAGGCGGTGCCATTAACGCGACTGAATCATCCGGGCTGTGAAGATTCCATGCAAGTCGGGAGTGTGAGGCAGGATACAAGTAAGAAATCAACCCAGCAGCAGCGATAGGAGGGGCTGATAAGGTATTAAGAGTGCAGCATGGGCCTGATATCTGAAGGGAAGAGAAACAATCTTGGGATGCCTAGCTAAACAAGTTGTCCACGTACAGTGCAAGAGATTAGCGCTGATAAATTAGCACTGTTTGGCATTAGGCAGTCGCTACCGTGATAGCTCAAGCTGAAGGAGCTCGACACAGGCATCAATGCTACACATCACCAGAGCATGGATTATATGTGAATATGAAAAAGAAGAGAGTCAATTTTTCCCCATTATCCAAAATTTCATGCCTTAGCCCATTTGCATTATATCACGGCTCGCTTATTACGCCGTGCCTCATTTTCCAATTTAGATCATATCCAATCACCCAACCAGCCATCGTCCCAAGCCCATTTTAGTGAACCCAACCGTAGAAGTTGTCCACAAAAGTCACTGCAGCTCGAAGATAGCGCTCGTGAACATCACCCCATGTGCGAGCAGCCTCTCTTATAGCTCGTATCGCTGTAAGCATCATGTTAGTATTCAATTACAGCTCTCTCTAGCATCAGGGATCGTAGTCATACCTTTGACAAAGTGTGCATCCTTCGACCATGGCGAATTCAATGCTTTGTCTTCCACATATTTCCAATTCTTTCCTTTCAAATCACTCTCAACACTATCAGGATCTGGCAATGGCCGGTCCTTGATGATGAAAACGGCCAACACGAATAACCACCATTCTCTAACCAGCGTAACGTGGTGTTTGGGTGGCAGAAACGGGAGAAGAATCCGGACAGCGTGGCTAGTGGTTAGCAAGTGAACGAAGTAGAAGTCATATGCGTGGGTTCCTGGCTGGACAGTAGCCACGAGCAACGCGACAGCTGCCTCTTGGGACAGCTCAAATTGTTTCTTGGGGTCCTCGTCAAGATCCCATCCGTTCCAGTACTCCAGGAGGAGCGACTCATTCTTGTCGAGAAGTGCTTCCAAGTCATTAAGCGGAAGATCTTCCGGTACTTTGTCAAATCTACTATCCTTAGACATCTGGACCAGGAGATCCAATGGGGCCCGCGACTTCAGCGGGGATGGCTTCGTATATGAGCCATTGTCGAGATACTTGTGGAAAAAGTTGTACTGGACGGAGGTGAGAGCAAGCGCCTCCATGGCGACCTCTCTGCTATCCACCTCATATGCATAGCCCAGGTGAATGAGCGGATGGCCAACTATCAAGTATTAGCATGTGGACAGTAGAACGAGTAAAGTGCTTAAAGAAATTCCTACGGCCGCCTATCAAGCCATGGAACAACGGCTCTTCGCCACTAAACAGAAAATGTTGCAATTCCTGTTTCCAGTCGTAGGCAAACTCCATGGCGAGCTTATCTTCATAGTAATCCACAAAGGCCCTTTGATACTCTTTATCCCCCAGAAAGTCCCTCCAGTCCTCGTCAATCAGCTCGGAAGGCGACGGCTCCCAAGGCACCAGGTCTTTGATCTCGTCATTGTAAATGTCATGCAGCTGCTTTTCATTTGCTCCAAGAAGATATGCTGAGCTGAGGATGTGAACATTGTGATTGTCAAACCGGAGATCGTTCCAAAGTATGGCGTAGTTCGCATGATTCGCCTTCAGTAAGTGCTTAAGACAGCGAGCCCGCCTATCGGCATGTGTTTCAATGTGATGGATTTCCACGGATGGCAAATCAATGGCCTTCTTAGGTCGGCCCACGAGCAGGCTCGCGCCTGGGATATACGAGAGAATACCTGACATTGTTCGGCCGTGCTTAGAGAAAAGGGAGAAGAACCAGTTCACCGAGCTCTTTGGCAAAGTGATGAACTCATCAATTGTTGTGTTGGGGCGAAGAATACAACAAAGTACATGGATCCCGTGGAATCGTTCCGCGCAGCTAAGATTTGTGGGGATGGCATCATGGTGGAGCTTGTACTTCTGCAGCTGCTGAGCCGTTGGTCAGTGACGCAACAGGTCACGCGTCGCGTCTGTTAAGCCACAGACGTGAAAATGCTTAGCCTCAGCTTCAGCAGCGTCAAGCCTCAACCTTGAACCACGGCCAGTCGTTCTATCAACCTACAATTCAAGCAAGAACTCCAGCTCGCAGGAAGATGCTGAGCTAGCCATGGCGCAATCAGATACCGCTGTTGGCTCCATATATGCCGAGCTGCTCTCGAATATCAGACAAGTGTCAGTTAGAGCCACGCTGTCGTCGCCATCGGATGCGACGACCAAGGCCGAGATTCTCGATGGCGGCCGTCGCATTCAGATTCAGCATCAGGGCGAAGTAAGATCACTAGACCTTCCAGCAACTGTCCTAGTGCGATCTACGATCCCTATCCCAGAGAATTCCTCACAGGACTTGACCTGGAGGCTACCGGTGCCGGCCACTGAGACTCAACTGACAAGGTTCTCTGCCGAGAACCAGTCAGTGCCTTGGAGCTCTACGGATCTCAAAGTCGGCTCCTCTATTTGCTGCCGACACTGCAATTACAATATTGTCCAACGAGACCGTATAAAGTCATGGAAAGATTTACCCAGCGAGAACTGGGCAGAAATGATGGAGTTTTGGCACTGCCATAAGCCTCATGACCATGAGCATCATGATGGCGAGAATCTGTCCAAGCGCGGATACGGAGCTAATAGTGCAATTACCGCCCAACCTGAAGTCGGGTTTGTGGACCTCACTTCCTTCATGTTCTCCGAGTCGGACTGTGATGGACTGTCAGTAAGTTTTCACCAGCTCCCCGCAAAGCTCTCTGCTCTTAAGAAGTGGGGAAATAGAAGGTGGCCTAGTCGAGTGTATAAACACCTCTCAGTGACCCGGCCACCGATACAATTCCCCAAGAAGAATGCATTGCTTTTCCCAGATGATTCTGGGCAATTTTGACGTCCGTACCCTTCTCTAGCGAGAACGGGTTAAGCGTCCGAGTTGTTAAAGCAGTCTCTTACTTTTCATCCAGTTTCCAGAGATGTGGGATTCGGGAGATTAATGGAGATAAATCTATAAACTTCGTAGACGTGATTGTGTTGCATTGGCTTCCCAGGACGTAGGACGGTTCAGCTTACTAGCAGCAGTTTTCTCGCCCTGATTCGGACGCCTCCTTCGACGCCAGCAAAGAAGCTATTGATGATACCGATCCAGTGAGGCCTTTACGTATCTCCTGCAAGACTTGCCGTGCAGAAATAGGAATCTATAATGCCCTGGCAGTATCTATTACCCTGTTCAAGTGGCAAGTAACTTGCGAAACTGGCTCAGCCAGCCAAGCTCCAAACAGCTCAGAGTGCCTTGCAGCCACTCTAATAGCAACCATATCACGATCGGGCTCATCCAAATCCGTCGTGGCTTCACATACGCTTGATGCTACCCCAGAAGGGCCGCAATCGGAATTATCTCAGTCTCTCCACCTCTGGGTGCTTAATGCCAATGTCGTGTATTCCTCCACGATGCGCGAAGGAAGGCGGACAGCGATAAAGGTTCTCTATCAAGATATTGATATAGAGGAAGGAAATAAGCTTGTCGATTCTATGACTTCAGGCGTCCAAGAAATCAGCTTCCCAGCGGCTGCTATCAGCGCAGCTCGTCAAATGCTCCAGGAAAGTAACAGCTTATTGCCCAGCTCTGAGCGGCTATTTCAGCAATGGCATGTCGGTTTACTAGAACGTTGGAAATAGATGAGCAATTTATAAAAATTGCGTTCAGAATTTATGATATATTAATTGGTGTTCATACTTTAATTTCATTTGGCATTAGTGAGCCGGATCTGAAGGCCGTGAAGAGTAAGTGGCTACTCAAGCTACTATATATCGCGCACTGTATATACTCACGCAGGTGTGCACTTTTCTGACAGTGCAATCTCATATTGACACTGTAAGCAGGCAGCACCTGAGGAAGGATTAATAACCTTAACCCCGAACCTCCTCCTTTCCTTCCTGTTTATCTCCCAACATTTTCACTCAGCACCAGACGACCCTTTCGAAATGTGATGATTGAGACTTCAGGGGAGGATTTTACAACGTTAGACTCTTAGGACCGTCATATGGCTTCGGTTTCTACTTGATATGACGATTAATACTGACATCACCATGCATTCTCAACGAGTTCCTTATATTCCTGCCGGATGTGTTGGAATTTCACAACAGGATTGCCATATCAGTGAAGAAGATTGGCTATCCACAGAAAACCGAACATGGAGAAGCTTCATGCGGCACCATGACACTTTGAACAATGGCGGGCATGCCATCCCATCCGATACGCCATACATCAATCCCAATCTGCAAGAGTCGCTCCTCCAGTCTTCAAAACTTTCGCCATTGGGCAAGTTGTTTCAGGCTCGTTGGTGCAAGCTCGAATTTTGCGTCAGCACCCTAGGCCAACAGCTAGGAATCGTCAGGATATACTTGCTTCCAGATGATGTTCTGCGTCGGTCGGTTGATCGCTCCGATTCAAGCTTGGAAAAAGCAAGGTTGTTTGTACTCCGCTCTCTCGATTATTCACCATGCGCTTGGAAAGCTATCAAAGAACCGGATCACCCAGGTCGCCCAGTGCTTGAAGATCCCAGCTCCATCGACAATGAGAAGGATGTCTCGCTCCTGGAACTCTTCAATACCATTCCCTCGCCTTGCCCAGACTTGAATGCCGTCGATGAGCCGTACACACAAGATGCAATGTACAATCTCATGGAAAGTCAGGTACCAGGACTCAAAACTAAGTTGTATTCGCACCAAAGAAGATCCGCGGCTTTGATGCTACAGAAGGAGACACAGCCCGGTCAGATTCTTGACCCTCGACTGCTGCATCTCAGAGACACAAATGGCTCTCATTGGTATATGGATCCCGTAACCGGTGTTGTCCTTTTGGAGCCACGATATTACGACGGAGTTTCTGGGGGGATTTTAGCAGAACAAATGGGGGCAGGCAAGACAGCCATCTGCCTTGCGCTGATGCTTGCGACAAAGCATTTGCCGACAAGCCCGCCTGACTTTTACAAAGCTGGTGAACCACCCGTCAGACGAAGAATTGCATCCCTCGCCGATATGGCAGCTTCTTGCGCCACACGCCATGCCGTTCCCTGGAAATCTCATTTCGAGGCGTGGAAAGAACAGCATGGATATGAATTTAGCCACTGTAACGACGCCCTTTCGAGAAACCGCGGTTATTATTTTCTCCCCGCCCCAGAACCTCGTCGTGGTGGACGAAGCAACAGAAGTCCATGTCATGTGCCGCCCAAGAAGATCTATCTGAGTTCGGCATCTGTAGTTATCGTTCCTAACAACTTGGTCGCACAATGGAAACAGGAGATCAACAAACACACCGAAGGGCTCAAAGTGTTGATTCTTGGAAAGAATGATGAAACTCCATCGCTTGAAGATATACTGACGTATGACGTCCTCCTTTTTTCTCAAACAAGATTTGAGATGATTCACAAACAATTTGCTGGTGTCGAAGGCTCCGTCTTCGCCTCCATCCATTTCAAACGATGCATCGTAGATGAAGGGCACAAACTTGGTAACTCGAAAATGAGCAACCGAAGCAATCTTTTGATTGGTTTGGATTCAATGCATTTCTCCTCCCGCTGGATTGTCACCGGAACTCCCTCTCACGGCTTGTACGGGGTGGAAAAGCCCCAAGCTGCTGCAACACACCCCCATACTCCGAGTACTCAATCTCCGACCCCGGATAATAAAACGAATCAAACCAACAAGTCTTCGACCGATGAAAAAAGCGACCTCGAGAGAATTGGATCTATTGCCGCTCTGTATTTAAAAGCTCGGCCTTGGGCAAACACCGTGATTGAAAGTGGCGATACGTTGGCTGACTGGACCACCTATCTAATGCTCCCAAAGCATAGCTCCAAAAGTCAGGGTCGATGGAATTGTTTGGAATCTACTCTCAACTCCCTCATTATCCGCCATCGTATATCGGAGATTGGCGCCCTTCTTCCGTCTGTGAACGAGAAAATTATCGTCCTTGACGGTTCGTATCAGGACCAGCTGTCTCTCAACTTGTTTTCTATGATGATAGTATTCAACTCTGTCCAGTCGCAGCGCGAAGACATGGATTATTTCTTCCATCAAAAGCAAAGAAAGGCTCTGCTACAAATTGTACAGAATTTAAAACAGGCCAGCTTTTTTGGAGGATCTTTCTTTACCGTTGATGAAATCGCCAAGTCTGTGGAAACCGCTGAGAAATTCTTAGTGGAGCGGAAAGTTCCCATCAGTTCCGAAGATGAATCATTACTCCAGGAGGCCATCCAGTTCGGCAACTTGGCAATGTCAAATAAGCTAAGAAATCTAACAAACCAATTCCACGAAATGGCCGTGTCGGTGACGGGCTTTCCTGGTAATGCTGGTGAATCCTGGTCCCTTGATGATGCATCTGCGGAGAACGGCATATGTACCTCCACGAGCATGCTGCTATCCCTTCAGAAACTAATTTACAATGTGGCTGGAAGCGAAGAGAAGCTAAACTCCCTTTTGAATGGCGAACTCATTTCAGAAGGTGCACTCGAACGAATCAAACTACTAAACGCGGCAGCACCCGAGAAAGATTCCAAGTCAAAAGATAAATCCTCCGAGACACTCGCCGGTAATACTAAACTGGGCGATGATAGCCCAAAAAAGGCACGCTCTCACGGTGTTAATGGCATTGAACCGAGGACCCTCGCTGCCGAAAGTTTTGTTGGACCTCTTGAACAGACAAAAATTACGGCGACCGTATCCGCAAAGCTCTCTTACTTGATTGACAATTTAGTCAAATATCAAGAGGAGGAGAAAATAATCGTTTTCTACGAAAATGAAAACGTAGCATGGTATCTAGCCAGCATGCTTGACGTGGTTCGTACTTGATCAAGGACTCGAGTCTGTAAACGTACTAACTCTCACCAGCTTCAAATTCAACATTTAATTTACGCCAAATCTTTGAAGGCGGAAAGGAGAGCACAATATGTCAACACCTTCAATCACAATGAAAAATTCAGGTGAGTGACTCTCAATGCCCAATTTGCAAGATTTGCCGCCTAATCAGACATAGAGTCCTCCTTATGGACATCTCCCAAGCAGCGTTTGGTCTCGACATGCGAGAGGCATCTCGAATCTACTTCATCAATCCCGTGTTGAATCCTCAGGTCGAAGCACAGGCAATAGGTCGTGCCCGACGAATCAGTCAGAAGAAACCAGTGTGGGTTGAAACGCTTGTGCTGAAGAATAGCTTGGATGAAGTTATCCTCGAACGCAAAGGACAAATGACTCAGGCAGAGCATCGCCACGTCAAATCCATTCTAGATGTGCGGCCGATCTTCAATTGGATCAAGAATACTAAGGTTAGCCCAATGGGCTCAAGCAGTGACAGCTACACTTCACAAATGGCTACGCTACATACTGCACAAGCCGTATTTGGTAGAGGTTTCGGAGTCACAAGCCACCCAGATGAGGATATTATTTTAGATGAGAACCGCACGCCGGACAAGAGATTGCCGGTGCAGAGATTACCGGTACTTCAAAAGAAAAGGCCCTACGAAGTCGGTCCAGGGAGTGAAGGAATGAAGACGGATGAAAACGCGGCGATATCCAAGCGAGAAGCGATATCTCAGCCAGCTAGGCGAGTTCGTTTTGCAGCTGACTAGAAGAAAGCTTTTATAAAGCAATGTCTTGGATCATTTACAGGTAGGATTGTGATATCAGCCGATATCTATCTTTCGAATATGTCGGCATGAACTTAGGTTAAGGTTTATAAAGATAGCTATGCTATCATAATGGATTCCTGGCAACCGTCGATAGTACGGCGATTGCAGAAATTTACACTTCAGGTGATTCACTCGTGGGCAAATATGTTCCACTGCGCGAGTTCTCTCCGCTTGGATTTCAACTATGTGCCTCCCTTTTTCTTTTCTTTTTGCTTCTTCTTCTTATTCTTTGTTTCTCTCACCCTTTCATCGGGAGATACCTTTGCAGAAGGGAGTGCAAGTATGCTTAAATCGTTGTTTCAACCCTCGCATTCCTGCTTCACTATGCAAGGATGACGGGCGCTCTGGTCAGCAAATGAATCCTTTTGTGGGCTATTAGGAGATCGCAGACGACAGTGAGACATAAGCATTTCATCTAAAAACGCCTTACTCCAAGCTGAAAGTGATTCCGCCATGCAGCTAGAACATGGTCCTGCTTGTTACTCATGTCAGCCAGGCACACTGTCCAGACTAAGACAAAACCACTGCACTGGAATGCGCCTCGCGTCGAATAAGAATCTCGAAGAACAGCGCCGCGTGCCATAGCCCACGTGTTTAGTGCGCCTCCCGGCTGGGAACCAGTGACAGCCGCACATAGACGCCATGCGGCTGAATCTGCATCGACGGATTGCTCTCAAGCTGGTTCAGGGCACGGGCCTCTGTTGGCCAGCTATTCAGAATCCAAACACGGCGGCGGCTGAGAATGGCGAGTCTAGACCTTCAGCCCCGAGCCTAACAGAGAAGGGTCTGCCTGGGAGTGAAGAGAGAGAGAGAGAGAGAGAGATTTTGTGTGATTGGGCTCCACCGGATTTGCAAATGAAGAAACGAACAGCTAGTATTCGCGAGACATTCGGGTGGGATGATTTACTCGTCTCGTACTCACAGCCGTCGATACGACCGCTGGAATTGGCATCAAATGAATCTCGCGTCCCATCGGTTTCTTGTCTTGGAAACGAAGGCCGGTCGAATCATCCCAAAAACTGCCCTGTCAAGGATTTGCTCGCTAGTGCCAGTATTGGACATTTCCCGATCCGGGCAAACACGAATTATCGGCCGCTCCACCCCATGTCTCGGGTGAAAAGGGCAAATTATAAATACGAATAGCGGGCCAAGAAGCAGCTCAGCATTGGGATGGGGTGGCTTTTTGATTAAATCCCACAAATTTACCCCTGGATCGGTGCCTGTACCTGGCTCGGCAGTCGACCCTCAGTCTGCAGCGCGAGCACATGTACCTGCATCAAAAGTCTCTAAACTAGGGATGGCAAGGGCACTTAGGGCAGTGATTCGTGGAGCTGGACGCCTGGCTTCCTGGCCGTCAGGGTAGTCGAAAGTAAAAAGAGAGAAAAAAAGGAAGCTTGCCTCTTCGTGGTAACAGGTGAAAGTGAGAGAGAGCCCGGCCTGGGCATCCGTCATGGGTGACCACCCCGGGAGAATCAATCAAAAAGATGTGCTTCTCCGCCCCTTTTGCCCCAGGCTTCGCTACTACTAGCCTGCTGCTCCTCCAAAACCCTTGAAGGGGACGCTGATCGTTCAGCTGATCGTCCTTACATTTGGCAGTTCGACAAGCCCAGAGTGAGAGAGAGAGAAAGAGTGAGAAACAGAGAGAGGTTGAAAGAGGCAAAGAACCCCAGAACCAACATTCAGGCTGAATATCACGGGGTTCTTTAATTACTTTCTCCACGTGTTGCTGCTGCTACCCTTCTGTACGCTTTTTTTTTTTTCTTGCATGATGAACTGCATGCTAGATCTTTATGTGCTAAACTACAGCGAGACCCGGCATCATGACTTCGACGGCCACCATTAAGGCCTTCCCTCTCCCACCGGCCTTCACCGCGGCGGATCTTTATTCTATTGATGAGACTTCGGACGGCAGCGCAGATGCAAAGAGCAATGAGCACGTGTCACGCATGGGTCGAACGACAAGGGCGGCGAGTCAATCGTCGGTGCAGCATCCAGCATATCCAGGTCCCCAAAACGCATCATCAAGGTTCCAGGATAGATCTCTGGAAAACTTCCACACGACATTGAAGCGACCCAAGAAGCTGGCAGGCACATCTGGAAACCCCAGTAGCGGCGGTGGTGGTGTCGGCAGCAGCGGCGGTAACAGCAACTACACGCCGCCGACATCTCCCACAGCTATTGCTCATGAAGGCATCGCGGGTCCGAGGAGACGGGCAGCGTCGACAGGGAACAGGATGAACTTGAAGACGTTGGAGACGAGCAGCTGGGTGCGCGAAAGCGTCTACCTGTCGTCCCCAATTCGAACGGCGTTCAGGCCTGACAGACAGCCCGGTGAGGTCTTCAGTCTCTTGCCTGGCGAGGTCCTCGACTTGGTCCTCCAGGCATTGAGGGGCCTGCACTTGGACAAGAACAGTGACAGCTGTGCGACATGCATGATGCGCGATCTGTGCAGCGCGGCTCTTTGCAGCAAGAGATGGTATAAGCACGCCCGCGCGGCCTTGTAAGTGGCCCCCTCCCATATTACAGCTCCTTCTATCCCTACCTTGTTACACGTCTAACCGTTGGGGATATACAGATACGGAGACATCCAATTAGTAGGCTCAGACTCAGCTGCGCACAAGAAGAAGTTTAAGCAAAACCAAGGCAATCGTATGGCCATGCTACGACGCACCCTACGCTCCAACCCAGACATCGCTGCGTTGGTACGCTCGTTAAAAGTCCCACATCCAGAACCGCCGTTGAATTGGTCCGCCTCGAAGGGCATGCAGTGGCTGGAGCAATATGAAGACCGAGTAGCCACGTTGATCATGGCTTGTCCGAAGCTGGAGAGGCTGTCGGGCCCAACGCCAAACTACGATCACTCGTTCAAGAAGATATTCCACGCGCTGTCGACAAGGAGGGCGCTGAAAGACATGACTTGGATTGTAGAACCTGCACCTACGCCACAGGGGCAGCGTACGGACTCTCCATCTAAACAACGAGTGCAAAGCGGACCTTCTATGCTGGAGCCATATCAAGGAGACGCATTCCTGGGCAGCCATCGAAACTGGTCCTCTTTGACCAAGCTGTCGATACTCTGCCAACCAGGCGCCACGCTGGCTCCTCATAGACTCCTATCGAGAACATTGACGTTCCTCCCTAAGCTCCAACACCTCCATCTCTGCAATCTCCCTCCCAACGCTTTCAACGATAATAACCTCCTCTCTCTACCGCCACTCAAGTCCCTGATTCTGTCCCGCATCGTCGGCATCACATCCAACGGCCTTACCGCTTTCGCCACCCGTAGCAACACGTCGCATCTGCAGCATCTCGAGCTCCGAAACACACCTCTCACGTCCCTCCCAGCCCTCGCCCGTATCTTCTCCTACCTCCCGGCGCTCAAATCCTTCTCTCTCGCACAATCCTTCCCCCCAGTGATGCCCGAGACCGACTCCTTTGCGCTCTGGATGATGCCCTACCTCGCCTCATCCACCATCGTCAAGCTCCACTGGGACATCACCAGCCATCCCGCCACCACAAACACCGCAGACGACATCCTCGCCCGCAGCATCGAAGCCGGGGGTTTCCCTTCTCTCACCACGCTCCGAACCCCCAACGACCCCGAGGGCCGCTTCCAGGCCCTCTGCCGCCCCGTCGAGCAAATCTGCCTCCCCAACGACCGCTTCTTCCGCCAGCACGGCATCGGCGGCATCCCGACCTCCGGGTCCTTCAGCGCGCCCTCGTCGCCAATCTCCCCTATCCACAAATCCGCAACGACAATGTCTCTCCCGTCAACCATCTACTCGCCCGCCTCGCCAGGCACCGACCTCCAAAAGGCTCGTCTTGCCGCACAAGCCCGCCTCGAGGCCGCACACGACACCCCGCGCTTCACCTTCAACATCACCGACGACGACGGACTGGTCAACCAGACGATTGGGGTCGTCGGTTTCGTCGGCACCCTAGGCAGCAAGATATCATATCACCTACTACCCGACGATGGAGCCACAGACGAGCAGGGCGGCCTCGTCGACGTGATTGATCTCGTGGGCGATGGCGGAGAGGCACTCTCCGGCGGCAGAGAAGGATGCACAGGGCGCTGGAACCAGAAAGAGGGCGAGGTAGCTGACAAGAAGGAGAAGGAGAAGTGGTGGCACACCGAGAGAGGAAGATGGCGACGGATCGAAGCAGCGTGATTGGTTTATTTATTTCTATTACTGTTATCTTCTTCTTTGAACAAGAAGCTTTCTTTTGATTAATGGCAGGAGGTCAATTGGGTTAAACTACGAGAAAGACGAAAAGAAAGGAAAGGGGAGCGAGAGATAAGTCACGATATCACGACAGCAAATAGGATTTAATAGTTTTTACGCTCCTCAGATTGAACCATGTAAATCACAATGGAGACATTTCTCGTCAAGGATATCAACCATTGTGTGTTCTATCTACATCTGCTCTATAATGGGAATGCCTATTCAGCACTCCTATTTTGCTATCCAGTATCCCGTGTTGTACATACTAGAAGAATGTAGCTATAGTAGCAGATACTTGAGAAACGTAGCCATAGTAGCAGATACTTGAGAAACGTAGCCATAGTACCTAGTACCTACTGGCCTCAGCGTGCCAGGATTCCCCCAATTGCAGGCCACCAGAATGCCCCAGGGAACTCAGTCAGCAGCATTCTCCATGACCGAAGCCATGCGGGTGGCCCTTGGACCTATCCCAGAGCCCAGAGCGGAACCCTCGCTGTTAGCTCCCATGGCAGAGGGAAGTGTCACGCCCCTGGAGAGCTACATGGATGATATATTCGGAAAATTTGAGAGTATGGAAGCACAGTGGCATTTCGTCAAGAACCACCTCCTCCCTAGACTACTGTGGTCCCTTCTGAAGTTGAGCTTCAGGAAGGTAGCCATTGGGATGACTGAGATGCTAGCTGTGGGTTAGGTCCACAGAGTGGGAGGCGTTATGACCATTAAACCGTAAATACTAGACCAATATATGTACCGCCATGTGTATGATGTGAGTGCAGTACACAACAAAATGCCGATATTTATATTATGCGGTAATAGACAGCAGTAGTTTATTTAAAACAATTACTATGCAATTATGTCTAGAAAACTTTGTCATGATTCATGCCTGTTTGTCGCTCGCTTGCTAATTCTTGCATGCTTGCTTTGCTTGCTTGCTTGCGCGCCTTGCCTTGCGCTGTTTCCCCTTCTAACAAAATCGTTCTGGTTAGGACCTCTAAGTCACCCCTTTTGTTTTCGGTCACTTGTCCTGACTGTTTTCGTGGCGTCGTGCCAACGGGCGATGTGCCAAATTAAAAAAGAAAAAGAAAAAAAGAAAAATCCAGCTCTAAATGTGTATGTGGATCCGTTTAAAAAGAAAAGAAAAAAGAGAAGAAGAAACCACCAGAATGCGCCGAAATTCCCAGCCTCAACAATTGAATAAACTTTTTATTATGCAAAAGTGTGTGATGAAAGTAAAGAGAATAAATAAAATAGAGCAAACAAGATTTGTCGCAGAAGATGCCTCAGTCGTTTGTTAAAAAGAGGAAGGAAGAGAACGGAAGAGAAAAGGATGTAATAAAGAAGAAAGGAGAGACAAGAGAAAAGCAAAGGGGAAAGGAGTGAATGAGGAGGAGAAAGGAGAGAAAAGAGAGAAGTTCGTAGACACTAGAAGAATCTGCCCTTCTTCTTGGTAGCAGGTTTCTTCTTTTGTGATTCTCCCAAGATATCATCAAAAGTGGTTCCAGCTGTTGCGGCAACTCGAGCGGGAGAGGGCGGTCTCGAAACTCGAGGGGTGTTCAAACCCACAAGATTGCCAACAGACGAGCTCCGGTTAGAAATGCGGCTGCTGGGAGGCCGTGGGCCAAGGGAGCTGCTTCGCTGGTGAGCACCGAAGACATTGGGCGGCTCCAGAGGTACTGGTTCCAGACCCATAATGATGCTAGAGCGGTAGGCGTTGTTAGTGCGGCGACCGCCCGGCGAGAGATTTCGCGGTCGAGGGCGTAGCTGCGGCGATCCAGGAGGCGGCGATGGGGTGCTTTGGCCAGAGAGGGGGCCCGTTCCGTTGCCAAGGGCGCCTTCGCTTTCCTGGAAGATCGGGCGAGGGGGCTCGAGAGGTTCCAATGCTGGCTCCTCCAACGGCGGTGTGGCCGAATTGCCCATTTCCTCCCAAATCTTTGCAGCCAGCCAACAGTGACTTCGGTGATATATCGCTTCCACGCTAAACATGACGGCATCCGCAGATAGTTCGACATAGCCGCCTCCTCCAGCAACCTCATACCACATTTTTCGGACCTGCTTGTCATCAACCCAAGGGGGGTTGCCGATTGGCGGCTGGCACAGGAAATACTCTACTCCCTCGGCATACTTGAGGTCGGGAGCATCCACGACCAACGTGGGAAGCGACTGAAGAACAACATAGAGGAAGAGGAAATAGCCAATGCGCTGGTCGGCGAGATCTTGGGCGGTCTTTCCCTTGGACTCTCGAGCCTCAAATTCCTTAAAAGCATCAAGGAATGGAAGTCGGAGGCTAGCAGTGTCGTAGTTGTAGGCGTTGTTCAATACCAGAAGCATTTCAGGCTCCTTCACTTTCTTGTCGAACTTTGCTTGCTCTTTGGGGGAAAGAGTGTTGTAGGTCTCAAGAATCGCCACCATTGATGGGATCAGAGGGAGATCAAAAGGAATAGGAGGTAGCACTGGAGGCCTGGAACGATCAAATTCAGATTCAATGTTGCGAAGAGCCGATGTCATCATCTCGTCGGCTTCATTGGAGACTGTCGGCACCTCATCAATAACTCTTGACGTTAGGCTGTTCCGATCCACGAGCAAATCATAGAGGGCACAATGGTCCGAATACAAAGTTTTCAGCACTATTCGGTTCAGGCCGCTCTCTGCAAACGGATTCTTCTTGCTGCTGGCTTTAGGGGGCCAGCTACCAAATGCAGTCTTGTAGTAATTCAAGACAAACTGCCTCATCCGACTAAAGGAGTTCCGCCAAATCTTAAAGCGAACCTGCTTAAGTTCAGGTATAGATGACGAATTTGCGATGCCTGCAAAGAGAGACGGAAATTCAAACTGCTCAAGTTGTTCATTCACGCTGTGTTGGCGGTTCACAAGATCCAAATGAGCTCTTTCGAGCCGTTGGCGGGTGATGGGGGAAACTTGTTGGAACAAAGGCAGGCGGAGGTCCATGATGGCTGAATATTTTCCTGCTGCATGTGCAAATGCCTCGTTATAGAGCTCAACAGACCGCATGCGTTCACCCAGAATAAGGGCCTCAATTGTCTGCTCTCGGCTATGACGACAGTCTCCAAGACCTAGTGACTCCGAGTAGAAGCCGAAACTCAGGTCGACGGCATTGCCAAAAGTATAGCCATCAGCGCCTGAGAAAGCAAACTCCTGCAAGAGATCTGAAATCTGGAGGAATGCATGAAAGGTCCTTGGCCGTTCCGGAGTTCCCACGAGGGGTTGGCCTGTGAGGAAGGCGAATAGGTTTCGAATTGCAATCAAACGTTCCAATTCTGTCTTTGAGTTATCCGCGGCGGGCACTGTCAACGAACTTGATGAGGCGTTTGATGGTGGAGGGGGCAGATAGAGGTGCAAGTAGTCCGAGTAGCTATCCATCGGAATCGTTGGAGATGAGACTCGCGAAGCATCATCAGTGCTGAGACTATCTCTTCCTATGGAGTTTCTGGCTCGGGCTCTAGCGGCTGTGGGAGACTCCAGCTCTGTTCGAATGAGTTCATTGAAAACAAAGGAAGAGCTCACGGTAAACTCTGGAACTTTGAAGGACGGTCCGCGCCCGGTAGATTTCGGGTACAAATAGACAAGAACTTCACCGTTCTCATTCCACAGCTCAGGAACCTGTTGGTCGCCGTGTTAGCGCTCGTCAGTCAATGCTAGGCGGGCGGGTAAGATGTGATTTATACCTTTTCTCCAGTTTTCAGGAAAGTTGGGTTGTATTCCGTTTTGTTATCTTCAGATATGACCCAGGCAGCCAAATTATGGCCATGGTTGGCGTCCATGGAGTTGGAGCGGGATCTACCAGGCATCCAACTTCGCCGCAGCTTTCTCCTCGTCGGGCTCTGGCTGACGCCAGACACGGGCCGTAAGTTTGTGGACGTAGAAAGTCTTGACCCATCTATGAGTGTCGAGTTGACTCGTGCAGAGACGCTTCGTCCCCTGGGTTCAGGCAGAGGTGCCGTCTGTCGAGTCCTCAGACCTTGCATAGGAGGGAGAGAGTCTTTCCGCTCTGAAAAGGAGATGCTCCGTTGCCTGCTCACATTGATTTCAACATTTCCATTCCCATTCGGCGGCAGGTCCTGTCTAAAGGAGTCCTCGCTGTTCTTGGCCGAATTGCGGCTCAATCCAACATTTTCGTCAATGACTCCGAAAGATGACCTCTCCGGCCTGGGCGACGGTGGAGTAGGGTCCATGATGACGGGGTTGACGCGGAGTTGAGCGTCAATTTCGGAGTCAAAATCAATAATAGGGAGTGCTGGGACCGGTATATCGCGGTCAACGACGGGGGTATTTGTGTTTGTCGCGGAATAAACAGAGGGCGAAGGTGGCGTGGGGTCCATGATCTGCGGAGTGACGTCGGCTTCATCCAACGGACTAATAACGTCAGACTGCGGCATTACGAGAAGCGAAATCTGAGATGCAACGGCCGGTGTTTCTGAAGCAGGATAATAGACCTCAGTCTTTGGAGGTGTCGGAGGACTATGTTGCGGAGGTGGAAAAGACGATGTATCAGAGTGCTGGTGGTCTGATTCAAAAAGAGTTGGACTATCGCCAGTCAAACTAGAGGAGCTTGTTGACTCGGCCACCGAGTACAATGGCGGCTGCGGAGGAGGTGGTGGTGGAGGCCCCGAGGGGGGTGGAGGAGGAGGATCGAAAGGCGCAGGAGGAGCGTCGAAAGAATCAGCAGGAGAATAATGGATGGAATCAGCAGGAGGATCGAGCGAAGCAACAGGGGGCGCTGCTGGTGGTGGTGGTGGCGGTGGTTGTGATGGAGGCGCCATGCCGGTGATGGGCTTCCTCTGAATAGACATGGGACGGGGGTCTGTGGTTTGGATTGTAAGCGACGGAATCAAGGATGAGATTCGAGTGCTCCAAGGTTTAGCCTTCGATTTGGCCCGTGGTCTGGTTGAAGGCGGTTCCGGATCGGAGCTCCCCTCGACGATGGGCTCCAAGATCTTTTGCGGCCCGTCGGCCGGGGGCTGGCCATTGTCGCGAAGGGCCTTTCGAACAGACGAGTCGGAATCGGATTTCGGTTTCAATTCGGGGCCATTTTGCGAATGGGATCGGAAGGAAAGAGAGGGTAGAAGAGTGGCTCGAAGGGACTTACTGGAAGTCATATTGGGCTGATATGACCTGTCCGTCCGCAGCAAGCAGCTTGCTACGTACGTACCAGAATCAGCAGAGGGGGGGCTCTTGTATATATCGAGCGAACAACGTCAAGTGGATCGGTCAAGTGGATTTCGATTTGTCGAGCAAAGCTGAGCGTGGCAGAATGCTGAGCTGCGGCAGGGCAGTCCACAACAGCACAGTACGTACAGGAGGAGGATTGGATCTCGGAAAGCTCACGCCCCCTGTGTGGATAGGATCAGTCCCGAACGGCCAAAGAGGAGGTCCCTAGTGAGATTCTCTCGGTAAAGACGGCGGAAAGAAAGTCGACTGCTCCCGGGGGCGCAGAGCAAACAAAGTCCGGAGAGGCGTGCGGAACGGCGTTTTCTGTCGACGACGATTACTGACTCTCGTGGTGTCTGGATCGAGGTGAGCGACGGGGCTTGAGGCTACTTGGTGGAGACCCGATGACGTTTTTTTTTTTCTCTCGGCAAAGGGGAGACCTTTTTTTGGGTGCCTCAGCAGGGACAGGGAGCAGTTCCTGTGGAATCGTGTCTCATCGCTTACTAGTGACTGGCCCTTGTCTTCGTATTGACGTGCGTGCTTGGGGGGGAGGACGACGACGACAGCCCAGCCGGTGCCGTTGGTACGAGTAGATATATATACCAGGCCGAGTAGAGAGCAGAGAGCAGAACAGACGCCGTGTTGATTTGGCACGATGGGGCCTCCGCTGAGACGACGACGATTCGGGGTATATCATGAGCGGCTGTTTGCCCGTCATCAGCACCTGCAGCTGATGGGCTCAGTTAGTAGTTAGTAGGGCCACAAGCCAGAGGGCTGCAGCACCTGAATTTGCCCCATTGTCAGGAACCCCAGCGCGCACATCTCGGAGACGGCCCACTCCCTGCGTCGCTATTTTTGATCCATGGATGTCAAATAGGGTCCGCCTGGTGGGACACACGGTCCTGCTCAGGGGTGCGTTAATGGGCCATGATGCTCACATTTGTGCGCCATGATTCGGAGAGAAAAAAAAAGTCGTGGTTGCACTAGGTGACTAGGCGTGGACTAGGCAGCTGAGCAGCAAATGAGCAGCAGCCCGTGGCCTCTGCCGCGTTCCTGCCGTACTGTAAGTCTGTAACTGCAGCACAGTACATGACTGTATCTACTCCGTACTCCCGCTCCATCAATCCATCTCTATGATGCATGTTGTCGGTGTACCAGAGCGGTAGGAGGTACAAGGCGAAGCTTGAAGGGCGAGGTGGTGGCTTGTTCCATGGCTGGCACAAAAATAAGCATTTGACGGATTCACACGCCCGCAGTGCAAATGACGCCATGAGGACCAGAACAGGTACAGTATTTTCTATGTTGCTGAAATATCCAAGTACATACATGTAGCTGTTGGTACGCTGGACTGGTTACCTCCCGAAGTCCTTACAGTATGGAGGTTGGATGGAGGTATATTACGCCGTCCAGCACTACGAAATTGCTGAGCTGACATTGAATGGATTACTTGGTTGGTAGTAATAATATCTGCCCTAGATCAATGCATGCTGGGCTCGCGCTCGGCATCCGTATTCCGTATGTCGTACCTACCAGACAGACAGTTCATCCGCTCGTACAGGTCCGGTAGGTGCAAGACAATACGGACGTGCATTGTTCGCAATCCCAAGGTAAAACCGTCCCAGGGGCCTGGCAGCATGTACATGTAACCTCAGGTGCCCCCGTGCAGGGCCTCGTCCAGCCAGTACCTGCTTCCAGAGCTGTGCCACGTTCCTTCTGGCAGCTCCTCAGGCGCAATCAGGGTCCAGCTGAAGCAGCCCCGTACCTGTTGGAACATGGCATGTACATGTACCCATGACCAGCCGTGTACTTACGCCAAAAATGCACCCCGCCTGGTCAGGAGATTCCCTGGTCGGGCCTTAAAATCAGGATCTCCCTCATTCTCCGCCTGCTGCACCTCCCAACGTCAGCCCCCGGCCCTCACACAACATGGTGCGCAGATTTGCATCTTGAACATACGAGGCCCTAATGAAATACGTGCCAGACCCTGCCGGGGCTTGTACGCGCACTGATGCTCAGATCAAAGGGGGCTGATGCTGGCACTTAGTCCGTGGAAATTCTAGAAAGAAAAGGAGATTAATACCCACGGCCTGCGCCAATCTGGCTGGTTATTTTTCATCTTCCTTGCGAACTCTTTTGTTCTGATTGAGTTGAGATCCAAGCGTGCAACTACTAACCGAAGGTAGTATTGCTCGGTACTCACTACCACCAGCGCCGCTCGCCAGGATCCATGCCCTTCGAGAAGACGAAGCGCCGGGGTTGCTGTTGCAAGCTCACCACTCGAGCGCAAAGGCATCGTATCACAGCCTCAACACGTGGGCTGTCCCCTCCCAGCACTGCACTGCCATTGCCAATATTATTTATAAAAACATATATTCCATACACGGAGTACAAGTATGCACAAGCACCCCATAAGTGCTTTCGCGCCGGCACAGCGACAAGACGGCTAGTCGGATAGAGGCTTTGAAAACCCCAGAGAGTGCGCGGCCTGTGCCGTATATCCTTCTTGGTATCCTTCTTGGACTCCCTTCAAAAGGGACAGTTGACAGAACATCGTCGTACTCGTATGTCGTGACGATCATGTTCGTATTTCTCAAGCCCTTTTGACGTCGACGCGTGGCTCAGTCACTTGATTTACATGTCTTCTCGCCACTACGACCGGTAGCACGGTGCCGATTGCAGGAAAACCTTCAGGGTCGCATCGCCGGCCTCCGTATTCAACAAGCTCCGACATTCAATATTCGTCCTACCTGAGCGCCAAGTACCGGGGGGAGAGACCAGGAGCCACTGTTACGAGTATTTCCAAAAGGACTCTCAAACTGAGCAATTTTTCCCTCCCTCCATTTCATAAAAATAAAGGGGCGTATGTTTTTCTCCTCGCTCTTTTTTCCTTAAACTGCCTCCCCCTCAACAAACGGAACAAAAGTAAGGTAAACGTCAGGTCTGCGCCACAAAACGTGATGGGGTTCTGCGCCCAAGCCATCAAACCTTGCCCTGATTATTAAGAACGTGCGGAGCCTCTGATTCGCGGATCGTGCGCCCTTTGTTGAAGCTGTGTGTTGCTGACAGCCAGGCGTCAATCTTATCCTGAGCACACCCCGCCTAGTACATACTGTACTTGATGCTATTTATACCGTTGCTCTCTATGCCAGATGAGGTGAGATGGATGTAAACAACAAAAGAAGGTGGTTGGCTTAAAATACACATTTAGAGCCGCATTGGAAGAAGGAAGAAAAACAACAAATCGTCCTCCAGCAGTCGCGATTGGGCTATATTCCGCGCTTCCCAAGTGGAAACCCGCCCCGACAACAAATAACTGGGAAACATGAAACTATGCTACCCGGCAACTGGAGACTAAACCTGAACTCAATCCGCGCGCACTGGTCCATGGACGCGGTTCCAGATAATCCGATTAGCTGGCGCGGAGAACAAATTGCCTCAGACTAGAGCGACGAAATCTCTGGCAATGTTTTCATTTGCACAAGCAAAGAGCTAATCTAATAGGGCGGTGCCTGCGCGCTACTCTAGTCGTAAGTCCGGCTTTTGCTAACAAGTTTTCCGCCGCCTTTTTTTTGTGCTGGGGGCTCCAGCAATTTCAGGCGCAGCGAAAAAACCATAGGATCAGAGAAGAGAGGCAAAAAAAAGCTGCAACGCCCGTGGAGGAGACGCGTACGACTAGTGGTTGACACCAATGGGAGGCATAATCACCATTCGTCCTTATCCACCGAATAAGCTACAGCAAAAGAGCTGTCCTCAAAAACAGAGAGCAGCGCCAAAGCATTTCCCCCTTCTCCACCCTTTAAAAAACAAAAACATCCCACATCCCTCTACTGTTAATTACTGTACATACATACATGCTGCATCTGCCTCCACGGCCCAGGATACTGGGAATCACAAGCCAGACCCACATCTCGAAAATTGCCTAATTCGGTGGAACCACCTTTCGGCGTCCAATCGACGGTGCAGCGCGTAAACGAGAAAAAACCCAACGGGATTTAATCCTCGCTCGCCAAAAAAGAGAAATATGAGAAGTCGCATAGCGAATCTGGCGTGTTCTTAAACTTCAACCTGCAACTTCGTCTTTAGCGCCTAACAAAAAAAACAGCCCTTTAAGCACGAGATACTCCAGATGTTTTATCTGTCTTGCTCCGCATTTTCTCTGCTTGCCTCGTTCTCTCTTGGTACCTATGAGCTGGTGGAGACTTACAAAGAAGAGAATCCCGGCTAAAACAGAAACGCGCTTTATCATTGCTGCCTTTCCGTCCTATCACAAGATCAAAAGCCGCTGCTGCAGCAAGGAAAAAAGTAGCGTCCCCCTGGCCCCCAAACCTAAACATACCGTACTAGCATGGACACCTCTTAGCCACCCGCTGTAAGCGATTCGAAACCGCCCTTTCAACAAAAACACGTACTGTAGCTCAAAGTCCCAGTCCTTCTTCGTTTTCTCTTTGTTTTTCCGCAAGCTGTACACTAACTACTGCAGCCCCGCAACGTCACGAGTGCAGGCGTACTAGGCAGATAGTATATGAAAATGAGAAAACAAATGTCCTGATCCACACAAGCTTGCCTGCCTTAGTAGCTGCCTTACCTATCTCGCCTTACCTGTAAACGCTCCCCTCTCTCTTCCCCCCCACCCCGTATCAAACAGAGGAGGGCAGGCAGATCGTAGATCGACAAATCTGACGCCGGAACAACGCAAATCAGGATTCACTTTATCCCAAAGGCCCCAAAAAAACAAAAACTCACCCCGACCAATCCGGTTTCCAAAACAGTATAGCGGCCCTCTCTAAGACTCGGAGCTAGAGAAAGTAGCACCACATACTCTTACACCTTAGCTCTTTGGCAGGGAGACAAAGTAGCAAAAGCAGTAGTAGTAGCAAGCCAGCAAGGACCGTATTAAGTCGTAAACGTTGCCCAAGTCCGTAGTAGTCACCGGCTTTTACCTTTTTTTTTTAAAAAGCCTTCTGCCCAACACCCTCTTTTTAAGTAGATCGTTCGCCCCCCCCCGGTTCTCGGCCGTATTTCTTGGTTGGAAAAAAAACTGTTTCCCTCGTAACAGAGTTTTCTCTTCTCTCTCACCCTCTCTCCAGCCGTCACTGTTTCGTTTCTTTTCGTTTCTTGTTTTAATCGATTCATCATCATGTTGGACGTGTCACTCATCAGCGCCCGGAAGCGTTTCATGTCAACTCTATTCAACGTGGCCACCGATTGAGCGAGCTCTCTCACCCCACGGATAGCCTGCTGGACTTGTCCCCATCGCGCTCGAAACAGAGTTTATCAGGGGAGGAAAAGAGCTTGGAAACTCCCCAATTGGTGCCCGCAGTCATAAATCAGACAGCTGAGTAGCTGGAAATCCCATAGGACAAGATTTCGGCCGTTTTTCATCACCATCAGATTCACCATATCGTCGTCTGCCCCGCGATCCAAAGTCGAGGAGGAGCATCTGGCCACGCCTCGCCAATCCGCCCATTCAACCCGCCCCAACGCTCCCACAGGCCATCCGAGCACTCTGCTGGACACAACAGGCCACATCCGGGCCAAAATGAGTTTATTCGGCTTTGCCCTCTCCATGGATTCGCACAATCGTCCCATTGGAGACGTCCGGAGAGTCTCGCGGGGAGTCACCTGACATTCGCGCTAATGGCCCAAGTCCTGGTCGGTGGTCAAAATCGGTGAAAGACAAGGCTATTATTGGTCAGAAGAGAGGGGGTCCACAGGCGGATTGACCAATCAAGTCCCCAGCTTCCACCGAGAATGCACATCCGATGGTGGTGTAAGTCGCAGGACGAACCCAGAGTCCCCTTGGATGCCAAATCTATAATTCTCTTGTGTCAGGCAGAGTTCCTGAAGCAGACAAATCTTACACAAAAGACCTGGGACATTGGGCATCTTCACCTTATCGTCCATCTGACAGGAAGCCACCTGCTTCAATTCGTCCTGGTAGCTAGGCAAGGTCCCACTGCATCCCGTGACTTACACGGATATCAACATGGATTTCCCTCGGGACATGACCCGGATGGAACTTGAAAACCCCCGTCTCTCCCCTTCCCCGGAGCTAGAGGAGCTCTTCCACCAGGTCTTCGACTGGCAAGCGTACTCCGGGGACGCTAAGACATCTGATCCTTCTTCCCATCACCATCTCCGCAAGCAATCCCTTAGCAGGATCATCACCGACATCCCATCCTTCATTAGAGACCTTACTCTTGAGTCCGATAGGGATTTCTTCGACATGCCTTCGTACTCGTCTGACGATGGACTCACGTCTGACTACTCGGCCGGTCAGACCCCTCCGGACCTGGTCCAGGGTGGTGGCAGCACCTCGCCCTCTGACCACTCGGGGTCCTCTCCCTTCCTAGAGCCACTAGACGATGGCCACTACCACCCGGAGGCTTCCCTCAGGGAGGTTCAGGCTCAGGACGATGAGTGGACCTACCCTCAGACCGACCCTTCCAAGGGCATGGTCCAAGGTTACCCCCATCACCTTCAAGGTCTAGAAGATCGCCTCAGAAGGGCCGTCGACCAGTCCTCAAAGCTGAAGCGTCGACGATCTGGCAATGACCTAGAGAAGAGGCAACGGCAGTTGGTAGACCCCGGCCAGACGGCAGACGTCCGCAAGAGTGGAGCCTGCCTGCCATGCCGTGTGTCTAAGACCCGAGTAAGAAGTCACTGTACCTCCCAGGTCCCCCAATTGAATGACAGGAAAGCTGAGATTATCCTCTTCCAGTGCCATGATAGTGGAGTCTGCCCAACGTGCAGGAAGGCGTTCCCAGACCATTCTCACCTGGCCTGCACTCGCGCCACACCATCCACGTTTTGGCCCGTAATGGGCAAGATCCCCGGTATGTGGCGCACGGCACAATGCAAATTGTGCATCATTTGAGCAAGCCGTTGGTTCAGGGTACTGACTGTGCATTTTTGTGTAGATGTTTGGTCCACCAATCCCAAAGATGAGGAGCAACTTTGCTCCGGCCCCCGGTTTTACACCGGAAAGCCCCGAGAGATCTCGGTCTTCTTTACCCCAGACACCAGCCTGCCGGCTCTGCGCGCCACGGTCCAGGCCTACCGGTCGCAGGGGGGCTCCGAGGAGACGGGCAGCCTGACAAAGGCCGACTTCCCTCGAGACTGCGTTCCGAGCCACCAGCTTCTGCAGAGATGGGTTGAGAACCAGATCCAGACAGAGCAAAAGTCCGACTTTCAGCAAGCAGTCCAGAGCTTCGTGTTTGCATACTCGGAAGAGGGCTGGGGACTTCCCAAGGTATGACCCAATGAAAAAAAAAAGGCCCTTTGTGACCTGTCATCACCGAGCTAACCGTATCTCGCAGCATGACCTCGTCAATAAAGTCCACAGAATGAACTGCTTCTTCCGCATTTGGAAAGCAAGATCTTTCTGGTGCTTGGATCCAACCAACAAGCTCACCACTCTCCCACTGTCTGTCCAGGCTCAGCTGAGGAACATTGCCCGACGAGCCATTTACTCACTGGAGCATGACATTCTCAAGGAGATGGACGAGTGCATTGCGCAGCAACTCCCAACAAAGACGCAAGATAGAATCGCCATCTGGGCGAGTATGTGGCTGCTCATCCTCATGTACCGAGAGCTCCTCCAGGGTTTCAAGACCCATATCGGCCGCCTTGCGAGCAGCAAGAGCGAGTCTGCTCAAAACAGTAAGTAGCCCCAAAGCAGGATAAAGAAGAGAGATGAAGCAAATGAAATGAGCCTGAGCACGAGTACTAACAAACTTGCTAGTTGCCATCCAGGGACAGATCTATAAGCGTCTCGCAGACAGCTTCTTCCCGCTCTTGGTGGTGTTTTACCACTACCAATTCCGAACAAAGAAAAGCCTGGAGCTGTCACTGGACTGGCTCAAGTCTCCCACTTACCCTGCTGCGGCATGCCATAGCAGAGCAATCCGCGAGGCTGCCCAGCACCTTCTCGACGCTCGCAAAGACCACTGTAAGTTTCTGCTCGATGCCATGTCATTGTGAAACCATGCTAACATCTGTATCAGATCAGAAACTGCAGTCTTCAAAGAGCGAGATTGATCAACTGCTGTGCGTCTTCGTGGTGAACCACGAGCTGAAGAAGATGAACGCCAGGAAGCGCCCTTCCAAGGCTAAGTCCTCAAAGCACACAGTTGAGGACGACTGTGATGATGATGCCGAGTAAATGTTTTACTCTTTCTAAAAACATGCTTCATGAGTTACGACTTGATGACAACCGAGAATGCAAATGGAACGAATGACTAGGAAACGAAAAAAAATCGGCGTCACTGCTTTGGTGTTCGGGGGAGGGTTTACGGGTTCATGTTTTTTCTTTTGTTTGTTTTGTTTGTCTTGATTTTGCTCACCTGGACAAAAATTGAAAATTAGACAGTATGAATGAATCATGATTGAATGACTATTTGTGTTGAGATCGTCTTGGTGGCCTTTGCATTGACTTTAGCCGCAGAGTTGACATGGTCGATGAGATCCTCCTTGTTGATACGTCTGGCAACTTCGCTAGCTAAGCCAATCTTCAACGAAACTTTGTCCTTCTTGCCCTCTCTGTGTTCGACGCGTGACTCGAAGCTGTGTACGGTTAGGCTTTTGGTCATGTAAAAGTCAATGCAGGTTTGGGTTTGAAACTTTACCTGATAGCGTCGATTACTTGGCCCGCTTGCTTCGGCATGACAGGGAAGATGGTGGCTAGGACACTTGCGACGGCACCAAGGTACTGGGCCCAGAAAGACGAATCGACACCCCTGTCATCAAGTATACCCTGTAGGCCTTTGTGTAGTTGGGCATCAAGAGGCCCGAGGTTGCCTCCCCATCTCGCGGCGACGCCAAGGCCAAGGAGCGCGCGGACAAGATGAGTCAGGCCGGGGCAGTCGGTGTCGCGAGAGACAGCATCGTGGACGGCAAAAGCAGTATTGGAGTCTGCGTCATGGCCGTGGCGGTTCCAGATCTCTCTAATGAAGAGCATGCCCGCACCGGTATTGAAGATGGTGGGGAGGCGGGCGTGGGCGAAGTCCGACGGAAGAGATTCTGATAGTTTTCCCAGAATGGCTTCAAAAACTTCTTTTTCACCATCTCGTACATTGGCCAGGACATCAAGAGGGTTACTCTCTCTAATTTCTTGGGGAAGCTTCATCATCAAAGCGCCTTGTCGATTGGACCCTCCGCAGAAGGTGACCCAGCCAAGGTATGGAACAGCTTCGATGAAAGCCTCGACGACGGTGACAATGGCAGGGAACTGCTGTCTGCGCCTCTTGGACAAGCCAAAGATCTTACCATCGTAGTTTTGGTTCATGTGCAGCATTCTGGTTGTCTCCTTGAACCGCGAGCCACGAACAGCATAGGTGTTGGATGACGAGATGGGGTAGGGACTGATAGGGTCGTCATGCATCAGCATGCTGCCGTAGCCGCGGAACCCGCCACCGCACATGTAAACATCGACGAGAACCTCTTCTCCTGTCTCGTTTGCAGCCTTGATGGCTTGTAGAGCGGAAAACTTGGAGCATAGTTCGGCGTATAATTCCCGGAAGCCATCCCTTAGGTTAGCCGTCTCGGCAGCGCGCACATGCTCGGGATTCTCTTGTAGCACACGCATTAGCTTTGCGGCACCATAAGGCAGGCTCCCTCCGGCACGAGCTGCCTCTATTTCGTAGTCTTGAGTACTAGTGTCCACCCAAGTCATCTGCACGCTTCCGCCCCCAAGGTCAAGGAACAGAGCACCGCCAGGAACACCCCCGAGGCCACTCCTCGATCCCATGACGGCGCCAAGTAGTGTCTCGACGGGAGGATCAAGGATGGAAACACTCAGTCCTCCAGTGGCCTTTGCGATAGCATCTAGCATCTCAGGGGCGTTGACGGCCCGCCGCATGGCCTCAGTAGCCAGCATCATGATATGTTGGGGAGGGACATCATGAGAGACAGCAAGGTGATGAAAGCGTGCTATGGCAGAAGACACCGCTTCTATGGTTGCGGTAGGGAAAACAGGCCCGGAGGGGGACGGTGTCAGGGCATCAAACAGCGAGATGGCCTCTCTTGCAGAGTAGACCGGGGTGAGAAGACGAGCACGAGGAGGTGCCAGGGAAGTGATGCTGAAGCGAATGCCATTGCTAGTGTCATTGTCAGTGCCAGCAGTTCAACCAGAAGAGCTCCCAGGCGACTAACCTGCCCATGTCAACGACGGCGTACAGGTGGTTCTGCTCGTCTGGCCGCCATTGGGGGAGCTTCTGGGACAGATTGTCCAGCGTCACGGTGTTGGCGGCTGGCATGATGTAATGGCGTCCGCCTTGTTTTCGTAGTCCGAGTCTGATGGCGTCTCCCCGTCAGCCAGTCGGTCAGGAGAAAAAAAAGATAACAAAAAAAAAAAAAATCAAATCACATCGAATCACAATACGTACAGGTGGCAATACGAGCGCTAGCCTCGAGATACCTGTCACAAACCGACAGCGATGCACGATCTGGGTCGATCGGTCTGAGGCCCGAATGCGACGGGATTTTGGGTTGGCAAATGTTGGTTGGAAAAAAAATCCATGCTGGCGTGGGGTTTCAGTGGATAGTAGCGGACGGATCCGAATCTCCGACGCCTAGAACGGGTACCTAGCAGAAGGGCACGCGAGACGGGCCTAGGGAGATCTCGAATCTGGAGCTTCGAAACGCTAAGTCGACGGCTAGAGTTCTTGGGTTTGCAAGAGGATGAGAAACGAAGTTTTCTGGCAAGCTCTTTTTTTTGCAAAGTCGGGGGAGAGGCATAGATGCCCAACAAGACCCCCACCATATATGTATTCGCAGCAAAGCTCATGCACTTCATCTGACATCTGGCGAATAACCCACAGCCCTCGCAGCCTCGACCAATCGATGCCGCCATTCACCTTGTACACAGAGGCATACGTGGAACAGCGTCGTCCTGTCCATGCTGCCGCCCTACATATACCGTACATATACTCGCAGTGCCTAGTACGAGTAGAGTATCTCGTAATTTCGTGATGCTGCTTCTGCCCGTTGCCCCATTCTCCCATTCCTACCTCCTGTGCATGCGCACATACTCTTGCATACATACATTATCCCCCTCCGTACATCTGCTTGCTTGTTTGCTTGCCTGCTGGTTTGCTTGTCTCTGACTCTGGCTTTGATCGTGGCCTTTCCCCAGTGTAAAAGCATGACCTTGACTCACGCCTGTCCGTCTGCCGCAATATGACGAATAACTGTGGAGCGGCATCTGCGAGGTTGTCACCGGGCGGACGCGGCTGACCTCGTTCCGACGAGACTGATTGGTACGAGGCCACCACCAAAAGTCGAGGATGGGGAGGACGAGCAGCCCCCTTTGAGCTTGACAGACAGGTCCGATGTGAGTTGGATGCACATGTCGGTCGATGGCATCATCTGGGATTAGTGTGCTCAATTCCCCCAGCAGCGTGCATAATCGCAGTGCATCGTGTCTGAGGCTGGCTCGTACAATTCATCTCCCATATTGTGTACGTGTAATCGGTACGTGTACGTGCATGCTGTCTTAGTAGGGAGAGCTTGTCAGCGACTGCAATACCATGACTCTCAGGCACAAAGCACGAGTAGTATAATAGAGGGCTTGAGACACGTACCACGCATGCCTACATGTCGGCCAAGCACATGTATGGGGCTTCTCAGCACCTGTAGGAGCTTGTTGTAAACCACCTCGCCTGCACCTGTAGCAGCAGCAGCAAGTTGCTATTCGCCCGGCTTCGTGGCCCTAGATGCCGCCTGCGCTGGGGGTTACATGAGACAATGCACTCGGGAGTTGTTATTCGAAAGTGGGAATGAGCAAGCACTCTTCCCCATCTGTGGAAATGGGTCGATTCGAAAAGAGCGTTTTCAGCCCTGGAGACACAGGCCGTGTGTAGTCTCGAGTCCTGCCAATGACACGGATCCTATTCCCCCACATTGCCGGAAAGCAAAGCCGCCTCGCAAAGGTGGTGTCGCTTGGAGTCTGCTGTACAAGTCCTCGGAAGGCATGCACAAGTTGGGTATGTGCGTTGTTCGCGCCCACATGTCCATGCCTACATATGCGTGCTGATGACCCCTCAACGGCAGCATCAGCGCGCACGCTGCAACCAAACCGGTGAGGAGGAGCAGAATATGCGAAGGAGTAGGGTAGGCCAAGGTTCAGGTTGATTATCTTGATAAAGGATGGATCATCTTCGGTTGGATATAGTCATTCCTGGTAGTACTAGCGGTATATAAGAAAAGAAAGAATAGATAGGCAGCTCATTAGGTGGCTTATGAAAGAACTGGCATGGTTGTTGACTTTCCGCTTTGAGAAGAGGGTGATGGGCAATATGGCGCGCTGTTTTCTCGCCCAACCCGGCCGTACTCGGGAGGTGACTCTTGTTGACTGCTGCCCAAGGACCAAAGGGTACCAAGATGGCGTGTGTCTGTCTACTCGTACATCTACTGGCAAAGATATGAACAGAACTGGGAGCCAGCACTGCTCAAGTAATAAAGAATAGTTCATGGACAATAGCCTAGTGCTCCTGGTTCATCACATCACATTAGTTGGATCACTTGCTGTGACTCTGACGACGCCTTGTTCTCTTCAAGCTCTTTTCCGGTTTATCACAGGCACTTTGTTTCCGTATTCCCGTACCATGGAGGCAAGGCCCCTCATTAGCCTATCCGAAGCCGCTCTTTTCAACGTATCAGGGAGGGCTGGAGGGCTCCTTGTCACTGCCCAATGGCTCGCCACATGTCTGGCACGGCCTCATTGGAGCATCGGGAGCTCGACGTGCGTGCTTCTGACTGGCAGCGATATGCTCCAATCATGGGTGGGCCGGCCGTACCCGCAGTGTCTCTCACTTCCATTGTATCGTACATGGTCGATATTCGCCGAAGCTCTTGCATGGCGGCTGCGACTCTAAGGTGAGGATCCCGAGTTCCCGTCTTAAAGCAAACGTTAATTTCCAGTGTCAGTGTCAATGTCAGTGTCAGCGTCAGTGATAGTCAATGACAATGGCAATGGCAGTTCTTATCAGTCAATCATCTCCTTGGCCACATCATCAATCGACGACATCAGTCGACTTGATCCCGTCCAATCAGCATTTGTGTTGTGCTCCCGTTGGCTATCGGCCGAATGCCATCCCCTCGCTTGCTTGCTTAACTGATAGCAAAGCCCCGCTTTTATGATGCACATGTTTTCCCCTCAGACGCGTTTAGACGCGTTCTTTTCGCGAAATTGCACTTTAGCGCGCTGAGCCCAGAATTTTTCAAGCTCATTGTCCTCGCACAGCGCACAGCCCATGGGCCATTCTGCAACGACAAGTGATCAATCGCAAAGCTGTCGTGGCTGCTATGTCATGGGTGAGAAAAAAGACTGTCATTTTTCTCATTTGCCCCCTTCTTTTCATAGATACGGGCGCAGCACTTGTACATCTGCGCTGGCAATGGGAAGCAAGGCTGCATGCCTGCTTGTGTGGTCTTACAAGCGCCTCCTGTCTCAACAGCCGCGTGGTCTCGTACATGGAATTAGTATTGCCAAGGTGTGCACACGTGGGATGAGTGCTGAGATGAAAAACATTAGTCCAAGTTGCAAGTAAATCAGCAGACCAGATATAGTTGTAGAATTCCTTCACAGTGCGGCCGTGTCCGGACTCTGTGCTTCAATATCCACTTCCAGGACCCTCGAGACGAAAGTTCTAGCCCCCGTACGGAGCAATCCGCGCACTTTATCTTGTCCTGCTTTTCCCCTGATGCCGGTAAGGCTTCCGAGCCGTGCCATTGCTAGACTTCTGCGGTCCTACTAGCAATCTTCTCCCGACCTGCTAGAGCAAGGGAAGGGAGGGGCTGCAGAAACAGACGCAAGAGGCTTCGGAAGGGAAAATCTCGGTCCTTTTCAAGTTGGTCAAGCTTTTTGGTGGCATCCAACTTTTTGGCAGCCAAGCTCCACCCGCTCGACTTTCGTAGACTTCTCGCCGCACTGTCTGCAATGTGTGACCAACCAAGATCAGCTCCATGCGGGCGTGTGTGCGAGTGCTCGCCAGGACGGTGATAGTGACAGCGGACGAGCCCTAGTAGAAGCAAGCCGTCAAATGTCCCACCCCTGGCAGAACACACATGACACGAATGAGGAGGCACCGTGGCCGGCTTCAAGACGCTTCAAGACGAGCCGTCCCCTTTTGCGCTAGACCTGACCTGTCGCTCTCACGCCACGAAGGAAAGCGAGAGGGAATATGCCACATGGGCCATCTGGTACGCTGGCACCTCTTGAGGAGCGTTGTCGAGGTTGTGAGCGGTGGGAATAGCACGTTCAAGTGCGAAGTAGTAGCACTAGGAATTAGCTCAGGTCTTTGGATGTCCGTACTCGTACCTGGTGCTCGTTTACAACCCCAAGGGGTAATGGGCGTGGTCCTTGGGATTCACGGTTGTGGTCGACATATCGTCAACGTGCCATGCCCTTGTACTGTAGATCTGGACTCGTACGAGTACTGTCTCCTTGTTTCTTCCCGTACATTGAAACATCTGTATTGTTGTAGCATTGTAGTCTATCCTCCGTGCTCCGGGATCTGAGTCGGCCTCTCCGTTTAACCGCATGGTTCAATGCGCTGAACGCTGAGACAGAACCAGCAAAGACAAGCATCTCGACCGTGTACACACCAACCTGTCAATTGATCCTCCAATTTCAGGGTCAATCAGGGTCTCTTCGCCTCCTAATCCTTCTCGAGGCCCTGACTGCTCTCCTTACCAGTGCCCGGCGCAAGAGACTGGAGCCGACGGTGGCATCGCATCCGTTGGGCCCAGAAATCGCCGGTACGACTTTCGGGGGGCGTGCGTCTGAATCGCCATACAAGTACATGTACCCTGGTGGACGAAGTCGAGGGTTCGAGTTTTTAGCTCAGTTGAGATGTATCGCACGCAGCAGCGCCAGTACCTGTACACGCTGCACCGGAGGCCGAAGTTGCGGGCTGCAAGTACCGGTACCGCAGACGACGCTTTCAGAGGGCCCGCGCCACCCGCAGCTTGGCTCCAGCAGGGGCCCGCCTCCGCTGGACGGAGGGCTCGCAGTGGCTGTTTTTGGCTCTGGGCTGCCCTGTCCGTGGCCCGTCTAGCGGCCCCGTTAGTGGCCTGCGCTGGCCGATGCACTCTGCTTGCGCTTGCACTCCCCACTGCCCTACATACAAACCCAGCACCACCCTGTCGCCCGCTTCTCTCCCCCGTTTCTTCTCCATTCCAGTCACTTTGCGCCGTTGCCTCTGAGCCCGCGATCCCACCCGTGGGGAGAGGCTGAGTCTGTGATTGCGAACAGCTGCATCGCTCTCGCCAGCTGCTGGACCGCCAGCCTTTGCGCCTCAGATCGCCCGTGGACGACTTGAAAGATTCCTTGGATCCGGAACCCCCTTGCCTCGCTTCACCGCACCCGCCAGAGCCAGGACAGAACCATTACCCACACCGCGGCGACCAGGGAAAAAGGGACCCAAAGCCCAATCTCGCGCGCCTCCTCAGTCGCGACGACGTTCGCATCAGTTACATGAGTGTTTAAGACTGCTCGACGAAGCTCTTCCTGCCAGACCCGCGCCGCTCTCTCGGGCGCATCCGCAATCAAGGCGCATCCGCTCGTGGACGCTTCAGACAAAACAACAATTGCTGCGCTTTTTCGCCCAACGTATATTTTCGACGCTGTCTGGTCGCGCGACGCCCGTTGCGCAGGACAATCAAAGGAGGAACAAGAGAAGCAGAAGGACAGAAATAGAAAGAAAACATTGGACAAAACAAGACAAACCATAACATAACAAACCAAAGCGGGACTTGCCAGAGGCGCCATTCCGACCTTTTCAAGACATCACAATCACGCTTCGCACCATTATTGACTCAGTTGGCGCGGCATCGTACATTTAGCGCTGCCTCTCCTCCCTTTCCAACGCTCTCCGTGCTCGCATACCTCGACGCCAACTGCCGCAATGCCTCCCTTGCAATCTCTCATGGCGCCTAGGACACGGGGGTCTCGCAAGGCTGCTCGAGGTCCTAAAACCCCAGAGCCCTTCGCGACGACTGACATTCGACCCCCTTCTCCTCCGCGACCGCGATTTCGACTTAGGCGACGTGCTCCCTCGTCCAACCTCAAGGCTCCCACCCAGCAATTCCTCGCGTCCGTCGCGACAGCAGACGTACCCATTCCAAGCATCGAAGAGCCTCGTCTCCTCGACGAAGACATGGTGGATACGCTCAGCACCAGCTTCCCTCAATTCAACCCTTATCACTTATTCCCCGACGATGGCGACTTGCATCGCGGAAGAACCTCTTCACCCCCCAAGACTCCCGCTCCTCACTCCGTCCCCTCGCTATCGCCAAAGCGATTTCCCAATTGGTCGCTCGACCAGGCCTACAGCTGCCTTGAGTCGAGCCCAGAATGCGACAGTCGGCCGTCAACGGCGCAGTCGACGCAGACAAGCAGCTCGCTCTTTAGCCGCTATTCTCTGAATTCAGACAACCTGAGTCAGTACAGCATTGATGCCGACGACGACGTCGACCTGCTCGGTTCCTCGTCAATTGAAGACGGTAGCAAAACCATCAAACCCGTTCGCGCTCCCGCCGCGTCCAGCAGGCGCTCGCGCAAAGCTCCGTGGACCAGGTCAATGAGCCAACACCTCTGGTCCGTGTACATGACCTATCTACAAGATCCCCACGTCACTCCGTTTCACGTTGCCAAGAGCGGCATTCCTCCTCAGGGAGTATGTATGCGCGTCGCCAGGGAAGCAAAGCGGAGTTGGAAGGGCCCCAAGTCAAAGTCTAAGCAGACCGATCACAGCGGAAGCGCGACGCCCACCGTTGAAGCTGCGCCGACGTCTTACGTGCAGTGGCCGCACAGCTGCGCAGCGACTCGCGCTCACCTGCGAGAGCTCTGCAAAGCCAGCGCGACCAGTGCTGCACGCAATCAACACTACATGGGCCGCAATCCTACGCCTTTCGGCAGGACAGCCAATCGCGTCTGGAACCGCCGAATGGCACCAAGCCGTTCCCAGTCCGCCTTCTCTGGAAATGACATGGCCCTGTCCCTGGCGGTCAGCACATGCGAATCGATGCAGCCTCATGGACCGCTGGCCCAGCTTACCGGATCTCAAGATCAGCAGCCATCCATGGAGCTTTTCGCACCGCCGTCACTGATAGAAGCCGCTGCCCCTGTGTCAGGCTCGGGAGCTGCCGGTGCGGACATTACCCGGCTGGGCTCCCCCTTCGTCGCTAGAAGCTACGGTCCCAGCGCTTCCAATTCGCTTGCAGACGGCTTCGGTATGAGCCTAGAGCCACAGGGACCAATAAGCAGTTCTGTGGGGACTCGAAGGCGTAGCCTAGGCTCGCCGGCTCGACTCAGTAACAACAGCCGGGGCAGCAATCAGAAGCGCAGATCCAAGCAGTCTGCTGCCGTCGAACCCAGGAGGAAGCGTCCTAGTCTCGGCTCGGACTTTTGGGTTGATCCATCCAACAATGGGGCTTCGACTCAAGCCACGCCCTCGGCCGAGTTCAGCTCCACCGCCTCGACCCAACGGGATGCACTTTTCATTCCCCGGACCAACTTGCAGGAGCTCTTTGAAGCATCTCATCCTCGTGCCGCCTCCCCGCCCCCATCATCTTCCCCTTCTGGAGAGACTGAGAAACCCGGCGCGGCCACAATTGCACCTCAAGGAGCTTCAGGTCTAAGTTCAAGCCTAGGTCCGAGCCTGGGCCCGAGCCTCGCTCCTCCTCTCGCCGACGCACCCCTCAGACTCGGTTCTCCATTCTCTGCTGCCAAGGCAAGCTTCTCCTTCCCGGGCCGGCGATCAAACAGCATCTCCGCCATCGACTTTAGTATCATTCGCAGGCCATTTGCCACTGTTCAGCAGCCCATCGAGTCCGAAAGCACGTCCCCAAAGTCATCTTTACGAAGCCGCCTCGCTTACATCGACGAGCGACTCAAGGATTTCCGCCGCCGCGACCACCCTCGCCGGCGGTCACAATCGCCTGTCTAATAACGTTGCTTCATTTCCCGGTTTCCCCTCCTCTCACGTAGGAGATGTTATTACCTTTGCCGCTCTCCAATTCTTCGAGAAAAATGAAGAACCTTCTTTTCGTTTTACGATACTCCCGATGCTACATCCACGACCAGTATACGAATTGCATCTTAAGCCTTTCTGCTTAAGACCGCACCGCATGTCCATCTAGACGGCAACAAATTTGCTTTTTGTTTTTCTCTCTCGGAACAGCATACGCCTCCGTCTCTCATTTTGCAAGTTTTTTTTTTGAATCAAGTCTTTTGGTTTTCCTTATGATACCCGATATATATATCAACCACTATATATCAGAGTACCGATATCTCGACAACAATCTGTTCACATCTCAAATCAACAAAACCCCCTTATTCAACAAGGGGCGACATTTGCAACGAAATATATACCACACACGCTCATTTTAACGAATTCACTCTTTGACGAAATCAATGCTTTCTTTTATTCGATATGAAGCACCCACCATTGGAAGATACTCCTTTTTAAAACATTTTCGGACCACAGCGCTGTTTTTTGTTTTGTTGTTATATTTATGTTTGCCGAAATTGCTTCCATGGAAATATGACGTTATGATTGAACGTACGGGATACTGAAACCCGATGTGAAACAGTACCGGAGCAGTTTCTCCCACCCCACCCCACAAAAGTGTTGGCTATTTTTGTTTACTTCTTTTATATTGCGTCATTTGCAAAGCGACTGGATGGGACGAATGTCCACCTCTTCATCTTCTTTTCTTTTTCTTCTGGACTCTTGATTACTCATTTTCCGGTGTTTTAATGTCGATTTCTGATTTTGCTTGAAATCTTGATGGAAAAAAATGGACTAGGAGGACATTGATGTACATGGCAGAGTTTATCCCTCCAAAGGGGAATGCTAGCTGGTGTTTACTCTTTTATTTTCTACTTTACTTTTCTTGAGAGGGAGGTTTATACAGCTTTTGAGCCGAGTCTGATGATTTTTCTCTTCTTCTGTTAGCTTTCAAGCTTGATGATATATGATATAGCACGTTCAAAAAAATGAGAAAAATACTTTTTAGTAAATACTACTATATCTACATTTCCCTAGTAACTATTATTATATTTATATTTCTTTAGTAACTGCTGTCATACTTATATAGAAATAAATAATCGTTCACACTAGAGTAAACAAAAGCCATCGCAACAAATTGATATCAATAGTACTAAAGAAGAGTACCAACTTGCTCTGGTCATTAAAACCTCTCTAAACCGCCGGACTGTCTATAGGATATAATATTTCAACATGAAAGCGTAAAAACCCAGAACCCATCATTTTTCATAAATCTACCCATTGATACTCCGGGATATAATTTCCCCATGTGCCCATAATTCCAAAACCGAAGAGCAAAAATAGAACAAAAGAAAAAACAAAGAAACCATTTGAATCAGCTTTCTCAGCCTCGAGCTGGCCCGCATCAAAGTCTCCGATTGGCAAGGCGCATAAAACAAAAATAAACCTCAGCTGAGCCTTGCCTCAATATGACCTGTTCAATGGCACCATACCACTGCCGGTCCACCCAATCATCTGAAACCTGAAGTGCCGAGTTGTTTCAGAGTCAACTCCCCATTCAGCCGAACGCCCTTGTAGGCGAATGGTACGTTGCACCCCATTGCGGAAGGAGGGGAAAAAAACCACAAAAAAAGTCGATGTGAAAAAAAGCCATGCTCAATGTGACCAAATCGTGGCACGCGTATTAGGAAAACTTTGACATGATCGAGCTCGCTATTGAGTGTGGGATGCTTGGCGGTTTCTCCTCGTCGTCTCTGTGGCTGTTTCGCGAGAAGAGGGACCTTGGCGGATTGTTGCTGCTGTCTTGTCGCCTATGCCTCCATCTCGGCCTGGGGAGATCCGGTGCGCTCATCGCTCTGCTTGGTGCCCTGACAACAGCATGAGGACAAAGGCCTTCGCCAACAGCTGACCTGTGAGAATGAAAGGAGCACTCACGAAACCCAAACAGCCGTTTGTTGTTGCACAGCTTGTTGGCTGAGATGCGGAGCTGCGGGTTCTTGAGCTGAACGTCGTGGCCGGACTCCTTCATGTTTTCCATATGCTGAGTGTAATCGGCGGAGAATTCGGGCAGCGACTGGAAAAGCGCCTGAAACTGCATGGGATAAGATGTTGCCAAATCTTGGTCAGAAAACTTGGGCTGCCCGCCTACAGCCAGGCAAAAGGCAACCATGGCAACAGCCCAGCGGCGGAGGCGTATCGACGGTCCTGTTTCACATTCGGTGTAAAGATATGCCACCAACTTGGGTGGGACATCCCAATCGTATTTGAGATATAGGTCTTGGATGGCGTCTATGGAAGCATCCTGTAGATAACCAAGAGAGAGCTGCGAGGCGAAGAGGTGAAGATGAATGATTGCCCAGTGGATATCGAGAGACTCCTTCTCGCCCTTCTTCTGTGCTGAAGTGATGACGTCGTCGAGGTATACGCTGAAGGTGTCTGGAGAATGTACCCACTCGACGAACAGACCAAACATGGCGGGCGATTCGCTAGGAAGCCATAATGAGACTGTTTGTGAATGAAAGGGATCCTCGATACGCTCTTGGAAAAATGGGGAGACATCGCAGAGTAGCTGGCAGTTGACTTTGAAACGGCGCTTCTTGGGGCCAATGAGGATGGTTGTCAACCCAGAATTATCCTGTTCGGGCTCGGGTGTCGGTGGTAATTCCTTGTCGAGGGTCATCCGGCTTATAGTCGAGATCCGCCGACTGGTTCTCGTGTCTGGTCTCAAGGTATTATTCATGATGTTGATTCGGGTTGCCTTGATGTAACGGGGTTGAGTCGATTAGTAGAAGTCTGAATAGTGTTGTAGATGGCAGCTCAGATGCCTCAATGTAAAAGTGAAAAGAAAAAAAAGAGTGTAGGATTAGAGATGCCGAAAGGGGGGGTGTCCAATCCAATAAGCATCAGTAAGCTCGTTCCGAGCTCGCACTGGTGTGGGTGGAAACGTTTTATTGAAGATATCGAGTCGAAGCGAAAGGAAGCGATGCAATGCAATGCAATGCTCCGGCTTGGTGAAGGCTGCTACTATAAACAGATCGGGTGCGAACCAGTCGTCAAACACAAGCATCGACACATGTCTCATGAATGAAAACACGCATCGGATGACAGGCGGATTGTATGAAACACTATATATCCCCAGCTTTCGAAAACAAAAAAAGACAAATCTCGGTGATGGCCGTCTGCCCTACAACTCCCCAAGTATACCAAACGGCAGGGCCATCGTGTAACGGTGACAATGCTGAGAAGATGATGACCCCCCCTCCAGGGGTGGCCAGCGTATGTGCGTATGTGCGTGCGTGCGCGCGTGTGTGCGTCCGTGACCAGAGTCGACACAGGCTGGCCTCTTGCCCCCCCGGTTTGGGAATTTCCAGCTTAGGTGGGTGTCAGGCTGACCATTAGTCCAAGGTGTTTTGTTAGCGAGGCTCAAACGGCTCTGCTAATTAACACTTCGCGGCACGATTTCTTGCAATATTGGTCACACAGGGCGAGGGTGGTCGATTTGGGGCGGCAGGGCCATGGTGAGATCCGCCGGGATCCTCCACCTGTCCCAGGAGCTGAGCATCGTCCTTACGGACTCCATCTGTTTCAACACCTCAAACGCAGAGGGCCGCTGCCGCTAGAGAAGCCAGAGGCACCAGCTGGCGTGTGCTCAAGTCGCATCCACGTCACCCTGTGTCTGAATCGTTCTTCACACTCTTCAGCCCGTCTGAGCAGGCTCGAGCTTGACGCGGCATTTGTCAAAGGTCGACCTTGGCGCCGCGCACCGCAATTCTGTTTGTTCGGTTCGTCTCTCTCTGGCCTGGCTTCGTATTACCCACCCCCCTGCTCCTCGTTTTGCATCAGGGCAGCCCGTTTCGGGTCCCCTCTGGAGGCTAGGAAGAATAGACTTTCACAAGGCATAAGGCAAAGTCAGGTGCGTGCAACGATGCAATCTTAAACCTGGGCAGTAATTGGTTAGCAAACGTCAAGAGACCGTTGGATGGGGGCCAGCCTTGCCGTAGCTCCGTTACCCCCCTCGAATCTATTTCCTGTCTCTGGCCACCATCTCATTTCATTTTTTTCGCTTGCCTCCGGAGTTATGGAGCGTCGGGCAATCCAAGGCGGCCGATCATGCGGGCGCGTCCAATGTAGAGCGTGCAGGCAGATTCTGAGGTAACACAGTATGACTGAAAATAAAATGAAGCACGGAAAAATAGAAACGAGGACACGGGAAGAGAGGACAAGGTGAGAGCAGGTGATCTGCACTGATCATCGAAACGGCAAGGCCCTGTACTTTAGGTACTGTGCTCCGTACCGGGTACATGTACATCATCATACCGGCCGCATAAGGCTCTCGAGCCCACTGGCGATGGGGCAGCCACCCGCTGAAGAGCTCCGACTTAGCGCCCTTCTGCCCCGAAAAGGACCCATGGATCAGCCCCCAGGACCTTCTAGAGCTCCTCTAGAGCTTCCCCTGGCCGCAACTGAAACCCCCGCAGGCGTCGGCTCTACAACCCCACCACGGCAACCCCGTAGTAGCTTCACTCGAGCTATGTACAATTCTCACATGTGCTCAACTGTGCTATTAATGGATTCACGGGTTTTGCATATGTCAAATGCTAAACAGGATCAGCAATCAAGGTTGAAATCTTTGCTTATGCCACTTGATCCAACCCCCCCGAAACATCAATGTCAAATTAAGCCGTTTGCTCATCTGTCTGTAGAGAAGGGCAAGACAAAGGCAAACGGGTAGCCTGCATCATGCACCAAGCCGCTAATATTATGCTTAACACCATCATAGCTTTACTTGTCAGCCACATCCACAACTTTTGAGCTTTGATCCAAGTCAAGTGACATCAAGGTTGAACTTTTGCTTTCATTCAAAATCATAAGCTAGCTAGCTATAGCGCTGGTATTGTGAAAATGAGATAGTCTACCTCGCCCTCTAATCAATCCCCCAATGGGCTTTTGTCCCAAGATTGCTCGCTCTCCAAACCACAAAAAGCATCTTGTGCAGATACGTGTCGTGCTCCCACCATGAATCTCGTTGCTTTAACTTCTAAAACGCCGTGCCGCCCCTTGATTGTTGAAACGGCCTCCCGAAACTAATATGCTTCAGCAGCAAAGTAACGCAAACCAATGCAAAAGAACCCATACGCCGCTACAGATGCCTTGTTAAGATCCCAAACTCCCCATATCCGGATGGAGGAATATACGTAAAAAGAAAAGTAGCAAGTGACGTTGAAAACGCTTCCAAATAGTGGCAAATTGCCAATGCTCTGCCTCGACCCCTTCTCCCCCCTCGCAAAATTCGGGTGAGGCAATAGCACGCCTCCGTGACAAACCAACAAACCGAAGCAGCGTCTTCACACTGCCCATATGATCATTGCCCCTGAATGGTGCACCCCCCTTGTCTCAAGCTGTCTAGATCCTAGCCGGGATGTCCACGTTGTCAGAATCCGTGCCCGTGCTCGTATCGTCATCAATCTGCATGGGGTCATCAGGTGTCCCTTGATATGTCCCAAGTGGAACTCCGTGAACAACTGCTGCTGGTTGGCCATATGCTGGAGGTGGTGGCCGAGGATTCGTAGACGATGCTGTAGGATCAACCAGCTCCGCAGTAGCCGAGGAGGCAGATAGTCCTCCCATCTCGGCGAGGGGGACTCTCCTACGTGGCGATTCCATAACTTGATTACTAGTTGGTCTCGCTTGCCCATCGTCGACACGGGCCTTCTTTACGGAGTGTGCTTGATCAGCATTCCAGGAGCGTTCCATATCTGCGTTGGTACGCCTCTCACGAAGGCGGATTCCATACTTCTTCCTGGTATTGCTCTGCTTGGTATTGTATCGATTCTTGATCTTGGCCAGCTCTTCTTCACGCTGGCCAGCCGGAAGCGCCTCTGCGTCTTTCCTCAAGCGACCATAACGCTCTTCAACCTCTTTCATTTCTGCATTGAATTTTGCTCGGTTCTCTGGAGTAAGCTTTGCGTAGGGGTCGTTGGTTGAGGGGCTTGCGGCCGGCGCAGAGCCAACCGATCTGCGACTTGGGGTTATGTTTGACTTAATGACAGCAGGTGCAAGGGGGGCTGGCTGATGCGGTGTCATATGATAACTCGGAGGTCCGAGGTTGTTGGATGGCTGATGCGGTGTCATCTTTTGTAATTGTTCTCTCTGTCTTAGCAATTCCAAGATGTGTGATCTGGTCTCCTCGTTGTGTTGTCCGCAAACGAAGCTCTTCGTGTGATAGGAGAGGCCACCTGGGCTTTCGAACTGACAGCCGCAATGAATGCACTCATCTACATCAATGGTTCCTACTGGCCTGGAGGTGTGGCACTTGGCCTTTTTCGAATGCTGGTTGATTGTGAATAACGCGCTTCTTGGCATATGAGTTGAGAAAAGGAGCATACTTACATAGCTAAGAGCATCTGAACTGCTGCAAGGACGATGGCATGTTGCACAATACATTATCCCGGGTGTCTGGTTCGGGTTTGGATGTGGCAGGCTCGCGACATTTCCGACTGGCATGGCAGCCGTTGGAGACTGGGAAGGAGTGGAGGGCGGCTGAAAAGTAATATTCCCGTTCCGCATAATGGGGATAGGGTGTTGGCCTTGAGGTGCTCGAGGTGGTTGCTGAGGCTGTTGTGGGGGTCCTGGGCCCATGTGTGGTGGCATCGGAGGCGGGGGGACTCCTCCATGGATTTGGTGTGGTTGTACAGGCGGAAGCGAAGTAAGCAGCGCAGATATAGATGGGATAACAGTTTCGCCTCCCTGGCCGGGTTTCTTCTTGACAACATCGTTGATGTGGTAGCCAAGGCGCTCAGCTCTAGCCAAAGCGTTGATGAGGTCCTGGGCCCCGATGGTTTCCAAACGTGTGGCCATGACCCTATCCTGGAACCGTTCACCAAGCTTGGGACCAATGAGGTCTGCGATTTCATCAAGGTCTTCACCGCGAAAATGCTTGGCGATCTCACGTTTTGAATGCCTGAGCACCTTGTCACCATTCTCTGACATAGTGCGACTTAGGACTGTAGGATTGGAGTAGTTGATTGCGGCATTCGCCTGGAGATGTAATTAGACCGTGGTTCATCCATTGTGGTGTGAGAGCAAGAGGAGGACAAAGACATATGTAACGAAAGGGATGTTATGTGTGCAAGCATGAAACCGCAGTAGAACAAAGGCTAGAAGGAAAGAGGAAGAGAGATTATATCCTCCAGCAGATACCGGGTAGCATCGAAACACTTTGGAAAAAGAAACATGACAAGACAACTGATGAGTTCAAAAGAGAGCACGCGACTTACGATAAAGCCACAGTGATAGTCTGACCCAACCAGACACTTGTGCCAATTTTCCCGAACCACCTGCCGCACCACCGAGGCATCTGTGTTCTGCACCATGTCCATGAGTCTCTCGTACTCCCTGGTCTTTTCCGCGCTTGGAGCTGTCTTTGGGGCAATGGGCCCAAACTGTTTCTGACCGGGTTGGCCTGCTGCTGCCGGCCCAGACAGCGGCGGCGAAACAAGAGGCTGGTGGTTGCGATTCGGGACAGCAGCCGGGTAGCCGTTGCTGGCATTAGTAGTTGCGTTCGTAGGACTGGGCGCAAGGTTCGATGGCACAACTCTCTGCGACGATGCTGTAGGCGCTCCTCCATGGACAGGAACTGGCGGGGTGCTGCCCGTCACGGCGTTCGCCATGGCCGGCGGCTGGCTCACGGGCCCCATGGCTCCCGCTGGCTGGTCTGCGATTTGGGCTCTAATGGTGGAAATGACGGACGCGATGCCCTCACGCGTCTCGTTCTCGTTGATGCGCGGCGAAGGTGAGGCTTCTGGATTGAGTATATCCGAAGTCACAAGGGGAGGAGAAGCCGCCATGTTCGGACACGCGCATGGGGGGATAGATAAATGGGAATGGGGGGAGGAGACAAAGAACAGCGAAAATCGAGCTAAAGAGCTGGAAGGGCAGGGAAGACGGCAGAAAAGAGGAACTTTCTTGTTATGCAGGCCCTTTTGCTTGGGAAAAATCGCCAACCAACGCACAAAAAAAACTAGTTGCCTGATAACTGGTTGTTAAAATAACGAAATCCAGCTCGGGAACCTAAAGATAGCTAACTCACCCTATGCATGTGGCTCAAAGCAGCTAAAGCTAACCTACTGTCAAACTTCACGTTTAGTTGGCAGCAGGGATAGCTGAGGAAGGAGCCAGGCTCAGCGCAGAGCGAGATCGCGGATTCGCTGCCTCTTGCATGTAATCAAATAAAAAGGAAACAAAGAGGCTAGAGGGGTGGGCCTTATAAGCTATTAGTGCCTGAGAATCCAGGCCGCGACGCGCATCGGCTCTATCTATCACTTTTTTAATTAACTCGGGCCCACTTAGAGCTATGCACTAAAGCACCCCTATTGCCATTGCAGACTGGTTTATAACAAACGAAACTTATACGAAAATAATAGGCCGGTTTGCAGTTGTTGTCACCAACAGCAAGTCGTATTGCCACCGGCTGCTAATTTCCATGGCGCCCGTTGCCAAGCAGAGAGAGCGCTTAATGCGCATACTGGACAGAGGAGAGGGAAAATGAACAAGTCGAGCATGCTCCAAGTCGAATGATCCTACCGTTGCAAAAGCAAAAAAGAGACATGTGATTCAGAATGTATGATGATATGTTACGAGTAATCTAGCAGGACAGCGGAACAAAAAGTCAAACAACCCCTGTCATGTTACAGCACAGCTCGCAGGACCCGTACTAGTTAGCACTTAGTCTGCTTAATATATACACATAGCCCGCTCCGCTGGGTCGAAATGCGACATCGTAATATAATATTACTAAAATATCCACTGCAAACACTCGCAGATAGTATCCTGTCACGGCCTTCTGCAGGGGACTTGCTGATAAATTAATTCTCCACGAGCTTTTTAGCAGTGCAACCCAATACTTTATTACAGTTAAGTACGACTCAGTATTGTAACAATCCATGCTCTCACCGTCTTACATAAGAATGGAAAGCTTAATTGTAACTGTTCATGCATGCACTATTCATTATTCATTAGCATCCTTTCCCGCAGTGTTTCACGACTCATCGTCGCATGACTCTACATGACAGGGCACTAATGCAACCAACAGAGCGTACCTCTCCGTTCTCCGTACAGGATTCTGCATACTTCTATGACATGTCATCTTCAATCATTCTTCACCGCATTACTGCGTACCTGGAAATCTTGAACCTCCATTTCATACTGCTTAGGTGCTAACTCCCTATGGATACTCGTGTGCGTGCTTAATCTTCAACTCCTCACTCTTGCATAGCTGCAAATCCATGTCGTCAGTCATAATCGTAAACCCTTCTCAGCAAAGTCCAGCAAAGTTTAGCAAAGTCCGACAAAGCCATCAACCACGGGCAAAGCACAAAGCCCCAGAAACCAGGTTTGCAGCCAGTCCAACAGCATCTTCAAGCGACTCAATCTTCTCCTTCCGAGTGCCGGCCCCAGCTTGATCCTCCTCCCTCATCGTGCCCTCCCATTCTGGTGCTTGTTTCTTGACGCTGGAGGTGTATTCATCCGCCCAAAAGGTGGCCTTCAACGCCGCTGCGTCCATTCCCCATCTCAAAGATGCTCCCTCCAAAAGAAAGTCCACTGACCTCCACCAGTCGCATCGCAGCTTGAGGGGTCGCGTGTACCGTCCCTTGCCGCGTTTGTTGAGCATCGCCCGGTGAGGCGCAGGGTATGAACCAAAGAAATCCTCTCGGGCATATCGAGGCAATGCTGGCAGTCGGGAGAGTCGCTCCATGATGATCTGCTGGCGGTGATAGACGAGATAAAAGTATCGCTGCTCCCACACATCGTCGTTCCATGTGCGCTTGCCATCTCGAGTCCTTCTCTGGAGGTATGGATATGTGGGGATCTCCGCAAGTCCAGCTTCCATGGCTTGCTTGTGATGTTCCCGCCAGGCGTGGAAACCGGCATCGCTGTGATAAATCAGCGTCTCGAAGAGAACGATGGCATCATCCAGGTCTCGCAGTAGCCGGCCCTCGTTGAGGTGGTTGTGGCAAGGTAGGTTATCCCATGGCCCAAATAGCTTCGTACAGAGGGCGTCTTGCTGGTCCCATTTGGGATTGACAGGAAGGGTTTCCATTGGAGCAAGATCCGCCGCAGGTGGAATGCTCTCCAGGGGCATCACAGTGCCTTCAGCCTCTTCCACTTTCATCTTGACGCAGAAATGATAATGAAAGCAGGTCGGATAGAGGTGCAGATATAACGCTGTAGGGATCAAGATAGAAATGGTGTTGGTGGGTGAAAATGGATACCTGCATCAACTCACATCGGATAGCAGTGCTTCATTAAAGGGAGAAAAAGATCTCACGAGCAAGACGAAGATGCTTTATATCTGCTTCCTGCAGAGGGGGGAGGGCGGGAACGAAGGAGAGCATCTGGCAATCGAGCAGGTTCTATTCACTAACCTGACTTCTGGGCAGCTTTGGCCGCCAACGGGCTGCTGTGCCACCAAGACAATCCATGCCGAGACGATATAGAAGATTAGACAAGAGCCAAGCTGTTTCTTGCCCTTTCGTTGTCAATAGAACGATAGAGAAAGAGCAAATAACGGGCGCAACTCTTGGGCAGGCGAGCTCTGATTCACAGCCGGGGAAATGAACAGATCAAATGCAATCCCCCCTAGCATTGGGGTATATTTAATGATACCTATCGTGTGACCACGGCGGAATACATTTACGAATGAGTGGTCACATTCATCTGAGGCTATTCTCTGGCCTCATACGTCATTCACTTGGGAGCTATCAAGAGGCATCAAAGTCAGATTCAAATTTCTTATTGAAGAATTGATTACCTTACCCCTCCTCTCCAACTTGATGTCCTGGTAGTACCTCGCCAAAATTTTGTTAATACAATGTAAAAAAGGGTTTCCAAACGCCTCATGATCTCCAGCCATCATTAAAGAATCTAGGTGTAAGTTTCCATTAGGGTGTAATCGTGTTGGGATTCCACCAATGCAGCTGCCGGCCCAAGAATTTATATGCTTTACTCTCCAACACAGGCAACCATCAGCTTCTGGTAATCACCAGATGTCTCTCCCCTGATACGAGTGGCCAATGGCTTCTTGTACCGATGCTGATAGGCCCCCTTGACGTTTGCAAGCTCGTTTCGATCCCAGTGGAATCGGATGGTTCGAGAAATGAGGAGATGGTCTTTGGTGCCCAAGCCGGCCATAGAATCCTCCAAAAGCTGCGCAGCGTGCATATATTTATCAACGGCATGACGGAGCTGAAACAGTAGAGCATCTCTCATGTGGCCAGAGAATTCCTGTACGATATTAGCTTATGCGCAAAGCAGCCAAAAGGCAAGGAGGTACTTACGCTCTGAATTACGGTATCCAAGTCGCGGTTGAACTTTTGCTTGTAGGTATGGGCGACGGCTCGGATCTGGTTGTCGTTTCTGTTGCTTAGAATGCTGCAAACCAGAATCTCGTCGGTGCCAACCTTGCCCTCGGTCGCCCTGTAGATGTTCATGACGTCCTCTTCCACTTGCTGTGGGTTTACTGGCGCTGAGTCCTCGGCTCGATTAGCAGCCAGCACTATCAAAAAATGCCTCTCCGTCTTGAGGCTTAGTTCACCCTTGACATCGTTCTCCAAGCTTCGTCGGAATGTTTGCTGATAGGCGCTCTTGATAGCTCTCAGGTCGGCGTTGGATCTTGACAGTAGAATATCATTCATGACAATCTCCTTAGTTCCCGGGCCCGCCATGGCATCGAACAGGTTATGAATGTCAGCCAACAGTGGACCACGGGCAAGCTGCACCAGACCAAATTCGAACCAACTCCTTGTCTCGCTCTTTATATCCTCTACCAGCCTGCGCTTGAAGGTGCGCTCGTAAGTGGATCGAATCACCTCAATCTGTAGCGGGTCTTTTCGCGAGAGCACGTTAATCAGTGTCTTCTCGTCCGTTCCAAAGCCTTTCATGGCCCCGCGCAAAGCCTGGGCATCGGGGGTGCCGTCCCATTGAATGATCTGGGGTGCGCCATAGCCAATAGACGGCGGCGTAGGCTGCACTGGGGGAGCTCCGTAAGGCGCCGGGGAAGGGGCACCGTAATGCCCTCCATGCTGCGGAGGAGGCGCTCCATATTGGCCTGGAGGAGGCGCTCCGTAGGGTTGCTGGTGTTGAGGAGGAGGAGCCCCGTATTGCTGAGGCGGCGGCTGTCCGTAGGGCGCTTGTGGTGGGGGATATTGGCCGGGAGGGGGCGGGGGAGACTGGTAATATCCTCCCTGCTGAGGGGGAGGATGCTGGCCGTATTGGCCTTGCTGGGCTGGAGGATATTGCCCATGAGGAGGAGGGTACTGGCCCTGCTGAGGAGGAGGATATTGGCCCTGTTGAGGAGGGGGATACTGGCCATAGCCCTGGGGAGGCGGCGGTTCTGCGATGTGTTAGATTGTGATCACAGGGCTAAACTAGTAGAGGATTGCGCGTCGCCGTCATCGCACAAGACTGCGCGACCAAGGACAGCTGGTTCGCGAAAAGGAAACAAAGAAAGAAAAAAATCCATTGGGGAGGCTACTTACGGCCGTAGGGCTGGCCATATCCTTGATAAGACATATTGGAGTGGGTGATTCCGCGGCGAGTTTCTGCGATGGAAGCGCAACGGTGGTGACGTCGTAGGTGCTATCGGGGAGGAAGTTTCCAGGTGGACGAAGGAACTGGGTGAAATCGGCTTATGTACCTCTGTGCCACCTGCCTACCAGAACCATCTGTGCAAGTTCCGCGCAGCTAGCCGCAAAGTTAGCAGCAAAACGTAACGACTGGAGCTTGTTCACGCACGATCTGCCTTGCGTGAGAATAAGCAAATAAGGTAGAGCCCACAGTTCATCCCTGGCGAGGCATTAGCCCTTATTGGCGCAAAGAGAGGGTCGTGGCTGTGTCTTCGGTTCGTTGGACGTCATGCAGCTTGTGAGCCTTGCAAATCACCTGCTCGCCGCCACAAAGAATAGATGGAATTGCGCGTTTGATGTCATTGCCGCCGCGCAAGACATTGAGTGTTTTGACATTAGTTGAAATCATCCCAACTATTTGACATAGCCGCCTGCTTTATTCTGCTTTATTCCACACGACATCCATCGAGACGGGCTCGGCAGCAAGTACTAGGTAGTGTTATAATCTCCGTAGCCGGGCTTGAATCATGATTCCACAATCAGCACCACTGCAAGAATTTGTCCGACTGAACAGGTGGACCGTCATCAGCTTACTGATCACTGCTGTCCGGCACTTCAAATTACTACTGTAATATCACTTGAACTCCTGAACACTTGATGCAAGGGGATTTTGATTATAAGCTTCTTTGGCCGTGGTGGGTCTCCTTGCTGTGGGATTTTGCAGGTCCTGGCCCATGCAGTCATCAATCAATGCAAGGGACAATGAGGCTCCATGTCCTGTTAAGCGCTGTGGCGGGCTTTGTTCGACATCCGGGACACCGCCACACGCATTGCGCAAGCGACATGGCTTGAGGATGTAAACGCCACAGCCGTGGCTTGGAAATGATCTCAAACGTCGTGTCTTTGATGGGAAATGATGTTCTAGCTGGGATAAAGCATGGATGCGTCGACTGTTGCTTTGATAATTCCCTGAAGGTGCGCAAGGACAGAAATAGCACAGCCATCAAAGGAGCTTGGTGTCGTAATGTCACGTGCGCATCCATTGCTTCTCACTCTTGTCAACATGTTCACCTCATGTACCGAGTACTGGATGTTCCTGCATTTGAAGCTTTCATGTAGGTACAGCAGAGATGCAGACCAAAGCGATCCAATGCCGAGTACTAAGCCAAACAGCAACTGTCGGCCCAAAGCAGCCCTGGCATTGACTCGTACGAGCATCCAGGTCGTTTCCATGTTATCAGTTTATAGAAGGCCGCTCACTACAAGGTCCCCTGTAATAGCTCGCTGCCACAGCCTTCACATAGGGACACTTAGTGCTCTAGTGTTTCCCCGACTCTCCTCCATTGCCCCACTGCACCGCTTACCTTCTGGACCCCTTGCGCTGTCGATTTGGCGGCCCGATCCCGAGACCAGCCTCCGGAATTCCCAGCCACCAGCCATCGCATTTCCAACCGCCTTATCCATAGAATTCGGCCACAGTGGCAGCCGCCCAACATGCTGCTCTTCTCCGCTCCCCTCCTATCACATTCCTCCATCCAGGCAAACCGCTAAGCGATCAAATACGAGTACTTCGTTTTGCTCTGCATTCCTCGTTCTCTTAGCCGCTTTCAGCCTCCCTGCATGCCTGCCTTATAACGCCGTTAGAAGAGCGAAGAGAGAAGAGAAGCTTGTTCAAGATGCGTGGCGATCTCTCTCTGATCCTTGCTCTCTCTACATGCCTCTCCATAACAGCTGCTCTCCCCCAACGGGCGCTAGTTCTCCGAGGATCCCCGGTAAACGACCACAAGAAACCCAAATACTCTGTTGTGCCTCTCGAGCCAGGAGAAGGAGATCCGCCGGGCGGAGGTGGTGGAGGAAATAATGGCGGCGGAGGAGGTGGTGGTACCGTCACGGTGATTGAGACTGTTGTCGAGACCAAAACTCCTGCTAAGACGGTCACCGAGACTGCAAAGGCCTCAACCGTCACCCGCACGGTCCCGACGACGGTGTCGATTGTCGACATAACGGCACCTGCAGACGTGACAAAGACTATTCAAGTTACCGTCACCCCCTCTCACGCCTCTCACAAACATAGCACAACCACTGCATCGACGACAGTCACAACTCGGCCACACGTGACAAGCAAGACCTCGAAGATAACTTCTACCTCGAAAGCTACCACTTATAAGGCCGTTACTACATCATCTCAAAGCGCCTCGAAAACAGCGTCGTCGACTTCGGTGCCACTGATCAGCTCTCACCGAGCCACTTCTTCGGCGTCTCAAACGACGAGCACGTCCAGTACAACTGCATCGGGTGTAACTACCACGTCAATAATATACCCAATCCCACCTCCTTCATGGCCGACCAACTCTACGATATCGCAGTCCAGCTCCACGACATCTCAATCTAGCTCCATGGCACTGCCATCCAGCTCTACGGCATCGCAATCTAGCTCTACGATATCTCAGTCCAGCTCCTCAACATGGCAATCTAGCTCCACGACGTGGCAATTTAGCTCTACGACATCACAGCCTAGCTCTACAACATCACAATCTAGCTCTACGGCGTCGTCTTCAAGATCGTCTTCCTCTTGGTGGACCACGCCAGTCCTGTCGAGCACAACTTCTACCTTTACCACCGTCTATACTCCTTCATCTACTAGCACAAACGATAACGGCCAGTGGCACACCACGTATCCTGCCTGGAACGGGACAGCCCTACATCGTTTCAAATGAAAGACATGATGAACCAGCGAGACAAGACTTGTCTATAACATACAATCGTACATATTGAAACTTCGAAGGACATATCCAGCTCCTACCAAGGAGTACAAGAAGATACGGCAAAATTTCCAGGAGCATAGATTGCATTGCATCTAAGTTTCTGGATATTTTTTGCCTTTTTTTGCATTTGCATTTCCTGTTTTATGCTTTCTGTTTACCGAATAATGATAATGCTTTCAAAGACGAATGAATCCGGGTGTTTGCTTGGAGAGCCGCCTCACTGCCGCGGGAAAGCAAACTTTTCATAAGAGATGGCAGGGGTTCTCTCCCGGCTGTTGCAACGCAAACCAAGAGCTGGGTCGTGTTGCCGCTTTACGTGTAACTCATGAGATGGTTGGATACAGAATGGGGATGAAGGTGGGTCAAGGAGTTAGCAATGAGTGAAAGATTGTTATGTAGCGTTGGTCTTTATGCTTTAAATTGCCAATATCTATGTTTTATGAAGAGCCTCAAGCCACGAGTAATCAGCATTGTGTAACCGCCATGGCGCTACTGAAGTTTGTTCCATCTTCTAGATCACGGACAGCTGCATACAGCATTCCATTTGCATGCACCCGCCCGAGCGAGACAATATTAAGCGCCTCAGCTGATACAAGACAACAATCTGAAGATTCGAGGCGGACAATGGCAATCCTCCTGGGTCATCCGATTATTCCAATCAAACATGTTTCCCTCGAAGCTTTAAGTACCTAGGTAGGCCAACAGATGTTTTCTCTCTTCCTTCTTCCCTTTTATCTTGCATCTACTTCACTCGTTTCTATCTTGTTGGTGTGCTATCACGGAGTCTTTACGTTGAGCGGTTTCATCACACACAATCTGTACGTCTCACGAACGTCTCGATCCCCATTCGTGTCTAACATATTGAACCAGAAACGTTATCTCAATTTTCTACGACCTTACACTTGACAGAGCTGAAAAGCTGTGACAATCAAGCTTTAACACCTCGATTATCCTCCAGCAACAACTCCCCCCTCTTGGACCATGGCTTCTCTTGCCCCAAGCGCCGTCGATGTCAACACGGAGACTATAGTGGTGGCATCTTGTCTAGGCGGAGGCCTGCTCCTCGCTACAGCTCTCATCGTAACAATCATGATTGTGAAGAGGAGGGCGCGGCTGAGGAAGCTCCAGGAGAAGGATCTCAAGATGGAGGCCACCAAGGCCTGGGCAAGAGAAGTATGAGGATGGAATCATAGGTAGAGCATTGTGGCGAGGGGAAATGTGATCGAGTGAAGTTTTCCGATCGTCTCATTACGAGACTGCATTACAGCCTGATAATGGATGGCTATCTGGCAGCTTAAACTGGGTAATGGAGCCATGATTCACCTCCTGGCGAGTGTGCATCACAATCACAATCAATATTTTGCTGGCACATCATGGCGCTACCGTCTCACCCATTCAGAGGCAACCCTGTGAAGCTATTCAGCGACCTGTAAAACGCTCCAATAGAATACATCCACGTCTGAAGCGGACCCCACAAGGCACCGATTCGCTTGAGATGACTCGATCCAGACTTTTCATGTAGAAAAGTAAGACTTGGTTTATCAATCTACTCATCGCTCCCAGGGCGGTGGTAAGCTTTCTATAACCTTGATAGGCGGAATCACTTTCAACCTGGTGGAAGATTAAGACAAGCTCTCTAGAGAAAATTGGGCATACCGAACGCTGGAACTTGCAATCGCTCACTCACTTACTCGCTCTCAACAAAGCCTTGCAAAGATTACACGTCGAACTCGAGCAATCACAGTCTTTCTGTCAGAATGAAAGACCCTGGACTGTTGGTTCCTGGCTGGGCACTCTTGGCCCGTGTGGCTGCTCCCCCGATGCTCACCCGCGACGAGCCCACGTTGGAGACACTATCTCGCACCGGCTCGAACAACAGCTCAGATGCTGGTTCAGACCCTCACTCAGAACCTCATCCTGATCCTCTTTTAGATCTTCATCCTGAAGTTCATCCTGTTATTCGTCCAGATGTTCGTCCAGAATCTCGTTCGGAGCCTCATTCGGATTCTCTTCTAGATCTCCATTCGGATCTTCATTCAGACCCTCGATCAGATCCTATTTCAGATCTCCGCCCAGACCCTCTTCTAGATGTTCATCCTGATTATCATCCAGATGTTCGTTCAGAGTCTCATTCAGAGTCTCATTCAGAGTCTCATTCAGAGTCTCATTCAGAGTCTCATTCAGAGTCTCATTCAGAGTCTCATTCAGAGCCTCATTCGGATTCTCTTTTAGATCTTCATTCGAATCTTCATGCAGAACCTCATGCAGATCCTATTTTAGATGTTCATCCTGATGTCCGTCCAGATATTCGTTCGGAGCCTCATTCGGATCCTCTTTCAGATCTCCATTCAGACCTCCGTTCAGGCCCCCATTCAGACCCTCGTTCAGATTTCCGTTCAGATCCTCTTTTGGATCTTCATCCAGACTCTTTTTCAGATCTTCATCCAGACCCACCGAGATATTTTGATCTAGACCCTCGCTCAAATCCTCAGCTAGCACGGCCCACGGGCGAGATGTGTTCTCCAGAGGGCCAATGGAATTGCATGACAACCTCATGGCAGCGCTGCGCAAGCGGCATGTGGAGCGCCGTGATTCCATGTGCGGCGGGGACAATCTGCCAGCCTTTTGGGCTTACGGATTTCATTACCATTGAGCACGATCCAAGTGCCATCGCTGGTTATGGGGATAATGGCCATGCGAGTGATGGTGGTCGTGATAAGAGTGGGAAGAAGAGTGTTGGCCTTAGAAACTCACCCGGCCTGGTCTTGCTCGCTGGGGCGGTTGTGACTGGGGTTTCTTGGAGTTTTCTTGTGTGAATCGAGATTGGCAAGCTTTATGAGGAATGCATCAAATTAGCTGCGTAAAAAGAACACATCATGAAATTGGACTTAGCTAGCTTCGGTGGAGAGGGGATAATGCAAGCGGGAAAATATCCGCCACTACGACGTGATTCCTGCAGGCTACATGTGCTCGATAGATATGCCGAATTTCGCATTGGATCGCAAATTGAGGCGGATGCTGTTGGCATCACAACGGATGGAAGACCGCAGCGCCATATGAGAAAAGAGCAAATCAATTTATATGAAGCCAAGAGGGTATTGATGTATGAAAAGGAAAGATGTGTACGGAGTGCCCGCACGTTTGAAGCTCAACCTCCACTCCCCAAACTTCGTGATTATTTCCTCTTCCAGTAGCCTCGCCCGCCCGTATAAGACGTGACCCAGTCCTACCGACAATATGTACTCGTACCGTACATGCGCTTAGATGAGGTGGGCTTATCTGGCTGTGGTTGATTCACTATATTTGTCATATCCTCTCGGTGTGCATAGACGTGCATCCATGCTGCAATAGTTGCGCCGGCGGAAACGGATCCGCAAGAATCTCTTTGGTGCCCGCTGCTGCGCTCCTCTTTTTAGCTGGTAGTCAGGACTCTGGAATCTTTTCTTTTCTCCTCCTATTTCAATCAATCAGACCGAGAAAGAACAAATCCCTCTGGTAAGAGGACGGTCTTTGTAAGTTCAGCTTCAAAAGAGCTGCGAGGAAGAAGGAAACATGGGGTCAAAGGGGACCATCATCGTCACAGGGGCCAACGGCGGACTTGGCTCCGCCATTGTGCAGAACATCCTCGGCACTCCAGACCTGGCCTCGAACTACACCGGCGTGTATGCTGTGCGAAAGGCCGCGACTGCGACGAAGCTCAACGCGGCTCTGTCTCGGGCCCCGGCAAATCACAAGCATGAGACGGTTGATGTCGACCTAGGTTCGTTGGCAGATATCAGGAAGGCGGCCACGGACATCAACGACAAGGTGGCCAAGGGCGAGTTGCCTAGGATCCGGGCCCTGATTTTGAATGCCGGATATCAAGACCACGCGGGCATTGTAAGTTCACCTATGCTGCTAACCATCCAATAGTCAGTTTATTGACATGGGGTATTCCAGGCCATGAGCAAGGATGGTTTCGAAATGTCATGGCAGGTCAACTTTCTGTCCAATCTGCTCCTGTCACTCCTCCTCCTGCAGAGCATGGATGCGCAAGAGGGCCGTATTCTCCTTGTTGGCAGCTGGGCCCATAAGTAAGTATAAGACATATATCATCGAAAGAGCACAGCGAAGGAGGCTCGAGACTGAATCCCTGAATCCCTCTGCAGCATAGAAGACAAGCGCAACGATGTGACAAGCGCATACAAGGATCCAAGATATCCAACTCTGTATCCAGGCGTAGAAGCCCTCGCCAAAGGTGAATGGAGCAGACCAGAAGAAGACCCAACAACCAACTCAGGCTTTCGTCGCTACGGTGCCAGCAAACTTTGCGCCATAATGTTGTGGTGAGAAGCATCCTCTCTCTTTTTTTATTTCATTCGGGCTTTTGAAGAGTCCGCCACTGACAATGCTCTTATAGCGAGGAATTGGCAAGCCGCATTGCCAAGGACCCCAAACTGAGCAACATCTCCGTCATCGACTTGGACCCGGGCGGCATGCCCACCGGCATCGCCCGCAGAGCAGGCTTCCTCATCAGCTTCGTCGTCATGAAGCTCGTGCTGCCCGTCGTCACCGAGATTAGCGTGCGAGTGAAGCCCAATGGCGTCATCAGGACTCCGTGGAAGAGCGCTGCGGACGCCGTTAGGGCTTGCTTCGAGATTGAGGCTCACCGCGGCGAGGTGTTGCATTTGGACGGCACGTCAACGGACCTGCTGGTCGCAAAAGAGACAAAAGATGAGGAGAAGAGAAAGCAAGTGTGGGAATACGGCTTGAAGGCGGCGCACATTGAAGAAGGGGACACTGTTTTGGTGGATTGGAAATAGTCATCAAGAGCTGAACGGGATACGCACCTGATCACAGACAGGTTTGAAATACCTTTAGTTTTGTACGAGCCAAGATTGACACACACACGGCATATGTAATTACATGTATATAAAGCCACCTTGCTGTCAACATTAGTGTCATGTTAAAATCTCATGTAATCCTTGATGGAGGACAGTATGAGATTGTTTCTCTATGGCCATAATAGAATAGTAGTATATGGAAATGGACAACCGACCATCAGATCTCCTTCATTAGTGGAAGTTTCTCCTGATTCGATCGTTATCCTTCTTATTAGTTATTAGCATCTACCAATAGGATCATCTACTGTTCGACCGGATCTGTCTCTCCTTCTGGAAACTCGAGGCCGAATATTCAAAATCGATGGGTGATTTCGACTGGGACCCCCCTTGCGTCTGATGTAAGGCACTAGGGCATGAAACAGACGCCGTCATTTTCAAAGGACGAGATGGGAAATGGCACTAAGAATAGAGGCGAGTAAGATTTCTTCCGGGGCACCGATCTGTGCTCCAGGCCCCATACAGTGGGGAGATGACGCCGTGATACTCTGACTCGGTGTTTGGATTAGATGATGTCAAGAACCGTTCAATGTTGACGATGCAAGTCATAGACCGCCAACACCAACTCTATGAACACGCTCTAATCTACTCCGTACTCGGATATTCTTCACCTGGTCAAGTACGCAGAAGTACCAAGGTCTTCAATTCTGTCGTAAGACTAGAGCAGATAATGGCCTGTTCTGTTGGCCCCCTGAGATAGTCTATCGGACAGATGTTTCATGTTTCTTAAGCTGCCCGCTTGCGATATCCGATTGGAGGTGCAATAACTTCAAGGATTCGAGAAAATAGGGAGCCCCCACATCGAGCCGTCCAGTCCAGTGTCGCCGTTTCAACCGCATCTGCACCAGCACTCGCGCTCGCAATTCTTTACTCTGTGCGCCGTTCGTGGTTACATTCGATGCAGCGTCCCTTTGGCTAAATGTCACTTTGGTGCCAGCAGCCACTCAATTGGCGCCGAAACACATCTGTGACAATGTCGAGCGTGGGGCCCCCGTGGTCCTCGAGCTGTCACCAGCGCGTCAATTGGTTGGTGGATGAACGCTGCCGCTAGAGATGCCACTCTCGTGCAACATATTTGGGTCTGTTTCTGCCCACAGGCTGCAGATCAAGGCGTCTGTCCGTCTGGTGATGAATGATGACGGCGGCAGTTTAGTCGGCCATATATACTGAGGTGTCCAAACTAAATGTCTCGAGGGTTGAAAGAATGGAAGAGAACCGCCGATCTGCTGAGAGAAGAGGAAGGTCAGCTGTACCGCCTTAGCAGCCTCTTTCTGTGTCAAGTAAAGAGCAGCCTCATTTCAACTGCATCGCGTCTGACACGCACTTTGCCTGCCATCGAACTTTAATTTCCTCCATCTCAACTGTCATCCCATCCGCGCAGTCTTTTTTTTTTTTTTTTGTCTCTCTCCGCTCCGAGCGAGATTCCTTTCAATCCGATCTCCGGATTCTCGGTGCTCACAAGACGTGCCAGTCACACATTCCTGCACGTTGAGAACGGATGCACGGCTAAACAGGAGCTGAGACCTGTCTGACACAAAACGCTGCGAACGAGCACCAGCTGCTTGCAACAAGTGCGCCTGTGGCAGCTCCCACGGGCACTAAAGCACCGCGGTCCCCCCCGCTAAAGGTCCTGCGGCGCATCCCCTGGAAAAGCCGTGCACCCAAAAATACAGCGCCCAGTCCATCAATCAGCCATCAGCCATTCATACCATGTGGGACCGCCCCCGAACCTCTGCCACAGCGGGTCTCGACAGGCTGCACCGGCCCTCCATCCGGCATCAGCTTAAAGACGGCCCCAGCACAGACAAGCCAGAGATTTATCTGTACGAGTACAGCCCTGCCAATAATGCTCTGGGCATCGCCGTCTCCAGCTTCAACTCCAGACTTTACAATCACCAGAAACCGCAAAGACCGCAGAGACCACCGAGGCCAGAGAGGCCAGAGATAGTGCACGATAAGCAGATACTACCATTATTCGCCGCTGCATCATCAACCGAGGGAATTGGAATGTACGTACATCTCCCGAGTTACGACTGGAATTGGCCTGTCTGGCCGTGGCTGCGTCATGCAGATTGTTATCCTATCCTACCTTGTGTGCTGCGTTGCCACCTTGTTTTGATGCTGTCATTCGCCCGAGAGCACATGCCGGTTCGTTGGTGAAGGGCACAGCCTTGGGCGAATGCGCGTCAAACAAGGAAACAAAGGGAAAAAACAAGCTGGAGGCCAATCGTGCATCGGACTATTTCCCCATCACCGTTGGTTGGTCGCATGATGCTGCTACTACAACCCGCCGGCTCACGCTATCTGCACTGCCCACTGCCTATTGCTCTGTTCATTTGTTTGAAATAGCCAACAAACGGCTTGCGGCTGACGTGAACATCTTTTCCCCAGTTCCAGATTTCCGACAGACGATCCTGCTGATTTTGCAGACGCATCGTCGCGCATCGCCGTTGAGCCGCCACCGAGGAACCCTAGACGATTATTGCGAGTGCGACAAGACTCGAAGGATTGCGCACCAGCATATCCATATCCCGAACTTCAGATCGTGACCGATTCGGAATCCACCTCTACGAGTACTAGCGACGGAGACGGATACTCTTCGTCCCCGACCTCCAATTTCAAGCTGGCTTCGACATATTCGAGGCGGCGCCTTCCAGCGCTCGACCAAATCTCGCCTCCAAGCTCGCCGGAACTTGGCGCTTTCAAGAATAAGTAAGTGCTTTATATCCATGTTAGCGCTTTAAACTAGGTATCCGTTCAACTATTTCCATTGAACAAAGAACTCGGGCTTTTCTGGGTTTCAACCGTGTTTCAATATTGTTCAATACTGGTACTGACAAATGATTGCCGCGCAGCGCACCTGTCTCTCCCCTGGACGACGATGACGCCGACGTCCCTCGAGAGTATCCTTTTAGAGGGCAGCAGCCCACACAGTCGTTTACGACACAGCAGCGCCAAATGAGCCAAGTTCCCGTTCCCGTACATCAATACACTGCCTACCAGCCCGCTCCGGACTTGTACGATACATCTTTTGAGAACCCAAGAAGCCTCGAGGACGTGCCAGCCCCATTGCAACAAGGCGCATTACCGCGGAGTACCAAGATGCGCATAAGGGTTCCCACTGACACTTCAGCTGTTGCCCAGCGATTTCGCTTTCTCACCAAGGGCAAGTCGGAGCCAACAGAGAATCTGGCCGATCGACCAAGGCAAAATGGGGCGCCGCCCATTCACATCCCCCGGAGGAGCAGCAAGCGTGCAAGCCGCACCCCAAATGGCCTTCGAAACATATCAGCTCCCCTGCCACCTATTCAGTCTGGCACTCAGTTGGAAACACCTCCGCGCCAGCAGGCAGCCACCGACCGCGAGCTTCTTCCGTCTTCATTGGCTCCAAAGCCACTAAACATAACACCAGCAGCAAACAAGGTTGCGTCGCGCAATACCAATGCTAATATCGGTGATAATGCGCTTCCTACGCCGCCTAATCATGACTACCCGACTCCGCTATCCATACCATCAGCTCGATCACAGTCACCTGCCGTCCAAGATTTGACTCCTACCGGGCCTAGGATCATCAAGAGGAAGCCGCCGCAAACCCACCAAGCCCAACCTTCGGCGCCATCCAACCTATCAAGTTCAAGTCCGGCCTACATCAATCCTCCTCCTCGGAGAGCCTCGGCCGCAGCCGTCACTGGGTTCCATGAGGCCCCCCCCAAACGCTCCAATACTGATGAGGCGTGGATGCAACCTCCGTCACGCTTCAGTGTCACCACTTATGCTACATCGAACGCAGGGACTCCTCCACAGGCTGCTGTGGAGCAGATGCCCGCAAACGCACCGGTTACTACTTCGATGATGAGCCGTCCAGGTCCATTTGCGAAGCGGGACAATGCCCATACCCCTATAACGATTCCTAAGCAGAGGGCCTACATGTCCAGTCCATATGGAGCCGATGATCAGATGGCGGTGTCGAGCGAAGTATCTCTTAGTGAACCGCGCCGCACCCGAGCCGGCAGCAATACGGAGTCCACCGGCCGAAGCTCCATTCTGTCTACTGCCAAGCCGCTTCCACCCGCACCTCCGGAGTTGGCATCAGCACCCGATGACAGGATTGCGCAACTAAATGCCTCTCTCTCGGCACTGGCGCACCGCAGAGTCAACATCAACAAAAGTATCCAACAAATGACAGAGCTGATGCCGCGAGATAACCTGATGGCCAGCGCAGAAGTGCTCCGAAAGAGGGAGGTTGAGAAGCAAAAAGTAGAGGGGCTGAAACAGGAGCTGGCTGAGATTCAACATGAAGAGTATGACTTGGGCTTGAAGCTGCATAGGGCTTACAAGCGTCAGGAGAAGGATGCAGAATTCGAAGTTACTGGCCTGTGGGTGCGAAGGATCACAAGCTGATTGGCGACGTGACTTGCTGAGCCTGGCGCTGGGAATTGTTTTGGTGGGTTTTTATTCTTTGCTGGTCAAGAAACTTGGGACATGTACGAATATGGGTTGAAAAGGGCATAATCCGGCGTAACATAAGGATATAGGATCAAATTATGAGAATTGGTTTAACTATTTCTATCATCTATCTGTCTATTTTCTGGCCTGTTTCCAGTGTTCTTAACTCAACCAGGAGAGAATCCAAAATATGCACAGTAAGCACACAAACAAAACATACAGCTCGCCAAAGGACAACAATATTGACCAAACGATGAAATGCAGGGCAAAGATGGTGATGGCGGGGGCGCATAGATTGCCAAGGACTGTGAGCTTTGAGAATACACGGCGGAATGGTTCAAGACTACGCTTGATGAGGAGGATAACACGGATACGTGTGATGTATAAGGTCAAACTTGCTTGGTTATAGAGTGATGTAATGATTTCGGCGTGCCATAAGCATATGCTATAGAAGTGTAGTACGTATAGTACGGAAAGTTGCACAAACTCATGTAGGCGAAGAAGTTGCGCTTGAATGAAAAAGAATATAGAGGACGTCCAACTTTGTCGAAGCTGGAATGTTTCCTCAGGTGGAGGAGGAGTATAAGCAGCTTTGACATCGACTGGGTCGGCCAAACTGTCAATAGACTTGTAAAGCTCGGGCTTAGAATTGATCTCGAGCTCATCAGTGAAATGATCCTCCTTCTCATCCTTGTCTATAACCTTATCGCGGGATACTTCATCGAGCTGAATTCCATGAATATGAGCAGCTATATTCCGTACACTCAACTGAACAGACTCCGCAAAGTCAGCATAAACCGGTAACAGCGCCTCTTTCGCAAGACATGCGAACTTGGCAAGATAGTGCAGGAAATATATCGCAGCGAGGAGGACGTGCGCGAGAATAAGCAGGACAAGATTCTGTATGAGCGGCCAAGGCGAGGTGCGGTGGGCGAGAAGGTTGCATATGAGGCTGTACAGGATGAAAAGCCTGGATGTTGTTGGCGATGGCGGGAAGTGCGCTGGACAGAGGCGGTAGAGGAGGATGAGGATGAGGAGGGGGGTGAGATGAATGAGGAGGGACATTTTGGGTTTGTTTGGCGGGTTGGATTCATGGTGAGTTTGGTTTTGCGTGTTTTGGTGTATTTATATTTATGTTTATTGATGTATTTGTGTATTCGGTATGTGTTTTGTTGGTAGAGGTTGTGAACAAAGATGTTGAACGGTGTTGAAAGAATTGGTTGTAGGGTAGATTGTTGCTTTGACTGATACGGCTGTTCAAAGGTGGACTACAAAGAGGATGGTTCACGAGCAACATTTGATAAGGGAACGCCTATGCAGCATCCGATGTCGCAAATAATACCGAATACTAGACGAATATAATTATAGTAGTAAATATAGATAAAAATAGCTATAGTAGGAGATACTAGAAGAATGAAGCCGTAGTAGTAGATACTAGACCACTATAGCTATAGTAGCAGAAAGCGAATAATGAGCACATGGCTAAAAACATAACAAGACTTAAACACGTACACGTGCAATTCCAAAATTAGCTTGCGTCAAAGAAATTATATGGATTCATATCGCCCATGTGGGCCGCGCCTCTTCATCTCGTCAATCGCCTGGATATACACAGCTCGATACTAAAAGGGTGTGTACTATGCAAAAAAACAAAAACTAAAACAGTAAACCATCAATGATATATACATGACAAAAACAATGCATTCGTTCCATGACAGACACCCTCTCCGTTTCCCTCTATTCAGCTAAACCAGGAACATCTAATGTAGACTCGTTTCCCCCAATTTACTCATTCAACCAGTCAAGGACAACCTTGGTGAAGTTGGAGGGAGCAGAGATCTGAGGAGCGTGGCCTAGGGTGGGGAACTGGTACAGAGTGCAGTCGGGGATCTCGGCGCAGACCTGAGGACCCAGGACGTTGAAGTGGCCGAGCTTGGCGGCAACCTCCGGGGGAGACCAGTTGGAGCCGATGGCGACCTTGTCCTGGTCACCGACGATGAGCAGAGTCTTGGAGACAATGTCGCCAAAATAGTGGGCTTGGGACGAGGTCAGCACCATGTCGACGATCTGGCCCTGGTTCTTGAGGAACTGGGTGCGCTTGGAGCCGAAGTAGACGTTGTTGAGCATGGTGACCCAGATGGTGTACGAGTCGTCCCACTGGCCGACGTAGTAGATCTGCTGCTCGTAGGCCTTGAGGGCGTCAAAGTTCTGGGCGGCCTCGGCGGCGATGTCGTCGTCGACGGAGACGTAGGGCACGCCCTTCTCGACGTAGTCCTCCAGGCCGACGGGGTCGACCAGGACCAGGCGGTCGATGGTGCTGGGGTACTGCAGGGCGAAGCGGGTGCTGAGCATGCCGCCGACGGAGTGGCCGATCAGGGTGATGTTGCCGATTCCCAGCGTGTTGAGGAGGCCGCGGGTGTTCCAGGCCAGCTGGTTGAGGCTGAACTGGTAGTTGTCGGGCTTGGAGCTCTTGCACCAGCCGACCTGGTCCGGCGCAATGACGCGGTATCCGGCGCCGGCGAGGGCGATGATGGTGGAGTTCCAGGTAGGGCCGCAGAAGTTCTTGCCGTGGAGCAGCACCGCCGTCTCGCCGTTGGGGGCGCACGTGGGCTTGATGTCCATGTAGGCCATCTGCAGCTTCTGCTGCTGGCTGGTGAAGGTGAAGACGTTGACGGGCCAGGGGTATGTGAAGTTGGAGCCGTTGAGGTCGAAGGGGAACGGGCCCTTGGAGATGGTGCCGTTGGCAGCCTCCTGGGCGAAAGCCAGGCCGGCGGCCGAGAGGAGGCCAGAGGCGAGAGTAGAGAACTTCATGATGGCTTTGGGGAGGAGGGAGGAGAGGGCAGAGAGAGAGAGTCTGCTTGGTTCTTGACCTGGGAGAGAAGTTATTCTCGACGCAGACTCAATGCAGAAAAAGAAACAAAACGGGAGGGGGACAAGAGGCCTTTAAAACAAGCCATTGCCAGCTCCAAAGCCAGGGGAGGGCTGGCGATTGCGCGTGGCAAGCGGAGAAAGGTTCGTGGAATCGGACAGGGCTTCGACGAGGCTTGATGAGGCTTGACGAATTCAATCCATCTTGGGAGCATCCACAGGTACCGCAATTGTAGCGAGCACCGCCGGGCCAAGGTACTCATCAAGTACCCTTCAGCGAACAACAGCTGCTCGTCTTTGTACTCGTACTGTAATGCTGCGCGCAGCACGGCGGCCAACAAAGGCAAACGGGCGACAGACCGGTCTGCCCAGCAATCTCCATTCTTTCTTACCAACAGCAAAACGGGCTGCGAATATGGAGAAGCAGCAATCTATGCCCCCCATTAGCGGCATGTACTTGGCTCAGGTTGTCTGCATTTAATTACCTCGACATGGCTAGCATCCCCCCTTCTCCGCGGCAGCGCCAGCCGAAGTGCAGCCACCGCAATCTTAGTGCGCGGTACCATCGAGGTACGGGGGGCGATACCTGGGGCGGTACCTGCAGCACCCCGACACGATACCTGCGGTTAATTTTCCTATTGCGTGCCCCTCCGTTCGGCACGAGACGCTGTTGGTCCTTGATTCGCTGCTTGGGGGCTTGGCTAAACCAGGCGGAGGGAACAGTTTGCGTGCAGACGGCACCTCGATGCAACTTGAATAATATACCGGCAACACAGATCCTTTGGCCGGCTGCAACCGCAAGGGGGCAGACAACCTCCATAACGTAAACCAGCTGCAGGCGATGGACCAACAGCAGCAGCAATGATACGAGAGCTCTGTTCCCATGCTGGAGCGCATGAACCCTGGAAGCCCTGCCGCATCTCCTGGCCTGTGACATGCGACGAGCGAGCTCTGCAGCCGGAATGTCGCTGCCATGCCCTTTACTCGCTAACTCTGCTCCGTATATGTCGACGGGCAACTCAATTCGCAGCCAGGCATTAGGCCTTATCCACCTCTACTATATGGCCGGAAATATCGATTCCATCTCGTGCCGTATTACCATGGCCACGTTTTTCAACCGCTACTGTCCGCCTTGCCCGTTGCGGCTCGTTCAGCGAAGCAATGGATCCGTGCTAGCCATAGGCCCTGCTGCTTCTAGGACGAATACTGATCTATTGGTATCATAGTATCAAAACCAGCCTCATCAATGGGCTTACAGACGAAGCCCCATTCCCGCGTGCCACGTTTTTTCTCGGTTAGTTTTCTCTCTACTCATGCTGTCTGGACGGATGAGGTCTTGTCAGCACCCCAGAAAATGGTGGTTTGGTCAGCCATGTAGACCGGCCTTGTCCAATCAACTCGTGTCCTACGCCGTGTCCCGGCCGAGTTTACCGTCCTCACCGCAGGAGCTGAGAAGGCTGGCCCTCCGGGTCCCATTCAGCAGACTGCTCTTCTACGCCTTCTAGCGTCTTGGCATCAGTTCAGTGACCTTCTCGCCTCCTCCCGTAGGCTATGCCGTCCAATGGATCAAGAGCTGACGGGGGGCTTTCTGGGGCTTTGACAGCGCCGGACCCGTCACTTCTCTTGAAAGCTTCAATCTGCGGCCATGAAAGAGGAAATCATCCTACCAGCTGTGGGTGAAAGCTGAGGAATGACGAGATGAAAGAGACAAACTATTGCTTTCTAGCTCCTCGTTAAGTAATCTCTCCTTACTAGCTATTAATGCAAGCCGCGGAACGCAACTCGCGGTCAGGAGAGAAAAAGGGAGAGAGAACAGAGAGGAAAGAGAAAAGAGAGGAGAATGAATGGTTGTTTTCTCTTTCCTGTCGGCCAAAGGCGACGACTATGGTGCTGAGATATCTTGTGTGCGCATGGCAGCTACCAAAGACATGTAAAAGAGTAGCATGACGCACATCTCACCCAGATGAAATCTCTCCATGCTGGTTTAGGATTTCCTTCTATTCTTCTTTTCTTCACAAGGTTAAGATTTAATATTTATGCCTGTTTATGCGCCACCACTTGGCAGCGCGCTTATCCAGGCATTGCAAGAAAAAAAAAAGGACATGCGACGGAAGTGGATTGAGGATTTAACCGACCCATTACTTACCCACTGCCAATTCATTAACAAGCATGGCCAGGTTCATTCCCCACGGCAGAGCCGGCAAACCCGTCAGGGCTAGCATTCTGGACAAGACGGCTCTCACGGCACCTTTGGACTTTGCACCGCGGACGCAGCGCCACGGGGGGCATTTAATGGACTGGAGGCCCTTGATAAGTGTTTGGCGTTGTCCATAGCTCTGACTCCTTTTCTTCGCCATTGGAACTGGTAGCAAATAGAAGCCGACATTCGGAGTTGAAACTGACGCAGGAGCCGAGAATGGAGAGCCTCGCGGTTGAGCGGGCGTGGCGGTTTAGGGCTTCCGTGGAATGTGTGCCATTAGGTGGGCGCACGGCTAGACGAATATTAAAAGAGCGTCGAGGTAGCAGAGCGGCAGATGAAAGCGTTTGACGGACTCGAGGCGTCCATGCGAGCTTATATCCATATCGTCTTCTCCATGAAGCGCCGATCGAACATGTATTTGGTCTGTCCCGTTCCCCAGAGGGATCAGCGTTGTATCCATGCATGACACGCATCCGCGAAATCTTGCACCATCAGATAACCTGAGCTGTTGAGCGAGCGAGCAGGTCGACTGAGAGGCTTCCCTCTTCTCCCCTCGGCCATCTACCGGCCTGCCCCTCACGCTGTCCCTTCTCCAAGCGTTGTTAGTAACGGCCACAGTGAGGCCAGTGAGGCCAAAAGCAGGCGACGGCTTGCTCTGGTGCTTACAAGTACGGCCAACTTGCCCAATCCAGACACCGGCAAAAGGCTGGGCGCAGGCACTAAGAGACGTCGTCGAAGCAGGGTTTCGATTGACGACATGTCGTTCGCCTCTTTGCGCTTGTATTGAAAGAGTGAGGGGCCAAGCCATCCGGGATACCCTGGACCGCCTGAAAGGCGCCACAACCCTGAGGCGCTGTCGTATCGCAGAAGCACTAAGAGCGCCTAGTGGCTCCCAGAGGTACATGGAGGTACCTTTGTTGTTGGCCGGTGCTTACCAGTATTTCCGTGCACCCAGGCAGGTACAGAACCTTGCACGCAGGCATTTAGCAGAGGAGGAATCCTTCAACAGAACTGAGGCCTGAAAATGCCAAGGCAGCATCAGGAGCGCTTTTCCCGCATATCTACGGCGAAAAGCTCAGCGAGTGTCGTGATTGACTGTTTTTGCATCGTTCAATTACAGTTTGCTTCTTTTTAAGCTTCCTCAATCAACTGACTCGAGAATGTCACGATCCGATTGATCTGCGGGAGATCGTAGCGGCCCTCCCGCCCGCAAGCTTTTATCGAAGGGACTGACGCCGCCGGCGGAGAACTAAGGCGATGGCTCGACAATAATTCGCAGCCACAGGAGCCAAGAGAGCCACTTCTTGCGGGCAAAGCTTCTACCACATATATTTCACCATGATGATATCTGGCAATTGATTTCATGGTCGTGTATCGATATTTCGTTGGTGCACATACGCGTAAGATCTTTGTCGTATATCAATTGTCCATCTCGCGCAGATCTTGGCCGTTTTCAATTGCTGATCGGCACGAGCTACTAAGGTACCGATAGCTTTGACGGGGACAGGAGCAGATGTTGGCTCCAGCTGAATAGAACGTGTCGTCAAGATAAAGTACTGCAAGAGATGTTGTACCAACCAACAACCACACCTTTTTCTACCGAATCTGCAATGTGTAATAGACGAACGGCAATAAAACCAACAGCAGATGCCGCTATCTCCGCTGGGAGATACCTACAAGTACTAGCATAAGGTAGGTACGTCCAACATCGTATTTCCCAGCGCACTGGTAAACTTTCCCCAGAAACATTTGATCGGTAAACTGGCTGCTTACATGTACTTTGTATCTGCGCATCTTCTCGTCAATGTCGCATCGAACATCGTGAGGGATCTGGCCAATCGAAGCACAGCCGGCCCGATGACAATCTGCATACAGCAATTGCACACCACCACATCCGTTGACAGCTGCCGTAAGCGTCCCAAATGGTGACGATCGCAGAGATTAGCTTGCGCTGGCTCTCAGTCTGACCGAAGGGGTCTTGGGGGCTCCCTGTCCCGGATAAATCACAACCATGCCATGCACAGCCTCCCCCATGTCTTTGGAGCCCTTCCTCCTTTCCAGGTTGCTGTTGATTTATTCATTCGTACGAGAGCGGACTTTTATTGTTTTCCCTTATCTCGTTCGACAGGGCCTGTGTATTTGCCATCTGGTGCCCGTTTCTGTAGGTGTGGCTTCGTTCTAGTAGGGTACCTGCATACAGTTAGAGTGCAGTACCACCCAATATACCTCTCAGTACCTGTGGTTTTATAGAAGCTGAAGAGAAGCCCCGCCCGGCGAATCCTTCCGGGTACCGCAGCTTGCACATGCAATGCAATGCAGCTGGACGCAGCTCTCTTGGAAATGCTCGTACAGCGTCGTGTCAGACCTGTAACTGCTAGCAATCTGCTAAGCTGTCTCATCCTGAGAAATGCAGAACGCCAGACAAGGTACCTTTTCACCAGCCATGACGCAGGGCCCACCCTCAAACTGGGGCGCTTTCCCGATTGTCCATCCAGGTCCGCTGGCGGCGCGGCGCTAGTCCGCTCCAGGCCTGGCGGGTTCATGCCCTCTTTCGGTCCTCTCGGGCCCTCCCATGAGCGGCAATCCATGTACATGCAAGTACGAGCATGATGAGGCCATGCGAAAGTGAATCCACCATCAGACAATCTCGTGTGAGCCGCGCCGGGAAGAGGACCCCGAGAGGAGCCTGAGAGGAGCCTGAGAGGAGCCTGAGAGGAGCCCGCGAAGAACCCGCGAGGAGTCTCTCTGCCCCTAACGATGGGCTACTGCTCATATTTTTGCATTCTTCTCGTGGGCGGGACGGGGATCGCCAAGATAGAGCACATGGTGAGAACCATACTTGCCTCTACAACACTCCACTCTGTCTTATCACTACTCAATTGAAGCTGAGTAAGTGACTGGTATCTACAGTGTTTCAGTAGTCATGGCTCTGAGATAGACATGGAGAAATACAACATGAAAAAAAAAAAAGACATATGTCAACGACAGCTTGGCAAAAGATCCCTCCCAAGCCGCTTGAAACCCGAAAGGCTTCGGCGCTAAGCAAGCCATTCTACCACCAGTACCCACGCACACAGCAACAACAGATTGTGTTTACATGCAAGTACTTGTCCTTCGTACGTGGTGACTAGGACGTAGCAGCATGGTGTACCAGTATGAGCGGATTCTCCCGCCTTGTCCCGGTCAAAGACTGCGTCTCGCCTCTCCATCGTCCCATCCCACTTTTGTCCAGATCCAGACCAGACCCCCGAAACCATGCCCAACGTCTTGCCCTGGCAAGCGAAGAGCAAAATGTCTGCCTTTTATTTTTCCCTCTCTCTTCGCGGGGGTGTATCGTGGCTTGACAGGGCCTTGTCGCCGTGGTGGCATCGAAGCTCGGGAGCCACTCCATGTCCCTCGGCGCCGCTGATGAAACGCCTAGCCTCTAGCATCCAAGTGCAGCTTTTTCTTCCGGTGCAATCTCTTTCTCGGACATGCAACAGTTAGACGTAAGAGCCAAACTCTGTTAGCGGTAGCTTCTTTATAAGGCTAAACTGTCCTGCCGTGCGAGTTACCTTCGCGGCCCCGTTCGCCGGTGCTTGAGTCCTATTGCATTCCTTCACTCGCGGGTAATCGTGGGGAAAAGATATAGGGACGGCTATTCCCCTCCGAACCCTCCCTTTTGGATATCTCGTTTTTTTCTCTCATCTCGTCGGCTCTTGTGTTGTTGTTGTTGCTCTCCAACTGCCGGGCCCTTCCGTATACGACTGAGCAATGGCGTTCCTCACTCCAGATGAGGCCGCCCAGAGCCATGCCAACCTGGTCCGGATTCCGAGCATCGTATTCTTTGTCGTCACGCCCATCTTCGTCTTTATCAGATTCTGGAATCGTATTTCGAGGAGATCGGGGCTGGGTTGGGACGATGGCACCATTGCTGTGTCCTTTGTACGGATCTCCACTCTCCCGTTGGGTTCTCTTGGAATGGGAAACTAACGCACTTCTTTTCATTAGGTATGCACTCTTTTGGTGCAGATATTTATGATGATTTCGTGCAATTACGGATTCGGCAAACACATTGCGTCCTTGTCACCTCACGATAAACTGGAAGCCCTCAAGGTACAGCTCCACTATATGGCTTCGTCTCATGATTTATGCTCACACATCTACCCGTTGGAACAGTGGTTTTACGTCGCACAAATCTTCTACAAGCTGACCATTAACTTGACGAAAATGTCGATTGTTCTCTTATATCTGCGAATATTCGTCCAAAGGTGGTTCCGCATCGCGTGCTACATCCTCCTGGGTATCGTTACAGCCTACTGCATTGCGAGCACGTTGACTTCGATCTTTCAATGCCATCCTATTTCAGGAGCTTGGGACAAATCCAGCAAACCAACGTGCATCAGTTTGACAGAGAACTGGTATAGTAACGCCGGTTACTCTATTGCTACTGATGTTTTGATCCTGTTGTTGCCGATGCAGCCCATCTGGGCGAGCAAGTTGCCAGTCAACCAGAAGCGAGCTTTGATGTTTGTCTTTGCTCTTGGTAGTTTGTGAGTGGTTTTTCTCTAGCTTATTAATCAGAATGCATTGCTAACAATCACAGTGTTACCGTTACATCCATTCTGCGTGCCACGACTCTCAACTTCTCGACAACCAGCCCTGATACGACTTGTGAGCCCCCTACCCAGCCCTCCTTTGCTCTTGACAAAACATTCATGCTAACGAATTCGTCTAGTCGACATTACCTCTACACTGTGGACCATTATCGAAGAAAACGTCGCCATCATCTGTGCCTGCTTGCCCATGTGCCGTATTGTCCTGGCCTTCCTCTTCCCCTCGGTCTTCGGAGGCAACACCAGCAAGGGATCTACTGGAGCCTCAGGTGGCCTGGGATCAGGGAACCCTAACAAATATGGATATGCTCGTTCTCAGTCCCCTTCGCGTCGCCAAAGCTGGAAACCTTATTCTGGACCGGGCGGTGATGGCGTCAGCCGCAGCACGGCTGCCCACCAGAGCGACGACACGAGCGAAGAATTCATCCTCACAACAGTACAAAGACATGGATCAACGGATGGTGACGACGGCGCTATAAGAAAGACTACGAAGTATGAAGTCTCATACGAAAATTGAAGTATACAAAATTAGAAATCTGTTACGATATCTTGGCGACTACGGAGTACCTGCTCAAGTGTTATAAAAATGGGGGATATTCGGATGCCGGGCTTTATACTTGGTTCCCCTTTGAGGGACAGCTTCCGCATTGCAACGTTGGAGACTGGCTCTCTCCTTTTCTCATAATTGCCTTTTATACTGCAATATTTTCTTTGTTGGCTTGTTTGATGCCTTCTTCTCAATTTTTCTTTTGCTTTGTACACAACAATAGTACCTATTTGCCTCGTATAGGACTTTGGAGGCGATTTACGATGACACGCAACTTGGGACAAGGCTTTTTTCTTCACTTTTATTTTTGCACACTGTATATATCGTTTTCTTTCCCCTTTGTCTATAACAGCTACAAGAGATACCAGTTACATGATTGAGCGTTTTATCCGTTACCAATCCGAGTCTAGTCATATTTTGCATGATACAGAGCAACTTATACCAACACGCTTCCCCCCTCTGACAGCCCAGAAATTGTTCTTCTATCCAGATCTAGCGTCATGCATGCCCAGACATGGTACATGTCTGTACCTGTTCCGCCATGCAACCTTGATACCAGGGGAGCGGCCCCGGTCCATGCAATGTACCTCTGGTATTTCGGGGCCTGCAGGCCTCCCCTGATCTTGGAGAAAAACCCTGGCTTGCTCTCCGATTTAGCCACATGGTGCATTTTCTTTTCCCCTCACACGACTCTCGGATGCTTGTTCCTGGTAGTTACGGTAGAGTGATTAGTAGTAGAGACTCTCAATAGGGTCTTAGGCTCAAACCAGAAAAGACCCGGATATGTATCCGTGACAAAAGAGGCGGCACTCAGGCGTGTACTACTAAATCCCCGGTTTCAAAAGATAGCACGGAGTATACATGAAGAATAGAAGAAGAAGAAGAAGAAGAAAGAAGATAGTGAAAAAAACGCTGATCCGGCGTGCGCCGACCCATGCCAGGCCTGACCCCTTGGAGTTGTTTCCAAATGTCCCCTTTTCTTTTCTGTTTTCGCCTCATGCTGTGCCATGATTCGGTGGGTGAGCTCTAAGGGGACGGGAGGCTCGGTGCAATACTATATCGGCGGCCTAGCTTTGACACGATGGTGTGCAGCTGGGGATCAGGGGGCGGGCTCGTTCCACCTTTCGCCGAGGAAGAGAAAGGGACATGTGGGACTGTTTTTCCCTTCTTCTTTTCTTTGTTTTTTTCTTTCTTTCTTAATGGTGGCAGCTAAGCGAAGCGAGCAGCATGGTTTACTTGGAGGAGCCCTTTGGGATGGATACTACGGGGGATGGAGATGAACTGGAAGAGAGGCTTGTATGGATGTGGATGTGGATATGATGCTTGAGAGAGATTGATAATATTGTATCCGCAGTGACATATTCCCAGTTAATGAGAGGAGGGTGGGCACTGCAAGGCGAGGGAATGTATCATAAACGCTAGCTGGGTATGTCAGAAGCCACCGAATATGCACGCTGTTTGTTTGCTTGCTTGCATACGATAATCTCTTACAAGTAATACAGCAAACTGAGAAAAGGGGGAGACAACAAAGCTTACTTTGTCTGTACTCGCAACAAATGAGAATCACATCAAGAAACATGAGAACAAGTGGTAGCATGCTTGTTTAGATACCGTTTGGTATCCCGTATAAGATGATTAATGCCGAGAGGTAGCCTTTAAGCTAGATCCACGTACCGTAGCATTGTAACCGAGATGCTAAGATCCCAAAAGAGAGCCTCTCGGGGGAAAGAAAGTAACAGAAGTTCCCTTTGTTGAGCGAGCGCTGCTTCGGCAGTTACCCGTGAACGGCGTGCTAGCCAGGTCCCCCAAGACGCCACCAATTGTGAAATAGCTCGAGCTTGGATGGAATTACCTGCTAGAGGCATGCGGAGAAGGGCTTGTCAACCTATTTTTAGACGAGGTTAAGTAAGTATTCGCGGCGTTAGTTGCTATGTAAGCACCATATAATGGTGTTACGCAAATGCGGGAGACGAGACGAAGGAAGAGTTGAAACAGTCGGGGTTTCTTATCTACACGAGTACGATTGTCTTTCTTTCTGTCTTCTTTTCTTTTTTTTCTTTTATGGGCATCTTATCTAGCGCCATACGCCGTCTCCTCCGGAAGAGAAGAGTGGTCTGATGGAGACAGATAAAAGCTCGCAGGAGAAAAAGGGTCTTTTTTCCCCCTCTCTCTTGGGCATGTTAATAGTGTGTCGACAAGGGGTTTTTGCAGCCGGGTAACCATTACCGCTCCGAGGGCGCATGTCTGGGCTCGTTGGATGAAATGGCTATTAGTATTTGCATATACCCCGTATTCTCCGTGTTAGTAGATGGCTTGGTATTTCGTATCTCACCGCAGCGTGCGTAACGCCCATGTACTAGTCTTCATCCCAAGCAAAGGGTCTCCCCCCGAACGCCGTTATATAAACGAGATGGAGCATCATCAATGCACTACTGGGTAACAGGCAGCTGCTTGGCCAAAGCTTGTCTTGCCGACCTCTGCTCTGGGTCCCAAGGGCATCACGGACCCATGACTGTGGGTAAGCATCCAGATTGGGCATACAGCCGTTGACGTTCTCGAACCTGCGTGACCAATTCGGCATGCAGGCTGATGAATCTGGAAAGGCGGCGTTGATGGGTGAGCCCTATCGCTAAAAAGGGGGTTCACGGAATTCTGGCAGAGATGACAGTTCGCCGCTGCGGTACTTGGTAAAGATAGGGTAGCATTTTCCAGATGGACATGTTGGGAGGTTGCTATTTGTTCTACTATTTGCAAAGACATATCCTGTGTGATACGCGTATGCTAGAGATGAATCCAAGCAAACGGAGGACAAAAAACCGAGACTGAGAAGATTTCGAACACCCTTGAGCTGAGTTATACGCCTACAACGGGGGCAATTGCTATATCTATATTTCCCTAACTAATGACTGCTACTGTATTTATATTTCTCTAGTAGCTGCTACTACATATACATTTCTTTAAGACCTGCTACTATCTCTATATTTCTCTAATAGCTGCTACTATCTCTATATTTCTTTAATAACTGCTACTATGTATGTGATAAAATTCGGGTGCTGGCTGAATAGGCCCCTAGATAGCCCTACATAGTAGAATCAAGCTGGTGCTCAAAGACGGCCTGGTCGTCATCAACATCCTCCTGGAGGTCTCGGACCTCCGATTTAATCTCCTCCTCCTCCTCTTCTTCTTCTTCTTCTTCTTGTCCTTCAACTGGGGCCGCAACCCCATCTTCTGCTTCTGGGGCCGGAACCCCACTCATCTCGGCATCGACAATCTCCTGTTGAGGAGGAGTTGAAGGAGCAACACTCACTGCCATTGGCAGAGCCAGAGTCACCTCCGTCGAGGGGGCCTCGTGTTGCTGGTGTTGCTGTTGCTGTTGCTGCTCTGTGGCAGGCAAGCCGGCATCCTGTCTTACTCGGCGCAAGATTTTTTTCTGATGCCGGGAGCTTCCGGACCCCTCCCACCGGGCATAACTTGCATATCGTTATCTACCTATGGGCAGCGTTTAATTCGATTAATAGAAGAGTATGAAAGGCATACTGCTGTTGTTGCTGCCCTTTACTTAAAAAATGCTGAAAGACGAGCCAAGGGTTTCAAATGGTCACATCGGCAAATGTGAGGATTTGGAAATGCTAAGCGTTTAGAATTGTTCAGAAAACTTGGATTGCAGAGTCCAAAGGATTAGCCAGCTTGGCAAGCGAAGGTTAGAAAAAGCGAGACTGCAAAATGGATAAAGCACCTAATTAACTCATTAAATAGTACTTTTGTAGAGGAACGCCTATTTACTAGGTAGTTAGTACTTAAATTTCATTATACATAGGTATAGTAGCAGTTACTAGAGAAATATAGATATAGTAGCAGACGACTGATGAGATAAATAATTCTTCATTTTCCCAAGTCTTCAAATTCCAATAAGCGGAACCCCACCATACCGCCTCATAGTTCGCTCAACTCATACCCTCCATGAACTCGACTCGGTCAAGCAGCATTTGTCGGTATCCCATATACTCCTTGAGCCCTTCCCACTCTGGACCCATTTCCTCTCCGTGTCTCCAGGGCTCCTTGAAGCCCCATGCGCACGCCACCTTGTCCAGAGCCGCTCTCTCCTCCTCCCTCAGCCATCGATACCGTAACGGGGTTCCGGGAGTCCAGGTCACTCGCTTCATCTGGTCCTTGTGGCTCAGCTTGGCAATCATGCCCAAAGATCCAATCACAAGAAAGTATCCTGAGATGCCTGCCACACCAATTCCCGTAGCAGTGCTTATGTCCATGGTGTTTTGCCAATACGAAGCGTAGGCTGTTGATAGACCAAAGATGCCGAATGGGAGGGTGGCGAGACCGATGGCGGGGGCGGTACCGTGCTTGATCAGCTTCTGACGCTTGAAAGCTGGGAGAGAATATGAAGCCTCAATGATGCCGAGGGCCGAATCCAGATTCTTGGCATCGATTGCAGCCTGCAAAGCCATATCGGCAACGGCGGGCTCTATAGCTCGAGCAGCCGCGTTGGGGTTTTGCTTCAGATACGCAATCTGACCGTTTTTGACGACGGGCTTGGGCTTGTTTGCGTAGAGTTCAAAGACGGCGGGCAGTGACTCTGGTTGGCCGAGCTGTGATTGAATGGCGACGTAGAGCTCTAGGAACTCCGGCGTCATCTCGACATTCGGGTTCGAGATGATGGCATATGCTGCGTGAGAGATCCGACTGGTTGCATCCACCAACTTGGCATCTATAGGGACCCTCGCACCCGTCCGCTCGGCTCCCAGAGATACCAGCTTCGAGGCTGAAGCCTTGAATTGTGCCTCTGCCCGCTTCAATTGGGGATGGAGCGCAGATGCGGCCCGTAGACACGACTGCAGTGCAGCAGCAGTCAGCTGCTTCGCCGGGATGCCGTCGACTGAGAGGAACTTGTTACAGCTATCCTCCGCTACGTTGGCCAGTTGAGATGCATCCGTCAATGGCCGCGGGGTTGAGGCTGGCACGGCCTTCTCATTTGCTTCTGCGTCTGCTTCAGCATCTGCTCTTGAGGCTGAGACAGAGGTGGCCCATCTAGCCGGTGTTGATCTCCAGACTGAGCTTTGTGCAATCTGGCGGGGAGCTGAGGATAATATCCGGCTAGGGAAGGGCTGTCTTGATGCCTGCGCCGGCAATGACGCACAAGAATGGCATATAAAGCCAACCTGCCGAGGGTTTGCTCGCCGCATGTTGAGTGTAGAGTTGCGATATAAATGTCAGGCAAAGAAGATGAAGTTGGCCAATTGCCGATGCAGACCGACACGAGTGACTTTTGTATCGTCGTGCTGCAAATTCGACTTTGCAGCTTGGCCAGACCAAAGTCGCTACAGAGAAAGCGATCGCAATGGGCGGCAAGGCGGAAAAGTTGAGGCGAGGTTTTAGAGGTTGGAGTTTTGGCACAAAATCATCGCATGCAAGGCTGTGATTGGCTCCACACTTTGGCTGGCGCAGTATTACAGTACAGTACAAGTACAATGAGCGAACAAGAAGCCGAGATGAAGCACTGAATGACGAGTTTGTGCGACTGCAATCACATGAAACAAAACAAACAAAGAGAGACGAAAAACAAAGAAAAATCCTGAAGCTAGTCCTTTCCGCCTACCATCCATCTCATGGCCCGTATTTCCTCTTCTTCAACCTCTTCGCTCTCCAATATTACAGTAGAACATTCTGGTGCTAAATCCAAGTTCATCCCAGTCGTGAGGCTTTGCCAAAAGTGGGGCCCTGATTGGTTCTCCTCGACCTCCGTCTGCTGCACCTTCGTAAGCCTGATGACGAAACGTCCAGGCTGCCAGAGACGAGCCTTTGCCTTTCCCTCTGCCTCTGCTACAACACTCTCGCCATCGTCCGCCCTGTGCAATTCGCCTGCAACTCCTCTTGGATACCCGCACTCCGGGGTCTTGATCCGGCTGCACGACCGTCTACCCGAGTCTTGCGCCCTGCACGAGACCCTGAGCCGCCTCTCCCAGCCTGCCAGCGCAGCGACAACCCGAGACTCCAACTGAACGAAACTGTCGATATCACAACTCTTGCTCCTCACACGCTGCCATGCCGCCTCCTCCGCCGCCGCCGCCGCCTCCGTTGCCTGGGGCTGGAGGCCCTCCTCCTCCGCCTCCCCCTCCAGGAGGAGCCCCAGGCGGATTACCAGCTCGTCCACCGCCGAGTTCAGGAGGCCGAGTGCGTTATTCCCACGACAGAGATGTAGGGTGAAATCGTTGTAGCTGACTCTAATTCTCAGAATGCTCTGCTTGCCGACATCAACAAAGGCAGGTCTCTTAAAAAGACCGTTACCAACGACCGCTCGGCCCCGGTTGTTGGCAAGACATCCTCCTCATCGGGCCCTGCCATAGGCGGCGCCCCTCCCATTCCCGGCCTTGGTTCGGCACCTCCCATCCCTGGCCTTGGTTCAGCGCCTGCTCTCCCTCAGAATTCTCTACTTGCCGACATTAGCAAAGGAAAAGCTCTCAAAAAGACCGCAACCAACGATCGCTCGGCCCCGGCTGTTGGTGCAGGCGGCGCCCCTCCCATCCCTGGCCTGGCGCCGCCTGTCCCAGGAAACCGAGCGCGAAGCAACAGCGAGCAAAACTCTGGCCCAGCCGACTCGGCGCCGCAGCTGGCGGGTCTCTTTGCCGGCGGCATACCGAAGCTGAAGAAGCGAGGAGGAAACATTGATACGGGAGCCGGCGCGGATGCCTCGTTTGCCTCGGATTCGGAGAAAGCGCCATCACATTCGGCGCCCCATGTCCCGACCTTTGCCGCCCCGAAACCGCCAGCACCGCCGGCCGATGCTGCGCCAGCTATTCCTGGAATTCCAGGACGAGGACCTCCCATACCTCCCCCGGGTGTGCCAGCCCTGAAGAAGACCAAGGGACCACCGCCGCCGATCGGAAAGAAGCCGCCGCCGCTCCCAACATCTCGCAAGCCCTCATCCAGGGCCACGCCGCCTCCGGCTCCTCCTCCGCCGGCCCCAGCTTCGGCTGCCCCAGTTCCTGCAGCTGCCCCTCCTCCTCCTCCTCCACCGCCAGCATCCGCAGCACCGGCTCCATTTGCGCTCCCTCCTCCTCCGCCTCCTCCTCCAGCAACTTCGGCACCTGTCCTGCCTGGAGCACCACCACCTCCTCCACCCTCATTCGCACCTCCGCTACCCTCGCCATCGTCAACTCCTCGGGCTCAACCGCCGCCACCACCTCCAGCTCCTCCTGGAGCAGCTCCTTCTCCTCCTCCGGCACCGCCAGCTCCACCAGTTTTGGCTCCGGCTCCGCCCTCTTCCAATGGCCCCTCTGCACCTCGAGCCAGAGGATCATCTCTTCGCCATACCATGCTCGATCCCAGCACATTTACCTTGACTGCGAATGGTGGCGGTTCGTCTGTGAGCCTGCCGTCCAAGACGTCCAATCACTCGCCATCACCGAGCCAAGGCGGTACGCGGATCATGATCAACGATACAAGATGGCATTTTAAGGATGAGAGCGTTTTCCCGAAGCCTCGGGATTTTGTTGGCGGTGTAAGGAGATATAGGGCAGGCAGAGGGAGCAGTGTTCCGCTTGATTTGAGCGTGTTGAATTAGGCCAATAGATGATGATATCAGTTTGATTTTCCGGAGATTTATCTTGTGACTAGTGAAGAATGATATGGAATACCAGTGCGAAAGTACCCCTGATCTATAAATACACACAGCTTTATATATATATATTCATAAAGAACTTGTCCTTTTTATTTGTGAGATGTCCATTCTTGATCATGGCCCATGGAAGAAACTACTATATTCCTGCGAGGGAGAGCCTGGCCAGTCCAGGCCGAGCCTTTCATGAACAAGACTACGCCAAACACTTTCCCAGCGTTCAAGCCCTCGTCTTTGAAATGCTTCGTTTGATGTGTATTGTACAAAGTGTCTATATAACCAACCCTCGCTTTTCCTGTTGATACAATTTTTCTCTCCTTTTTTCGTCTTCTTCTTTTACATCGACTTCAAGTAGTTGGACTCCTTGATCGTGGCCCTCCTCTCCTTGCGCATCGCCTTGCGCAGCTCCTCCCGCTTGTCCGCCGCGGCAATGTTGTCGAGGACGCTGCCGTTCTTGTCGCCGGGCAAGTTGATGGACTGCTGCTGCAGCGGCACCTTTGGCGCGAGGGCCTCGAGGTTGCCCTCGGCGAGGAGCTTGGCCTCGAGGGCCTTTTGGCGCTTGGCGGCGAGTTTTCGCTGTTTCTTGGATTTTGCTACAAAAAGGGAAAATCACAAGTCATATTAGCCACAGGTTTCTCTTTCTTTGCTTTTATGTTTGGGGGAGGTGGTTAACGGCGTACAGAACTCGTCCCCGAGGTTGTCGTCTTCGGCATCGGCCTTCTTCATGACGTCCAGGCATGACCACAGCCACTCCGGGTAGTCCTCATCTTTCAGGGCGACGGGGTCTTGCCCGCCCTTTGTGTAGTTGAGCCCATTGAGCACTGTTCCCTCTGGGCAGATGGATCTTGAAGAGGGCGTGGGCTTGGCCGCTTCGCCGGCGTCGACGACGGGCGTTGACAGCTGCGGTTCGGCAGAGTAGAAGCGCAGCGACGATGAAAATTGTCGTGAAAAGGGCAATTGGCGGCGCACGACGGTGGCGCGCAGGCACCGGGTGCAGAACATTGTGAGGGCGGGTGGTTTTTATATGAGTGAGGTTGTCTGTCGCTGGGTGAGGCGAGGCTCTATTGGTGGTTGGAGAAATTTTGGGTATGCGGTCGGTTTGGTTTGGTGGGGGTGGCCAATGGAATTGACTGACCGCAGAAAGCTCTGGACTGCTCTCAGCCTCATCCTTTTAAACTGTGTAGCTCTGATGAAATGATGATTATTTGGAGTTAATTGAGCATTGGTAGGTTTCTATAGTTTACTTTTTATTCAAATTTAATTCCGTTGCTTCCTGATATATACATTGGCAGAGCATTCAGCCTCTGCGCTCAATATCATGGCGGTAGTTCTAAACCATGGCTCTACTCCATCCCAGACAAGCCCTCCGCCGGTTGATTCGGCCGCCCAATAATTCAAAAATACTATGACACATGTTTAAACACTTGGATTGATCAAATTCATGAGAATCGTCCCTGGTTCAGCTTGGCAATCTTGTCGCTTGTGTGCACCTTGCGCTCCAAATCAAAGTCCTGGTCCTTCTTCTCCAAGTAGTTCTGCTGGATAAACTTGGTTCCCTTAACCTTGTTCGCCGCCAGCAATTGCAGGTATTTTTCTATAATTCAAAACAATGAGTCTTTTTGTGCTTCCTCCCACGAATACGGACATCGGGATCCGCCCTATGCGCTCCCTCAAACTCACCTCTCAAATGGCCGCAGTTCTCCAAGTGGTTGACTCCCTCCCGGACGTAGCACTTGCCCAATTCCTCGCCGACGATGCGAGTCATCATGGCGCCAACCCATTGTTCCCGAATGATGGCATCCTCGGCAGCCTTGAAAGCCTTGGTATCGTCAAAGTCGACGCCGTTGAATGTGGGGGCCACCGTGGGCTTCTGGCTCTTGAAGAGCTCGGATTCAGGTGTCGGCATATTGCAGAGGAGGCTGGGCTTTGAAGCTTCGAAACGGATGCGGCTGGGGCGAGGCCGAATGGGTCGAGGGTTGAGGCAACGGAAGCTCAAATATCTCCTGATGCTTGAGCACCTTTGGAATGCCTGCCTCACTCAAGATCCGCTATGCGATTAGCCTTTCGCTGCTGGCCTCAGGCAACAATTTTCTAGCCACACGAGGCTGCAGGTGCGCGTGTGGGGAAAGGCCAATGACGAGCTATGCCGTTCCCACCCACCGCCTTTGAGCAGCCCACTATTCTGCCGGACAAGAAGAAAAAAATTCTGAAAAAAGTTGGGTGCGGCGCGCAAAGGCCCCAACCACCCAAAGGTTTAAAAGCTTGCGACGCTGCCGCTGCTTAACTTTCTTTCTCTCCCACATCCACCTTTTGAGACAAGAAAATTTTCATTCTTGTGTCTTCATCTCTTCCTTACATCCTTCTTATCAATTCCTTTTTATTCTAATTAATCTAATACTCTTTCACAATGGCCAAGTCCACCAAGGTCAAGGAGTCCAAGAAGGCTGTCGCCGCTGAGCCTGTCAAGGCCGTCGCTGCCAAGGCTGCCACTCCCAAGAAGGTTGCCAAGGAGGAGCCCTCCAAGAAGTCCAAGAAGAAGGAGCCTGAGTCCTCTGACGAGTCTTCTGAGGAGGAGGAGGACTCTGACTCCGACTCTGCCAGCGAGAGCGAGTCTGAGTCTGAGTCTGAGTCTGAGGAGGAGACCACCAAGAAGCCTGCCAAGAAGGAGGCCAAGAAGCCTGCTGCCAAGGAGGAGTCTGAATCTGAGTCCGAGTCCGAGTCTGATGACTCTGAGTCCGATGAGGAGGAGACCAAGAAGCCTGCCGTGAACGGCAAGGCCAAGGCCGAGGAGTCTGAGGACTCTGACTCCGAGTCCGACTCCGATGAGGAGAGCGACGATGAGAAGCCTGCTGCCAAGGTTAGTTACTATGAACTCGATCAACTGGCCCGAACTTTGACTGACTTTTGCTCTCTCTTAGGCGTCCAAGTCTGACAGCGATGACTCTGAGGAGGACTCCGACGACTCTTCTTCCGACGAGGAGGAGGAGAAGAAGGCTGAGCCTTCCAAGAAGCGCAAGGCCGATGAGGAGATCGATACCTCTGCCAAGAAGACCAAGGTCGACAGCAACGCTGCCCCTACCCTCTTCGCCGGCAGCTTGGCCTGGAGCGTTGATGATGATGCCCTCTACCAGGCATTCCAGTCTTTCGATGGCCTTGTTGGTGCTCGTGTTGTTACCGAGAAGGGCACTGGCCGCAGCCGTGGCTTTGGCTATGTCGACTTCAAGGATGCTGAGTCTGCTCAGGTTGCCTACGAGGCTATGCAGGGCCAGGATGTTGGCGGCCGTGCCATCAACCTCGACTACGCCAACGCCCGCCCTGAAGGTTCTGACCCCCAGAACCGCGCTGCCGACCGTGCCAAGAAGCACGGTGACACCCTCAGCGCTGAGAGCGACACCCTGTTCGTCGGCAACCTGCCCTTCGACATTGACCAGGATTCCGTTACCCAGTTCTTCAACGAAGTCAGCTCTGTCACCAGTGTTCGACTGCCCACTGACCCGTAAGTTATCCTGCGGCTTGAAAGAGCCTGTCTCGCTTGTTCCCTTAACCATACTGACATATCCTTTCTATAGTGAGAGTGGTAACCTGAAGGGCTTTGGCTACGTCTCCTTTGGCTCCGTTGAGGAAGCCAAGGCTGCCCTCGAGGCCAAGAACGGTGCCACCATTGGCCACGGCAGATTCGCCCGCAGCGTGCGACTTGACTTCTCCAGCCCTCGTCCTCAGGGCGGTGCTGGCGGTGGTCGTGGCGGCTTCGGTGGTGGCCGTGGAGGTCCCCGTGGAGGCGGTCGTGGTGGCCGTGGTGGCCGCGGTGGTTTCGGCGGTGGTCGTGGCGGTAACTTTAGTGCTGTCAACCGCACCAAGCCTGCTGGCACCAAGATCTCCTTTGACTAAGAGGGCTCTGTCCGAGAGGGGTTTAATATATATGTCGGGTTGTGGGTATTTGCGGTTTCGGTTACAATCTACGTTTGGCTTTTTGAGATTTAGTGGGCTTTGGGCAACGCTCTTCGGTAATAGAGCGCAGATGAACGCTGGGGGCTTTGGCACTTGGTAATCTGTGGGCTCATCGCTTTGCTTCTCACGAGAAGCATGGTGAAGATGGCATAGTTGGGCTTTTTGACGTCGGCGGCAATGATGGTTCCACCATCGGCGCCTTGTACACAAACCAGTGGGCTTCTGAGGGATTTGAGGGCTTAATCTTGATTCATTTCGTCGACGGCCACGATGGGGCATGTAGACGAAAGAACCAACTTTGAGGGCTGCGAATACTTCTGAGGGACCTGGGGGCTTTTTTGCAAATGCAAATACTTGATACGTGGGCTGCACTTGAGGACTCATACATACAGTATGAGTCCAACCTTTGCTTAACTCGTTTACAAGGTAAATCCCCAGGATGTACACCGATATAATTCTTGCTCCAAGAGACTGGTAAGTCTCCGCCCACGACGTTTGCATTGCATTGTAAAAATAGGCGTTTGCTACGGAAAAGTTTTTTCAAATTTCTTTACCCTTTTACTACCTAGACATGATGTAACTCTGTAGAGCCCGAGTATAAAAATACAAATGTCTTTCCAATTAATTCAATACGATATGCGCTGTTTTTATTTCGCCTGTGAGATGCAGACATGCTGAATGATGCCCGGCATCAAGTTGCGATTGGCTCATGTCTAGGATAACAGATGACCTATCACACTTGATGCGACAAGGCTGAGCAAATCCGGTGGCGCGCCGTCACCGTGTGACAAGCGCCATTGCTCTCCCTGGACTTGACACATGCCACACCTTGTCGTTTGCTATCAGGGAAGAGGCGAGCCGATCCGATGCAGGTGATTGGACAGTCTGCGCACAGTGGCTGGCTGTTTGCAGACAGAACAGGCAAGCAAGCAAAGCAAGCAACGAGCTGTCTCGTCTGACTGTACCGTGGCGGATCAGCGTTCCTATCTCGAGGCAGAAGAAAGAAGTATAATGTGCACCGCACAGGTACAGAGCGAGAACCTATATGTGATCAGATCAGACATGCACAGTCGCATTCGTATCTGTATGATATACTATTTTCTGTTTCAAAAGTGATACGACAAGTCGGGAGACCAAGCCAGTGAACCCCAAAGTTGCAAGGGAGGACATCCATTACGTCTTTGGATGCTCATGCGGGCTCTGGCTGGTTTAGGCAAAGCCCCCGCCCTGTGCTCATGACCCTGGGCTGGCTGGGCTTACAGTTAGTACTACAACTAAAGGCTGCTGAGCAGGACAGAGAGAGAGCCTTGTAAGTTTTGGGGGAATGTCTCCGCGTGAGGGAGGTAGCGGTACTTGTCAGGGTCATGCACACCGCCCGGTTGGGGAAATGCTGGAGCTTTGGCGTACTGTGCGCGCGACACTGTTTCTTGGGTGTACTTGTATGTCTCATGGCAGAAGCATCATTGCCGGAGCCATGCCATTGATCATCTGGTCTTGTTCTTTTGATTGGTGATTTGAATGTTGCTGCAAGGGAGATTCGGGGATTATTGCCTGTTGATTGAACTGGTTTACATACCTATAAACTACGAGTACGAGTTATCTTTGCTGCAGTAGGAAACTTGTTGGGTAATTCCGCTTCACCATCTCGAGTAGTGCCAACTTCCGTATTTTGCCTGTTCTCCCCCCCTGGCATTTCTATACTTTAGCAATAACGGTATTCCGAGCAAAAAGGTAATTCCGCTTAGGAATCAACCTGTAATTGTATTTCATCTTATTACCTACCTACCTGCTCAACCTGTCTCGGCCGTCTTCGTCTTCTCGCCGGATTACATAACCGCCGCTCTCATCCATGTTCCCCCAGATCTCGTCATTTGCGGTACCTGGGTAGTGACGCAATTGGCCAGCGCGTGATGCTCCCACGCACTGTCCCCTGCAGTTCTGGCCAAAGTACCAGTACTGCTGACTGCCCGTCGTTTATCGTCATGCAGCAGCCTCTAGTCCAGATAGGCCATCATCTAGCGAGACATCTCGGCCCAACCTCTCAACAGAACGCTCTCTATCTCCGGCACTTGCCATCTTTCCTCATTTCTATCGCCCATTTTTGACTGGATTCACGACTTCTTCTCCATCTGTGAAATCATCACCGACTGTCGATATTTGTAGCGGCGTTGTGACGAAGAGAGCTTGCGCGTGCGATCTGCTGGCCGAGTTGCGATCGGGTGGGTCGCGGTCACCGATAAGGAGTGCAGGACTACAGGGAATAGGACCTATCGCCAGCGTGTTGAGGCCAAACAACATCGTCAGCCTGGCGACTTTTGATTGTTGATACTCCGTACTTTTACAAAAACCGAAGCGATGGCTCATCAGCCGCCATTTGATGAGCAGGCGGGCTCCAGCGGGCAGCGATCCGTCAGTATGCCAAACGTGATTCCGAGTGCCAGTCTTCACCAACGGCGCTATGATGGTTCGTCATCGCCAGTGACATCCCTCGACGACCATAGTCCATGTCCGCTAACTGTAGCAGAAAACACCGATTCCTGGGTCGAGGTTGCGTCGCAGCCTTCGTCCTCGTCGCTCTCCAGCATTGGCGATGAAATAGTTACAACTGGCCTGCGAGTTGGAAACTCTTACAGCCGTCGCCGGCGAGTGCAGGCATCAGCGAGATCGGTACCACGTATACAGACTACCATCCCGATCACGGGGACAAGCAGCCAAGATGAATATGATGAAAGCGACAGCGAAGAAGATCACGTCCTCTCCAGCTCGACCGAGAACATGCAGCCGTCGCCAGAAGAGGATATGGAGGATTCTGACGGGGAGTCTGACGGAGATGAAGGTACGGCTCTAGGGGGAGCGCAAAACCAAACCGGCTTTCGACCACAACCAAATGCATTCTCGCATCCTCCATCACATCAGAGAAGTTACTCGTCAAATGCGGCCATGTCCCCACATCCCCATGGCGACTTTACACGACCATCTTTCTCCCAGCGCTCGCATACGAGAGTTCAACGGGGGCCTAGCTTCATGTCACCCTCCGTTCGCGAAGATAACGACGCCGCTCTCCGCGCTTCCCTGACCACTCTCCTGTCATGCGCAGCTGCAGCTAGAGGTCTGCCTAAGAGCAAGGAGGAAACTGAGGCGCAGCGAGCTGCACAATCTGGAGTCGGTCCCAGCAGCCAGCCCATGGAGCTCCGCTTCGTCCCCGAAAAGGATCTGTCGGAGGGATCTGAGAAACCTGAACTGGCCCCGGCAGCAGATGCAGCGGCTCCAGCCAAACGTGGACAAGCCTCTCCGGCAAGATCATCCTCGCGGACTCGTGCACCCTCGGAGAAGACGAAACGGGTTGTATCAACGGCCCGAAACCCTCGAGCGATAAAGAAGAAGAAGACGGCAACTACAGCCGTTGTTGCGGAGGAGACTCTCATTTCTCCGACTCTCCTGACCTGGGTTGTCAGTGCCGGAGTCGTCGTGCTCGTATCCGTAGTTGGCTTTGGAGCTGGCTATGTTATTGGGCGTGAAGTCGGCCGCCAGGAAGGCTTAGCAGCAAGCGTCAGCAGCGTCAATGAGACTGCTTCTTCCAGCCGCGACGTGATTCGCTCGTCCGGCAGCGGCCTAAGACGATTCAAATGGGGTGCCGTGGGAAGAAGCATTGTCGCCCAAGCGTAAATGCGTCGACGGCTATTGTTACATTTAACTCATCTTTCGGTGATTCTTGAGTGATGCAGAGATACCTTGAAGTTTGAACCGAACGGCAGCATACACAGATACCACATACATGATGTTCTTTATTTAGCAGCTGGCTTTGATTCCCCCCTTAAGCAAAGGACGGCTAGTAGGGTATTGGCGTTTAACAAAGGACCTCATTTGGATACGAACTGGTTCACAGATTGCGGACGGAAGACACTAGGGCAGCGTTTGCTTTGGCTTTGCTTGGATTTCTTTTCTTCATTTTGCGTGTGTTGTTTCTCTCAGCCTCTTCTTTTCGTTGTTATCATGCACGCAGCTATGAGTTTACCCATGTATCTATCTGCATCTAACGGATGATGACTTAGATATAGGCTGCGATCGGGGTCTACATTTTGAGCGCTCGTTGTTACGGCGATGCAGCTCGGCAGATACTCACTTCTCTTCTCGATAACATGTCATTCAATACTATTTCTACGAGTTACTTCCGATCATGAACTGGTGCATACTGCAACAGGCATGTACTAATGCATCTCCTAATCGAGTCTTTGTCGTTGGCTATTGATAGATCTGGGAGATTGTTCGATACTGTGGAGGTCGTGAGGTGGCATCAGACCACCTTTGTCATTTTTTTCCCTTCTCGAGCAGTCGCATTTTCTTACCAGGAAATAGATAGAAGCCAATTGGATTTGTTTGATTACACGGAAATTGCGTGCCTATACGTGTATTTACGGTGATTCTTACTTGGTGTTGTCATTGGGCTTTGAGATAAAACACAAACGTATTCGCATTCGCCCGCGATCCGCCACATCGAGAGGTAGGCTATGGAACGCAATCAGCTGCAGCAGAAGTTACACGTATAAAAACGAAAATACAAACACGATCGCGCAGATCCGAATACGAGCCCCCACTGATTTCCCGTTTTCCCAGGCGGTCTGCGCTTTCCGTGCATTTATAACCTGCCATCATGCGCGCTCTGATTGGCTGGCCTCCCACACCTGCCTCGTGGGGCAGCGCACCTCAAGTGGGGCTCGTCTCTTTCCCCCCTGGATCTGGCCTCTTTGGCAGCGAAAAAAAAGGCAAAAAATATGCGAGTTTGGCTGCCAAAGCCAATTTGAACCAGTCTTGATAGAGCCAAAGGGCCACAGATTAAGGCTCATTTTGGGCTGACTTATCGAACCACTGGTGGTGCCGTAGCTGCATTTCCTCTGTCTCTGTTTGTCTCTGTCTCTTCTCCTTTTCTTTTTCTCAGATCGAGTCTTTTGCTTCCTGTTAATAAAAAGGACGCGGGGCCGGCAGTCTCTCTCTCTATCTTCCCTTCTTTCGCTCCAGAGCGGCAGACAAGTTTTTCTTTTTCTTCTCTTTGGGCTCCCTCCATCTCGACAAGACTCCCAATTTCACCTGTCTGCCACCCTATCCGCAACGATGGGCATCCTCCAAGATGCCCTCAGCCATCCGACGGCGCAGCTCTACTTTGAGCAGAGCGTTGGCGCGCAAGTCGCTATTGGCGTTGCTGGCTTCCTCGCCGTCGTCGTCTTCCTCAATGTCGTCCAGCAATTGCTCTTCAAGAACCCTTCCGACCCGCCTATGGTTTTCCACTGGTTCCCCATTATTGGCAGCACCGTCATCTACGGCATGGACCCTCCCAAGTTCTTCAAGGACAATCGTGCAAAGGTGGGCAAAAGACGTATCCCGTTTACACTCAGCCTGGTGGACAATGGCTAACAATCAATTGACAGTACGGCGACGTGTTTACCTTTGTCCTGTTGGGCAAGAAGACGACCGTGGCTGTGGGCCCTGCTGGAAACGACTTTATTCTCAACGGCAAGCTCAAGGATGTCAACGCCGAGGAGATTTACAGTGTCTTGACCACCCCCGTCTTCGGACGAGATGTCGTCTATGACTGCCCCAACGCCAAGCTGATGGAGCAGAAGAAGGTGAGTTTGTGCCTGGCGCATAGCTGTATGGTAAAATGAACCTTTGAAATGGGCGCTAACACGATAGCCAAGTTTATGAAAATTGCTCTTACGACCGAAGCGTTCAAAAGCTACGTTCCCATCATCTCCCACGAGGTTACATCATACTTCAAGCGCGACCCTGCCTTCAAGGGCAAGTCTGGAATTGTCGACATCCCCAAGAAGATGGCCGAGATCACAATCTTCACTGCCTCCCACGCTCTTCAGGGCAGCCTCATCCGCAGCAAGTTTGACGAGTCACTGGCCGATTTGTACCACGACCTTGACATGGGCTTCACCTCCATCAACTTTGTGCTCCACTGGGCTCCTCTCCCCTGGAACCGCAAGCGTGATCACGCTCAGCGCACCGTTGCCAAGATCTACATGGATACCATTAAGGAACGACGAGCCCTCGGTGACGATGACAAGGAACTGGATATGCTGAAGCACCTCATGAAGTCAGTCTACAAGAACGGCACCCCTGTCCCTGACCACGAGATTGCCCACATGATGATTGCCCTTCTCATGGCTGGCCAGCATTCTTCGTCCTCCACCAGCTCTTGGATCATGCTCCATCTCGCTCAGTACCCTCAGGTTGTCGAAGACCTCTACCAGGAGCAGGTCAAGGCCCTGGGCGCCGATCTGCCTCCCCTCCAGTACGAGGATTTCGCCAAGCTGCCCCTGAACCAAGCTATTGTCAAGGAGACTCTCCGCCTGAACGCCCCTATCCACTCCATCATGCGCAAGGTCAAGCAGCCGATGCCCGTCCCCGGCACCAAATATGTCGTTCCCCCTTCTCACGTCCTTCTCGCTGCTCCTGGCGTCAGTGGCTCTGACCCTACCTACTTCCCCAACCCTGATAAGTGGGATCCTTACCGCTGGCTGCCTGGCTCTCCCAACGCTCCCCTGATGGCCCGAAATGACGAGGAGGAAGAGAAGATCGACTACGGCTACGGTATTGTCAGCAAGGGTGCGGCTTCTCCTTACCTTCCCTTTGGTGCCGGTCGTCACCGATGTATTGGCGAGCACTTTGCCAATCTGCAGCTCCAGACCATCATTGCCGAGACGGTGCGCATGTTCAAGCTGAGCAACGTGGATGGCAGCAACAACATTGTCGGCACAGACTACGCTTCCCTATTCTCTCGACCTCTTGAGCCTGCCAAGATTCGATGGGAGCGGAGAGACTAAGATGTCAGCGTCTTGAAGGGAGTGTGGATGAGTTAACAAAAGGCAAGCAAAAATACACCCCAGGATTTTTTGAGTTGGGTTGGATGCGTACTGTATATGATATCTTACGTCGGAGTTTTTGGGATGCATGGGAGGAAACAAATAAAGCACATGATGGTAATGGCTGCATCATGAACTGTAATAACTATTATCACTATTACTACTACCTAATAACGCCAGTAGAGCTTTGAATAGAGCTAGACGAAAAAGGAAGACGAATAGAAGCTTTCTTACAAAAGCCAAAAAAAAGCTCCTTTTTATAACATCACATGCACTCTTTCGTCCTGACCAAGTTGCCCCGAATCGGAAAGACTGTTCTGACGCCCCGATCTCCATCCAAATCGGTCTTGGGGCCGAAGGTGAGACGTAAACCCGCACGGCAAAGCCGCCATATCCGGTCCAGACCACGGACCACGGGGGCTCGGCATTCAGATCTCGGCAAGGCAGATTGACAGAAATAGTAACCACGCTCGCTAATGAGAAAAAGCCCCTAGGTTCGCATGGGCTCACCCTCACCTCGACGCTTTTTTAAGTTCTCTTCAATCACACCACGGCCGGATCCTTTATTATGGAGAGAAGGCAGCCCCTGGGAGCTAGCTTGCCGTCCGCTCGGGTCACCCTTTAAGCCAGCCTTTCCCAGCACGTAAACTGCGTTCCTTTCTGTTCAGTCTCCTCATCATAGACCATAATCTCCGCTCATCGTGGCGTCATAAAGCTATTCCCTTCATTCTAGTCTCATTTATAGAAACTCACATTCATTTTTTTCTCTTGGGTTACTGTTTACTCACGAGGTTTGCGACATGGCTCATCAGTACGGCCCCTATGTTCGACTCTGGGGCATTCGTCCGTCACAGCTGCCCTCAGAGAACGCGTCAGCTCAGGATCTCACTCCTTTACTCCAGTCAATATTGAACGAAGCAGTTACTTTTGTCGACACCGTACCGCCACAACCATCATCCTCATCATCATCGGCCTCGTCGGGCAGATCCAACCAGGGAACTGGAGATGGACCATGGAAGGCCAAGGGATGCAGGGCGTTTCACCACTCAGCCGCGCCAGTGCACATGTTTGAGCGGGTTGTCTCAGCTGAAGAGCTGAAAGCGATAGCCAAGGACCAGAACCTCCCCCAGGCGACCAACGGCTCAAAATTCAAGCCAGAAACCTGGAGTCTGAGACGAAGTGTTCACGAAGGAGCGAAGAAGGCCGGCACCGCAGACTGGGAAGAATGGCTACAGTGTTTCAAGGAGGGCCACGCAGACGCGGAGATGAAGTTTACTCCCACGGTGATGAGCCACACGCTGAAGAAGCAGTGGGATTGCACGGGCGCAGAGGTCACGCTGGGAGGCGACGTGTACGAGAACCTCACACTGAAGCTGGAAGAGTCGGTGCACAAGATGCCTGCGCCGCTCAACAACCGCGCGTTTCCCGTGCTGCAGGTGACGGCGGCGGTACGAGGACGGCGCGAGTTCATCGTTGTTCAGATCGCGGCGGTGCCGGAGACTCTGAGCAGCGAAGAGTCAAGGTCCGACGGCGCCCTGAGAGGCACGTACACGAGCGTGGAGCGCTTTCGAGAGGTGGACGAGCAAGGAAACGTCGAGTGGCTGATGGGGACGGTGTCGGATGCGAGAGGCGTGCTGCCGGCTTGGATCCAGAAGATGGCGGTTCCGGGGCAGATTGCCAAGGACGTGGACATGTTTCTGGAGTGGATTGCGAAACAGCGAGATGGAAAATAGACGGCGTGGTTTCTTTCTTTCTTTTGATGACAGAGACGACTGATTATGTTGGTTGTTGGGACGTTGATGTGTTTGTATGTTGTATGGAGAGGATCAAGCGATGAAGTGAAGAGCGCAGTTGTTATATACCTATACCTACTCGGTATTTCCCTTTAAATATCTTATCTAATAGCGAATTGGATTTTTATCGTAATAGATTGCACCATTGCCGTTTTGGGATTTGCCCAGCGGTGTGGTTGGACGGAAGGAGGATACGAGGGCTTTCCCCGTTATCCATCCTTACACTTGGAAGGAAGCATCTGGCCCTCATTACCATTCACAACCATCATCATTTTTTCTACTCATTCTTTCTTTCGCATCATAACTTATATACTGTATGATCTACTTACATCGGACAACACAAACAGAAAGCTCATTCTGAAGCCAACATGACCAGAGGCCGTTCCGTCCCAGCAACAGTACTATCAACTGGATCCAGCTCCAGATCAAACGACACCACCAAGGCCATAAGCACAGCCATAATACCCTCATCCTCATCCATCTCGCCCATTCCCACAAATGGCCCCCTCACCACCAGAAACGGCTCCAAGCTCCTCGCCCAAGCAGATGCCCTCGCACGCATGACCATCGAGTTCAACGTCCGCGCCGTCAGCGCCCAAACAGAGCGTCTGGAAAAGGGCCTCAACAAACTCATGATGTCCACCAAAGAAGACAAAGAATTCCGAGAAAGCCACGACGCGAGGCTGCAGAGCCTGTGTAAGGAGATTCTCGTGGTGAAGCAGCGCATGGAAGAGATTCAGGGGCCGGAGTGGAATGGCAGCGGTAAGGATGGGCTGGAAGGGGTTAAGAAGGAAGTTGATGCGTCTATTGAGTTGTTGAAGAAGGAGATGGAGGAGCTCAAGGGTTTGGTTGGGGATATTTCGAGTACGTTGGATAAGCTCCCGACGGCGGCTGAAGCAGAGGCTTTGATAAGGCGTACTCAGGCTTCAGTATCAACAGGAGGGGGTAGAGAGATCCAAACGAGATCAAAGGCTGCAAAGACACTCGCGGAATCTAGTAAGCATATTCGCCATTTCTCTATTATTCTATATATCTTGTCTCCCTAAGGTATACTCAGCACTCACAACTTGAGTCAATGAAACAGCAAGAAGCCAAGTTTCCATCAAGCAGCGTATAGACGATGCAATCGGCTCAACCCGTCGCTGGAACCGAGACCACAAAACAACCAAGCTGAGCGATGCCACTTTCATAGCCAACTACCTTAGACAGCAATCCAAACGCGACCCACCAATGGCAGTCTACATACAAAGATCGATCAAGCGCCATGTCAGCCGCAGTGCTCGCCAAAAGGCAAAGGATCGTCCCAAGAACCTTGAGCAGTTTTGCCAGGAATTGGTGTGGAAGGACGTCATCGAGACGGCGGAGGAGGTGCTGGTGAGGAATGTGGCGCGGACAGCGAAAGCGTTGGAGGAGCGGGTGGGCTTGTCATGATTGAATGGGATTGCATATACGGCTGAGATGTAGTGAGAAATGTACACGTCTTCATGATTCTCTAAGATTAGCAAGAAGAAAGACTTTTGACGTCAAATAGTTGTTGCAATTCAATTTCAGAGCTTCCAGTTTCATGATACATACACGAGGTCATTTATCTTGTGTGTTCATATCATAGTTTGATACTAGCATGTCTATTGCAGTCGCTGATTGGCATCTAGCCTCCATAGATATCAATGAAAAAAGAGGGCTATACCAAATCTCGATCGCTTCCTCCATATCGAAATAATCATCAAACGAAGAAAACGGGTAAGAGACATCAAAACGCCATTCCAGCCGCCGTTCCTTGCACGTTATATCATTCTCGCCCTTTTAACCAGTCCGTAAACTCCACGCCAGGGCGAATGGCAGAAAAAAAAAAAGAATACCGAAGTAAAAAGCCCAGTAGATGGATTATTATGTAAGTAGAGGGGAAAATGAAGCTCCCCATAAGTGACCAAGGTTCTTAATCATCGGCCTCGATGCCGATGGAAGACTGCTTGAGCTCAATCTCCGACTTGAGCTGCTTGATCTGGTTCTCGAGACGAGTCCTGAGAATCTTGTTCTGTGTCCTTTCAAAGTCGGCCACACGAGCGGCGAGCTGCTTCTTAAGATCATTGATGATGTCCTTGACGCCCTGCTCCTCGTCGCGTTGAGCCCGCGCATCTTCATCAAGGTCGTCATCGTCGTCGTCGTCGTCGTCATCGTCATCATCGTCGTCTTCAGATTCGCTTGCCTCGATGCTATGTTGTAGCATTGAGGCCGAAGGCGTTGCGGCGAGTGCAGCCGTAGGAGTTTGGGTGTCCATGGCAGTAGCGGGGGTTTCGGCCATGAGTTCATCGGCAAAGGCTGCTTCCAGATCGGCCTCGAGATCGAAATCGTTTTCTTCCTCGACGCCCATGGTGACGTGCTGTTGGCCGAAATAGCCCATGCTGTCGTCCATTTCGCCTTCAGCGTCCTCCTCTCCGTCTTCGTCCAAGCCGTTTTCACGCTCATCGACCCATTCCCATTTTGTGGAGGCGCACTTAGCGTCCTCGGTGAGAAGTCGTTCGACTTCAGCTTCTTTGTCCTCGATTTCCTTGCGGCTGATGGTCTTGGCAAACCGTCGATTCACGCAGTCGTGCATAGGCGGTGTCAGGCCATGCGGCCACTTGAAGTTTGAGTCAATTATGCTGGGCAGAGGCGCGTGCCTCGCTTCCTCTTCGCTTTTCACAGCCTGGAATACGTAGAACATCTGGCAGATGTCTGCCGACTTCATCAATGACTTGCGGTCCCACGTCTTCATCGACTCCGTGATGGTGGGCAAATCGACCATGACAGCCGCAAAGCACTGGCCCTTGACAGTCACAACTCCGCGTCTAGAGTCCTCTTCGAAAAATCTCATGTAAATATCAGCCCCCCCTGCCGCCTTGGGCAGCCCAATCTTGCCGTTCTCCATACACGTGCGTACGTAGTCTGCGTGCTCGCCGGGCAACATGCGTAGGATAAACTGCTCTTCGATCGCCGGGTCGACTTCATTATCGCTGGCTTCGGAGTCATAGCCATCGCCGGGAGGATGGACAGGCGGACGACCACGAGGCTTGAGCACCAATTGAGTAAGCCCAGCCTTGGATCCCGCCTTGACCTTTGTTCCGCCACCTCCTCCACCTACCTTGGCGATGGGCCTGATCTTGATTTTTTGTTTTGTCGCGGGCGGGGGGCCATTGCCCACGGTGCCAGCCGTGCTTCCACGCAGCGGCGCCTCGTCTTCGTCGTCGCTAAGCGAGCGCTTCTTGCTTTCGATGAGCTTCTGGCTCGGTTTCGCTTGTCGGCCCGCTTTCGTCGTCACCACTGGTGGTAACCCTTTATCCTTGTCCTTTTCTTTCTCTTTCTTGGTCTCTTGGTCTTTGCCCACGTCCTTCATCAACACATCCTTGTTCGCTGAGACTCCCGCCGGCGTCGGCGGCTGTGACGAGCTGATCTTTAGCTTCACCTTGCGCGGGCCTTCGCCGGGCGTCGTTAGAGGAGGGTGTGCGGACGAGGAAGCCCCTCCAGGTGTCACTGCAGCGTCTCCAATGAAGGACGACGAGCGGCTCACGTTGAGCTTGAGCCGCGGCTTCGGGGGTGGTGCAGGAGCTGCAGGAGCCGCGTTGGCATCGCCTCCGGGACTAGGCGCCGACATGGTCGTGATCTGAAGGCGAGCGGTTCGATGGCGATGATTTGGTGAGTGATGGTAGATGTAATGAGTAGAAGAAAGAAAGGCAGGAGAGATTGTAGATGTTTGCTGTGGTTGACTTCTGTGGAAAGGAATGGAATTGGAGGGAGTAGCGAGCTGCGAATTGAAGTTCACAGAAGCTTTGTCGCGGAAGCCACGCTCGGGCAGTAGCCTCGCAGGGAATTGTGGGGCTGGCAACGCGCTATTCAATTGTGGCAACTTTCACCATTGAGTAGAGATTCAGAATACATTGTCCCTACAAAAGATCTCCATCTGGTCCATATAAGACCAAAACTGAGAGAAATCTCAACTGTGCTTCTGCATTGATTTTCTTATTTCTTGGAGGAAAAAGTTCTCATGGAAATACAGGTAACGCAGCCAAAACAACATCCGTCTGGGACTTAGACCGTATATATATACTAGATGTACCTTTACTGCAAAAAGAACAAGATTCAGAGGCAAAAGTGATGCATTTTTTGTATGCAGAGTCATCCGGTGAATGCACAGCTAAACTGCGTAAAATTTTGTAAATGAATGCTGTCCCAAGTCCAGCAACACAACTATGAAACATGGAGAATAGTAATAAAAAGAAAAGACAGTCATGCTCGCTTCATCAAAATCATATCCCCCAAACGCCGTGCAATGCCCATCCACCACGATACAAGATCAGCCCACACCAAAAATCTGCATAAGCAAGCCCCCAAAAGTTGTTCTTTACATGTAAGAATAAGATGGGTTCCCCAAGAAAGGAAGACAATGATTTAATTCATCCAACCCCATGGGTAGTTGCCATCAATGTTGACCCAACCTCCCTTTTCAATTCCATCCTCCCATCCCATCATCACCGCCAGCATCTTGCAGCCCATCGAACTCACAGTGCATACAATCTTGTCACTTGCCCCCGCCAAAACTGCCAGGTCAAGCATATACGCCCTGCCCATGTAGCTGCGCAACTGAATCGTCTGCTCAGAGGGCGGTTCTATCCGCCCCGCCGACGCTCCATTCGCATGGCCGTTGTGCTTCCTGTCAAACCCGAGGTTCCAAAACATGGGCGCAAAGAACCCGCCTTCCCATTGCAAGGTTTCATCCTTGAAATGATGAAGCACATTCTTGTCGACCTCTTCCCGTGGAGCGGCTTCTTTAGAGGCCAAGCGGATGCGCTCCTGCGCAAACAAGGCGTCGGAGAAGTCTGGCTGCTTGTAGACAGCAGGGTCGTCGGAGGCGATTATGGTGATGGATTGGTTTGTGGGCATTTCATGGCTCTCAGACGAGCTGTAGTGGGCGCCCACCAGCTCCTGGACCTTGCTGAGGAACACTTCGGATGGGATATAAGTGTTGCGATATTGGTACTCGAGAGGGTGCGAATCACCGCGCCGAACATGGAGCCCAATGATGGGGACATGCGAGACGGCTGAATCGGCTTCCATCGCCTGCTTTCTCAGTTGTTGCACCCGATTATGGGCATACTCTTGGTCATCGGCATTGATCTTGAAGAGTGCCTCATACCCCGATCTTGCAAGTCCCATCAGATCTCGTAGGTTGTTGCTGGTTCCGGCGGCGCGGTGGTATTTAGCCATTAAAGCCGGGAAAACATCCTTGAGTGTCGTGCCGGTGACAACCAGATGCTTTGCCTGTGCCGGGCAAGGAAGCATCCGATGTCGGGGAGGTGGCCGGCAATCAGGAACCGGTGGTGCCTGGAAGATGTCGGTATACTGTCCATAGGCCCAGCGAGAGTCGTCGATGAAAAAGGCCCTGCCGTCTTGTTTGGCGAGGCCGTAAAGCATCCACATGCTCATGACGGCAGTGCCCAGCCCAGCGTCAGAGCTCTCCAGCACATACGTGGCCGAAGACTGGCAGATAGGTAGTCCAGCCATGGACTCCCAGTTCAAGCCAACAAAGTGCCCAGATTTTGGGGTAGTATCTCCATGTGCAACAGGAGGCAACAGTCCGTATAGTTCAGCCTCATACACGTCGACAAAATACTCGTCCACGGCATCATAGTTAAGCTTGTCTTCGTCAGACAACGGGGCTTTACCACGAAGCTCTCTCGTATGAGCTGAGACCTCGCGGCATTTGCTTCCCATGCCATCGTATTCCTCCACCGTCAGAGGGAAATCATAGTGGTGCGGGATAGACATGGTCCACTTGGACTTGGAATGGCTATGGCTGACAACGATGGGCGTTGGAAAATCTGGAATCGCGTCCTGCCCAACCATTTCGAACTCTTCTGTTGTGAAATGGGGCCATACTGCTATGATGGAGTCTTTGTTTCGGAAGGCAAGGCGGGCAAAGTATAGGGCTGTAAATAGCGTGATTAAATAAAGCATATATCGCAGCACTCGGCTTGGTCGAGCAATCAAGGCTTTTGCAGGCGACTTCTTTGGCCGCGGCACCAGTGCGGGAAGACTGGGTGAAGGAGGAGGAGAGAAGAGAAGATGGTTAAAGTTGAATCGAGCCGAAGTCGATGAGAGCGGTGCTTTCTCATAGTTGTTGTATGAAGCATTTCGACGGAGGTTGAGCCGTGGAGGTGCAATCATGACCTTGGTGTGAGTCGAGAGATCCAGCGGAGGAACCATGGTGACGGTGATGCCTGTTGAGTGAAGTCCACCATATAACAAATGACTAATACATGAATCTGAAATGATAATAATAATAAAAATATGTGAGAGAATGAGAGAAAGGATGAAGGGTGCGCGAGTATTTCCAATAAGATGCCAATACCAAGGGAGAGTGTACCCAGCCTCAGTAAGAGACGACTCGATATGCCACAAGACAAGAGCAGGCCACCCGAGCAGCCGAGGGAGGAAAAGTAACAGTAATAATAATAAAAAGAGAGCGGCAGAGACGGGTCAGCCAAGATCAGGCTCTCAACCACTCACACCCTTTATAATAAACAAGGAGAGCGAGGCGTGCAGGTATTCCAATAAAGTTTTCCCCCACACAGCGTTAGGCAAAAAGATGAGGACCCTAGCAGACACCGCCGATCATCATGGGAGCCAAGGGCTTTTTGATAGTAAGGCACTTCCGAGGCTTGTCTCTGAGGATGCCGAGCAGCTGATGCGTGTGCGACTTGTTCCTATCACGGCTCAAGGGCCACGTCGATCCCGCCAGTGCCACCCGAAGCGGAATGAGAAGCGAGGAAGAGAGAAACACAAGGGCAACAGAAAGGGGGTGAAAGGGAGAAGAATGAAGACGGGAAGCGGCAAAGATTGACGTTCAACGTCAATGCGATGGCTTTTGGCCAGCAGGATGATGCCGAAGGAGAGTTGAGAGGGAATCTGGAGAATGGAAATAGTAGGCATCGACGGGGATCGTGAGAAGGGTATAAGCCTGGCTGATGCATGTACTCGTATGTACTCCCCACCTAAGGAACTAAGGCAAGGGACAACAGCCAAACAGAAATCAGATCAAATCAAATCAAATAAAGAAAAGCAAAATACTAGCACAATAGAGACGGGCCAGCTTCCGGCCTGTCCTGTGGGCGGCTGGTCAAACACCTGCAGCTCTCTCGGGAGCGCGGTCTCTTTGACTGGCCCTTTTGCAGTCCCCTAGCATCGACAGGGTCCCTGGTGTCTTTGTTCAACTGTGGGGAGGGAGTGAGGCTTGATGTCATGTCTCTGGTGACCCTGGTCGATTGAGAGACATACATACGCAAGAGAGAAATACAATAGGTACGGAGTATTAGAGAGCTTCCCAAGGCGGCAGGCTGGAATAATGCTAGGGGATGCCGCGAGCCACCCCAAAAGTGTTTCCGAATCATGAAAATCATCCGACGCTCAGCCTGAATGAAACAATGCTGGCAGGACAGCAGAAATGCATAACAGCATCAGAAAAGAAGACGAAAAAAGAGGCCTAATGCATTGAGGCCAGTACAGTAGAGATGGGAGAAAATAAAAAAGCCCAGGCAACCACTGCTCCGGGAGCGCATTGTATCACCCTCTCACCATTTGATTGTTTCCACCAACTTGCATCTCAATACGTCACACGCCAACCAAAGGGGGCGTTCCAGCCAGAGACACACAGTCCACAATGCGGCCCCAGCCCGGACATCCGTCCCCTAGTTGTTTTTTTCTTTTCTTCTTTCAATTCTAGCGGGCGCTTAGAAGACAGCTGAAAGACAAGGAACAGTAGGAAAAAAAAACGAAGAAAAAAAGAAAGGAAATAGTGATAGTCGTTGCCAGTAAGTGACAAGGGGGGACTTACAGTACATACCCTGGCTGGCGTCATGCCTCACTGGGGATCCTGTAAGAAACGGACTTGAAACCGATGATTCGGTTGGTCTGGAGAGACTTTTGGCGCCTGCGGGTTGGGCGTATTTAGGCGGCATCGCGTGTTTCAGATTGGCAGCCTGATCCACTTCTATGCTGCACGACGACTGAGGCAAAGAGGATGCGATCCAATGGAAATGTCGAGCTGCTTGTTTCTATGCTTATTCTCTCACTGCGTCCCCCGAGGAATAAGAATGAATAAGAAATGCTGTAGTGAGGCAAAATCTTACAACTAGATACCTATTTTAAGCAAAAGCTGCCTAGAGAGGGAAAATGGTTTGATGCCATCTCGTAAACACCCCCATACTCCAATCCTTTAAACCTTCAAGCCCATCCCAACCATACAAGTAAAAACACCACCTATTCAAAACTTTCCCTCCCTCCATCAAAAGTAATCCATCAAAAAAACATGCAAGCCACAAAAGATCTTTTTCTTCTTCCCACACTTAGTTAAAATAGGCACCTCGGTTCGTCCCTACGCCGGCCCACAACATGCACTCATAAGGTACTCATAAGATATCCTCTCCCACTTTTTAATCTATCTGACGCTCGCCATTCGGCCCATCCCAATCTCCATGCTTATTAGATGCCGCCTTTTAGATACTTAATATCACACCAATATACGATACGAACAGCGAATCTTATACCTCGTACCATGTGAATATTGTACTAATTAATAGTACTCGTATCTGTAGAGTCCGCTTTTCTCGTGTGCTCGTTCGGTCGTCTCCGAACGTTGTAATCCACTCTTGCTTTCCATATTTCCTTCTTTCCTTGTTCTTCGTTTCTTCCTCTTTTGTTGTCCATATCAGATACTGGAGAATGGGGCAGAGTTGGATACCACGTAATACCCCGACATATACACCTTAGTAATAGTAAGCAGTTCGGCAGATATAAGTGTTAGATATCTGGTAGACGTATACAGTTCATTTTATCTAATACCACCTTGGCGCAATATCATAGACTACTACCTTCGATTTTATACACTTATAATATCTCCATATGTTCATTTCATCTATTATCTGTACATCCAAAACATCTTCACGCTTGCTTAAAAGTTCAGAGTAGAAAATCATCATACAACGATGTTGTTCTTTTTGAATCATAGCTTGCGCTTCGCATAAACTAGAATCTTCGCTAGAGCAAGCAAACAAAAAAAAAAGGGAGAGAGAGAAACGTTCGAAGATGACGGAGAAAGAAAAACCACAATGCCTGTCCACCCGAGGCTCCTTTTGCCCATTTTGAAGTCATATAATATAGCCCAAATGTAAAACCCTAACCAGGCAAGAGAATGGGAGGAGCAGGATTTCGAATCCAATACTCCTCCTTCTCTGCCATACTCTGCAGCTTCTTCTGCCGCCACGAAACATCATCAAGACGCAAATCGCGCACAAGGGGGTATTCTTACACCAGCAACGAACCATCTCGTCCAATCCACACATCAAAACCTCTAAGCGACTCGGAATGCTGCATCATGAATCAAAACAAAGACCCCACTCGTGCTGCCCCCTTCTTGCAGAGCAAACAAGAAACAAACTCAAAAGCTCGGGTATAACATAAAAAAACAAACAAACACAATAGGGGAAGAAAACAAATTTGGCTCCCATGCCTGAACTCCTTGTCCCACCAAAAATTGCCGCAAATAGCTCTCATCACATTGCAGTCTGGGATTGCAACTTAAAGACTCCGGCCCATGGCCATGCTCTTTCCCCTCCTCCTCCTTTCACCCGTGTGCTCTCGGGGCTTCACGATGCAGCTTCAACAGGGGCGCTGCGCTCTCCAATGGGTGTCGGTACGCGCCGCAACGGTGGGAGCTCGCTGGGTGGCTCGCCTAATGATCCCAACCGGTGGCTAGGTGCCAGTCGTACACTCCCCCGAGCACCTCTAATGATCTGGCCGTTGTCGACTCTGTCTTGAATCATTTCCTCCAGCATATTGTTCATCTCATCAATACTCTTCGTCCTTCTCTTGGATTCCTTTATCGTGGGACTCCATGGGTGAGCACTCCGCATTCCATCCTGTGATTGGGGTGACCGAGGCTCTGTCATCGCATCGGCATTGTCCCGTGAGCGAGCTGCGCTTCTCAAGGCAGCCAGCATGCGATCCTTGTCGTCCAGCCTGGCTCGTAGATCGGCAATCTCGGCATCCTTCTCCTTCAGCAAGGCAGCTACACTGTGATCCTCGCCCACCATGATGCCCTTGGTGGGTACCGAGAAGCCAGACGATGTCCTAGAAGAGCTGGCTCGGCGTGCTTGGAGCAGTCGTTTTTCAAGCGTCGAGATGTATCGATTCTTGTCCGCGAGGTCGGCCTGTAGTGCTCGGTTCTGCGCAGTCAGGGAGGCCATCCCATCTCCGTTCTCCCCGACGCTATCCTCCTCTGCGTCAATGATTTCAGCAGCTGCTTCACCCGACGACATTCGTTTGGCCCCATAGCTGGACCTCCGTCCAATGGTAGAATTTGACGCTACTGACGCCGTCCGCTCCAAGGGCGACCGTATTGAGATGGCAACTGACGATCGAGCTGATCCAGGCACCAACGAAATCTGTGAATATCGTGCGAGCGCGCTCATGGTGCCATTCGAGTTGACACCAGCTGACTTGGAGCTGAGAATCAATCGGTTAAGATGATCAATTCGTTCTTTCAGCGCCGTCCTTGCAAGTTGCATTTCCAATATTTGCTCCTCGTGCCGTTCAGCCATCTGCGCTGTCTGAGCACGGTCGTGCTCAACAAGCTCCTTGATCTCTTCATCATTCTTCTTGGTGGCCTGAGTCTCCAGCTCCTTTTTCAATTCCTGAATCTCCATCCGATACCGCTCCAACAGCACCCGTGCGGCGCCATCTCCTCCGGCGCCTAGTGCTTCTTCGGCCCTCTTGGCATGACTGACAATACTGTTCTTTGCGCGCGACGCGAACTTGAGGGTATTCAGAGTTTCGATGGTGTGGTTGGCAGAAGTTGCCGCGGTTCCAGTCACTCCAAGCGCGGCCGTGCAAAGAATACTGACGAGGGAGTTACCAGAGAGAGCCCCCTGAAGCAGACGCGTCAGTTTGCTGTCTCGGTAAGGTAGATGCTTGCCATCTTTATCGCCGCCTTTGTCCTTCCATTCGGAGAGCTTTGCAATGACCGTTCCGAGAGTGAGAAGACTCTTGTTGATGTGCGCACCCTCTTGTCTTCGCTCCTTGGACTCTGCGGCCTTTTCTGAACCAGCAAGATCGATCAAGCTTAAAGTAGAGACTCGAACGCCTCCGGGCACGATGGCTGATCGCTTGTCGCCGGCGCCGGCGCCAGGATTAGCTGGCATTCGCTCTCGGCTTTCAACGATGATTTGGACGACGGCGTGACTTCGAGAACTTCGGGCGTTGAATTGTGTGCTGGCTGTTCGGCGGGCTTGGTCGCCTCGAGCTATGACTCGAAGCAGCTGCGTGGGACTCTGGACAATTTCCTCCTTCAGCGGAGTGGCATAGACGCCACGCTTGCTGTCTTCTCGCAGCTTGATTTCCTCTTGAGGAGCCGCAGCGCCACCTGCAGAGGCCATGCTCAACAGGTCGTGAATTTTTTCGTTATAAATTTCAAGGTAGCTCACTCTCAGCAAAAACTCGCGAGAAGGTGTTTCGCGAATGTAAGAAAAGATGTCTGTAATCGCCAAAGGGATGACACCAGGTGAAGATGCCGTTCCTTGCATGGAGAAGGTCTTGCCAGTTCCCGTCTGGCCATAGGCAAACACTGTACCATGGTAACCTTCCATTACTCTGCGGACTAGGCGCTTGGCCATGTGGTCGTAGACGCGGGCGTTGTTATCGTGAGTCGTAAAGACATTGTCTAAAGGAATTTAGTCAACACATCTCTCATATTGAAAGTGGCGGGCTTGGGACGCATACCATAGTAATAATCGCCCCCTTCTTTTCCTTTGTATCCGATCAGAGACCTTCGACCGTCGACCATCCATTCTCCGTCGGCGTGGTTGTCGTTTGTTGCATCTGGTCGCACTCGGACGCTGACAATAACATTGCCCTTTATTTCGCCAGTCGAGGCTCGTTTTTCAGAGGCGCTGCCGGACGCGTCGGCGGAGTCTTCGTATGTCGTTGCTGAAGTGGAATAGGAGCCCTGAGCAGAGGAACTTCGACTATGAGGGGGGGACGATACACTGATGACACCATCAGACATGCGGACGCTGCTTATGAATTTACCTTCGGCACTGCCATTTAACAGACTCGGCGTGGGCGTTGGAGTGTTGCTACTGGCTACGGAGTCTCTAGCGGACTTTGGTTTTCGCGTAGAGCGAGCTTTGTCGCCTCCTGCCAGAGGGCTGGATGGCATGCTGCCGAATCGATTGTCGCCCTTGGGAGGTTTCGGAAATGAATTGATGCTAACAGCTTTTCGGAGTTGGCCAGCCTTTGGCATCGGAGGAACTGCACCGTTGGAGGAAACGGTAGATGCTGAGGAGGGTGCTCGTAAACCGCTTCGGGGCGCATTTGGTGTCTTGGGACTGGGGATGGAGGCTATGCTTTTCCGACTCTTGGGGACGGAAAGAGTGGGAAGAGAAGTGTCTGAGGGCCCCATCGAGGGGCGAGGGCGCGGAAGAGCGGTCGCCATACTGCCTTTCGGTGTGGTATAAGAAAGCGCAGTGGGTATAAGAATTATGCTGGCTGGCTGTGCGTGATGGCTTGTGCGTAGTGCTTTGTGCCCTCAGAGGCTTCAGCCGTCCATGAACGGCAGATGCGTTGGGCCAGATGTCGAATGGCAGAGGTAATGCAGCGCTATCGGGTGCAGACAGGCCGCAAGAATGGAGACAAAGTAGCCCGACCGACGGGGGGGAGTAAATTACTCAATAACACAGGCGAAACAGCGGTACCTGGTAAATATGATCATGTTAGCATTGCAGCCTGCAGCGAGTCGCCTGCCTATCCTTTGTCGATATGCAGCCCACAAGGCGATTTGGGTATGTCGCTGAGGATAGGGGGCTGAGAAGCATCCACGATGGAGGGGGGGTCATACCGCTCTCTCCCACAAGAGTGTCCGGAGAAGTCTTTGCGTGGTGTGTAGCGAACAAAGGCGAAGCGGAGCAACTGGGTCTCAAATCCCAGCCAGAGATATCCCGACCTACGATGAACGAGATCCGCCTGAAGAAGAAAAAAAAAACAGAGAGCAAAAACAACGAAAAAAAGAAAAAAAACAGGGTGACTCGGGGCGAGGGTTTCTTGTCGTCGGTGGCCAACAGAAGAGCGGTGGATTTTCCTTTTTTTCCCTTTGGGGAAAACTAATAAGATTTGATGACTGATGGACCTGCCGATAAAGTACCGCCGGGGGTGGCCAACGGACAAGTCGAGAACCGCAAGGCAACACTCGAAGCTACAACAAACTCGACGATGAAAAACTTGCCAGATGGGTTCTGGCTTCGGAAGAAAGAAAGAAGATGTAAGCAGCTATGGCTTATGGAGGTGCGATCGTGGGCACCAGCGTCTAGTTGAAGGGCGATTTGCGCAAAAGAGACTGGATGCAAAAGTCACGGGAATGGGCGCGCGGACAAGGGCGATTGCAGGGAAGGCCTTCGGGGGGACGCAGCGAGAGATCGATGTACATGAACAAGGGCCAGCGGTCTAGCGGTACTGACGTCGCATATTCGTACAAGTATACGACAAAAGAGATGGAGAAAAAGAAGGTCGGAAAGGCGAAACGAATGGAATGCGATTCCAGAGCGGGAGAAGGAGAGTGTGGAGGTTTTGCAATGGAAGACTTTGCGAGAGACAGAATGTCTTGCCTTGCCCAGGGCATATGGGAGAAACTATCGATAGGTAATGTACAAGTAGGTGAGATTTGACTGAAGTGGCTGCGTCCAGTCCGAAGCACAGCTGCGGTACATATGCATGTACATGTATGGACCGCATCACATCCAAAGAACTGCATAGATTGGTTCAATAGGTACTCGTACATACATGCAGATTGGAAATTGGCCTCGGGTGTGATTCAAGGGCCCTCACAAGGTGATTGCCGTAATTAAGCATCCAGCCCAATCCTGGAGGTTTTGCTGCTCGCACCGGCAACAACAAAAAGCTGCACTAAACTGGTTGGTCGAGCAATGGCAACTCGCAAGTGGTACGAAAAGGAAGCTGCCTCTTCAGCCGGCAGCTTGGATTAGGCTGGGCAGGTCCGGGCTAGCGCGGCGATTGGTCCCTGGGCGCCGCCCTGGCTGTGGCGCCACCTCGCGCTAGGGCTTTGGCGCTCTAGCGCTGCAGCAGGTGCAAGGGCCCCCTGTGTCGCCAGCCACTGCAGTCATTGTGTGGTGCTGCGAGCCCGGGAACCTGCGAACACTGCTGCAGAAGGACACCGGGTACATCCAACTGATGCGTGAGGTGCTGCAGGGAGACACGCAGCTTTGAGTGGAAATACAGCACGCGCTACCCCGCTGCAGCTGCATTTGCAGCACTCAGTGAGCCTCCAATTAGCGACTTCACTACCTGACGCGCATTGTAACCCAGCACCTCAAAATTCTATTCTCTTGGTTGATGCAAAGTACACCACGTCCAAGCTGTATGTAGGTACTCGTACCTGCTGGGGAACGTCCAACGCCGTCACCCGTCGCGTCGGTCCTCCACACGAGGCTATCCGTTAATATGCACACGGGCCACTCCTTACTCACAGCACCATCTCTCTAACACGACGTTGTCTTCGCTTCCCTTCAATTATTTGCCCGATATCAATGTCCATCATGCAGATAAAGAAGCAATAATTATGCATCAACATTCCACCACTCACCTCCTTGGCCTTAATATAGCATAAAGAGGGGAGAAGGAAACCAAGAAGAAAAAGAAGAAGGACCTCATCCACCATCTCCCTCAACCCGATCCCTCAACCAATGTCTTCCCTCCGTCTAAGCCGCGAGGGCCAATTTCAGAGCCTGTCCTCGCCATGCCCGATTCCCCGAGAATGGCACCAAGAATCAGGGGAGCATCCCGGGACTATGCTGAAGAGGTCCAAGTTCCCTTTTTAGCTCCCCTAGACATTTTCTTTAGCGTCAAAGGGCGCCCTCGTAACAATCGAGTCTATATTAGTATCACAAGTATTGGCGAGTTGGCAGATGCAACATGAAGAAAAAGATTGGTTGGATCTGCTCTTCAGCCACCCCGATGGCGTCTTTTCCGCATGGCCGACCACGCGGGATCCAAGCTGAGGCAAGGGACTATCGAGTCTTCCGTCTCCATCGCCATAGAGCCATTGTGTCCATGTTCCAGTGAAACATGCTGCAGCTCGTGTCTGTGATGTGATGTGATTCCGACGAGAGAGATTCGAGTCATGCAGGCACCATCTGCAAGGCCTCCGGCAATTGACCGCATTAGCACTTGCGTCCGTTGCTTGCTTGGCCTGTACGACATCTGGATGCAGTAAAACGCTTTTCAAGGGTGTCGACATAATTTCTGATATGGATGAGTGCTAGTACCACCTTAGTATAGATCTTCAAAGGTGATGTGAGCCTTCTCCATGCTTTTAGCATCGTGAACAGAGCAAATGCCTCCATAAAATGTGACTCCGACTCCAGATTGCAGAACACGGCTCCATCTAGTTAATTTTCTTTATCAGCAAAAAACAGAATTCACACGACTTCAGATTCCCAATTCGGGACTCTCAATGGCCATCGTGGCGCCAAGATCCCGACTTCAGCTCCCTCGCTAAAGACCGATGACGGGCGTTTTGCCTTGCTTTGGCTCAAATTTCTTTTCTTCTTCTTTGGCCCCCCTGTTCGTCGCGGGTTCTCAAGCCAACAAAGCGACGCGTTCTGCAAGGCACGAGGTCCAGAACTCCAAAATGCGAGAATGTGATCAGTCACACCAGCTCCAGCCCGGGGGCTCCAGCATTACCATCCTTCAAACAAGTAGACTCGGCGACACCTTTTTGATGAGCCATGCTCCAAATCTCAATTTACACGTGCGAATAACGTGCAGCTTCTCGCGGTGCTTCTATAAATGCACCTTTACACCACAGGAACGTGAAACACCCTAGAATAACTGTAATTCCCGTTTTGGGTAGCACAGACCGTTCTCCGGAATTATATTCATGCTCCCCCCAAGATTAGAGTGCGTATTAATACAGCTCCAGATGATGGACGATTGCGCTTTTGCATAGTCAAATCAAGATGAGAACCCCTGGTCTATGCTCCGGTCGCTGAGGCAATCATCACAGGTGCTTCTCCAGAACGTGCCACGGTCGCAATTCGTATCCATCAGTTCTGCTGGCTAGTCAATGTCAGACGGAAGCACACCACCGTGATGAATTGTGACATTTCCGTGGCTCCGCCGTCTATCATGCACGGGACAGGGGCCGATTGGAATGGCACATGTCACCCAGAGGCTGATCGTGGAGCTACGTGAGAGCCATCGTTTGATCATCGCTTTAGCATAAAGCACAGTCTACAACTTGGACAAGAGCACGCTTGTCAGTGTCTAGCCGGTTAGTTAGTACTTAGTAGGTAGTGATGGGGTTTTTACTCGTATCCGGGATAGCTGTACATGAACTCTCATCACAGGTCATAAACGACACCTCTTATTGAGAACCATGTTGTTGTATCATACTCCCAATCCTCCATCTTGTAGTCCATCACGAGAAATTTCCATATACAAGGTATAGCGGAAAATAACATCAAGGTGATATGTAAATCATTCATCCGGCTAAGCAGATTCCACTAACATCGTGTCCCAACTCCATTCAACTACATGCAAGCAAGACATTGATATCTCGGCAAATATCCTCCTCACCAGCCCTACCAGGCTCATCACTCGCCATCTCGGCTATCATTATTGGCATAAACGATTTCTCACTTATACACCCCAGGGACCCCCCTTCAACGCCACATGTGTCGAAATAATCACCCTCCCAACGCCCTCACTCCCCTTCCAACACTCCCCGTCTCAAAAACCTCAACGATGCCCAGCCCAACCGCCTGCCCCAGCACCCACTCCCACTCGACGCCCCAAAAGTCCTTCCACCGCGTCCCGTAAAGACCTCCTCCTTCAAACCGCTCTCGGAACCAGGCCTCCGGCGCCTCGCCCCATCTCGTCTTGTCCAGCAACTCGCGAAGCCAGTCCACCGCCCCCTCCGCGAGCTTGAGATACCGCCCGTGTCCCGGCACCGCGATGCGGAAGTCGGACGCCTCTGATGAAGCCAGCGATGATCCCGTCAAGGTCGGCGCGCCGCCGCTACCGCCCGCAAGATGAAGCGCATTCTGGCCTCCCACTGCCGAGACGCTCCCAGAGGCAAAGCGAGACACGTGATGGATAGAAGTCAAGGTCGTGCGGTCCTCGGGACGGACATGAAGTGTCGTCCCCGGCGCGGCCTTTAGCGAGCTCGTCAAGAATCCCGCTCTCACCAGCTCGTCCGTCTGTGCATGCGTCACGGCGCCCCTAGGAATCGTCTGGGCCGTAGGATTATTCTTCAGAAACTCGAGAAACTGCTCCTTGGCCCCTTCAGACATGCCCGTCTTGCGCACCATGGCCTCCAGATCCGACGCCTCGATCAGGGCCTCGCCCATGCCGCCTCGCCGCTCGACCCTCACTTTGCGCAGCACGCCGCTCCTAGAGAGCTCGACCACCTCGCGCTCCACCTTTGACGGCGAAGTCAGGATCGCATTCAGGTGGCCCAGCGTGACGATGGGCGGCACCGTCAGCCTGTAGTTGAGAATCTCAGCCGACCGCGTAGACTTGAACCCCGTAGGCGGAACGGGCGTGAACATGCCGTTTCGAACATATCGCATCGCCTGGACCACGTCTCTCAGCGTCAGCTCCTCCTGGAGCAGCTTGACGACTCCCACGTCCGAGAGCTTGTCCTGAAACTCTGCATCCAAGTCATTTTTCGCCGCCGGCCTCTTGGCCTTCCGGGGAGACTGGGATGAAGAAGCCTTTGCGGTGCTTGTAGAGCTCTGTCTGGCAGGGCTTGGCCTGCTGGGCTTCCTCACCCGGTTGGATTTGCCCAGGATGGATCGTAGGTTCTGTGGCATTTTTTCCCTTTCTTTTTCTGTGACTCAACGTGCCGGATTCCTTTCTTTCGACTTATTCAGACCGACGCGACGAATTTGAAACTCCAGTCTCCGGTGACTCCTGTTGCCCAGTGTATTATCATCCTATCATGTCAGGCGCACATCCAAAGCAACGTGGCGAATTCACAGACGAATGAGAAATCATCTGAAAAAGTTTCATCCAAAATGCCCAGAATATAGAGACCAAGTCATGAATAGGTATGAAGAGAGTTAGTTAGTACTCCGTCGCCGTATGAGTAATGGGCAAGATTTGGATTCTGTGGCAAATTATGAACCGCAACCCTGAAAACCATTCCATCGGCTTACTAAACTTAGATCAAGAGCAGCCTCACTACGCGTATTAGTCGCAAATAGGCAATTTGAAGCCAACCATTATCTTCACTTAGATTTCGCTATAAATTTCAGTTCCGCTAAATCAACAGTTCCGCAATGCAATTTGACCAACCACTTATGCCCATGCTCTCCCTCCATTAATGTAAATTCGACAGCACTCCAACAATTAGCCAGCTGTAGTCAAAATATACGACGTAATTGCGCTCATCCGCTCACTCGTCAGCTTGAGTGAAATCTTCAAAAACTCCCTTGCAATCTCTGGATCCTTCTGCTGGAGCCTCTTCCAAGACTCTTGCCCCATCATCCAGACAGTGCAATCTCTCTCGACTTGCGCTGTCGCTGTGCGGCTCATTTCAGAGAAAAAGGGCAGCTCCCCCAAAGTAGTTCCCGCGACGATGCTCTCGCAAAACCAGCCTTGTGGCAGGTTATATTCCGCTCGGATGATGCCACGCTCAAGGAGGTAGAAGCCGTCTGCCGGCTGGCCACGTTTAAACAGAACTGTGCCAGCGGGATATTCCTTTCGTTCAAAGTACGGAGTTGCTTGGAACCAGAAATCCTCATTCTTGTCGCTCAACCCCTGGAAAATCTGCAACATGAGCCGCAGAGGTTCATTAAAGCTCTGCCACCTAGATCGGCGCTGGATCTCGACACTGTTGAGTGCGTCCTGGGCCGCTTCAGCAAGGTGATTGCGGCGTGGAGAGTTGAACGGAGCATCAAAGGAAGCCAGCGTCGCCGAAGTTGTTGGAACATCTAGGTTGGCGGTAGTATGCTTCGTCGAATTCAGCTCTTCTTGTCGGGCGTAGAGAGTTTTCAATAACTCGTTCTCGCAACTTTCTAGAGCCGAGTTCAAGTCCGGCAGCAACATAACTTCGATATTCCCGCTGCCTAGGCCCACGGCCCTTATGCTTCGACCAAGTTCGCTATCGGCATCAATACCACTCAAAATAAGGCTGACGCCCTTGTTGTTCAATAGCCGACTGATTGTGTTGAAGGCTTCACCAGCAGAGTAGTCGAGCCCACTAACGTGCCACATGTCGAGAATAAGGAACTTGATGGGTTTCTGGGCAAACGCATGATCGTCCAGTAGCGCTCGTATCTTGGCTTCTACGCTGACGACAGTGCCAAAGAACAGATATCCTGTGAGCTTCATGATGTAAATTTGCCGGCCGACTTGTTGTAAGTAGTTGTCCTGTGACGGGTTGCGTCTGACGGTAGAGGTCACGACTTCACCATCATAGGATGCTCGAATGGCTGATACTCTTGACGTCTGGATAACGAGTGATACAAACGCCAGCAATATTCCAACGCCAATGCCAACCACAAAGTCATAGATGCCCATAACTAGGACGATGATGATGACGGTGGCATACTCTGCGGGCCTAAGTTTCTTCCGTGGAAGCCATACCGCCTCAAGAAGCAGCTCAAATCCAAGGTCAAAAATAAGCGTTCCGACCATCATGACGGGGATCCATCCGATGATACTAGGGCCAATTACCATAACTCCAAACGTTAGAATCGCAAGCATGTAGCCAGCAAGCCGCTTGTTGCCTCCGGACCGCAGGAAGAAGACAGTATTGGCGTAGACTAGATAGTTTTGAATGCTACCTATGCACCCTGAAACGAAGTTGGAGTATCCATGAAGCTTAAGCTCCTTGTCTAAGTCGGCATTATCTTCCCCAGAGTTGAGTGCCAAGGCGGGGACGTTGATGGGGACATGAAGAATGCCAAAGAAGGTCAGAGCAAACATGGCTGGGATTACTTGAATGATTGCACCCCAGTTCACTAGTTGAAGTTCTGTCAAAGTCGTTAATATTGATATCCGGTGAGAATGAGGCGGAGAAAATACTCACGATACAAGGTGTAAAAGTACCACCAAGGTTCATCCGGAGGCGGTCCAACGAAAATCCATCCGTGATCTCGGAGCGTGCTCGGGTCTAAGGTATCGAGAGAGAAGACGAATAGGTAAAAAACTAGTGGGATGGCCAAGATGAAGAGGGGAAGGAAGTACTTGGATGCACCCTTCATCTGGCCATAGAATAGAATAATGGCCAAAGCAAGAGGACACACCCAAAGAGGAATTGTCTTGGTATCCATGAGCTTTTGCAGTGTATCGAGGTTATACTCAAGGCTGCCTTCCAGCCGGGCGGAAACCTCGAAACCCGTAGCTATCAAGAACCAACCAACACCACCAATACATCCTATCAGGATATGCCTGGGGATAAATCCGACCATAAAGCCAAACTTAAATCGGCCCATAAGGTAAAACACCAGGCCAGTTAGCATAGAGCTCAAGGCATAGGCAACGATCGTTGTGGCGATGACCGCGTCAGGATTGTCTTCGCCAACAATATCCAAAATCTTGGCTGCCATATTATGGAAGAAAGGAACGACCTCAATCTGGACCAGGGTTAGATAAAACGGGTAGATACATTAGTTTTAGGACAATTTGTACGTACAAGTTCAGATCCTACGGCTCCCCTGAATATGCTGCCTGTGGAGAAGACCAGCTGTGCCACAATTGTGCTGACATAGTATATAGAAATACCAGCAGATCCTAAATGAGAGAATAGAGGAGTTCCCAGTGGAAACAAGATCATGCCTAGTCCGGTCAGCCAAGTTCGTTCGGTGATAGTACGGGAAGTGCTTACCATATGACAGGGCGTCCAAGATGTTTAGAAGTAAACCAACGGCAACGGCTGGAAGACAGGAAACTGGCTCCACCACGGTAGTCTCCCAAATGGCTCTTCGATTCCAACTACGTGGACTAGATGCTACCTTTGCGATTTGGCCGAGATGATGCTCCATTTTCTGACGTTGCTCGGCGAGTCCACGCAGCCACCTTCGTCGAGCTTGAGTCTTTTGGCCTTCGATATCGAGATCGACACTGCTACTGGCTCCTGATCCAGACTCCTGCCTGCCTAGAAGAGGAGTATACTCTGATGCCTCTGATACTTCGGGTTCGCCCGTCTGTGACTGGTGTTGTGTCTCATCCACGTGTGACGACTGGGATTGTCCAGCATCGACATTGTCGAGCCGAGCTTGCGGGATACTTGTCTGCTCTGTCAACGATGATGGAGGAGATGATTTCTTGAGTAGATTGGCAAGCGCAGAAGGCCCTTCTTCTCTCACTGCGTTCTCTCCATCCTCTCTATCTTCCGGTGACGGCGGCTCAGATACTTCAGGTATTGTCCCTGACGAAGGGCGTATGCTCATGCCTCCCTCAATGGAATCGGCATCTCCAAACTCTGGGCCGAATACATCTTGAATTGACGGTCTGTTTCTCTGGAGGAAGCTCGGGCGACGCTGTGTTGAGCCATCGGACAGCAAATAGCTTGCCAGCTCGGCGGTATCTTCGCGAACGCTCCTCGCATTCTGCGCGCTGTCCACCGGAACTACTCCTACAGTTAGCGGAACATGGCGTCTGATGAGTATGGCACGAAACTTTACCTAATTGATCTCGCATTGAAGCATGGATGAAGGAGCGAATGGGTTCTTTATATCCTTGCTGAGATCCAACAGAGGAAGAGAGCTGCTGGTGTTGCAAGGTCCCAGCTTCCAGCGTCGAGCTCCCAGCATGACTCGCCGCGTCTGTGCGATCATTGTGCGACTGATCCATCTGTGAAACCGAGCTGGAAGCTCTCTTCCGCCACGGCGAGAATCCTAAGACAGAGGACGACATGTTTGAGCATCCAATGGTGGAGCTCTGCCGACGAGCTGATCGGCAATGCTTCAATCACGAGCCGACATGAGCATATGGGATCGGGTTCAGAAAGACTTGGTCGCGGGATGGACGGCGATTGAGGATGACCAGAGGCCCAGGCTATGTGCGGAGCAGGCAAACGAACTGGAGGAGGAAGAAAGAAAGGGTGGCGCAAGCAAGGAGAAAAGACATGCAGAAGAGAGTTGAGCATCATCAAGAGATAACGGCTATCAGGGATTGAAACTTTGCTAAATCAAGAAATTTCCGGGGCGGTGGCGCCGAGGCCGGGCCGTGCAAATGAAGCTGGACCTTATCGCAACGAGATTGTGCCCGATGCGATATCTTTACGTTAACGATTCCTAATTGCAATTGCTTACTCGCACATGCAGCCAGCTCTGCGACGGTGGTGCTAGCAGACTTGCTTGCTCCGATAGCTTCAATTGCTTCGCGGCACATGGATGTACGTGACCAGTGACCTGCAATGCGATCGATGTGCGCTCGGCTTGTAAATGGGCACACCTCATCCTTCAGGCCTAGCCTCGTCCACCACCCAATGAACCGTGAGATAAATGCCCACTCTCTGCACGTCTTCTGCAGCTTTAGACTGCATTAGTGGGCGGAATCGAGAACAATCGACGTTGCACCATGTGCGTTTCACTGATCTAACGCAATTCCTCTCCCAGGAGTCACGAGTGCGCGATATCCTCTGCCGGTAACAACATATCACTCTCACCAGACAAGGGCATTTTGGCTATATACTGCTCACGCTTTCCAGCTTCAGCAATGGAGAGGCCTCCCGCTATCAATAATGTCGCATTGGTTCTTCAGTCAACCTGGTTTGTGCTGCCTTGGATGAAAAGTGGAAAGTGGAAAGCGAAAAGTGGAAAGTGGAAAGTGAAAAGTGAAAAATGAAAGTTGAAACTACTATAGCCGTGATGTAATGTAACCAAAAAGTCATGTCCCCCGAAACACCCCCTCCGGCTCATCCACCGCTTTTTAGACGAGCCAAACGTAAAGTCATTATCCTTGTAACACGCCAGTCAATGTCATGATGTGATAATTGCGCTGCTTCAATATGTCCAAGCCCCGAAAGAAGCCTTCACCTTCCTCAGTAGTTGGTTGACATCTCTTCATGTCTCAACCTCAACTTAAATCGAAACAGCGCTCCTACCATAATTGTCTTTCTTCCTGTATCATACTTTGGCACCTTTTTGTAGAGAGGGGGCCTCATGATACATGTGTACAACTGTCTCAGCTGAGCTTCTGCAGATATCCTTGTGCAATTAGCCGCTCTACGTCTCCCTGTCGGACGTAGAATTGGCTGTTCTTTGTCAAGGTAATTGCCCTGTAATCTCCTGGTAAGCTTCATCTTCAAGTCAAATATGGAGCTGTACTTACCCGTATTCTGTCTGAATCTCACCCGCATCTTTGAGAACACGAACGTCGATGAACAGGTCCCTTGGTGGCTCCAGGCTACCAGTGAGATCAATATCGGTCCACTGTCCCTTGTAAGCTGCCAGTAAATCGCCGTATTGTCGCACATAGTCCTCCTCCTGTGGGCTGAGACTGCTCGTGGATCCATCGCCGCTCGCCACTCCTTTGCTGCCGGATGCACCACCGTCTCGTACCTGTTGGCCAGACAAGTCAATGACATCCGCGCCATTCCAGACAAGCTCTTCCAGTTTGTCGGTGCGAGTTCTGTGATATGCTAGCAAGCACCGCTTGTTTCTGCGCATTGAGATGTGGTTCACAAGAAGTGTGTATGCTACTGCCTGATCCTCTGCTGGGTCGAAAGAGCCCTGGAAAGGCTCAAGCAGATCATCAACATCTTTGTTGAGATCTCTGACTTCTCTGGTCACTGCACGAACGAGCTCAGCTTGGTATGGAGGCAGATGTGCCAGATTCTGAGTTCTCTTGGCGTGTTGGACCTGCGGAAGCTGTGAGACGCGCTGCAGAAAGCCATATCAGGGACGAAACGTACCAGTTTGATGCCCAAGTCTCCATACATCTTACAAAAGACTCAGGTCTGTTATTTTGCTTGTAGAATTAGCGTTACTGCTATTATTTCGAGCACTCTGAATCTGTACAAAGAGCCTATTATGCGTTGCCAATACGTTGCGAGAAAGAGTGTTCAATGTCTTATCCTTAGGTGGAAATCCAACTTTGGCTTGGCGGCTGCTAGAAATCGAGATCACGCTGAGGCCCCACCATCCTCAACCGCCCTACAGGTACGGAGTACATACCCAAACGCGAGAGCTGGCTTGTAACCGCTGATACTACAGGAGGCAGTGTTTCGACACACTCTTGAAAAAAAAAATAGCTATTATAGCAGATACTAGAAGGATGTAGTCATAGTAGTATGGGGTGCTGAATAGCTACTCCCATTCTTGATTGTAGATTTCTGCGTCACGACGCTAGCTGTACAGTTCAAACACTCATTTGCCATTATGTATTATTGGAGCAGTAGTCTTCAACGATAATATTTATTTAAAACTCTACACTATAAATCCAGATGCATAGTACTACTACTAGAAATTGGCATCAAACCAAGCATCGCCTTACCTTTCACCGGGACAATCCACCGCAGAGTTGCAATTTTATTCAACAGCTGCTGTTCCAGCTAGATTGCCGATGTGTCATGTCCAGCTTGAACATTGCCCTGAATTTCATCTTTGGAAGCTAAAGCAGCACACTAGTTAGCAATGCTGCTGAATACGCATGATAATGAATTTCGAGAAAGAAAAAGTGTCATGGCGTAAAGTTCAGTGTTGCACAATGTGCTTGTTGTGTCGTCTTGCGGCGGGTCTTGAGGCCGCCTCCGAAACACGGACCAATGTTTTTCATCATAATGTCTCCGGGGATTGCATGCTATGAAGTGAAAAGAGAAATTGAATTCTTACCTGTCGTTTGATGCTGGAAGTTTCCGTCTGAATATTAGTACTGATGCCATGAGCATCTCGATCCAGCTGGCGCAAGATATACCGCGTGAGAGAAATGACACATCTCTCTTAGAATAGCTGTGCAGAGACTAGCTATTCGCTGGATTTAGCACAAAAAGTGCTTGACCGAAGAAGTCTTCGTTTGAGATAGAAGAATAGAAGGAGAAAAAAATTGGCTGCAGAGGGAAGCTTATTTATTTGATCGACAAAAAATTACTGCTCTATCGATATGGGATAAACATCGGCCCGAAGCCCCACTCTTGCTCCAAGCTCGACGTAAGAGCTCCTGTAGCCTACAGTAACGCCCGCCACCAAGCTGGCATGGACGGCATATGGAGTTCAGCATCAAGCAAGCCTTACCTCAATTCTGTACGGACCTCTCTTTCACAACATCTACGAAACGGTCTTGGGCACAGTTCACCGGGTGTTTCACAATGCCGATTGCACCTATAATCACATTCAAGGCCGGCCAGTGTGACATCGACGTAAGTTACTCGCAAAACGAACGCCGTTTCATCCCACCTGGCCGCTGACAATACTCTTCCTACCTAGACATCGTCGAAGCCATACAAGGTCACGCCACAGCCTGAACCTGGCTACATCTATCTATATTCCGAAGATGGTCAGTAACGCGTGGGCTCGGCTAATACTTGAGCAACCATTAACACGGAATAGATCTGGTGCATTTCTGCTGGCGACGACGGGACCAGCCTCTGGATGACCCCGAACTCGACCTCGTCATGGTTCCCACAGACGGTAGCTTTCTCCCATACGAATACAAGACCACCCCTCAGCCCACAGCAAAGACCAACGGCCGCATATTCGCCCTGAAATTTGCCTCTTCCTCCCAGCGCCATCTTTTCTGGATGCAGTCCAAGCCCCAGGGACGAAGTGGCGAGGCGAGCTACTTCAGCCCCCGGGATCGCAAGATCGGCGACATTGTTCACAGACTCTTGCAGGGCGAAGAGGTTAACGTGACGCGGGAGCTGGCCGCTGTGCGAAACAATAACGATCACCAAGACGACGAAGATGAAACGATGGAGGACATCGAGGGCCACGGCCACCAGGATCACCACGCGGGAGGCAGCGGCGGTGCTGGCCCCGATGCGACGGGAGGCGATATAAGAGAGGAGGGCGAGGGCTCGAGAGAAGGCGGAGCTGATGGAGCAAGAGCGTAGGTAACCCCCCCTATTCTTCAAGGCTGGTCACGACACGGCCCGTGCAAAGGTTGTCTGGTTCCAATCACTGGTCTCCGAGGGTCAAGAACATGTTTTTTGGCATCAAAATGAAGGCCAATTAATGTACTAAGAAACTTCCTTGTACCTTTGAACAGAGCTACGCCAAATGATATCATGATTCTACCACGTGAATGAAGCAACTCGGAGACGACGAAGCTAATTTTCTTCCAGAGCTTCGTCTTCAACCCCAGATGCGGCGGCTGCAGTAAGAAACTTTCTCGATTCCCTGAGAGGCCAATCCGGTCTTTCTGGAGGACAGCAACAGCAACAGCAGGCAGATATTGCCTATCCTTACCTGAGCCACCTTCTACCAACATCCATCACAGTCCCCATCGTCGATACCCTCTCAGCTGAGCAAGTAGACTCACTTCTCAGCTTCCTACCACCGGCTGTCATTGTGCTCGCCAGTGACACAGTTGAGCTCGATGGTAGATCAGACCCAACTGCCGATCAGATCAAGGCTGCCAACGAATCATTGTCATTGGCGCAAAAGCAAGTCTTGTTGAAGAAAGTCCTTCGAAGTCCCCAATTCCATCAGGCCTTGGGAACGTTGACAATGGCTCTTCGAGACGGGGGTTTGCCAAGTGTTGCCGACGCGCTCAGCGTAAAGGTTGAGAATGACGGGTATTTGCAACCTGGAATTCCCATGGGTGGTGGCTATGCGGTCAAGGCATTCATTGATGGCGTCAAGAAGACTGTCAAGGACAGTAGACAGTAATTGCTGGCTGATGCCTGTTATGTCTCATGATATCAAGTAGAGGGCCTTGATGCTCATTGGTATATTTACGATTCTCTAGCAAGGAAGTGAAATAATTCGTACGATTTAATCCGTCTTCTACTTTTCCTTTCACACCAATTTCCTCGATGACAGATATCTATTTGTAAAAATGACCGTACTCGAATGTTTGTTCCATGAGAATTCCTGGATGCAGGTACAGCCTGGTGAAGACTGCTAGCAGTGGGGCTGTTGGTGGGTTGCAGCGCGCTAGGCTATTGATAGATGCGGTGGGCACCCAATTTACAGCGGCATCTCAATTCATTGTCTCCGTTGAATTCCTTACATGTATCCATTCCAGAAATCATGACCCGGTAAAACCATCTTCTCCTTCTCGCATCTCACTACTCTTCAAAACACACGCGATGGACTTGTCTTTTCCAACCGACGTACAGGAATTCGACAGCGATGAACGCATATCTTTCTCTAAGCTAGATAACAAGTTCATCGCGGTCCATGACGATGGCACCGAATTCGAATTCGACGCCGACTTGAAGAAATGGGTTCCTACGGAAGAGGAGCCATTGGACGACGATTTAGACGATCTTAGAGAGTACAGCGGAACCCCTGCAGATGACGATACGTCAAATAAGAAGAGGAAGCAAGGAGTAGAAAATGGAGATGCGGTAAGTCTGAATCGATTCCGTCTTGTCATGTGCTTGCCCGCAGCATCATGGCGCAACTCCAGCGAGTGGCTGCTCTCGCAGAATACTGACGACCTATGCCTCAAATAGAACGCCGATGCCCCCAGACCTGCGCGTCCAAGCAAGAAGCAAAAGCCTCCGCCTCAACCTAAACAAAACACAGCCGTCTACGTGACCGGCCTCCCCGCCGATGCCACGGTCGACGAAGTCCACGACCTGTTCTCTCGCAAAGCCGGCGTCATTGCTGAGGAGATTGACAGCGGAGCGCCGCGAATCAAGATGTATAATGACGACAAAGGCAACTTCAAAGGCGATGCCCTCATCGTATTTTTCAAGCCTCAGAGCGTCGACATGGCCATCATGCTGCTAGACGACACCAATTTTAGATTTCTGCCCAGTGGCACGACGGAAGGAAGGATTCGAGTCCAAGCCGCTGATTCAAGCTACAAAAAGACCCAATACGACCAGGAGGGGGGTGCTCGCGAGGCAAGCAATGGCAATGGCCAGAAACGACAAAGGAACGAGAGAGATCGACAGAAAATCATCAAGAAGACACAGAAGCTTGACGCTAAGCTTGCTGACTGGGATGACGATGATCCATACGCGTCATTGGTGCCATCTAGCTCGAAGCGGGACAAGACTGTGATCCTACGGCACATGTTCACTCTCCAAGAGCTGGAGGAGGATCCTGCTGCGTTGTTGGAAATCAAGGAAGACATCAGAGACGAGTGCTCCAAACTTGGCGCCGTCACCAGTGTGGTTCTGTACGATTTGGAGCCTGATGGCGTGGTATCTGTCAAATTCAAGACGACCGAATCTGCAGCTGCGTGCATCAAGCTCATGAATGGACGAAGCTTTGGCGGCAGCACTGTCGAGGCATCACTGTCGGTGGGCGAGAAATTCAAGAAGTCGGAAAACGAAGCCAACGAGGACTCAGATTAAAAGGGGGTGACAATGGGAAGAGGTACAGTTGCTACTTTCTCTCTCCTTCTCAGATTTTGTCATTTTGTAAATTGCATTGATGGCTACTTATATAAAGTAGTATTGACTGATACCCCTATAAACCTACAATTTTCACCCATGGTTGTCTGCTCGTCCAAGCCACATACTTGCTACCCATGATTCAGTCCTCGTATCGTTGCTAAAGATTTCATGCTATATGCCATAACAAAATAAATAATAAAAGAGATAAACGCCAGTCGCTGCAAAAAGACCCTGAAAAGCATACAATCCGTTTCAAAAGAGGTTAGATCCTAGGGAAGAGGTAATAGAGAGTTCATTTGGCGTTGATGTCGACGTCTTCGGCAAGGGTGTACCAAATGGCAGCGTTGATGATCTTGCCCACAATTTCAAGTTCCATATCATCTGCAGATACTGTTAGCATCATTCAATACATGAAAATTGGAGCCTTAAAAGAACAAATATCTCTGAAAGCCTTAAAAAAAATGCTACAAAATTCTTACCTCTCGGTGCATAAACCATGACAAAGTCCTGAGACACGGGCATCTGGATGAATCTGTTCTTCCACGCCAACGGATGCCTCTGTCCCCAGCCCTTTTGCAGAATTTCCTTGATGTCATTCGGGTGGAGACACATGTGCATGGAGTGATCGGAATCGTGGACGTGGGCAATCTCGCCCTGGCAGTTGGTCTGCAGCGGATGTCTCGCAAAGAGGGCCAGGCCGTGCTTCTCCAGACATGAACGCTCAGTGCCAAACTTGTGTAGGTTCTTCGCACTCAGCCTCTCCATGGCCTGGCGGAGGGCGATGTAGCACTGCCGGGAGCCGTGTTGGTCGAGCTGTCGCTGGGGTGCGATGCCAGCTACAACGGGTCGAGGGCCAGCACGATACGGTAGATGCTTCCCAGCCAGCACGCCTGTCTTGGGGTCGCGGCTTGGATCGGGCAATGGGGCTGTGAAGGGGTCGCGTAAGGTGAGCATACGCAGGTAGGTTATCCGGATATAGCCTTGGATAGTCGACGGCGTGCCTCCGGGCCCGAGGTTGAGGAAGTTGTGGTAGTCATTGTGGACGAGCAAGGCGACGGGGATGAGGCACACGACTGCCTCGGCCAGATATGAGTCCAGGAAGTGGATGGCGAGCACAACGCCCAAGGAGACGATGAATACGGCGGTGCCGTCTAGTGTGATGGAGATGGGCTTTTGTTGGACAACGCAAGAGGCTTTCAACAAGTCCACCTCATCAACGGAGTGAACTGAGGATCGTTCGTCGACATCAGGAATCAGAGACAGAGACGTTATTGTCTCGGTTGGAGCAATTGACATGGACATGACGGGCAACGTGGGGGGAGGGCAAGTATTGGTATGTAGAGAGACGATACGGCCACAGATCAGTTTTAAGCCACTAGCATAAGCCAGCTACGATACGCAACTGGTCTAAGTAGGCGATTGACACATGTGAGGGAGTCGCGGACGACTTATATGACCCGTACTCGTACGAGGTGTGAAGAGGAAGAGGCAGGGTCTAGGTCAGGGGGACGTCCGGCGGTCGGCGGCAAAGGAATCAGTGGCGGCTGGATTGCCTGGGATGTTTTTCCTTTGAAATATTGATTGCATTCAATTGGGTCTTGTGCGGGTGGTGAGGAGTTTGCCGGACCCAAAAGATGAGAGAGCCAATGGCTTGAACCGGTTAAGTTATCGAGGGCCTGTGATGGTGGCTGAGGGGTTGAGTGAGGGTTTCTGCATCATATCACGTTCCACGAGGTAAGGGACTGGAGCCGTCTTCGCTGATCCTTGATCCAGCAGATCACGAGGAGGATGACTGTATTTAGCCTTATGACGTTGGGCTGATGTCGGTTGGAGAAACGATGCGTTCAAGCTTTCACCCATTGTTCCAAACTAGAGAACGCTAGGCGGTTTACATGGTGGCGGGCAGCTTCTTAGCGACGAGCCGATATTCGAGGTTTAACTGGAGCTCATGAGGATTTGTGTTGCTCACTAACATCAGTATTAACACGGATAAAGAGAGTATCACTGCTCTGAGGAGAGGAGGGCGTGAAACAGGTGGCCACCCCTTTTTCCGTGTTGCGTTCCGTCTGTGACACAAGGTCTAGCCTCGCCCGCACTCGAAGGTGGGCAAAAAGACAGCAAACACAGTTCCAAAATAGCTTGTTAAGATCTCACGCCGAGGGCCTCGACGAGCTTGTGGCGCAATACTCCGCATTGGCAGCACGCCCGGAAGACCGAGCCGACGGCTGGGGGCCTGCTTTTCCCATGTCGTGTTGGCAAGTTCCGGGGTCATGCGTACTTGGAAACGAAGCACTTGTTGTAAACGCTGGACTGCCTATTGGCCCAAGTAGACTTGACTGCCTGGCTAGCAAGGTAGGTAGGGATAATGTATGTAGGGGGCCGTTGCTCACCGATAGATGGACCGGAGTATTACTCTTACTTTCTTTTGTGCGATGCCTCCTCCATGGACTCGCTTCAGAGGTTCCGCTGAGCCGGTCTCCAGCTCCAGGCCTCAACTCGAGAGCCGCATAAGAGCCACCCAGTTCGGCCCCTTGGGTGAGTTTTTGGTTTGGGGCCGATTTAGGAAATCGTTACGGATAATGGGTAATCGGAACCTTGATGAGCTCCGTACTTGTACATGAGCGGCATGCACTGGCATCTCCGCACTGAGACCTCACGAAGATGCAGGGTAGCACTGCATCGTCCCTAGGCTGAGGGCTAGCAATGTTTAAAAAGTGCGAGTAATACCCCGTGGTTCGGCTGAAATCCGACAGGTTGCTCTTTGGAAATCTGGATGGATGGCTAATAGAAAAGCTATTTTAGTTACAGAGCATATCTCACAGATAACGCTATCTGATGTGATGGATGAGTTGAGAATCCGCTGTCAGTGATATAATCCCGGCACTTCTTGTTTTTAGGCTGGATGGATATGAAAGATGTTGCTGGTTTGAGGGCTCTCTGCCCAACCAATTGGCAGACTTAGGCGCTATCGGGGCGTTGCCCAGCAACCCACCGCAGCCAATCCCACCACTATCGTTCATCCCTGTTGCTGCCAAGCTCAGCTCAGCGTGACATGGGCCGCGACGACTTTGTTGCCATTTTCCACCCGAAAACCTCAATGTGCGGGCTGTTATCTCCCATGCATTCCACCATTTCCTCTTGATCCCGCGAATTGGTGATTGTGCAAGTGTATTCGGCTGCTGATTTGTTGGCATCTCATTTGGCTGAAGACTGGCGTTTGTATCGCTTGTTTACAAGGGCTGACGCAGACCGCATCGTTCCTCGACACTGCACAAGCCGCCCTGCAGTGCGAATTCGCCTAAAGTGGAAATAAGAGAAAAGAAAGAAGAAAAAGACTTCGATTGGTGGTATGAAACACCATTGGGGATTCTTCATTCCAGCTTCACGCCGCTAATTTCGACTCTTCGCAGCATAGACGTCGATCTTCCATGCGGCTCTCAAATCCGTTGCGGCGGTCCCGCGAAACGCGGCTGCCCATGTACCAGAACCCCAATTCGCCTGCAAAAGAACGCTCCTCCAACGATGGCTACTACTCCTCCTCAGACGGTGATTCAGAATCATCATTTTCAGGTCCATCCTCAGACGGGTCAAGAAACGTATCCGAGTCATATCCTGTGCGACCGCTGCTAGTTCAGAAGAGGAACCAGAGATCTACCTCTCAGCGACCGGGTGGTTTCTACCCTTATAGACTGCCGCCACGAGTTATCCGCTATATATTTCTTGCGATAACTGGGCTGATAATCCTCATGATTACCAGCCTGGTACGGGCAAGTCAGCTCGAGAACTGGAAAGTTGCCAACGGCCAGGTAAACAGTCGGCCGGCGCCCCCCCCTCTGTGGGAGAAGTTTCCGTTTCTGGAGAGGTACTATGGCGGCATACGCACTTTGGTGCCCTTTGAGGAGAACAAGCCCGAGTATCCTAAATCCAACGAGCACACGCCATCGAGTCCGGCGTCGCCCGCCCAAACCGCTTCAAATGACAAGGTGGAGGGTCGCGAGGCTGGATTCCCTACCAGTCACTCGTGGGAAGATTACGCTGGACGAAGTAACGAGACTGGTATTAATGAGTGCTTCCTGGATGCTGCTGGCAAGATTCGCCCACCTCCGCTTCGTTATTACAACGGTCGGCCCAGCGGATTCCCGCTGCATGTCACCGGCTCTTACGAAGTCCTTAAACTACCCGAAGAAGTTTGCTTTGAACGCTATGGAAAATTCGGCCCTTATGGATTTGGATATTCTACGCGCACTGGTGGTTTAGGTACTGGAGAGAACAGCGAAAATGAAGGCGCAGATTCGGTTTGGGGATCCGGTTCTCGTGTAGACTACCGCGAGATGAACTGGGCAGAAGTTCAACAGCGCTGCTTCCAGGCTAATGCTGGTCGATACAAGGAGTTGCCGGCAAAGACCCCCTCCCCTCAAGGCTTTTATATTAGCAACCCCAAAGGAGCAAAGGTCCAATCTCGCGACTCTGAGCCGAAAGATGACGGCAAGACGAAGACTGCCGCTGAACATGCTGACCCTGAATCCGACAAGAAGGGCGCTTCTACAGCCGAGGTGGCCAAGCAATCACGAACCGCCATTGTTGTCAGATGCTGGGATGAGTATCTATTCCGAGAAGATGATTACGCCAACCTTCGATCGATGATTTCCGAGCTTTCATTAGCTTCCGGAGGCCGATACGACGTTCACCTACTAGTTCAGGTGAAGAACGATGCCAAACATCCTGTTTGGGCCGACCACGAGATCTACGAGCAAAGGATTCGAGATACCATTCCAAAGGAATTCCAGGGTCTGGTCACTCTTTGGACTGAAACGCAGATGCTCTCCCTGTATCAGGGCATCTATGATTCGTTCAGCCGAGGCCCCGAACTCCCGGTTCATGGAGCGTACCGCGGACTCACTATGGCCATGCAGCATTTTGCATACTTGCACCCTGAGTACGATTATTTCTGGCAGTGGGAGATGGATATCCGCTATACGGGACACTATTATGACCTGCTATCTAAGCTCGAAAACTGGTCCAAGGCTCAGCCGCGGAAGGGTCTGTGGGAACGAAACTCGCGATATTATTTCCCCAACGCTCACGGTACCTGGGAAGACTTTTCACAGATGTCCCGCGTACAGAGCGAAATGGGAACCCCTGGAGCCGATAATGTTTGGAAGAACGTGCCCGGCGTTGACGGTCAGCCCCCAGAGACAGCCGCGAAAAAGAAGATTAAGACTGTTTGGGGCCCTATCCGTCCTTCAGATGAAAACGACTGGTTTGAGCATGAAAAGGATCCCGTACCACCGTCGTCGTATGATACCGACCACTACCAATGGGGAGTCGGCGAGGAAGCGGACTTGATTACTCTGAATCCCATCTTCGACCCAGAGGGCACTACATGGGGCCTAAAGGATGACATTACGGGCTACAACCGCTCAATTCCTTTCCCTCCTCGGCGCGCCAGCATCATCACTACGTCTCGAATGTCAAGACGCCTTCTCATGACAATGCACAGAATGACGGCACACAAGAAGCAATTCGCCTTCCCCGAGATGTGGCCTGCGACGGTTGCTCTTCAGCATGGTTACAAGGCTGTTTACGCACCACACCCCGTATATATCGACCGCAGCTGGCCTCTCGACTACATGGTCCAGACATTCAACGGTGGCCGTGATGGAGCCACTGGCGGATCAAGGACTAGTCTCTTCGGCGACCGAGAACACAACCTCAGGGGATTGACCTGGTTCTATAACTCTGGCTTCGGGCCCAACTTGTACAAACGCTGGTTGGGCTTGAAGGTAAACAACGACGGTGGAGAAGAGTTTGAGAAGACAGAGGATAAGAGCCGAGCTGGTTCTGGAGTCGGTGCCATGACCGGAGGCGAGGGTCGCATGTGCCTCCCTCCTATGCTTCTCCATCCCGTTAAGGAGGTGGACATTCCCATTGAGGCTCCTCCACAAGAGGAAGAGGCGGCGAATGAAGTGCCTGAATCAGACCCAGAGGCCTGATCGTCCCAAGTGCAGCTGATTTTGCTAATGCGGTTTTCTTTTTTTGGGGCGACTTATTGAGCATTAGGCGTCGCTGTTGGTTGGATATTCTTTTCCCTTTTGTTTTCTTTAGACCTTTTGGGTATATGACATGAAAGTCGTGATGATAGAGATACCCATGTAATATGATGGAATGTATAATCCGTACGATACTATATACTCTTCCATTAGAGTTGGGAGATGATGAATTGAATGCTGTACATATTGATTGTTTTCTGTCTAACAACTCGTGAACCCTCCCGCCACTCCTTTCTTTGCGCAATGTGGTGGTATATTGTCAGGAAAAATGACTAGGCTTAACGAGAAGAGCTTCTCTTTGTATTGTAATTTCTCATGCGAACATAAAACCATTATTTTTATGCCCTTGGACTTCTACTTTTTTCTTTCCCGATGCGGTATCGGATCGTCCCCTGTTGCCCAGAACAAGGTGTTCCTCTCCCCCTAATACTCAGAATCCCCCCTTTTACGCCAATTGAATGTGCAATTGCCTGCCAGATACTTTTCTCATAGCGCAGACGAAGCATGCAAAAACTCTTCTCCCAAAACCCGTCTTGCGGAGGCAGAACTCAGACCACTCGCTTGACCTCGAAGAAGCGACGCAGCCACCAGACCTGGAAGAGGGATTCACCAATGACGATGCCGATGACGAAGAGGTTCCACCACTTGACTCGGGAGTTTGTGCTCTCGGCGGTGTTGCGGTGGGTGCGCTCGCGGACGACGATGTACTGCTGCTCGTCCTTGATCTGGGCAAGGAGATCGGATAGACGTCGGACTAAAGGATATAAAGTTAGTGAGTGGCACTTTCAAGCAGCTGTTTGGCATTGAAGGGAGAGCTATCATGTACCTTCGGATTCGAGAGGATCGCTGGGGCTGTCTGCTTCGTTGACATATACAATGCCGTGGACGTTGAAGGAGACCTCCTTGGTGTTGGCGACCCAGTGCTGGTTGCCGAAGCAGTAGGTGTATTTGCCGTCGTGGATGGCCGTGAAGGAGTGATCGCCGTTGGAAACTGTCCTCTCGTTGATCTGGTACTCGCCTATGGGGTTCATGATCTGTCCAAATGACATGTATTAGCTGACATGAAAGCTCATTCCCCCTTCTGCCTACAAGGCATCCATCCATTTTTGCAAAACCGGGTGAGATTGAGCCGAAACAAAACACGGGGAGCTGAGTCATACCCAGAAATCAATGTCGAGGTTGCCTGCGCTGCCAAACTCGCGGTCGCCGACCTGGAAGGTGACGGTCATCTTGTCGTCCTTGTGGAGGCTCTCGTGGAAGCACTCGATGCCACGGGCCGGCAGCACGATGTTGTGCGCCACCACAGCCTGGAAGGCCATGGCGGCGGCGAGGAATGTCCTCGCAGCTGAAAGGAGATGCATGTTCGAGGCTAGCAGGAGGGATTTTGTTTGGGCTGGAGAGAGAGAGAATTAGCTGGTGGGAGGCTGGAGATCTGGTAGCTCTGCTCTGCTCTCTGCTATCACCAGTTTGGGGTCGCGAATCGAATTGACCACCTTGGCCTACTAACAATTCCAACCCACTCTGCCGCCCTTGAACAAAACACGTCCCGCAGTCCTGGCTACAGGGCTCGCAGGCCCGTGGTTTTACCGACAAGGCCTCAGGGGCACGAGAGGATCGAGATACGGCCACGATACTTTGGCGAGAGATGACGAATAGTGGGCCGGGCGGGTGGAGGCTAGGCGTTCTGGGGCCGGGCTGGATGTACCTTGCGAGTACCATTTGGGCGCGATAAGGCTCGAGGCGGCGCGGGCTGGTAGAGGCGAATCTGGGCAGCAACGTGCGGGCGGTACCCTGTACATGCCTGTCTTGTCGCAGCGCCAGCACCCTCCAGCGGTACAGTAGCGAGTACTCGTACAGGTGGCCTCGTACAGTGAGCCGCCTATCGCACTGCAGTGCCCAGTCAACAACGCCTGGCGCCCCTTGCCCCTCTCCCTACTAAAAGCCTTAGTCGCTTGCGCCCCCCCAAAAGACCAGCCAGGCAAATCCGGTTCCCTTTCTCCCACTCCGATCTTCCAGCAGTCTCACCGACACAAAACCTTACGAAGACACGACCCTTTCGCTTCGTCCTCTCGTGTGCCCAACGCGAACGCCCCCAGGTGAGTCCCGAGCGTGTTCTCGAGCCCTCTGTTCTTCTTCCGTCTCTCTCAGCCTTGTGGCCTGCGCTGCCTGAATGCATTCGCTCTTTTCCTTCGCTCTCCTCCTCCAAGGGGGACGCTAGCCGGAGAAGACAGCTCAGCGAAAAGCAAAAATGCGGCAGCCTGCTCTGGCACCATCCCATGCCCATCGCGGGCTTCATCCATGCCCATGCCCCGGATACTGTGTCCTCAAGCATCTCGCGAGCAACGCATCTCTGGCTCTCGACGAGATAAATAGCCTTCTTCTGGGGCCCTTGTGGTCGCTGGAGAGTTGGCCAGTCAATTGCGTGGCCTGCTCTGTACTACCCCAAATTCCTGTTCACGCCATCGTCGCTCCATTTACATCTTTTGCACACCACCTGAGAAAAATAATAAAATTCGCCTCACACTGCTTTTTTCTTTTCTTCCGTTACGACTTGGCTTTGCCTGCTTACGCGTAGCATCAAACAGGACCCTTTTTTTTTCTCTTCTATTCACATATTCGACGTTTGTTAGGCCGCGTCGCCGCCAGTCGCAATCATGGGTCTCGCCTTTTCTAAGATTTTCGACAAG